>NC_134378.1:15357500-15961250 GCF_035582795.1 Mycteria americana
TAGTTGTACTGCTCTTAATGAAAAACCTCCCCGTACAACTGGAGCTGGACCCATTGCTGAAAGGTTCCTTGATGTGAATGTATTTTGCAAACCACAGAGTCTCCTCATAACCGTAACCTGCGTTGTGCACGGTTGCAGGGCATGCCTGGCAAGGATGGACGGGATGGAGCTCCTGGACTCGATGGTGAGAAGGTTTGTAAAGTCCTACTTAAACACTGTAGGAGAGATCTCTGTTAGTGTCCCATGTGTGTTGCAAAGCTACCGATGCTTGTCAAGAAAGAGCATGGCTGGAAAGCTTTTGCTTCTGAAGAGTTTTTCAATAGCGTAACTAGTGATGAAAAGTGAAGTTGCTTCTATTAATTAATCCCAAGGAAATTCCCTAAAAAAAGATGCGCATATGGGCCATGCCTGTATGATCTGAACTCAGCTGTGCCCCTGTACTTAGTAGTTCCTGTTGGCTGACTCTGGGCCTTCAGAGATGCCTTCTCAGAGCTGTCGGGAGAGACATCGGTTTCTTTTAAATGCCTGTAGACAAAGCGTTGTCAGGTGCTAGTTGCCTGGTTATTGAACGGTTGTCCCGCAGGAACACGGACCGTGTGCTGCCAAGGAAGGCTGGGAGCTGCAAGGGCACTAGGGACAGCGGGTGCCCGCCTCCTGTAGACACAACGGGCTCTGGGTCCTGCACACGTAGGGAGGGAGAATATTACAAATGCCTCTTTGGGAACGCGTCCCCTACCTGTGTCGGACCATTTTCCAGTCGCAGAGGGTCTCTCCTAACCTCTCGATATCCACAGGGTGATGCAGCTCCCATGGGTGCTCCTGGAGAGAAGGGGCCAAACGGACTCCCCGTGAGTATGGCAGCAGGACCTGTCGCCTTCGGGGTGGTAGAGCAGCGTGGCCTGCGTACAGAGATTGTTCCTGGGGAGAGGGGAGGTTCGTTTTGTGTGTTGTCTCACAAGGGGCCCCCTTTAAGCCAAGAGGAAATGCACCTTTCCCACCATATAAGCAGGGGAGCAGCGTACAAGACGCAACGGACAATATCTGGAGTAGCACCAAATATTAATACAGTAATACCCTGGCTTTTGGCCCCTCCGGCTCTGTTTAAAATTTACATTTGAGAGGGATTTTCTCATTCGCATCCCAGTGACGTGCATCCCTTATGCAGGGGGGTAAGATCTGGGATGCAAATGACCATAATTCCACAATAGCCTGAGCCCCGTCCCTGGCTTACTAGTGTTCATTGGCAAAACGTTTCATCTCTCCAGTCTTCCAACTATTTAAACAGAGGTAGAGTATTCCTTTCTTCCTCTCTTACAGAATATTTTTAACACTTCTGGAGAGAGGTTTCTGCTGTGCAAAATGTTGCTGCTGCTGCTCTATTTGTATATTCCTCCTCTTTGTTCTAATTGTCAAGGATTAGTGTACGTAGAGCTGCTAGCGCAGTGAACAAGAGGGAAATTGAAGCCATAATTTTCATGGGGAAAGCTGCAGAAATGTAAATCCTCCATTGCTTCAAGCAAACATTCCTCCTTGTATGTCAAATCAGACCAGAATAACAAATGAACTCCACTTCTTCTGACATTGCTTTAATATTCTTTTTTTTCAGGGACTGCCTGGAAGAGCAGGTATTAAAGGCTCGAAGGGTGAACCAGTAAGTGAATCTCTCTAATGATGGGTTCTGGTGCGGAAGCTACTAAACTTGTCGCGGCAAGGCTTTTCAGCTTTTGGGGATTGGTGCCCACAAGCAAACCCTGGGAGGACTTACCCCGAAGGGCTGGCGTCGGTGTCCCTGCCAGGGCTGGGTTCCCCTGGCACTGAGGAGCGGGCATTAGGTACGATGACTGAGGTGGCCCTGCTCTTGCTGAGCCGGCTCTTGCACCTGGTTCAGTGAAGACGTAGCAGATACACAGGAGAGTCGTCAGTGGTTCAGTAAACCTCAGGAGGAAGCGTTCCCCCTTTTGTCAAAGTCCCAAAAGCAAGCTTCGTCTTTGGGAATCAGAAGGCTGAGCATCTGCAAGCAGGAGCAGGATTCTCTCATCCTGCCTTTTGGAGGCTTTCCCCCCACCTCGGGAGAAAAGCTTCCACAGAGCTTTAGACTGGCACCTGCCTGTGAGATAAAAGAAAATCTCAGACAGACCTAAGCAGTCCAGCACAAAGCTGTTCTGGAAAGCGTCTTTTTTTTTCTGTCCCTCCCCTTCCTTTCTGAATTTTGCCCTCTCCACCTACATCATTATTCTTGCTAATCCTTATGCATGAGAGCACGCTGCAGGAAGGCGTTTCTCCTTGCGCAGAGGTGGTGCAGGAATGAATGAAACGGGGTGTCCTGAGCATGCCTCCAAAGGCGCATCCCTGTCTCACCTGCCCACTTCAGCCCGAGATGGGATACGGTGGCACTGCCCTGGGGCTGGCAGCCCTCCCTAGTCACTGGTCCCAGGCCGGGATGTACCCCTCCCCTGTTCTTTAAATGCCTGTTGTTGAGAGTTTTGTCATCTTGCTCTTAAAACTGTGGAAGTTTAATACCGTTTTTATTTCCTGATCCAGGTTTTAACTCCCTCCCTCCGTTTGTTGCTCTAGGTAGGGCAGAAATGACTCTCTGAAGTTATGCCCTAACTGAGCGTGTGTGTTCTCCTCTGCAGGGCAGTCCTGGAGAGATGGGAGAGGCAGGTCCCTCTGGAGAGCCAGGCATCCCTGTACGTATCCCCATCATTTACACTTATCATGAGATCCGCTGAGTGTGTTTTAAACCAAGCTGCAAAGCCGGAGCTCGCATGCTGCTTCCCTGCCCGCGTAACGCTTTTAGTAACGCGTTAGGTGCCGTGCTGCCCGCAACGCGTGCGAGCCCACGCTGATGAGCACTCCCAGGCAGCCCCACGCTTGCGTGGAGCTCCCAGCGAGCGCGACGCGAGCCGGCTGGGTGGTCACCTCCGTGCACGGACACCGTGCTGCAGCACAGGTCAAAGCCCACCACGGCAGGCGGTGGGACCTAGCGGATGGGGCAGCGGGGCAGGGAGTTTGGGATTGAAATAGGCTGGGATCCGGGAGTAGATTCCAGCTCTGCAGCGGATTGGGAAGGGTGGATTTGTGGTTCCTAAATGGCTCGGCTGACTTTGGTGTTATTGCCAGGGCGATGTTGGTATTCCTGGTGAGAGAGGTCTGCCGGGACCCAGAGGAGCAACTGTAAGTACAACGCTGCTTGTAAATCAAATAGCTACCAAAATGGCGTTCAGTACCTGGGATTACTCTCTGGATAAAATAAAAGGCCACATTCTCTCTTGGTATTGTCTCTGGGGAGTTTTGGCAGCAGAGGAATTACTCCCCCATAAGTGGGTCAGATCCTGCTCTCACTGACAGCTCCGTGCGAATGCAAAGTGATTCATCCCGTTCATCCCGTGCAAAGTGATTCATCCCATGGCAAAGCAAGCTGCAGTTGTCCAAGAGGTTTGTGGAGCTGCCACAGTCACCCAGGAGAGACTGGGCAGTCAGCAGTTCCCTGATTAGGCAGTAATAATAAGGCTCAGCTTGTGCTGAACGCGAGTCATTCGTGAAGCAAAACTCCTGTTAAGTTATCGCACTGTACATTGCCACCAGCACATGAAACATGAAATCCTTCCCATTCCTGTATCGCTTTCCTTGGAGCAGTAGAGGTTCTCTGCGAAACCTGAAGCTGTACAAGCAGCAAAACTGGAAAGCCTGCGCGTTGTCACGGTGAATGACAGGGGCTTGAAAAGTGTTAAAAGGTTTGTAGACCTGTTGGGCATCTCTTGCCTTTCTTGCACATACTTGCATGCTTTTCCCGACTGCTTGAAAATGCCCCAAAGTTCACAACCATTCGGTGGGTGCAACGCCAGAGCGGTTTTCAGGTGGGGAATCTGTTCACACATTTCCTTCTCCCCCCCAGTACTGCAGCAGCGTTATCTTGCTGGGAGCTTGTAGGTATGAGCCCCTAGGAAACAAAACCCCAGGCACAGCTCTAGCAGTTTTCGCTTTTACTCTGTGAACTGACAACTTCTTGAAACTTCTGAGTCCTCAATGGAGCATCTTGTTCCTGCTTTCATTGCATTCCCTGCATCGTCTCAGAGCCTGAGAAATAAAAAGCTGCAGGAGTTGCCACGCAAACCTGAAAATAACTGCATGGCTGCCTGTTGTGTCCCTGCTGAATAGCGGAGATGATAAATGATATCGGGCTGATAAAAACCTGATTTTGTTCACACTACTAAAAATGCTAAGATACCTTTAATTTTGTCACCCCCCAACTTGTGCTGCCATTGTGGTTGGACCTGACCTTCCAGTGGTTTTGTTGGGCTTTTTTTCTTCTTTTCCCCTCTTAATCTCATTTTGAAATCCAGAAGCCTAACATGATTTCTGGTATGTGCCACTTGGAAGAAATTGAACTGTATGATGATTTATTGTTTGTGAGCAGCTGCTCTTTAAACTTCCAAGGAGAGGGAAATCAGCCTTAGAAATAAACTAAATTAATAATGTTTGCTTTTATGTCTGCAATTTTTCATCAAAATAGCTGGCCTCACAAAAGGTATCGTATTATTATAGCCAAAAATCAAATGCAGTAGAGCTAATTGCATTGGTGCAGACTTCTGCCATGGATGCAATAGGAGACGAACCCATATTTATTTCTAACCTGAGTTTCTGATTTCTGATTTGTGTTGTTAGAGTCCTGGTTTATATGAAATGTAGTTAAGCCTGGGCTATACTGAAAGTTGCAGGATTCATCTAGTGTTGAGACTGTTTGGCCCAAAACAATTTGACTTTGTTTAGCACAGCATACCAAGGGTTTCTTCCCATTCAGAGGCTGTTAGGTTCTATCAGGTCCCACCACTTTTAAAGGCACCGGCACAGCGGTCTCATTTTTGATGCAATTTAATGTAACTTTCCTAGAGCTCTGTATTTATAACTCTCTAAGTTCCTCACTGAATTACAAGCAGAAAATAGAACTGGAAACGGCAACCACAAGAATACCTGAGCAGTTCTCTAGCTTTTTGAAGACGCTGCTGCTTTATTTCAGCAGATGGGCTCCTTCTCCTGGGCAGACCCTGGTTTCTGCACAAGGTTACAGCCGTGCTGATCTCGAGGGCCAGGCGGAGATGAGGGCGACTGGTTTAGATCGTACATTGAGTCACGCATCACACGAGGATTTCCTCTTCACGATGACGAGAAAAAATTATGAGAGAGAGTGGATGTTCAGATACCAGGGAGAAGTTGTAGGGCTAACAATTAGGGGAAAAAATACTTAAGGAAAAAAATACAGATGCCGTTTTAACACAGGGCCCCCCTGCCCTCGCACTCCAGCAGGCAGCTGGTTTCTTAGGTACGTTGGACGGTCCGTGCTGAGTGAGCCTCTGCCTGCGGCGGCCAGTTTGAAGTTTGTTTGTGTCCCTTAATGCTACACAGCATTATATATAGCAGAGACAGCATCTATCCAGCAGAGACAGCTGTGGAAGGAGAGAAAGCTGGAGTCCCACCTTGTGACAGCAGTTTGCCCAAGGCATCTATTTCAAGAAGACACTTTACAAAATGGGATTTAGGTGCCTAAATTACTTAGGGTTTTTTTCGCCTAAGATCTTTATCGCATATGTGATCTTTCTCAGTAGGAAGCAACAGAGACTCCTAATGGCAATGTTCGTGTTCTGTCTAGTGAGCCGGGCTCTTAAAAGCACCTGCACTAACAGCAAAAGAGACTGCCTTTTTCTATATTGCTGGTACAAAGTACGTCCAAGCAAGTGGATGCAATCGCTGGTTTTCATGTCCAAGTGCTTGCAGCCCATGTTTTACAGTAGTTTCTTGCAGAACTGGATCAATTAAAAGTGTAATGTTGGGATAGCAGATCCCCTTTAATGTATATTGTCTATGCTCTGTCATGCTTCTACCTTTTGCTGTCACTGATCTTTACGGCTTATGAGTGTGATCTGTCATTAAGCGTTAATATGTTATTGTGGTTTAACCCCAGCCAGCAACTAAGCCCCCCCCAGCCCCTCGCTCACTCCCCCGCGGTGGGATGGGGGATGCAACCAGAAGAGTAAAAGTGAGAAAACTTGTAAAACAGTTTAATAGGGAAAGCAAAAGCCGTGCACGCAAGCAAAGCGAAGCAAGGAATTCCTTCACTCCTTCCCAGGGGCAGGCAGGGGTTCAGCCATCTCCAGGACAGCAGGGCTCCAGCACGCGGAACGGTGACTTGGGAAGACAAACGCCATCACTCCCAACGTCCCCCCCCTTCCCTCTTCTTCCCCAGCTTTCTATGCTGAGCATGAGGCCATATGGTATGGAATGTCCCTTTGGGCAGTTGGGGTCAGCTGTCCTGGCCGTGTCCCCTCCCAGCTCCTTGTGCACCTGGCAGAGCCTGGGAAGCTGAAAAGTCCTTGATTTATTATAAGCACTGCTCAGCAACAACTAAAACATCCCTGGGTTATCAACACTGTTTCCAGCACAAATCCGAAACGTAGCCCTATGCCAGCCACTATAAAGAAAACTAACTATCTCGGCTGAAACCAGCACATATATACAAATAAGCATTTCTGTTAAAAATAATGAATAAAGCTCAGTAAACACCAAGCACCACTTCACAGTGGCTCATCAGGTTCATCGGCAAAGCCACCGGGCAAAGTATGCTGCAGTACAGAACTGCACGCTCGCTCTCTGTTAGAAGTGAGCCGATTTAATTACACAAGTGACTTACCTGGCCCTGAATTTTCTCCTTACCAAAGCTTATCTTTCTCTTTTCAGGGCCCACTTGGTCTTCAAGGCCCGATGGGAGCCCCTGGTGTCAGAGGTTTCCAGGTCGGTACACTGACAAGGGTAATTTAATGTGCGTTGTGTTTAGGCAAGCCGCTTTTCTGCAAACCTCTGGCAAGACAAGTGTGCGATGGCAACAAGTGATAGGAAGAAATGTCTTTCTACTTGCCAGAACCAGGCTGGCACCGTTATTAACGTAGTACAGCAGAAAGACCATAAGGCCAGATAAGCTGTCTGCTGGAACAATTTATATTTAGTATTTGTTTGCAGAAGAAGGGTTTGAGTTTGACCTACGTAAAGACAACTTAATTTCTCCTTGATCTAGAGCCCCCAGCCTGTATGTCTTCGGTGAACTCCTCTTCCCTTCTGCCGCACTGGGGGCTCTCATATTGCTTGCTCCCCTCTCCAAGGGAGCGTTCACAACCACTCTCCATTCCCCAGTGAAACTGGCTGAAAACCAGTGTAGGGTGCTACCTCCCGAGAGCATCGCTTGGTCGGGAGTCACAGATGTGATTTCGTTAGCGAAAGGCCTGGGCCAGCCAAAGGCTGGAGCACTTTGGCAGCGTGGCTGACCTCGGTGCGCAGCGTGGTGGGGCAGAAGTTGGAGAGCGCTGTGGTACGACCAGCGCGAGTGGTACCAGCGGTCGGCATGCTGGTCCTGGGGGGGGGAAGGAGAGAGGAGATCGAAGACAAATTTTGACTTTTTTGAACGTGTTATGGAGACTGGGGAACTTTGGGGATGTGAAGATATGCAGGGTTTCTTGACGCTGTAAGCTGTAGCGCTTTCTTTTTTGTTTTCCTAACAGGGTCCCAAAGGTGCCAGTGGGGAGCCTGGCCTTCCTGGTCCAACTGGAATTCGTGGAGAGTTAGGTGACAGGGTAAGGAGACGAGCATTTGTAACTAATTCCTGTTTGGGAGATGTGAAATTAGGGCATAATGGGGCCCCCAAACAGGGTGCAGCTGATGCCACCCCAGCAAAGGCAAGCAGGCTTGGTAGGAGGTGGGTACGCTGGGCGTCACAGTCCGTCCTCTGCGGCTGCTGCGTGCCCGAGACGGCCCCTACGGCGGGTAGCGGCGTTCCTGCATCCTGGCGCTCGTCTGTTTCTGTCCCTGTTCAGAAACTCACGCTACTTTTAGATAGGATGGATTGTTTAAAAGAGGCTTTGGGGTCCTATCCTAGCCAGAATAGACACTTGTTTGGGTTTTTTTCCCTGCTCTGTATGCTGGTTTCACCAAAGCCTTGCTCCCCACGAGCACAGGAGAGCTGATTCACGCATTGTTGTTATTCAGATGCTTGATTGGGGTTTCTGGGTTTTTTTAAATTATAGTTTGCTCAGTGATTTTTCTTTCTGAACAGCGACACACCTGGGCCCCACACCTCAGAATAAACGCAACTTTTTATTTAAATGAATTCATTCTCATTTAAAAGAAGCCAGCAGGGTAAAGCGAACGACATTTGTTCAGGGCTTGCAGGAGAACAGTAGCTGTGTGTTCGCCGGCTCCCTCGACTCCAGCTTTAAGGTGAAGTTTCTGTGTAAGCAATCGCGGCGGCACCGCGGGGATTTCACAATGGCTCTTCTGTGCCGGCTCCAGGCAGGTTTAAAAAAGCCTCTTGGAGGGACTGTGAGCCTGGAAGTGTGAAACAGGAGGGTTATTGTGGAGCCGTGGGGTCCTGACTGCACTCAGGGCTTCACTGCGGTGAAAAAAGATACGTTCGGAGGGGAAGAGGCCCCTGCACAGAGCAGCCGAGTATCCAGAGAGCTGCTCTGAGCAGAGGGAGAGAAAATTTTATACCTAAAGCAAAAAAAACCCCAAAACTCTAGGTTTTATTTCTGGCTCTGAAGTTAAGTGTAGTTACGCTAAGATGTAATTGTTGGTTGTTTCTTAACGCCCCAGCTCATCAAGAGCTTTCCCCAGGAAAGCATGCTGTAGCAGGTTTGGGTAACACTGGAGACTTTCCACCTCCACGTACGCAGCTGGTACTCGGCGTCAGTTCCGTCCGTCCCCCGTCCCCCCGGTGTCGGTGACAGCCACGTGTGCCCACAGTCCCCCTGCAAGCGGGCAGCGCCGGGGGCTGCAGCAATCAGCGCTGCGAGTGTCCACGCCTATTCCTGGGCACAAGATTTGGGCTGGGAAGACCCTAAAACCTCAGACCGTGTCTTTATAGCCTAAACAAACAGCCTTTGCTGCTGAGGGTGACGGCATCTGCTGGGGGTGGACAAAAGCGCAGCAGATACTGCCCTGCGGTTGCTTTACTGGCAAACCAGCCTGCCGGTCCGGACGTGTATAGAGAGGAGAACCGCAAATACAGGATCAATGCCGTTCCACCGTCCCAGCTGCAGCTAACCCAGCATGCTCTCTTGAAATCAATTATGGCGCTTTTTTTCTTAAAAAGGAAAAAAAAAAAAAAGAAAATTCCTGCAAGCCTGAGTTAAGAGGTACTGATACGCTTTTTCACAGTCCTTGGACTGACTGGGGCCAGGAATATAAACCAGTATACCAGTGTTATTTTCTGGCATGACAAATACAAGAGGTTTAGCGCGTTTGACCGTAAGATACAAAACAGCGTTGAGACGATATATAAACCACCTTGTTGGAGTGGGATATTGGGAAGAGGAAGGATTTGGCTGTTATTGCTGACTGAGGTAGCAATAGGCAAATATTTTTCCTAAGGATTTTTGTTATGATCAAATTCCCGAGGATTCTGGATGCCGGCAGCCATGTGGGGCAGTGTCTCCCTCAGCTCCATGCTGGCATCACTGGATGCTTGGCCAAAAATGTTGTGTTTAACTGACAGGGTGACACAAACGTGAGGACGGCCGGTGGACGTGGAGCTGGTGGTCCTAAAGTCCTGTCACTTGCTCCTGCTGCTAGGAATTACTACTGCTGTGAATTACACAGTTTTGAATCAAAATCTTTTGGGCTAAGCTTTTCTTTAGGGGACTGTTCCTCGCAGGACAGAGTCTTTGGTGACTAAGCTGTGTTTTATTGCCATAAACTTTCATGGAGCTTTGGGACTCTGTGAAGTTGGAGGTATAAATCTAGATGATAACGTTCAGAAAAGAATATATCACCTTTGCCACTGGCAGACGTAAAATAGGAGTTATGAATAGCCGCAGCCATTCTTGCATTTCCACATTACGTTGTCTGTTTTGCTGAGAATTATTTTTTCTTTAATAGAAATCCCTCCCTTTTTTTAACTTGCTCAGTGCTTGACTTGAACAAAATGACATGTCCTTATTATTTGTGTTTGTCCTTCTCTAAGATTCTGTTCTGCTGAGCCATCTCCAGATCTAGTTATTAAAAAAGATCAGTTTGCAGGTGCCAGATTGACGAATGTGCTGTAGAAATCCTGTTTTGAAGAGTAAAAGGGTCGAAGATGTAGATTTTGCAGTAGAGAAAAAATTCTGGGGTTCTCTTGAACTCCTCGTTGGCTTTGCTAACTGGACCCAAAGTCACAGAATAGGGCTGACAGTGTCTCGCTCCTCTCTGTGAACGCCAGGTAGATAGAGTTAAAGTTGGAAGGATTTTTCAAGTTGCCTGAATTCTTCCTAGGGTGACAATCAGTTCATCATCTAAATGTATTTTATTCCTGTGGCCGTGTTGTTCTGTGAATCTAAAAGTCAGGAGGTTCAAGATTCAAAGTCTAACTCTAAATCCCCAGGAAAACTGACAGGCTAATAAAGCCTTGAAAAACCATCCTGACTTTTTGCCCTTGTGGTACAAAAATGTTCGTGTCCCTTTTACACCATGAGTAAATTCAATCTCCTTCTCACATCTTCAGGTGTGAAAGGCAGAGATCAATCGCCCACCAGTCTCATCCTGGACCTCGTCCTTTAATTTGTGAATTTGTAAAATTGCTGTTTCGGTCCTGATAGCGAGATGACAATGATGAAAAACAGAGGAGCAGAAGCAAAACAAGAGTTCCTGCCCCTGGGATGGATGTGAAAGATGACTTTTGTGAGACAGGTTTTAAAGACTAGGATTAAAAGCACAGAATTCATTTTAGTTTTATTGAGGAGATTGAGGAGGATGGTATGAAAAAGGCCGGTGTAGATAACCCGTGTCAGGCAGGTGGGGAGCAGCGCATTGCCCAGCCATGTCAAGAAAGTCTCTCTGGTCTGGCTGGATGAGGACTTGGTGGGCAGAAGACCACCAGGCCTGCGTGGGGAGGTCCTGCTTGGTCTGGCAGCTGCTCTGCGCTGTAGGCAAGAGGCCTGAGAAGCTGTCCTACAACACAAACCGGTGACTGTAGAGAGTGCTACACGACTAGCAAGGACGCTTAAAATCTCTTCTTGTTTCTAAGAAGTATGAATGAGATTTGGTCCCTCCTACTTGGCAGTTGGGAGGCTAATTCCCAACCCCTTGCTGCGCCAGGAATTCACAGGAAAATAAGAGTTTGAGCTCATTTGCCTTCTTTTTTTCACTTCTTCTCAGGGTCCTACTGGTGCTCCTGGTCCCAAAGGTAACCAGGTAAGTGATAACTTCCATGCTGTAGTCAGCAGAGGCATTTAAACCGTACCTTAGGCACAGCCTTTGACAGCACAAACTGCTTTTCCTCCCTCAAATGAAAATATTCTGGAGCAGGCACCAACAAAACCCTCTTTGGTCCCGTTTTTCCTGCATTGGCGAAAGAGATGTAGTCTGTTCTAAGGGAGACACATGACAATGCTGTGATAAAAATGCCAGACTCTTGCTGTTTATTTTGTAATCACGAGGTATGCCGTATATGAGCTCCTCGCATCATATTCCTCCCGAATTAAGTTCAGAAGCGCAGCTTTTCACTGAACATCATGTGTCTGATGAAGAGGATTTGTCCTAGCCTCAAAGCTTGGTAGACTAATAGACTAATTTAATCTTTTACTTTTTGCTGCTTAACTTCCATAGTTGGATTAATCGCAGCGATGACATTTTGAGCCAGTTTTCATCACATACGTGACTTTCATTAATGCATGACTCTGTTTTTGCAGAAAATGAGTGCTTTTCCAGCAAGCGTTGCTTGTTTTGTTTACCAGTGTCAGTGTCTGTGTGGTCCCTGTTTTGTTGCTAAGGGAAAGACCAACCTAACCTGCATTTCTCTTGAAATAACTTCTTCTCTAAAGCCATATAGTCCCCGTAACAATGTTCGTTATCTGCTCTAATTGCCGTTTATTAAACCAGCTCTGCTGCAGAGCGTTCGGCACGGGAAGCGCTGCCGGCAGATTGCAGCGATTCGTGTTGCCCCCAGCGATGCTCGAATTGCACACGCTGCTGCTGGCTTAATGGAGGTGATCAGCAAATTGATGCTCCTTGTCACAGCTAGTAAAATTAATGTCACCAGAGCTTTAGCCACCCTTATGTTGGGGTCCCCAGATGGAGTGGAGAGGGATGGTCCTCACCAAGTGATGGATCACTTCTGTTTAAGGGTGGGATGAAGCTGTTCTGCAGATGACTCTTCCACTGAGGAAGCCTACAGGACACAGTTACGCTGGACACTGAACATTCAGCTGTCATTGCAAATGCACATTTTCTGTGAGACCCAGAGCTGGGGAACCTGAAATTTAGATTCCCTGTAAGAGAAATCCCAATGCCAGCCTGTGGGTGTCTTTCATGGCCACCCCATCAAGGCTCTCATCTGTATGAATTCAGCTTTTCATCCAAGTACCAGCTTGTTGCAAAGGGCACCTAGTCCTCGTACAAGTTGCCTTGCACCACGAGTGCCGTGGTCAGCAGGCAAACAGCTACTGTAGAGTTCAGCTTTGGGAAGAGAGAAATTCCTCTTGCTGGAGCAGCTGTATAAGCTGCCAAGTGCCCCCGTCTCCCTTAGGAGCTGAGGTTATCCAAGTCTCAGAGTGAGCCTTATTGGCAATAATCTTTGTGCACCAATAGGTGCAGTGATAATTCTGGTATCTCACTTTCAGGGCATTGCTGGAGCAGATGGCCTCCCAGGTGACAAAGGAGAACTGGTAGGTGTCCTTAAATTCCATAGAATTGACGCCTCAAGTAACAGATAGGTCTAGAGAACCATGTATCAAGAACTAATATGGTCAGTCAGAATTAACCATCCAAGAGCTCCAACCCTGATGGCTGCAAAAAGAAGGCAACCCAAGTCTTTCCGCCACCGTATTCATAGTGTGCATCAGCTCTCCTCTTGTCTTCAGGAAGCACCAGCTAGCCAGTGTGGCCTTTGCAGAACCGTGGCGTATCAGCACTCATTTGTCATTTTGCTCCTCAGAGCGGTCAACGTTGCTCTGTCCACAGGGGGTCTGGTCCATCTCAAGAAGCAGCCAGGTTGCCTGGACCTGCATTCAGCATCGGTACCCAGGGCAAGTCTTGGCGTCAGAGTCCTCTCCCTCTTGTGCCAGGGCTGAATCTGGTCTCCAGCATCCTGTTATCATTCCTGGCCCCTTTGCTAGAAAAGCCCATTAGGTGCCACGTACATGTCATCGTGGCTTCCTGGAGCTTGCGAGATTTGACTTTAGATGTGCATTTTCTGAATGGATCATTCTTTCTTATTTCCCTTTTCTTTCTAACAGGGTCCCTTTGGTCCCCCCGGCCGAAAAGGAGAGGTATGTGTTGGACATTACGGGCTCATGCCAAGAAAGGTTTGGGAGTAAACATGCTTATCACATCTTTCGATGATGCATCTCCACAAACTATGTTCTGGCATCGTTTCCTAGAAGCATGCTTTCTTCATGCTATAAAATCTATGACAATGGCAATTTTTTGTGGCATTCAAAACATTCAGATGTGTTTGATAATTTTGCTGCAGCAAGGACTCCTATTATCATGACCTATATATGCAAAACCATGCATACGATGTAAGAAATGTCCATGGTCAGCCAGATCAGTTAGGGAAACCTAAAGAAAGGCTTAACTAATCCCCCTGAGAAAAGAATGGACCATGTCTTCTGTTTTAAAGTGTTTTGGTCTTTTTTTTTTTCTTCTTCATTACAGCCAGGAAAAAGAGGAGAACTTGGTCCAAAAGGTGTCCAAGGACCTAATGGGACAGCTGGAGTACCAGGGATCCCAGGACATCCAGGGCCCATGGGCCATCAGGGGGAGCAGGGCATTCCTGGCATCACAGGAAAACCTGGGCCTCCTGTAAGTATTTTCTGCTTCTGGGGCGCAGTCAAGGAGTCTCTGAAGTGAATAAATGGATCATGGGTTTTGGATGCATATGCAAAAAAATAAGGTCCTGCATTTGAGCAGGCAAAAGTAGGTAACTGTGCATGCACGCAAACAGTCTTGCATCAAGAGCTTACCAGTACAAAAAGATTAACAGTTTGCAAGCTTCAGCACTGAAGTCCCCCAGAATGCGTGCCCTGGAGAATTAACCTTCTCTCACAATGATGTACGGACAGATTATCTGCGTCCATTGGAACGGGCTTTAAGTCACCAGTTCTCATTACAAAAGTGAGTTAGAAGTTGGTCATTTAAAAATACAACTCCTATTCACTACTTCAAATGTTAGACCTCTGTCTTGGTCCAGAGCTCATGTTTCATCATTCAGGAAAAGCCAAATAAGCCCCAGATTAAATATCTGGCCTAACATTAAAATTAATCACTGCCGTTAGTATGACAGCTTCTGAATTGAAGCCGTCGTCTTTTGAAGAGGGGAAAGAACCCGCTCCTCTTCATGCACAACCCTGTCCTTCTTACTGAGCTGCTGGAAATGTTTCATGTCCTGAAGCTTCTGTCAGGGATGATTATCGATAACGCGGTTTGTGTAAGGACAGATTCTTCTGTTAATTGCAGGGCAAAGAGGCCAGTGAACAACATATAAGAGAACTCTGTGGGGAAATGATAAATGGTGAGTATTACTGAGAGAAGACTGGCTTTAATTACCCTATTTAACTGAAGACGAGTAGATCCTGAACGTAAGATGGCTCCTGAGATTTGTTATTTTTCTGTCTTAAGAAGAAAAAATACGTTGACCATTAAGGTAAGGAAATTATTGAGGAGGTCACCTTGTTGTCTCAGATGTCTTCCATTTTTCTAAAATTAGTGGTTTTAAATGATTCACACTGCAACATACAAAGTGTGCTGAAAGCAGCTTTGACACAAGTATCATCCACGCGCGCTGGCGAGCGTGTCTGCCCTAACCGGTGTCATTCTGAACGTCAGCTCAGAGGTTACGTTCACCATTTGGGATGAAGTTAAGCTCTGAAAGCTTGTTTCAGAAAACTTGTTTTAATTATTTAAGTATAATTTTCTAGAATACTTGACATCTTTTAAAGTGGTTTAGGAAACAGGAAATATCAATGGCTTAAAAACCTGCAGATTTCTGACCAAAATCTCCCTCTGTGGAGAATTTAAAAACTAAAAAGCCACAGATGAGCTGAGAGGACAGATGCAATGTTTAGTTTCCTTCTGCCAGAAGCAGTAAGCGTGTAGGAGTGGCGGGGAGCAGGATCTGCCCAAGCACGCAGCTCTGCTTTACGGCCACTCAGTTTTCAACTGCTCACTCAATTAAGCACACTTGGTGGCAGATGACAAACAGCCCAAGCAAAGAGTGAAAGTGTTGGACGTGCAGTTTTGAATTGTTCTTTTCAGATCAAATCGCACAGTTAGCTGCTAATCTGAGAAAGCCCTTGTCTCCCGGAATGACGGGTCGTCCTGGCCCGGCTGGTCCCCCCGGTCCTCCTGGAGCTATGGGGAGTGTTGGGCATCCTGGTCCTCGTGGTCCCCCTGGATACAGAGGGCCAACAGGAGAACTTGGTGATCCTGGTCCCAGAGGTAAGTGACTAAACCGACCTGCTTCTCTTTTATGCCCTCTGAAATGAATTGGCAAACTCGTACTAATTTCAGCAGTGGAGGAGAAAAGATCAAGCCTTGGGCAGCCGATGGAGTTCTAGAGGGCAGGTTTGCATTTTTAGGGGTGCAGTGTAAGCAGAGATCCTAGCAGTGTCCTGGGGATTTGGAGTTCCTCTTGGCCTTTCCCCTTCCTGGCCTTGGATCCAGCTGCAGTACACAACTCACTGTTGAAATCCTCTGTTTATGATTAAAGGTGACACTGGCGAAAAGGGAGATAAAGGACCTGTTGGTCAAGGTATTGATGGGCCTGATGGTGATCAAGGACTTCAAGGTAAGGCTGTGCAAATCATCTCATAACGGCTTGAGAGGGACAGCGCTGCGTATTGTTGGCAGTATATTATCACTGCTTGGTCCCCGTAATCGTTACAGTAGGGTTGTTTTCCTGTGGGTACAGCAGGTACCGACAGTTTGAACAGCAGAACTTAATTAGCACATCCCCTCTTCACACCACTCCTGTCTCGTCCTAAATGTTTTGGAGAATGTTTTTGAGAAGAGGCTGCTGGGACAGCCAGACTCTTCATTTGTTCTTGGTTTCTTCCACTAATGGCTGTGAAAGGTCAGGAGCTTTTATAGACGGGGAAGTCATCTTAACTACTCCCACGTGGCTGCCGGTGTCAGAAGGTTGTTATTGTCAGTGGTACTTCATATGCAGTACCCAGTTAATTACCAAGCAGTGTATCAGTTCATTTAAAGGTGTGCAATAACTGTGAGGCTCTGGCTCCAGATTAAGGCGAAAGGATCATGCCTGCTGCCTGCTGGACACGTGTCTTTTTGATGCTCTGCTTAAAGAATGCCCGCAGTGAAAGCTACAGCCTGGACTACCAGCTATAGTCCTCCAAAATTCAGTTTGTGTTTCTGGATCAAACAAGAGAAACCAGGGACAATATTTAATTTTACTAGAAACAAATATAACTTCCTAGTGTAATGATTTTGAGAAAGAGTGGTGTTACTGCTCTGTACCTGGTTATAATCCCAGTTCCCGAAGTTATGAATCCTTTATCAGAGGATTCAAAGATTAATTTATGCAAATTAATGAATATCTATTAGAAACTCAGAAGACCATTCTTTACTTTGCTCGCCTATTAAAGCAGCTTTTTGAACTGTGATTACGTCTGCACAGTGATTAAGTCACAGGCACCAAAAGCAGGCTCTGCATCCCTGTAATTTCATAAAACCAGAGTATTTATACCCAGGTGTCTTAGATTCTTCCATAAAACAACTGCATTAATCCATAAATGTTTTCTTTTCCAAAGCGTGTAAAAAGAGGCTAGGTTTAACATATGAGATATTGAAAGCATTTGTCCTACTTGTGAAACATGAGGAGATCAACAGTAGATGCAGTTCATCGCTTACATGAACAAAAAGAATCAGGCACCATCCCTCTATCATAATTAAGACGGGAATGGAGGTTTATAGAGCACCTGATGTAGCCGTCCCTCAGGGAGACAGAATCATCTTTTACAGTATTTGAGAAAGCTTCAGTAGCTTGCTGTTACAGAAATTAGTGCTTTGTGAATTATGTTTGGCATCTGAAGGAAAAAAGAAATAAAAGAAATAACAGCTTGAGTCTACCCAAAGCAGACATCATTTCTGCCAATAAACAAAATACATATTTTATCATGAGCCGATTTTTGAAATTAGACCCAGGTATAAAGGCAACTCCTCATCTGTAACGTCAGGGAGATGTTCGGTACCATCACTCTCTGCTCTCCTTCCCTTACTCGGAATCTGCACTCAGAGGGACAGTTGTGAGCACTCCTGTTGTCACAATAAGCAAGCTGTGAGCTCACACATCCAGGACATCCCTTGAGCAAACTGGTCAGGGATGACGTAAAATAATTCTGGTTACAAATTCCTTGTTCTTATTCACGGAGTCCTACACTAACTGAGGCAATACTGAGATGGAATCCAGTTCTACAACGGTCAGCAGAGGTCAAAACAGACACATGCAGTAACAAAAGCACGACACTAAACATCCGCCCTCAACTAACCGAGGTAATGCCAGTAAATCCAAAGGTACTCTAAAAAATCCAACGCACATACTCCAGACTCAGGCTAAATTTATTCAACACCTTGTACTCAACAGGCCATAACAAATCTGATGTACAGACACTCAAAGTATTTTAAGAACTCTAAAAGTAACACACACATATATACACATATATTAAAAAAGAAAAAAAAAGGGAAGGAAATAATTCATGTGATCTTTTTTCTCTTCTTGTTTAGGACCACCTGGTGTACCTGGAATTACTAAAAATGGTCGTGATGGTGCTCAGGGTGAACCCGGTCTTCCAGGGGATCCTGGTACGCCTGGTGCTATTGGGGCTCAGGGAACTCCAGGAATATGTGACACGTCGGCTTGCATGGGAGCTGTTGGAGCATCGACTTCCAAAAAATCATAAAACACCAGTACAAGAAGTGGAGAAGTGACTGAATATTTAAAGAAACAGTGCATTGTGAGAAAACAGACAGAATCCTCCTAGTGATAAATGGACAGATGTTCCTTCTATTATATTAAGTGGAGACTTTGACACAGTTCTATGAAAAAGAAAGCATCAGATTGAAAACTTTAATTAAAAAGATGCTTTATGAGTATTTTCTCCTCCCCCCAATTATTTTCCAGAATTTTTACTGCTAAACCACCTCACCTTCCCTTCCTCCCTTTGTTCAAGAGACCTGCAAGAGGAAGCATTGTTCCTTTTTACCATCACCCCCCCAGCCGTGTACCAAAGAGCACGACTTTTCTGTATAAACGTTGGAGCCTTGTCAATTGAATTCCTTGGTGCTGCTCCCACCGACTTTGTTAGTGCACAAACCTGCGCAAGACACATTGTCAAGGTATTCAGGCACCTAACTGCTATTCACATCTGTGGAAATGAGGCATTTAAATATCCCGTATTTTAATATCTTAAGATTCTGGCCTAAGTAAAGACCATAGCTTATGTATATGCTGTCAATTGTCACTTTTCAGATTGCACCTCAAATATTTGCCAAGACTAGTAAATAGTAATCCTCTTGCAATCAAATTCTGCAAAAGGTGTAATGTCTGTGTTTTAATTTACAGGGGAGAATTTCTGTATATTTCCATATGATAATAAAGGCAATTAAGTAACAGCATTTTCACGACCTCTGCTTAAGCTATTTGCACAGTAATTGTGAGTGAAACCCCCAATAAGAAAGGATGCTCTTCTAAAGTCCAGCCCAAAACACCTGTATGAACTGTTGTAAAAATAAAAGGAGATTTTTTTTAACCTTTTCTTTGTGATGTTGTAAGTGTCATTATACACCTCAAATTAACTCAGCTGAACTCCATTTTCCAGAAGTGGTTTTACTAGGATCATTTGGAAATAAATAGCTGCAAAATTGTCCATATCCGTGATTTAAAACAGTATTTATTTTGGGAGACCTTCAAAACCTGCTAGCATCATCTATTTTTAAAAATTAATAAAACCACTCTCAGCTCACACACTATTTTATTTCTGCCCTATATGCTAAAGCTTATGAACCAAGGAGTCATATTAATCTTTAAATAGGAAAATAGTTTCTGCATGTAAATAATCTACTGTTTACAATATGCCACTCTTGGACTAAAGTAACAACACAAGAAACTGTTGGACAGTTGTGTGCTAGCCATTAAAAATAGTATGTAAAAAAATGCTAACACCACTGTATTACACTTCAGGGCCAAGTATGTTAAAATATGTATGGCAAATGTGAACTCTGTAATATCAGCATGTTTTAGAAACTATGCACTTACTCAATTAACCAATAGAGCCTTTAAATTGTTAATGGAAAAAATGGGCATTATAATGTGGTAACTTTAGTTTCTTTTTACACTTGAAGAGTACATTTGCATCTAGTCATTAACATAACAGGACAGACTGATGTTCTACAACTACTCCTAACTGCACTGGATCATCTTAAAAAAAAAAAAAAACCCCAACAAAAAAAACACAAACAGAAAAAGAACGTATTTTTTATAACTAAAGGGGAGAGATACTTAGCTGTCATGACATTTCCTTGTAGCTTCTGGTCCCAAAGCCCCTTTAACAGGGCACTGATTTCTATTGCTGGTAGTTAACTTTTATTTCCATTTTGAATAAAGAATGTTTTCTTTAAAGCTCTATTTATATATTTTTACAAGTTATATTTTGCAATTCATATTCAGCATGTAAACGGAGAAAATAAAATACAGTTTGAGCCATTGTTAGTTAGCCACACTTGTCATACAGTTCAAGGCGGTCAGCTCAGACTACTTGGTCTCCATAGCCATGCGTGTTTTCCTGCACTGGGCACGTTACAAATGAGTCTGATCTTGCTATTTTTAGTCTCCTGCCTGTTTTACCACAGAACACAGTCTCAAATTCCTAAAAAATCAAAATACAAAAAATAACAATTATGTTTAATGTAGATATTTACTTGACATGGATGTTTTTGTCTCACTAGTGTCTTGGAAAAAAATAATGACCTTTAACAGGAAGTGCTGAGGAGCCATACCAGTATATTGACAAGGAGGTTTTCCTATACACGCTCCATCTGCTCTCTTAAGATACTCAGCAGAGCCAGAATTTCTCTGGGGCTGCAACTACTGGTGTGGTTGCATGGGAGCTGCTTATAGGGCGTATAAGCCTTTACTACTCTCACCCACTTTGAGGTAGTGTGGGCATGTAGCTGTGAATCCCATCCCTTAACTACCAGTTCATGGAAGCTAGCTGGAAGACAACTCCGTGAAACAAGCAGAAAATAGAGAAAATTAAGGAGGGGAGGGCAGGGAGGAATGACTGAAGAGGACCTCAATTCTACATTGTTGTCCAGGTAGTATCCTGCTCAGGAACTGGGCTAAAAAAAAAAAAAAAATTTAAAATCTGATTTGAAAACCCTGACTGAGGACAGCCTATGACTTCACGCTACTGAACGGAAACCATTGTGAGGACAGCTATTAAAAAAAAGCATTTTTAAAAGGAAGCTTCAATGATACAGAGGTCCTACACAAACAGCATCAAGCAGAAGCATGCCATGTACTTTCAGCTATGTTGTGATAGCTTTAAAACATTTCACATTTTTATCAAGAACAAAAATGAAATTAGATTTAAAACCTGTTTCAGAGAATCACCGTGCCTTTCCTGAATGTACTTCAGAAATGCAGTTGTCCACTGTAAAGTTGTTGCCTTATCAGTATCAACAGTACAGAATGGAACCAGAAGATTCAGCTCATCACAACAAATCCGGATTCTGCGCCTACAGGCAAATACAAAAGTTTATCAACCGCAGGGCGAGAAGGAAGGAAAAAAATAAAAAAAGGAAGACTACTCGCATGCGCTACAAGTCATGGACTTCGGGGACTTCTTTCTGTTTGCTACAAGCTTTGTATTTGTATATTAGTCATGTTATACGCAAGTTACCTTATCTTTATAGAATTGGTTAAATATTTTGAAATATTTTTGTTTGTTTACAGAATAAAAAACCCAAAGACAACCACAATGAAAAACACGTATTTTTTTGCTCTAACAAACACCAAACCCTCACCACCTGCCTTGCTTTTTCTTGTAGGTAAAACAAAATATGTCAAATTTACATTTTACTCTGGATAACGCCGGGAATATTACAGTATTTTAGGCTTCAAAAATTTTGGCTTGCCACTCCTCATAGAAATTACCTTCTGTCTCTCTCCATGCGGTTATGTCTTTCCCTTCGCTGAGCGATTCCGTCCTGTGAACCACTTTGCACCTGCATACTTGAATTTGACTGTGCTGACTGCCAAGGGCCCTGGGCAGATGCAGTACTCTGGCTATCGTCACGCATATTTTGAATTTCACTAAGAGGTTTGCGATCTATGTTTGCATCCGACGGGCTTATTCGGCTGCAACTCCTTCTGTTTATCGCTTGCTTGCATAAGGTGTCTTCTTGGAAAAACAAAGAGGAAAAGAAGAACCTATTTATAAACCTCCCACTAATCACTGAAAATTAAGATCATGGAACATTTTTTTTTTGTTGCTTTATTTATGTGGAATAATCTTTGAAGCTTTATTGCCAACCTAGATCGACTCTTACAGCAATGCGTGTCCTCCGGAAGCCCTAAGGCACTGCTTGCCGTTTCAAAATCCACCTAGCTTCTACTTTCTCAGACAACCCATTGAGGTCAGTGTCCTTCAGTTTGATACTGACTGGACCTGCTATATCAACTTTGGGGTCAAAAAGTGTAGAAAGAAACCAATTGCTTACTCTAGGCCCAGATCTTCAAAGGTCCTTTGCAACCTTGGGTTTTCTCATTTGAAGCTAGAAGCGCTAAACAATTTCGAAAGTACAGCTAAAATCATAGGTGTTGAATTTTTTTGGAGAAATCTCGTCCCATATTGCCTATAGCACATCTCAGACATAAAAAAACCACACCTGATACGATTCACTAAAATCATATTAATTCTAAAAAGCACACAAATTCAGAAAAAAAATTGTGGATTTGAAGGCCAAGACAAAGCTAAGTGAACAGAAGATAAATGGTTTACCTCCAACTTTAATCCAAACTTCCTCGGGCAAAGCTTTATTCATAGCACCTACTGTCTGTTTTGTGGATTCAATTTCCTGATAGCAGAAGGAGAACGTCTTGGGTATCCCAAGGTCTTGATGTTTGGCAGCTTCCAAAATAGTGCAAGACGTTCCAGAGGTCTGTGAAAACCAAAAAGGACTATATACATAGTCCAAAGAGGACTATATGCATAAAAAAAGAGACTATTTTGATATCTTCATGTTAACTTCTTAAGTTTTAGCCCCGTGATTCAATGTGTTCTATCAGAATAAACCCCAATTACTTATGCACACCACAACCATGGGTTTTTAACAGACTGCTGAATTTTTTGGGGATGCCTCTGACATTTCTGAGTGCCATGCTATCACTCTTGCTTCAGAGGTTACCACGAGTTGAGAGGAAAAAAAAAATCTTTTTCATCAAAATTAATTAGAAAAAAGCAACCATAGAAAATGGTACGAAGTGTGTCCTCCTTGTCTTGCGTAGATGAAGCAGATACACTGATAAACTCAAGAAAAAAAGTCCTTCCAGTAAGAAATCTAATGACCTATTGATCATTACCTGGATGCACGGTATTACAAATGCCGTAACTGCCACACAATTGGTTCGTGTGGCAAATTGCTTTTGATGGTCTTAAAGATTAACATAAGAATAAATTGCATTACAGACCATCCTGATCATCCCTATTCAAACCAAGTCACACTTTAACACAAACCTTTAGAATTATATTACACCTAAGACGTTAATGTTCTTAGCATCTGAAATTGGCAGAGTACTAGTGGTGAATCCGTTACCTACCTGTGCTTGTGAAGGATTAGCACTTCCAGCAGTAGAACATGTGTTCATAGTAAATAACGGGTATGTGAACTGTAAGGAAGGCGTAGCAGGTGCAGTCTTAGTTTTCCCTAATGCAGCACACTTGTTTTCTTGCTGATGAAGAGGAACACCTATCAGTTCTGACGGCTGTCGAATCAATGTTACTAAACTTAAAAAAAAAAAAAAAAAAAAAACAAACACAACAACAAAAAAAAACAACACAGAAAACATACCAGACTGACTACTTGAAAATGAGTGCAGAAAAATTTACAGCTACACATAATTCTAGTAACTATCACCAAGAAACCACTTTCATTTACTGTAAACAGAAATCATTGTTATTGCCATATTGCCTACTTCAGGGACAAAAAAAGGTCAGCTGAGAAGGTATTTTATTCTGCACAGCAACAATTCAGCTTTATGCCTCAATAAAATGTTTTATCAGCACACTAATACAGTTACAGGGCCAGACTGTAAAATGGTATTTTTGCTCAAAGTTTTCCCCATAGTCAGACTTCCACGTTATAACACTAATCAATTGCTTTTAATATTTCATTATGATCAAAAATCTGCTTTTAGCAAGTTGCATGTTAAAACTAGGTAATGTTCTTCTCTCACCTTTATTTAAATTACATGTTGTTATCAAGATTAAAGTTGTAAAGTAATTAATTTTGGAACTACATTCTGTGCCATTTATGCAATATGCAGAGGGGCCTAATCCGAGGTCAGTGGAGTTGCAGCCACGTTTGATTGGTACAGTTTAAAAAAGCCCAACCCACTGTTCTCATGGATTAAAAAAAGTACTGCTCTTAGGTTTCGTGTAGAAAATCAGTTTTGAACTATACGATGATACACAGTTTAATGACATAAACTAAAATTAATTGCAACACACTTGTTAAGAGTTACTCCAGATTCTCGGGGTTCTTGACATCTGGGATTTTCTGTCTGGATGCTGTTGAATCTGTCTTCCAACCGAACTCTGACTGCAGATTTAGATCTAGGCTCTGGTGCCAGTGCCGAATTTTCACCAAGTATGTTTCCTTTATTCGCCCCAACAAAATTTTCACCATGTTTAACTTTTACTAAACTGTGTCCTGGGACGTCTACAGAGCTACTGTTAGGCATTTTATCTGTTGGGTTCAAAGGGAGGTTAGACTCGCTAAGTAACATCATTCTGAGCTCCTGAAAGTCAGCATAGCCCAAATGTGGGTTGGAACTTAGCAAATTGCTGTCAGAAGGTAATCCTGACTGACAGATAACTGGGTAAACAGACTGGTTCCCAGAGCTGTTTGATGAACACCCCTCCTGACTGGTATTCAGTGAGGTCTGGTGCAGAGGGGGGTCTGCAGAATTACCAGGTGAGGAGAAAGAATTGAGCCTAGCTTCCACTTCACCTTCACTAGCTTGTGCCTCCGTATGCGAGTAAAGTATGTGCTGCAGCTGGGTATACTCAATTTCCATCATCTCCACCAGGCTGACGTCTGTGGTGGTGAAGCTAAGATTTTGCTCACCAAAGGAAACGTCACTTGAGCCTCCAGGTCCGACAGCAACCGGAGCAGGATCAGGAACACTAGCTGTGCTTTGAGGAATGGAGGTCTGAGGCTCCTCTGGGGCTGATCCTGACATGACTACAGTAAACCTAATCAGTTACCAATGTCTCTTTCAACAGTAAACCATAAAACCTGCAAAAATTATCAGTACTGTCCATTAGAAAAAAAAAGGGGGGGGGGGGACAAAAAAACTGCACTTAATACTGATCCCGTACCACCGCGAGGTAATGAAGCAAGGAACAAGCTGCCGACAGCGGGGTACCAGGCGGTGTAACCATGTCTCCCCCCTCTAATGGCCCCTCTGAGCCCGGGTGAAACCCTCCCTCCCACTCCAAGACAGCTGCTCACAAGAAACGGATTTCACCTGCCAACACCCGGCCTCGGGAGAGCGGCTCTAGGTACCGTGCTGCCTAAGACTCCCTCAGAAGAGCCCCCATGTGCCTGTGAGCCCCGGCGCGGCCCCCGGGGAAGGCGGAGGGACAGGCCCCGGCTGACAGGAGCTGGGGGGAGCAGCTCGCCCGCCCCGCCGCCGAGGGGGCCAGCCAGCCCCCCCGCCACGCCCCGCGGGCGGAGGGTGCCCTGGGCTGCGAGGGAGGCGGAGGAGGGGAGCCCGCCGCCCCCCTCAGCCCACCCTAACGCTCGGGCAGCGGCCAAACCCCCCCACCGACCCGCGGGCCCCGCGCCGCCGCCAACCGCCCCGCGCAACCGCCGCCCGCCGCCCCGCCCCGCGCCTGCGCTCTTCGCCGCCCCGCCCCGCGCCTCAGGCGGCTGCTCGGCCCTGGGCGACCGTGGCGGGCGGTGCCTCGGCCCGGCTCGCCCCGACAGCCCGCGGGGAAGAGTCCGCCGCGGTGCAGTGATTGGTACCCGGCTCTCCTTCGCGGCCTGGCGTTGGGGTTGTTGTGTTTTGTCCAGTTCGGGCTGAGGAAAGCCGGCGAGGCGGGGTGGTGGAGCCCGGTCCGTGAGGAAACGTCCAGGAGAAACTGCCAAGAGCAGGGAAGCGCCGGGAGGGGAGAGAGGAGGCTCCCTCCAACTCCCATCTCCCATCCTCGGGCGAAGCCTCCCCGTTCAGTGTGAACGCAGCCAGGCTTTTTTCACGCCAAGCCGTTACATAGGAACACAGCACTGCTTTTCCACATAAGGCTTCCTCGTTAAACATGAACGCGACAGGAATTGTTTTTCACCAACCCGAGGCTTGGGGATTTGTCAGCCCCACAGCCTGCAGGAGACAGATGTCTTTACTTCGAGTTATTTTAAGAGCAGGGCTCAGCCGTTGGGGAGCACAAGGCCTGTTGAATGGCAGGGGGTGCGTGGTCTAAGTCACTCCCTAGTATTTTAAAAATCCTCCCCAAAACCAGCTCGGCCCAGGCTCCGAGGTCCTGACACGACTGATCACATGTCGTGTCCGTTACCATTTTCTGTGATTCAGGCACCGTTACCAGTTGTTACCACTGATAGCACAGATAGCATGAAGGACAACTGTAAGAGAGACAAGAGGCCACAATGGTTTGACATTAACCCCTATGTTTTGTTTCATCGTTGCAGGGTAAAGGCTTTTCCCTTTTTGCTTTTTTTTCCCCCACCAAGAATGCTTCTGTGAAGCACTGGAGGCACGAGGCTCTTTCCTACATCCAATACACAGCTACAGTAGCCCTGGATTTCCTATTGTAAGATTAAGTTACTAAATTATAAACACTGTAGTAGTCTGCCAGTGTTTAAACACCATTCTTTTGACAGAAATTTAATCCAAAGCCCCTTTAAAAAGTTCAATTTTTCTGGACTTGTAAAGTGGTATTACCACATGATTTCATGAAAACAAGCTTGGATGCTAGGTCTTCCACTCAGAGACCATCTGAATGCATCCACACGGAATCACTCTCTCCACAACAGGCATCTCACGCCCCTGAGCACTTTGTTTGTACATTCGGCCTCCATTACGTATCTGCTGCTGGTTACGTATTTTAGTATTAAAAGCAGATGCCGATTACAGAAGACACATTCTAGAAACAAGCCAGAGTGTGAAAGGCATGAAAGTGCTACTCTAGCTCATAAACAGAATAAAATAAAAAAACAATTTCAATACTTTATGAAATCTTTATTCTCTTCAGGAGGTTAAAAAAATAAAATCTGTTAACTGCATTCTTTCATGACGTGCATATTCAATCAAGGTAGCATGCACAGACATTTTCCATGTCAAAGTCTGCCGTATGATATGAGGTGTAGCCAAAGTCTGAAAGCTACACTGGTGACTTTCCTCTAGAAACAAAAGCAGAAATCTTAAAAGCACTTTTGTGCAGACTGGACTCAATACACGCTTCCCTCCTCCTCTAATCCTTCTGCATGCTCTCCTTTAGAATGCATGTTGGAATGCATTGTTAGAATGCAAGTTGCAGTATTACAGTCTCTAATACATGTAATAATCTTTCTGCTTATATTGTTCTAGACCTTTCAGAGGCTTTTACATAAAAATTTAGCAAAATACTCTTTGGAAAGTTAATTTAGCTTAGTACAAACATAGCTAAAAGCTCTAAAAAGTTATTTCGTGTTAATCAAAAGCTTGAACGTAGCCAGACAATTGTTTATTTTTCTTTCTTGCAATGCATGATAATAATTCAGCACCATTTTTAGTCTCTGTAAATTGAGTTAAATTGTTATGTTCTTTTCAGCCTGGCTTTTACTGTCTGCTGCAGTGTAGAACATAGGAACCTTGCTGCAATATCCAAGTCCAGGTCATTATAAACTATATAAAGCTATGGTTTAAAAAAATAAGTCATTAGTGTCTGTCTGTATGCTGTTGACTTTTTTGCCACTACATCTGTGGGAGGATGCATTGACTGTTGCTAAATCGTGAACAGATTGCCCAAACTGATCTGTGATAAAGGCATGCTTCCTAGAAGATGAAAAGCCACACATCTATTTCCATAACAATGTAAAGTCAAGGAATTCATAAATGGTGTGAACTGAGTTTCTCTTAAGTTCAGAGCTGACCTGAATTAATTTTTTCTTTTCTTTAGATTTTTTGGTATAAAATCTACAAGTTACAAACTTCCTAATTCAAATAAAAAACCCCCTTCAGAATAAATCAGGCGATGTTTTAGAACTGAGAGAAAAATCACAAGCACAGATTTTCATATGCTTTTTAGAATGCCTACAATTAAACATCCATTGGTTGTGACGTCTTGCCAAACATCATCTTCCGTTAAACGAGGAAATGAAACCCGTGTGCCATCAGTCTCTTGTGGTTTGTTGAGAAGTAGCAATATTTAGAAAATAATATACACATACAGATTTAAGAAATGGACAACAGTTCTCTGTAGATGTTTATTCTACTTACAGTAACAAAAAACCTGTGAAGTCCCATATTTTAATGTACAGTGATATATTTTGCCATATAAAATACAATTTACAGAAATTTCTATCAAGTAAACCTAAACAAACACACTTACTTTTTGCATACTTTTATGTATGTCTTTAAATTAGAAACATCTCATTAAGAAAAAAATCTTACACCATAGTAGATGTTTGCATTTAATACCACCTCTCTGCATTTTAACATTTTGTCTACAGGTTCAGAATACAGATGATCATTTCAACCAGCAAATCCTTGATGTGTAAGGACTTCAAAGATGCACCAATATGAACGGTAAAATCTGTAGTGAGATACATGGCATACACGCTACTTGTTATGTAGTCTTCAAGATGCAAATGTTTATAGGAATCTAATTTTACACTTCCAAAACTATTTTATAAAAATATCAAAATATTTACCCAACTGTTAATTTACACGGTCAAATAAATTAGCAGGGTTTTATTTCATACTTCAGAATTACGTACTTGAAGAGTACATGACAAGTAGCAATGTAATGTATTTCACAATGAAAAACTTCCCTCTTGAATTACAACATGAAGTACCACCACTCTTCTTTCCAAGCTTAATGCAGTTATACCTTTTTCAGTGGAGAGTTTTATATACACTACCAGCCTAAGTAGGGTCTAACAAAAAAACAGTGACACTTTTTTTTGCAGGAGCAAAACACTTTTATAATGAAAAGTACAATAAAATGGGGACATTTCTTAAGTCTATGGCAAAATTCTGCAAAAACAAGGCCAAAAAAAGGCTCCACTAAATCAGTTCAATCGAAGTAACAGATTTAGTGCCTATTTAACCAACTTATTCTTCTTTCCTTTGGGATACCAATTCATTCATAGTCTTAGCCTTTTTCAAATACGTCTGATGTTTTTGTAAGTTTTGCTGGTTATAAAGGTGCTACTCTTGTCTGTTCTTTAATTACAGATTTGTAAAAATGCGATATTTAAAACCCCTCAGCCTCATGAAAAAAACTACGTACGACTTGTTTCTTTGCTGTACACTTAACAGATGGATTCCAAAACACAAAATACCTGTATATAAAAAGGAAGATAGTGCACTTTAAGCTTATAACATTCCGTTTTCAAATCCTCCGTCAGTCACAAGTAATTATTAACACTGTTCTTCTGCAGCCTTTTCCGAAATACACGACCCTTCCGTTGTAAAATAAACAAGACAGCAACATTGGACTCCTTTTTTTAAAGCGTGTGCTGTAGGAACAACTTTGACACCAAAATATCATGTAAATGAGATGTAAAGGTATGGCTCCTAAGGTCTGGATTAAATTCTCTTATAAAATTACAATTCAAGTTACTGGAAAACATAACTTTATAATCTTAAAAAGCAATATGCTCTTCTTAGACTTTTTCCATTTCTGTACTGTAAATGGAAATTTTAAGATAAAGATGCAAGTAGAAAAACAAAATTTCAGTACAGGTAACGCTGTGAATTTTTATAAGAAAAACATTATGCACAAAATGCAGCAAGTGAAAGTCCGGTATGTTCTTGCCTGTTATCTATTCGAGTATTTTCATTCACAGTTGTTCAAAAATTGCTAATTCGTCAGTACATTTTGTAAGGCTAGTTTTACAACAGCATTTTTGTAAAGGTGAGAATATACAGTATATACAGAAGATGCTGACTCAGTCCTTGCTGTGTTGTAAAAGTGTATTATTTATGGGAAATAGAATGTCAATCATATTTCTATGACTGATTAGTGGAAGATGAAGCTTCTGTTTCTGTTGGTTTCTGAGTTTCCTTCGGTGTTTCTGGCTTCACCTCTTTACCAATTTCCCTACTCTTACTCCGATCTTTGCGATCTTTTCCTCTTTCTCTTTCACGATCTCGATCTCTCTCTCGATCTCTTTCTTTTTCCCGGCTTCGATCCCGGTCCCTGTCTTTCTCTCTGTCGCGATCTCTGTCTCTGCTTCTTGATCGCTCTCTATCACGCCTCCTGTAGGATTCTCTCTCTCTGGGTCTTGCTCTCTCTCGGTCTCTGTTTCTTTCCCAGTCTTTAGACCGCTCTGAATCCTTTTCTCTATCTTTGTTTTGGTTTCTGTCTCTATTTTTATCCCATTCCTTGTCTCTGTGTCTCTCCCAGTCCCTGTCTCTATTCCAGTTTCTGCCACGGTCTCTTTCCCAAGGTCTGCCATGTTCTCGATCCCTTCGTCTTTCCTCAAAGGGTCTACCTTGTCGATTATCTGCTTGCTGAGGCTCCGGCTGATCTAAAACCTTGTCTTTATTTCCTCCCTCATATCTCTCTCTCTGTCTCCCTTCAAATGCCTGGCCTCTAAATTCAGGATTTTTGCCTTCTCGGAAGTCAGATGCTGACCACTGTCCTTCTGACTCAGATCCTTGTCCAGAAATATTGGAAAGAGATGCAGATGGTCCGGCTTCCTCCCACATCTCTTTTCTGTGGGGTGGTGGATGGCTTGGAAGGTCCAGAAGTGGTCTTGGGGTTGGCTTCATACCTTGTGGTGACTGACCTTGGAAATGAAATCTAGAAGGGGGAGGTTCATTTTCTTCTGGAAACAGTGCAGGTGTGGCTCCTCTTGGTCCTCCAAACTGAAGCGGTGCTGGACCTCTCTGGTTGGCAAATCTGGGTGGTGGACTCCCTCTCCGTTCTTCAAATGGCTGTGGCAAAAGTCCTCTTGGACCAGGTATATGATTTGGAGCTGGACCTCTCTGCCCTTCAAATTGATTTGGGTGAGGCCCTCTTGGTCCCCCAAAATGGCTCGGGGCTGGACCTCTTGGCCCTCCAAACTGAGGGCCTCCTCTCTGTCCTTTAAACTGAGCTGGTGGGGGTCGTCTTTGACCTCCAAAAGGAAAAGGCGAAGGTCCTCTGTTTCCCATAAACTGAGGTGGATCTGGTCCTTCGAACTGTCCTGGAGGCCTAATCATTTCATTATATTGGGAATCTGAGAATTCCCTTTGTTCCATGTGAGGTTCCCTACGATCTTCAAACTGAGATGGTGACATTCCTCTTGGAACACCATGATAAGAAGGGGCAGGGCCCCTATTATCACCAAAAAGAGATGGTGGTCCATGCTGTGTAGAAAATAAGGAAGGAATGGGACCCTTTTGACCTCCAAATCTTCCAGATGGAGGTCCTCTTTGCCCATCGTTATTTGGAGAACCATGCTCTTCAGAGAACTGTGGTGCCGGTCCTCTAAAATTAGGTCCATGAGGTCCTCCAGGTGCATTGATCATCAGTGGCGGTGGAGGCCCTCCTTTCTGCCCAGACAAAGAAAATGGAGGTCCAGCTCGGTTTTCTTCAAAGTGCTGTGGGGAAGGTCCGCCCTCACTCTGAACTGATGGAGATTCAGTTTGTTCTACAAATTGATGAGACTGAGGATTTCTTTGTTCGTCATATTGCACTGATGAAAGACCCCTCTCTGATTCAAAGTGACCAGCGGCCTTTTCCTGAGAAGTAAACATTGTATTTGAAAAAGAATCCCTTCCCATTACTTCCTTTGACTCATTTGACCACGATACTTTATGCATATCTTGCAAAGACTGACTGTCGTTTGATGTGGAGAAATTAGGCTGAAAAGACGTACTTGGAGGTGTTGGAAGCAGCACTTTACGTAAAGGTTTGGATGTGGAAGGTTCTCCAGAAGCTGTTTGACTCACATTTTCCAAATTAACTTGAGCAGTGTTTTCAAATTTGCTGTTAGATGTCTCTTTCTGGGACACCGTAGAAGCCTTTTCACCTGAAACCCAGTTATCACCACTAAAACCAGGCTGAGTAGCAGAAATTAAAGTTTTATCTTCCTTACCAAGTGAAGTCTGCAAAGCATTTGGAAAACTTGCTGGAGCAATTTCTCTTGTGGATATCTCATTCTGTACCACCTGTGGCTTTATTCGAGAATCAACATTATCATTAGTCTCTGTCGCCATTCTTCTAGCTTGTCGAGGATCTCTGTTCTGCCTTGGGTCACAGCCCTGGTTTAAAACTTGTGCTTGCTGATTTAAAGATGAAGGTAAATCTACTTTTTGTGTAGCTTGCTGGTCCTGATGGAATAATTCAGTCTTTATTAGGGAAGATTTTGGTGGTGGTGACATTAAAGCATCAGACACTGAAAAATGAGCCATTGAAACACCAACAGCTGCTCTTTGTTGTCTGAGGGCTTCTTCTTGTTCCTCTAGTTGTCTTTTCTGCTCTTCTATTTGTTTGTTTAATTCTTCCAACATTTTTTGCTGTTCTACCAGGGATGAGGCAGCAGATAAATCAGGCACATACGAAGCAGATGTTTCCGAAGAATTGCTTTTAGTGTCTGTATACATTTTGTTAGGTAAATCATCAACAGTAACTTTTGCTTCTTCCAGGATAGTTTCATCTTCTGGATCGTAGGCCTCATCCTCTAGTTCTGCTGTATTAGTTGGCTTTTCCACATTGTATCGTTTTTCACTTTCACCAGTCTGCATTTCAAAAGCTTTCTCCGGACCATATTCTTCTTCAGGATCATATGGTCTGTCATCCTCCTCCTCTTCTATAGCTCTGTCTTTTGACATCTGTCCAAACTGTTGCACAATGGGATCTAGCAAAGGAACACCTGACATTCCTCCATCAGCAGCAGCTTGACCTTCCTGATTTGAAGACTGGACAGTTTCAGAATCCTTAGCAAGAGGCTCAAAAGTCTTCTTTTTTCCAAAAAGCGTCTGCAGGATGTGCTCAAGAGGTGTGGCGGTTTTTGAGGATGAAGAATGCGTAGCAGTAACGCTTGCAGAAGCAGCAGTCGAAATTGGTGGTGTTACAGAAGTTGTGGTTCCACTTTTAATTGAGGACAGTATTTTTAATACTGAAGGTGTAACTGCTGAGGTGTCTGGAATGGGAAGTGGGGGTGGAGGTGGAGGAGATCCAGGTGGTGTCGTACTTACAGCTGAATCTCCTGAATAAAGAGTGTATTTCGAAGTCTTCTTCTCTTGCGAAGCAGCTAGTGGCCCTTTAGAGAACAGTGATGTTTCTGTTTCCTCATGTGCTTGAATTCTGCTTCGCTTTTCCTCTATCTTTTCAGTTTCAATGCCAGTGGCGAGACGTTTCCCTTTCTGACAGATAACCAATCCAAGAATTAAATTTGGCCGAGATGACTCAAGACCTGAAAGGGAACACAAAGATTGTATATGTAAAAAACTAATTTTTAATTATGCTTTCAGTAGAAACTTATCATTTTATATAGTGGCAGCTACAAAAGTCATAAAGATAACAATTTTTCTAAATTCCATTAGATGACCTATTGGCAATTTTCATTAGTTCATAAGCTATGCATCTATATTTCTTTACTTTTTATACATATTTGTATATAGTAAGCAGAGAAATGTTTTAATTCCTTCCTTGATATTTTTAATAAAAGATTGCAGCAACAGATATGATTATTAAAAAGTGTCTCTGCAAATGTTCAAAACCAAAGGAAGTTTTTATACTTTTTGTATTGTTACATCGTTTTTGTTGTTGTTCAACCACCCCGACCTCTCCCCCTGAAAAATCATATATTTACTTTTAAATAGTTTGCAAATATGTTGTATACAGAGATATTGAAAAGTGAGAAAACCTGGGCTCAACTTCATAACTATATTCCTGTTATAATCTGTGCTAAAGACTACAGTGACATTTACACCAGTCTATAAACATTTTGTCTATCTCTAAGTGAAACAAATACCAGTAATTACTAAAAAGATAATCTCAAACAAACTGTGTTTGGAAACAGTATTAAAGCTTGTAACCCATTCCCTGTGTGTTTGGTTTTTTCCAGCTAGACGTTGTTTTAAAATGTGATAGAAGCCGGGAAACTGATAACTAGCATACCAAACAAGCACCGGAGAGCTTAAGCAGACACGAGTTTAGCACACGGGAGAAAGGGACGCTGGGTGCGTTCGCTTTCTCTGCAAGAAAATGCTGGGTTGGGTATGAACCTGGTATGCAGAGGGCAAGGTGACTTTAAACCCTCTGTTGCAGGATTCAGTTTGATGCTGTAAGGCCTTTCTATAAGTAAAAAAACCATTGTGAGCAGAATTACTCCTTTGTGAAAGCTTCCGGCTTGAATCCTTAGAGAAGTATATCCAAAAATTATGGGAAAGTTTCTGATAAAGAGGAAAAATGCAAAGGTTGGTAGGTCTGTTTCATGTTACTGTATTTCTTCCTTTTACATGCACAGTTCCCACTGGCACTTGTGGAAGATGAACATGTCCAGAATGAAGGGCAGGGAATAAATCCTTTAACATACAGTTGGTGGCAAATGTCGAAAAGCCATATAAAGAGAGGCTTTTTTAACTTCTGGATTTAATGACTTCTAAAAGGTCCTCATTTGAGGACCACCGTCTTTCCCCCGTATGTGCCATTAGTTATTATTTGCATCCAGCTAGGAAGCAGTAATATAGAAACACAGAACAACCTATAAAGTAACAGGTAATATTCACTGTGATTAAAAGGTAAGGCGAGGACTCGGACCTACGTTGTTCCTTCTATGCATAATGCTGTAAGTAAGAGGGTTTTTTATATATATATGTTCCTTGTTCTTATTAAACCAAACCAACTGCTCATTAAGGAACAATTTTTAAATATCTAATTATTAGCACTGAAAACTTTTTGACACCAACAAAAAACCCCAAACCCACAGGTGCAGATATATTCCATTAGCAAACCACATGCAGAGATACGTTACTTTGCTGAAACAACTGAATTTGAAGCTTTAAGGGGACTCTTAAATTTACCATCCAATTATGCAGAATTATTTGCAGTTTGCTAAATAACACAGCAAAACCATAGCTGCTTTGTTTTAAACTTACTATTTCTCTTCAATACTTGCTATGTATTTCATTAAGCAATAACTTTTGTTCACAGAATGTCCCCCTAAATCACTGACGCTTCCACTTCTTACGCTCAAATCTTATCCCATATAAACCTTATTTTCCCAATAATGAACTACAGATAAGACGACAAAGACAGTAATTTTTCAAATAAAATAAGTTAACTTCAAAGTTTTATGAGATCTCTTGACAACTGAGGGGAAAAACCCTCCTCTCAAATTCTGTGTTCTTCTGATTGTAACTGGTAATAGTACAGTACCATGACTTAATGAAGAAACCAGCAAAGTCTGGTTACTCCCTAGAAATAGTCTTTTTAAAAGACCAGACAAAATTATAATGAAAATTTGAGGCCAATCTAAAATATTTGCTTGAGATTTCCTATCAGGAATGGCTCTCGTTATAATTATGCTGAGAAACAAGACTAATTAAATTTGAGTGAAAGTTTTTGGAAAACAATTATTCTGTAGAATGCATTCTAGATCCAAAATAGAATTTATATTATTTCACAGTTCAGTGGTCAAGTTTTACATAGTGCTGTGGTTAAGAGGGTATTGGACATGCTGTTTTAAATAATCTTTTATTTTTCATTTTGTAGTACATATTATTTCCTATTTGTACAGCTAAAAGTCAGTGCCAAAAAGTTTTTCTCCTCCAGGTACAAGATTTCTGTGTTAGTAAGTGGTGTCAATTTTCACCACCTTCTTTCATATTTAGACAAAAAATATTAAAATTATAAATACACAAAGAAAATTAACCGGCTATATTACCAGAACTAAGATTTGCTAATAATTCAGTATATGCACAAATTAGCCCCTTAAGAGGGGTAGGGATGCCGAGATGTACAATGCAAGTAGGCAGGACAGGAAGTAAACAAATAATTATTTTCAGTCAATCTAAGATTATTCAAAAAGGACCACATAAATACTTGACTTCTCCAAATACTCATTTGCACCCACAGCCTAGAAGCAATTCTAGCAGTTCTGTTCACAATAACTTACTACCTTAAATGAAATGATATTAATATATAAGATCAAGGCACAGTTCAAAAGTAAGACAACTTAACCAGGGAAAAAAAACCATTCACAATTTACAGTCAGAATAGACTCATTAGTTAGAAATGGTTCACTGTGTGCGAATTTGCTTTGTATTTTTTCTTTGTATATGAATAACAACTCCACATTTGGTCAGTGTTGACCAGTGCAGACTATCTCACAAATCGGTGTTCATCCAAAAACTCCTAGCAGGCATTTGCTGTTCTTCTGTTGTTAATGTTTTGGTTATCTACTTTTATGCAGAGACTTGTCATTTATGCAATTAGTCACAATGAATCTCAAACACTGAATAACCGAAATAAACAGGTTTCACAAATCCATCAGACAGGATATCTAATAAACAGCAATTACTGAAAAATCAGTTTTGAATCCCTGTAAGAAACAGAGATCAAGTCACTAAAACAGGGTAAAATTTTAATATACTTTCAAGATAATAAATTCCAGTAGTAAATTAATAGCATTAGTTATAATTTAATCTGTTAGAGTTTAGTCATCATAGAATAAATCCATTGAAATTTTACATTTTGGTACTGTGATTTTACACAAATATTAGAAGTTATACCTAACCTGGCTTCTACACTCACTCTGTTCAAAGCGATCAAATACTAAATGCTTCTTTTGAATGCAAACATACAGCTAGACCAGCATTTCAAAGGTCAGTCCCATCCTATTTCAATACCCACAAATAGGGTAAGCACCTAATTTTAGGTAATAACAAAAACGTTGGCTGCAGTCTCCAACTATTGCTCAATGACTGTCTTCCACAAGCAAGCATTTTAAAAGTGCTGCAAGCTGTGTCAGCAGAGTTAGTAGCTTTCAGTGCTAAATTATTTATAAAAGTTATTATCCTATTATGTATTTGAAGTCCACATGCTGGTTTTATTGAGTTACATCCTGTAACTAAAGCCATTAAAACAGGATATACTAAATATTAGTATTGGATGAGTATTTGTTTTTCTTACCCTCAAATAGATTTTTTCATTAAATCAGTTTTACCATATTTATGCATATAATGGCCACATTTTTCCCTGTCATCATCAGCTGGTACCAAGTTACCTGTACTGTTAAAGATATATGCCTAATTCCGTACATCAATGACAAAACCAGGGGAATGGACTAAGCATGGTGTACATTTTTAAACTGCAGAGACCAATACAAGATTTTCTTTAAACTTTATCAACAGCATTTAAATATTTGTCCCAATTAATCATGAGAGTAACTGACAACTATCATCAAATTTGGGCACCCTTAATTCAGGGGTAGAGATCCCTTCCAGCATTGTAATACTGTTGCACGTCAAGGTACGCTTCCTGAATGGAATTGGCTGGCATAGAAAATAAGGTTCGTAATGCCGTGTTCTTCTACCACTGCTACTTTTCATAATGATATCTGCTGAGATGAAGACACCTAACTCCATTCAGAGTAGTTAAAATTTTGTTCCGTTTGTTGTAATTTTTAAGAGCGTTCTAAACAGCGTGAGATTTCGTGCCTTCATACTTTAAGGAAAAACACACTTCCTATTGTAAACTACCAAGAGATACCAACATTTGAGGAATCCTTTGCTGATATATGGCTGGTTTATTAAAATTAATTTATTTTAATTATGTAAGATACTTATTATGTTCCCAACCTTCCCACTAAATCCCTTAATAAATCACTTTGTATTGGTAATTAAGTTGATTATACTGTTTTTTACAGCGTGCTTTGAGATCTACAGATGAAAGTGCTAAATAACGTTAAGTGTGTATGTGACACTGACAAGTAAATTCACATACAGTAAACCATTGCAAAAAGACAATGCAGAAGAGCCCACTGACACATAAAATCTGGTAAGAAATGTCTGAGATAAATTAAGTATAAATACGGATAACCTTCCATTTTCCTCTGTTTTTAAATCACCCATGTCAAAGTTTTTTGTAGATCTTCTAGGTACTAGCGCAGTTCAGAAGTCCTCAGTTGTGTTCCAAATCCAGTCCATCAGAAAACAGGAGAAATTCATAATCCATACGTGCCTGATGGAACTGGTTCATACAGCTGGAATATCTTCTAACTAGGATTTCTGGAGTGGCAGGGTTTTATTGTCCTCTCCCCTCCTCCCCCCTCCAGTCGTATTTATCAAATCATCTTAAGCTATCTAAAGCATAATGCTTTTCGAGTCCTTGCTAAACTCTATTTGAAGGTACACAATTAAATTTAAGGAGACAATGACCACTTTCCGTAAAATATTTTTATTGATTGTGAAAGCAAGAAAAAGCGGTAAATTCCATCAGATGTCATTAAAAAGTATGGATTACATGTCTTTTATGCTGTGGTTTTAATACATACACAAGAACAGAAAAACAGCTTACCTGATTTTTTTGCCCCCCCCATACTGGATCTGGTTATAAAATATGAACAGGCTGCTACAGAAGTTTCCAAGAAGTGTGAACTGATGGCAGAAGCCTAAGTGGGTCTTCTGTGAAGCTGTTACATCATATGGCCTCTCTGCCTTTGGAACCTTGTTTCTATTGTTATCCTTTAATCCACTTTGCCTACAAATATGCATTTCAATTTGGAAACCTGACTCATAAAATTTGCCTCCATGAATGACACCTGCAAATGATACCTGTATTTCTTCTGAGCAATTCCCTCCAGTTTTGAAAATCGTTTGGACTTGAAATTCAGCAAAACCAGGCTGACATTACAAATTTCTATACTAATACTTAGTAGAGTTTGTCTACATTTGCCAACCTCCAATCTAAGAGTGTCATTTGAAATGGAACCTATAATGGAAAAGTAAAAGGAAGGCTGGTATTTCCACAGGAATGCAAGCAGGCAACAATTAGGTAAGTGCCTCCCTAAAGGAGGTTATTTATTAGCCCAGCAAAAGACTGCAGACACTTACAGCTGATTCAATGGCCAATGCCATTCTTGTGTTCCTGTCCAGAAAGGAGGGTATTTCTTTTGTCCTGGCTGGAAAAACCAGTCCATGAGTTAAGACTCACTGCCTACATCCCTGTGCCAAAAGTGTTCTGCACTTAGCGTTTTCACTTCTTGGCTATGAAATGGGAATAACAGTTTTTGCCTACCTTTCAAGAATTCAGTAAGTTAAAGAATATGAGGTGCTGAGATTCAACAACTGTAGCTGTATTGCTATAATTTAGACAGCAATAATCCTGCCTTTTAGCTGTAGCCTAAAAAAAATGACCTAGACTATGCACTGTTCAAGGATGGGTAAGACAGACTTGGAGTGTTTGAGAAAAATCTCATGGAGGAAGGGAGAGCATTTAACTAACGATGTATCATATGTTGTTGTTGTTGAAGTCATACACCATTAACACATGAAAACCTATCCCAGACACTGTTGCTCCTGCATATAAGGTCTGAGAATGCTTTATTGAGTTTAGTCCTAACCTTGTATTTGAGGAGTAGAGGACAGTCAGCTTCTCAGAAAGGTCAGCTCCTTGCATGTTTGCTGTTTCATACCTACCGTTTAGTATTTTGCAAACCACTGGTATGACAATGAAGTATGACCTTCATTGTAACCTGTAGTTCTTCAGCTTCTCAATCCGTTGTTTTATATAAAACCCCAGATACTTATTTGGAAACTAAGCATATGCACCTCCTCCATCCTCAGATGAAGATGACTTCAAGGTTTGTAATAGAATGGTGTTTCATGGCTGAATTCATTCTCAGTTCTTCTGTCAGCATGTTCAACGCACAAACACGGAGCAAACTCAAGCCAAACATTACTACTGGTAATCTTATCTAAAAACAGAAGATTGTAATATAACCTGCCTATACCAACTACTGTTTGCCACCTACTAACCCTAACTTCCCCCCCAACAAACCAGTTTTCAGAAGGCAGTGATTTGGCTAGAATTTGCTCCAACTAGAACAAAACATTTCAAACACCCTGTGCACCGTATTGCACGTACAGCATAATACTTAGCATGAGACAATGACAATGTAGTGAAACCACTATAAATATTACCTTTCTCTTCGTAGATTTCTTGACTCCTCTGTGGGCTAAGTTTCCTGCTTGATTTAAGCGACGGTGAATGGCTTGTAAGGGCCTAGGTTTTGTGGATTTATGGGTTGCTAAAGATAGGGTGGGAGTTTGTTGTTTTTTTTCAATATAGTGGCTGTTCCACATGCTTGATTTTACAGGTAAACTCATCCTCCTAATAGCATATAAGCATCTTGTTGGAAAGGCTATGTAAATTTCAGACAATTTTATCTGGAACAGAGTTGGATTTCCAATTTTTCCCTATTTACATACTTTAAAATTGGTTTTATATAAAAAAAATTAATAATGCTTACATTAAACATTCAACAACTTGTCTCAGATTGACTTTTGTTTTGTGATTTTACCTAGCATTTAACCTCCCCTGTTTTGTGCTTACCTGGTCCCTCAAAGGGCAAGAGTTTGGAAGGAATTGGGTCCTTAGTACTCAGGGGGATCAGGTAGAGATCCTTGACATGCCTGTTGTTATTAGCTACAACACCAAAACGACCACGACTGCTAAAATAGGAGTAGAGAGAGATATAGGCAACTTCTTCTTCTTCTGTTGCAGGATGGAAACGAATCAAACACAATTCCTGTAATACAAAAGCAAAGTGGAAAAATTCAACCTGCAACATATCAGCAAATAAAATGGTAAAGGGCAAATTCCAGGGGTAAAAATAAATTGTACATTTATCACTCTAACTGTCTTTTCAAGGCAATACTCTAGCTTTAAGAGAGTACTGCTGTTCAATTTGTAATATTACAACAGAATTAGGTTCGTCATTTTCAGAAATACAAATTACTTGTGTATCTTACATCAAACTAAACATCTTGAGGCTCAGATTAATATGAAAGAAATAGAAAATTCTTAGTTTCATGATTATACCTGTATACTGTGCATCATTTTTTCACTTCTGAAGTGTTTTTAATAGTAAAATCTATTACATGTATTAAATTATAAGTTCCTTTTCTTTAAAATTTGAATTTCAATCTTCAATACTGAATAGATTATTTATGTTCAACCATTAAAAATGCGTAAGTAGTATGAAGATTTAACTACTATGCAGGAGAGAGAGATCAAGAGGATCTGCAGCTCAATAAACATGTTTCTTCAATAAATCAAAAATTTCAAAGGAATAAGTGGTGTCGGTAGTTTTCCAGGTGTGATCTATGCCAGTATTTGCTGTTTACTAATTTATATTATAAAAAGTTGTCATTTTATATTGCTGTATTTTTCTTCTGGGTTTTGCAAAGGATTTTAAGTGAATACCTTAGAAAGCGAAGATTTGAGTTTGCCCACATAATCCCAGACTGTCTTCGGTGAGATCCTCCCACCAATATGAATTGTATCTGGTAAATCCTAAACAAGAAGTATTACATGGTAGTATGAGAAAAACCAAGAGAGACTAATGTTTAAAAGCAGTGCAGGTTGCCCCACCCCAGTAGCCTAGTGGATAACGCACTATTAGATTTTAGTAACCTTTCATACATACTTTTCTAATTTCAGACAGGCTATTTCTAAATTTCAAGATGTTTAACTATGGCATGCTACCAAAATTCCCAAACAAGGATAGCAGCAAAATGCCTAATAGTTCTGTATGCCCGTTATTGGCTTTGTTTTTATAAGGAAGGTGCTATTTGAAATACAGATGTTCTCCACACCTTCAGTTTCCCAGGAAATGCTGCACAAGTCACATGAATTCTAGTGAGCTTCCTGTCATGAGGACATCGAAACTCATTTTAGCAAAAGCAATACCAAAAAGAACCACCAACCCTACTAATAAAAGTCCTAAAACACCCATCTGTGTTCGAAACTTCCTAAGTCACATAAAATGCACTTCAGAAAAAAAAGAAAAGCTTGTTTTAGCACAACCCTTCATACTGTCTCATAATTTGAATGTACACTTGATAGTCAAATTCATAAATAATCAAATTCATCATTTTAATATCATTTGATATTCTTCCCAGAAGAATATCATCCAACTGGTTTTATTTGAAAATTAGTAAAAAGGATGGTGTTTTTCATAAATGTCCAAACAAAATTTTGTAATAGATCACATCAGTGACCCATCTGTTCAAGAACAGAACAAGACATCTACTTTAAAATACTGGCTCTAAAACTTCTTTTCAAAAAATGAAGCTGAAATAAAGGTATTATTCCACGTTAGATGCTAACATATATATAAATATGTTTAAAGACATGAGAATTCTTCACAAATTTGTGAGGAATTTTCAAAAGGCTTTTTTTTTTTCTTGAGCTACTTTTCCTATTACTAAAGGGATGCCATTTACCACTGCTACAGTTCTAATGTAACTATATATATAGTGACCCCAGCCTCTCTAGCAACAGGAACTGCAGTACAGATTTATGCTAAACACATAAACATGTCAGTGCTAACCTCGCTAAGATAATCAAAACACCCGGAGACAGGATATGCTTTAGTGACAAATTTGGCCACACTTTGCATGTTAATAAATCCTTTCCAAATGGTGTTGAGACGAGAGAGAAAGAGGGAAGTATCGCTGTCTTGAGGTGAGCGTGGCTCTGCAACACTGCAAAACAAATCCAAAACAGAAAGGTTACAGAATACCTATGAGAATGGTCCCTTCTTTTTTTCTTTTCTTCCCTCCTTCTATTGATCAAATACTTTATTTTAAACGAGTAACAGAATTTTTACTAAATGCTTTGTTAATGTTTTCCATTAACTTGGTATTAGTGCAAAAAGCAAGGAGTAACAGAAAATAAACTTGTAGCTGCAGACAGGAAAAAGACGTCAAAAGATACGACTTTTATAAAATTCGGTTAGCACTGTAACTGTTGTGATCCTGACTCCATAACAAACTGATCTGAATTATATATTTCCCACTAATTGAGTCAACAAGCTGAAAGATTCTCAAGTAAAAGAATCTGCTATAAACAAAAATCTTTTAAGTGCAGTTTCATAAGGATATACTTTGCAATATTTAATTTTACTATTGTATATACCCAGAATATGAAAGAAATCCACTTCCTTTCAAGCTGATCAATTAGTTAATTTTAATTCATATTCATAAATCCAGATGCAACAGTATTTTAATATAGGATGAAAATCTGGAAATGCCTTTAAACCATCTCTCGCATACACTCGCTTTCTATATATTAATGTACATGCAGACTTCTAAGTCTGCATAATACCTTCAAGTTTTACTTATCTGCTGAAACACATTGTAGAATCTTTGCTGTCACCACACACTGATGCTCAGAAAATTTTACCAATTAGAGAAGGTAAACGAGGAGATGGTAAATTAAAAATCTGAATCGGGCTACCTGAACTTTAAAGTTGAACATGCCTTTTGACTGGGGGGAGGGGAAGAGGACGTGGGACACATGGGACTTTGAAGATAACGACATTAAAGATTCAGTAGCTTGGCTTACTATTAAGTATACGCACTTGATATTGGGTGAATGATGAACTGCTAAGTATCTTGGATCTGGTGAGGACGATGGTTTTGTTAATATTGATTTGGGGACAGTCATAACTGGCTTTGAAGTTTCCTGTTTTGTTTCCCCTGTTGAAACTTTGTCAGATACAGGACCAGATCGCAGGGCTGGTGTCGCAATACCAGAGGAGCTGCTCATTGCTGTCCTAGGGTCTCTGCCGGAAACTGTTACGGTTGTGACAACTCCGCCAGCACAAGAGGCAGGAAAAGCAGAAGCCTCTTCAGGTACAGAAGAATCTGTATTATTATGGCCCTGGGTTGTAGGAATGTAAGTTCTTTCTACGCTTGACTGAGAAACTGTTTCTGCTACCGGTCCAACTTCAGTTTCCATTGAGTCTTCAGAGACGGCCTCCTTGGCAGGCTCTGCTGTTGGAGTTGGTGCAGAACTTTCATACTTTGGCTGAACCTCTGGTTTTGATTTCGACTCCACCTTTTTAACAGGAGCCATTGACTTCATCTTCTTAGGTGGTACTTCATCTTCAGATGCTGAAATCTGACCTACAAATTTATTTTAAAAGCTTTTGATTACTATTTAACAATGAAATCGTTTGGAGAGCGACAAATAAACAAATAACACTCTTAACATAACAATTCTTTTACTTTGCCCAAAGTCAGCACTGTAGATACCTGTACAGATTTTGCAGTTCAGGTCAAAAAGATGGGCTCGATGTTGACTTGTCGTATCCTTCAACATACTGCTAAAAACATCTAGAGAAGGAGCACTATTTAAATTTGGTGCAGTTCGGGCTGACTCTTGCTGCTCCTAGAAGTGAATAAACACAAAAAATATTCCAGTTGATCATTAATTTCAACCATTAAAAAATACTTTGGAAACCATTAATTAATGTCAGTTCTTTAAAAAAAAAAAAAAAAGAAGATTAAAGGCCTTTGTTAAAGCAAATCGTGTCAGCTAGAGTTCTCAAATAACATTTGTCCTCATTTTATTCCACAGTGTTCCGAAGTAGATAGCTAATGTTCAGAAATAAAAGATTTCTCTGTAAATTGACAGTGAGGGCTGAAAAATACACAGCATTTGAGAAGTGCATGCAAAATATGCCTATCATTTGCTTGTTGCACTCCTTCAAACTAAAAGGAAAAATGCTCATAACACACCTACTAGGTGATAATATCCTTACAGTTCATTGAAACAATCTGCATTTCTGATGAAAAATTTGAGGCCCTAGTTACCATTTTTCTCCCTTGCTGTCTTCATGCTGAAGCAATAGCCAATACTTACATCAGAATCAGACACTGGCGGAGAATCTTCCATATTTACAACTTGCACATGTTCCCGTTTTACAGATGTTTTCTTGATTTCATGAGATTTGCTTCTTGCCTCTATCATCTGAAAGAAACAAAACCATTTTGGTAAAAAGACCACATATTTATTTTATAATTTTATTTCATACTTTGTTATCATTTGGCTGGTAGTAGAGAAAAAGTATATTGAAACTGAACATTATTAGTATTTCATTAAGAAGAAAATGGTGCATTAACATAATATGGGTGGTAAGGGTTGGCGAACTCGCTCTTAATTCATATCTAAGGACAGAGGGGAAAATTATGTTACTTACTGCTTTAGCTGGTTTCTCTTTCCATACAGACAGTTCTTTAGATAAAAGTTCTTCTGGTTTCATTCTCACTAGTTTTGACAGTGAGATTTCCTCACGAAGGACACGATGAAAAAGTCCCTGAAAACAAAACAGACTTTGTTGCCATGCTGAAGAGAACCTGCTTGGGTAACTAACAAGATTTGCAGTGCTGAACGGGCAAAACCTGTTCCAGTTTCTTAATTATCTATTAAAAATACTGGCTACTTATAAGCAAATTTGGAAAGGTGCAGCAACCAGAAAATAAGGATGAAACAAACACAAAGTATGAATTTTCCTCATTATCATCAATATCTATCAATATAACTGAATAGGAATGTCCGAAGTTGAGCAGCCACTCTCCTGTTTCATATCTACTGTAGAAACTAAAGAAACCAAACACAAACAAAAAAAACAACAAAAAAACAAACAAACAAAAAAAAGAAGTTTCAAGTGTTCTCTAGTGGATATTTTCATCTGCGCCAGTCTCCATTTTTTTCTTTTAAAGCATAAATATGATCATTTACATGGGCAGTATCCAACACATACTACAGACTGTCACAAGAGGATAAATTAATAAAGTCTGTATTTATTTTAAGAAAGCCATTCTGTAAATAAATATTTCACACCAAATGCCCAAACTTAATAAATGACCATGACAATAAGTGACCAAATAACACATGACCAACTAAAGCAGACTTTGAATTTCTACTGGATAAAAATTTTTTTTAAAGATTTGAATGGCTTTATAATAATCTTTTATAGTATAATTCGTAAGTCTCTATCTTGAAACTCTTAATGTTGAGGGTAGAGTTTGACATATCATTAAAAACCAAAAGTATATTTCAGTATATGTTTACTGTTTAAGGAAGTTCCAAACCTGGTTTTTGGGGTCCTTGAGATTGAACATGATGCTACGGTATTTACTCTTGTATCGGTTGTCCGTAACTTGAAACAAATTAAACATCTCCTTTTCAATATTGAGTGCTACTTTCCCTACTTCACTCTCTGTCATGACCAGATCATCGCTATCATTGACTCTGTTAAAAACAAAAAAGGGTACGTGCATTTATGTTAGGCATGAATCTTCAGGTAGCATTCACAAAAACAAACTTTTCAGAGGAAGGAGCTAACCCAGGCTCCTCCTCACTTGGTGAGGGCTCAAGACTCCTTTAAGAGACATCTCAAAGCCAAAGTCTATCTCAGAACCTTGAACTGTGAACTATGGCAACCCTTCACTGCTGTCCACAGGTGGCCACAGAAGACAGCCTTTGTGAACTGATGTCAGCCTCTACAACTACTCCTGCTCACAGCACTGAAGTTCAGAGTTTCTCTGCTGTGAACAACACAGGGAGCCCAAGCACTTGAGTTTTAGTCCTAGATCTTCCACCGTAAACAGAATTTCCATTTCAGAGACAATACCAGAGCGCAGTGGTCTATAATAAGTATTGATGGCTGGCATTAGCTTTAATAACCATTGTGGGACAATTTGCTTTTGTTTGGTTGGTTTTTTTTTTTTCTTTCCTAAGCAATACAGTTGTCCACCAACCAGCGTTTGTTGTTGTTGATTTTTATGTTGGGAGGGGAGAGAATCTGTACTTCAGCAAGACCTTTAACCTTTCACTGTGATACTTCCTATACTATGTTCCCTACAACCTCTACATCTCCAAACACTGCCATCACCAGATTTTAAAACTTCAGAGCACTTGCACTATAAAAGCTTCTATGCTGTAATTTAATTCTTCCACTGTAATTGCCTCAATAGAAATGGAATAGTGAGGTTTCTTTTTTTTAAAGGCTCTTTCACATGCACATTTATTCTATACCAGGATTTTAACATTTTTTTTTAATATAAACCTGAAATGCCAATTATACTTGTAGTAATTTGTAGTATAAATTCAATCCCTCAATATCCCTTATCAAGAAGTAAACCAAAACTCTGCAGGCTAAACATTTATGTCTAGTTGTAGCTTCCTATGTAAAATAAGTGCTTTGAATTCCCACCTCTTCCATAAAATTTCTTTTAGGGACCGTCGAATATTTTGTCGAATCTGAGAGTTGGGTTGTGACTGCATAGGGCTAGCTGATGCTTTTGCTTGACTACTTCCAGATGCGGTAGAAATGGAAGACAGTGAAGGCTTTTTGAGTCCTCCACCCAAACTGGAAGATGTAGCTGGTTTTTTGGAAACTGATGAGCCATGAGAAAGAGATGAATGTTTTGAAGGAACACTGCCTGATGAAGGAACACTGCCTGATGAAGGCCAAGGTTTCTTGGGAATTACACCTTTGAAACTTCCAGCAGAAGGTTTAAGTGGTTGCTTAGTTAGTGATGTGTTCGAGAAGGATGGGGACTTCTTTGAAGGAAGATTTTTAGTGAGAGAAGATGTCTGTTTCTCCATTATAGATGCAACAGCTTTCTTAGATGCCGCTGTAGGCTCTGTTCTATCGTCATGCTTTTTCTCTTCCCTTTGAGCTGTTAAAACAAAGAAGAAAATACAATATTAAAGGCTTAACTTTATAACTTCCTATTCATGAAGATCAGTTACCAGTCTATAAAGAAAAGTCTGTGAAACGACATCTCCAGAGAATAACAATCAAGTAGGCAATTTAAGCTATTCACTTCCACTAGCCTTTTTAAAAGTAATTTTAAAAAACCATGCAGAGGTTGACATAGTTTTTTTGAAGAAATTTGTCTTTGATCCTTCAGAGAGTACTTCAGTCTCAGAGGTCGACTGAAGACTTTACGAGAGTTCCAGTTTGGCTCTAAAGGTTGAAAATTTTATTTACAATCTACGCAAGAAAAGTGCGGGGAAAAAAAAAAAAGAGAAAAAAAAAAAAGGCACCACCTTCAAAGATTCCTGAGTGGGGTAAGCTTCAAAAACACCCCAAACTTTCACACATTAAAAAAAAAAAAAGGAGAGAAGGCAATACAACCCACATCTTACATTTAAACAGAAAAATTCTCATAGCACCTTACAGAACCTGTTTATTACAGGGGCTGACCTGATTATAGAGCCCATGACTTTGAAACTGCATTATTACCTTTAGTATTTTAAAGTTTAAGAAACTCTTTCCCCCAGACTTTTTATTTTAAAGAGTCTCAATCTACATGGTTGCTAGCATTAATATCATACTGATGACATTGCCACAAACTATTATTAGATCTTCCTATTCAGTTCCTAGCTAAATTCTAGATTTATAGAATAACTAAAGAATATTGCTGCTCAGGTTGTGGCCATGTAATTCCCACCATTCGCAAACGATTCCATTCACGCTATTCAAATTTTCTATTAAAAAAATTTTTTTTGAACGTTAATAGAATAATTGATACGTCATAGACAAGAAAATTTATAAAGTATACGTAAAGGCTCTAGTTTTCACCCATGTTGAAGTTATACTTGCACAGGACTTTAAAAGCAATCATTTCTTTGAATTACATTTCATCTGTCCACCTTCTGGCACTGACAGGAACAATTCAACACAGCAGAAAAAGCCAAAAACAAAAAAACCACCCCACCACCACCCCCCCCCAGCAAAAACCACATCATTTACAAGACGTTAAAGTTACAGTGTGCTAACACTAGCACATTTATCCTGACAGCTCAAACAAGGAAGCAGTCTGACGGAAACTACCAAAAAACAACTCCCAAAATACAGTTGTTTCAACTGGAAAAGCCGTTTTCTCCCCAGAAAAGCCCTTTTTTCTCACAAATCTGTAGACAACCAATGACTAGTTAACAAGTTAAATTTTTAATCTGATGCTTTTAGCTAGTGAGGGTTTGTAGATGAATTAGCTCAGAAGCCCTAGTTGCAAAAGGCAGGACACTTCCTGGGAAAGATCCAGGAATTTAACTTTTACCAAGGACCAAACAGTCCCTCCTCACCTTCCAGATCTGCTATAATGAGAGCAGAAATTACTAGGAGGGTCTAAGTTGTCCAATCTTTCTATCTGTTCTGAGATGGACTTGAAAGGGACAAAGCACTCCCGTGAAGTCTGGTTCAAGAAACCCCACAAATCAGCCCAAGCTTTCAGTGGAAACACCCCCCAAATCAGGGAAGATTTGGAATGCTTAAGAGACATAATGGGATACTCCCTCATTTCAGGAGGAAATGGCCTTGCAACCCTTCTCCACTTAAAGTTCAGGTACCTCCTGAATGTTGGCACATGCTTCCAGCAGAAAGACGCTTCTAACTCCAGTTTCTTTAAATGGGCTCTTACTGTTGGCAGTTTCACCACAAATACAGAAACCGGTGGTTAAGATGAACGAAGAAATGAAGCTGTACTTGAACTTCTGTAAGGCTAAGTATAAGGGTGAGTGCTGAACTTCTGCTGGAACACAAGGAGAAGCCAGAAGATCTGGAAGCACTATATATTTATCCTTATTTTTTTTCCGAGAAGCATTTTACAAGTAGACACGTTAAGGAATTTTTCTGAGTGAGATCTAACTATCTGAAGTGTAAAACGAAAACAGCTGCCATAATACGTTAAATTATTTCAAAGAATGTGCAGATTTTGGTTATAAAGTAGGTTAAAATTATTACCCTCAGATTATTCCCATAGTTTTCCCTAGAGACTGGTCTTGGTTACCATCAGAGGCTGAGCTAGGGAGACCTTCCGTGTGACCCACAATGTCCTGTGTCCCCACCCCGCCCCAGAGCTTACCCCGCTACGGCTGTACGGCTGTACTAGTTGTCAGGAGAGCTTTGGCAATCCCGGGAGGGAGGAGGAGGAGGATCAGGAACTATTGCTGATGCTTTTGCTTTGGTCAAATTAGGCACCCAGAACTTAACAGAGGTAAAAAGCCAAACTATTTTGAGTTAATAGTCTTGAATAGAGAGAAGGTGAATATCCAAAACGTGCGGACTGATAAAGCTGCAGGAATTACTGTACTTCCATTCTCTTTTTCCTGGTTTATTTTATCTTCTGCACAGATTTGTACCTTTTCAGGGAGGTAGGACAGAAGCACGTTTCTGTGACTCATCATGGAAAGGCAGGACAGCACAGCTCAGGTTTCAAAATGACGACAGTAAAATTCAGTCCCCAGTGCTAAGACATTTAGTTCTTTTGGTTTACAGCAGAAGTACAAAAGGTGAAATTCTAGATTTGTATTTAATTCTCTATATGCTATCTTTTTAATGATTAGTTCAAATTAGTTGACAAGAACTACATTGATGAAACTAAAAATTGCACAACCAAGATGTTTTGTGTCAATCAGATGTTGTATATATGAGAACTACATCCATGCCACAAACCTTTCTATGTTACAAACAGCTATATCATAGTAAGAAAATATACTTGTAAAATAAAGTTACTAGTACAAAGGTAGATTGACGTTCCCGGGGTTGAAAGGCAGCAGAAGCAATGTGTCCAAGAAGGAAGATGCAGAAGCATCCTTTATTATGCAAGTTGGCGTCATGACTATTTAGAAATGTTTCCAAAGTAAGGCATGTAATTCTGTGCTTCTTTAGCCAATAGAAAATGTGCAAGTATTTAATAAGCTTTATGAAGATTTAACAGTTTCAAACTACAGTACTACTTTATACCAATTAAAACTGTCTAGCTAGCCTAGCTGCTTGTTGATTAGAGAAACTGATGGTAGAGATTTTGTATGTGCTAATTCAGCCACATGTCGGTCATTCAGTGCTTCAGAACAAATACCCACTACTTTTTCAAATTTACAGGACACATCACTGTCTCTGAAGGACACTCATATAGTGTGCACGTTTTGACAAAGAATCAAGACTACTGAAATCCTACATATGCAAATAACTTGCGATGGCTGTAGATGAACCTCATCTAAAAAACCTCTTCTCCTGTTTTGACTATGAGAAACCAGAAATTTTGTCCTCCTATCAAGTTTTGGGTTGTAGTGACAAGATTGATGTGCCGCCACATAATCCAGCTGAACCGACTCACTGTGTCGTTGCATGGGTCGCGGATCCAACGCACAGGAGCACCCAGGGGAGTGCGAGGAAGGAGCAGGACTGCCTCTTCTGGTGGCAGCTTGCTCTTCTATTGACTTAGCCACGACATGAGCACACCCCAAAGCTTACACTATCTTCCGATAGGTATGAAACTATGGCAAGTGTATGTTTGGAAGAGTTAGCAGAAATATGTACTCTCTTCAGAGAGCAGTATGCCAACATATGTGGAATTTAACTTCTGAACAGATGCCACAGTTGCTCAGCAAATTGACAGGACATGTAACAGAACAGGTATTCTCTCAGACCATGAGTTTCAAATCGCTTGGCCTTGTAGTCCATGAACAACTTGAAGAGAAGACGCAGTCAATGCCTACTATACGTACTGGCCACCGTATTTTATACTGTGATGTTTCCGGTCCTTTTCATCAGAAGCTCCAGTGTACCTACAATAAATGCTCTTAAACAAATTTAAAATAAAAGGATAGAGATGACTACTGAAAATTAGCCTATCCAGCCTAAGAGAATAATAGGGAGTTTCACCACAGACAGAAGATTAGTGCCAGAATAAGGCATTTAGTGGCTCTTCTATTCGGCACTTCTGAACACACAGGTGTACCTCCCTTGGCTTGATGTTAGAAATGGTATTTAAAACAAAACAAAACATTAACTCCCGTTTTCCCCATTCTGTCTTGAGCCACTTTTTAGGACAGCAACAGGATTCTTATTGACTGAAGAGGCATGGGCTAAAAAGAGTGAGAGGTTCAGATGGAGCTAATGAGTCAGCTCATTTCCAGAGTGAAACCCGATGAACCCTGTGGCAGAAAAAAGTGCGTTCCTTGCAAGGCTTACGAAATAGCATTACTATGGTATGTTCACTACAGACATAACTATAATCTCTCCCACTAGATGTCAACAGATACAGAACCCCTCCCTTAAGGAAATTCCCCATGAAGCTAAGCCAAGTATTACAACATGCAGCTAAGAATGAAACTTCTCTAAGCAGTGGAGGACATAACTGCCACATTATCTACTGTTACAGACGAGCCTGTTGAAAGCCTGATGGTTACATATCCTTCACTTCTGTACATCTCAACATTGATGTTTCAGCATTGTAATGTGGCTGTTGAGACCCAATTCAGGAATTATTTCCAGCGCAGTGCTGTTTAATTTTGCGTGAAGGATTTGCGGGATCCACTCACATCATAATCCCTCACCTACACTGGGAGGCTGTGTTTTACACCACCAGCATGGAAATTATCCAAAGCAAACTTTGCTCCTCCTCTGATCTCTTAAAAATATTTCTGTATAGCATTCAAGCCTATGCTGGTTCTTCCCCTTTCCCTCCACCCAATCTTTCTTTGGAATAGTAGCTTTAGAAAGCCACTTCAAAAATACACCACCACCACCACCCCTAGTTTCTATTTAAGTTATCTCATTTGTGACAGTTATTTTGCTGGAGACATTATCTAGTTTTTCCAATTTTTAAATGCCTGAACAAATGTGCTATTACTTTTGTTTGTATAGTTTTAAAATTATCCAAATCACACTTTAAAGATCTTCAATTTTTTGCTCTAGTTGATGCTAAAAGTTTAGATGATGCTGTAGATAAACCATCCATAAGCAGTTACATTTGAAGAGCCTGTTTCATAACAAGTCTGTAAGGCTCAGATTTTTTTCTCTGAAAAAATCGGGGGGGGTGGGAACAAAAATAAAAAAAGGCATCACAACTACTACTACAGAACACCAAAAAGACTTTTGTGAAAAATGGCTTGCAGCCATGCAAGCTCATTGTTTGTTACATACCACTAATTATGAGAAGTTTCCCTACAGAATTAAAAATTTGGCATAAGGCTGTTCATACACCAGAACTATTGCCTCTGGTGTCTAATATTGTCTTAACGTTTCCCTGTGGCCTCCATCTACACTAAACCACTATTTCCCCTACCCCAGGATAAAATTCCTCATGGCAGTGTGTGAGGAGCACGGGCTGATGGCTGCGTCATCTTGTCCAGCTTGCACAGAACTTTCCACAGTGGGAGCACTGGCCCAAGGGAGCAGGACGTCAGCAACCCAGCGCTTCAGCAGGCACTGCCTTGCACACCGGCGAGCCTTTACAAGCCCACAGCGCGGAGGCTGCTGAAGCGTGTGTGGGTTCTACTGCTACTTTTCATGCTCCTCTGTCACTAAAATAGTGAGTTTTAGGAAAAAAATAAAAACCAACCCACAACTAACTTTCAAACGTATGCATAGCATACAAGCTTGTGTGGCACCAACACTAAGAAAGCTGGTAGTTAACATTTTTCTGTTAGAAAAAAAAATATTTCTGTAAAATTCCACAATATGAATAGTAAAACTACAGCTACTGGTGATCCACGTTTTAAAGTGGGTCATTTACTACATTGAGAAGGATTTTTATGTCCTTTTCAAAAAAACCTAAGTCATATTAGAGGGAGGAAAATTCACACTAGTGCAGCTTTGCAGTTGTTAAAAAGGCAAAAATATTTGTTAGAAGGTATTCTCCAACAGCCTGCATAAAGGCTGGCCATAGCCGAGTAATCGTGTATTTCGAGAATTCAGCCAATCTCTAAAGATCTGCAACAGCACTGGCCTTTACGATAGCTTAAACGCCTTACAGGAATGCAGGTGTGAAAAGGCCAACCAGAAGCAATAATCTATTTAGGAATTCACAAAAAACCCCAGCCAGCGTTTTGAGTGTCACTCAAAAATTGGCCTGTGAAATTGTACTGTGAAGTTCTGTATGGTCCTGCAGCTCCTTCTTGCTCAGATGCAGGTAGCTACACTATCCGTTTCTCTGTGCAGTCGTTCCAGCGTGCTGTAGCTGTCCAGTCTGAGTGTTACAAACAGCGAGGGGAGCCTGGTTTGGCACGTTATCACAGTAGAAAAGGACAGTCTCTTGGCTCAGAGAAGATGAAATCTCACCCCTACGTGCCAATATCTGAGAATTTAGGAACTGCATTTTCCCCTCTGTAAAACTGTTGAAACAGAGGATGGGCAAGATTTCTCAAATTTAAAACTGGTGTTGTTCCAACAGCTTCCGTTTGCCACTCAGCCTCACTATGCCCTAAATGGACTTGTTCGATGCAGCTGTAGTATGACTCCTTTCTGCATGACTCACGATAGAGATGATTTTAACAGAGCAGAATTTAAGCCAACCCCTCCACCCCAATGCAGTGGCCGATACCAAACTTTAATCCATGAGTTCTTCTGAAGTGAAACCTTTCAATGCATTATCCAACTTAAAAAATTGAACAAAATACATGGGTGAGCTGGTGCTTTAGATGTCAGTTATAAAGCCCTCTACAATGGGAAATTACTTACCAGTTACGAGACGTTCCTCAAGAGCAGCCTTTGCATAGTCACACTGCTGGGATGCATGCCTGACATCTCAAGAGCCTCAGAAACTTGTCGAAGAGTCAATCCTGTTAGGTGCCACTGAAGCACCCTCTTGTGGCACTGAACATTCAGTGCCCAAGGCTGTGACGGTGAGGTGTAGTTTGTAACCGCTTCAGTTCCAGGGCCGTTCAACTGTTGCTTTCCTGAAACCTGTTTTTTCTAGACTTTTTGTCATTTCCCTCAAAGATAGCTTAGCGTTAGTTCTAAATAATTCAGAAGTGTTGAACTATTCTTAAATAGGTTTCAGTGTTAGTTTTCACTGTTAATTGCCTACGGAACAACGTGTCTGCTTCCACTTTCAAGACCAAACCAAACTTTATTATCAAACACTAGTGTTGGAGGTGTGCCTCCTGCCCTGCTGTTTTTCTTCAAAAGCCTCTATCAGTTCTAATCTGCACCACAATGAGAAGCTCATAATTAAGCTGCCTGTGTGCCAAGCCTTTACATTCAGAGAGCTTTAAAGTTAACTAGTTTAGGAAACTCTGAGAGGAGGGCCTTTTCCATGGTGGTGATTTGTTTGCATTCAAGCCAACCCTGTAGCTATGCTCATGCAAATCTGTAGCTGAGACAGCAAACTTTGTTTAAATCTACATGAATTATAGCAGTTTCTCTCATCTACATTAGACGACTACATCTTCACAACTACACCACTCCTGAGTGAGAGAGGCACTATCTGCTGCAAAAAAAGGGCTCCTTATTTTCCAGACCATTTATGGATTGGTATCATCATTCCTTGCAGGGACAGGCCATCTTCAGGTTCCAAGTGCAGTACAGATCAGACACAGTGAATCATGAGCACTGAGATCAGTAGCAAAACTTGACTCCAAAGTGCAAGAGATCACCTCAAAAAGCCCCTTTTATTTGGGCATTAGCAGAGAAGACCTTTTTCACTAGCTATACAGTCAAGTGAGCAAGTTCAAAGAACTAAAATAATATTAGTAAAAGAAAGCAAAACAGCAATAGAGGGTGGTGAGTTTTTTTAATCAAACTTTCATCACTTTCAGTGTTGATGACAAGAGATAAACCACCCTAATATTCATAGTGCATCCATAAGTTGTACGAGGTTTCTGCCCCCCCAACCGCTCCTCTCAGCAATGGTTCCTTATACTGAAGCCAAGCACCCATGATGGCAAGAGTGCTGGCCTTCTGTCGTCCAAGCGCCTTGGGGGTGCTAGGTGCTTGAAAGGCAAAATAGGAAACATGCCAGCAGCAGGGACCAGCCTTCCTAACTTAAAGAGACACGGCAAAAATCTTCATGTGGCTGACAGCCACAGGACAGATGTAACATACCTTGTAGAGCAGAGAAGGGGAGCTCCAGTAGTTCACAGGCAGGAGATGATAATCGCTCCCCAAGGATCCCACTGCTCCTTTTAATTGGCTGGGTCCCAGGGGATGTTGGCTTCAGCAGCCACTGCTGGTCTGCCTCACTCCACAGCCAGGGTTCAGATCATGCACCAGCCCATGTGCCAGCACAGCCCCTGCCATTCTCATGATGCAAGTTCAGCACTGGAGCTGCGTTACACCAGCCACTCCTGGACTATAATCTTTCCAAAGCCAGACCTCCAAGATTAATTTCTCAGAAGTTCTGGCAGACTCATCTTAGGTATTCTTATTATTTGGTCTGTCAGCAGCCTTTCTGAAAACTCCTCTAGTTACAAAGGCTAGACCTACACATACAGCAACCACGTGTCCCAGAAAATTGCCAGTAACATAGAATAAGTAATTCTTTTTATTCCCCTGGTGCTACTCAATAGTTATGGCCTCTTAGTGTGGGTCTACATTGCAGAATAGAGCATTAAGCAAAGATACCTTAGTTTTCAAGAAGTTAATTCAGATGCCAGAAGTAATTTAGTTATAACAGTATGGAACTTGGCACAGGCTAGTTTATCCTATGGGGAAGCACTCACACCAAAACAAAGGCATCAAGTTTAACTACAATCAGTCCTTGCTGACAAACATACTTATGACTTAAGAACAGCTCCTCAGTTTAAGTAAATATTGTTAATAGTTAGTAGTTAAGTATTTTTTAATAGCTGAACCAACAGCAGTATATCCACATATGCTGCACTTAACTGAAGTCACAACTTAAGCTGGTACGATCTTGCCTGAAGAGAAGCATTAAATTGGCACCAGTCTGTGTGCAGACAAGGCCTTACTTTTTTCTTTTCACAAGGGTACTTACAGCTTCCTCCATCACTTCTACCTCCTGAGCCATAACCCTCTGTCTCGAGTGTACTACATCTTCCCCCTGCTCTCTTTATAGTGGTATATTTTCTTTCTTTCCTGCCTTCATACTGTTATTACAGAAACAAACAAAAAAAATGACACAAGGAAAAAACAGATAAATTATGTATGCTATAATCTAAGCATTTTGGTACGTGCATCACGTTTTCTGATGATGGGCTCCCAGTATTACTGTATTCCCTTTACAACGTCTCCATATTTTGTTAGAGGTGTATAGGAACAAAGCAGTCCAAGTGCCCTTTGCATCTGGGATCTTTAACTACACAAGCAAACACTATTCACCTTGTGAATAGGTCTTGGGTGTAGAAAAGTTTAGTTGCAGAAAAAGGGAAGAAAACTGAAAGGCGATAATAGAAGGAAATTTGTATCACCAGAGCCTGGGCTCTACAAAGCTGGCCGCCCACTTCCAGGAGGTGGCAGCCTAAGCTGTCTCTCCGTAATTCACTGCTGTAAAGCAGGAGAGGTACCACAAACATCGTGCTCTTCTCTTAATGAAACACTTCCCCTTTGAAGTACCACTCATTAACAAATTCTATGAAATACTGGTACCAAATAAGATATTATAATAGATAAACTCATACTATTTATCTGTCTACAGTTAAGTAAACAGAAGTTTAGCGCCTTGATGTGACAAAGAAGTGCTTTTTACTCAGGAAGTTCTACCAGAACAACAATAATAAGAAATACATTTAATGTTTATTTTTTAGCTAATAAGCCCTCTTCACTCTCCTGTGTGCTTAGTTACTTTTATCAATAAATGCAATTAAGATGTTTAAGTAGCACCTGAGTTGAGTACATTACTGGTTCATGTACTTTTAAGTCTAATAAGATAAGTCAGCTGAACTTCAACAAAGATTTGAAGCACTGACAAGTGCTTAGCACACTTATGACTGGGTAGTTTAAAAACTGGGATACGGCAAATGCCTCTATTCTTCCCCTCCTTTTGGATTCATTTTCTATTTTAAAACTGCTGATACATTTGCTGCTGACTTCTATTTGACAATTAACAACAAAAATATAGAAAAAAGTCTCTTTCAAGTGTTGTTCTATGAAGCAGAAAACCTGAGTCCAGGTGCTTCAGACATTACACTGATACTACTGATAAACCTTTGCATCAGCAAACTTCATGTTTGAAGTGTTCCTTTACCCCCTTTTTACAGGGCAGCAGTGAATATAATGGACAAATACTGTTACAAATGCAATACATGATATTAATTAGTGTAAAACTAAGTATAAAAGCTCCCAGCAGAGTCAAATAAGCAGTGGATGCAAACTGCTTTTGTGGTTACTTCTGGAAAAAATGTTATGCTATTTATATTATGCTGTTTAAAGCTTGTCCTCCTCCAGTGTAATTACAATAACAGGAAGCATTATTTTTAAAGATGTAAGTTAGTCTGCTAAAAAAACTGAAACATTTCAGAAATTGTTTTGGGTGGTGCTTCCCCACAAACACCTAGATGATCTTACTAGATAAATGAGTCTGTTTTGCTTTTGTTATGAATTTTACATCTCCTTTGGTATGATCTAAATATTGATAATTAACACTAGCTCACATGACAAATTCAGGATTTCTATCACAACTTGAATCTCTGAACAACAATGTTCCTCAATCTCAACAATCCATATACTTGTGTCAATGTGGAAGCTAGGATGACTTTTGAAATTCAATATAAAAGTTGACCACTGCATATTAAATTAATACCAATTTTCCTAACGAAATTAAAAGCAACACTTCTGAAAGGGAATGTGACGCATACCTAATTTCCTCTTACGTGTGCAGTTCAAACAGTGCCTGCAACTTTAAGTACTTGTACTTAATATTCACTAATCAAAGCAAGTTCAAGGTATTTCCCACTCTAGTTATTAAATTAATAAACAGGATTATTTTCACTGGGAACATCAAGATGTTCGACATCTTGCTCCATCAATCAAGCTCCAGATTTTGGTGTACAAAGTCACTTCCAAGTACAGCCCTAACTCATCCCAAAAAAGCTACCCCAAAAAATCAGGAAGTGAAGAAACATGAACTAATTGGGTAACAGGGAAAAGAGAAATCACTGCTCTGTATAACTGCATACTACTAGCACCAAATAGCCTTTTTTTTTTTTTAAATGCAAAACAGGTTGGGAGGAGAAAACGGGGCTTGGTGGCAGGGTTTAGATGCAAATATCCTATATGCCCCTATCACCCAATACATCTGTAAGAGCGGCTTCATTTTCTTCTTGCTACTACTAAATAAAACTACTGTCATATGTAACAACAACAAAATCTTGTATCTGACAAGTACAGAGTAACCGTATAAAGTAAATCCATGTCTGAATTATGATAAACTAATGGAAGGAGTTCTGAAGGATGATAAACTGACTGATGGAAAGAGTATTAGAGAGTAATTCTGCTAATCACGTTAACTTTCCTTAATTCCTAAAGGGCCTCGTGCACTGAAGTCACAAATAAGTATTTGCAGAACATGGCTTGAAGCTCTGGGAGAATGCAGGCTGTATTTTGAAACACTGTATATGGAAGAATCCCACCCTTAGCCTCCTGTAGGCGACCTTAAGTCCAAACATTAGACACTTAGATGTGTGAACTAGTCATCTTAAATGTCTTTCATAATCAATATTCAGAAATAAGCATTTCTAAACAGTGAGTCACTTTGTTCTAAGATTAGTGTCTAAAACAGATTATACGTTTTGTCCACTGAAGGTGTTTTTTGTGACAGACTAGCTCAAACTTAAACAGTTCTAACTTTTAGATACCTGAAGTGAGATAACTCTCACGAACTTCCATAATGCTGTAACTTCTATGTTTTGAACAGCATATAAAGATTTGTTAAATAAATAAAATCTTCTAGAATACTCTTAAAGATGATGCGATAGCAGCTTCTCAGGAAGCTTACGGATCAAACCCATCCAATCAAAAAGCAGGACAAATTTTTTCACAAATACACAATTTACCTGGGAATTCAGTAATGGCACAGAGCCTCCACATACTAGTACAACTTACCTTAAGAACAGCAATCTGAAGTTCTTCCTTGCACTTGATATGAGAGCTCTTCATCACACGAACTAGGTTGTTTTCTATTCATTATTAAAGTCTGGTATATACACATATTTTTGAACCAGTTTAACAACCTAGCTACAGGAATCCAATTTTCTACTGGAATTGGTTAAACCTGTATAACCTCCAGGGTGGTAAAACTTAAGAGCAACCCCCCTTAAAAAAAACCCCAAACTTGCTGCCTCAAAACCTGTATTCCTGTCTCCTAGAAAAAAAAAAAAAAAAAAAAAACACGTATAGCAATAAGGACACTTTAAGTGATATGGTTATGAGACAGAAAGTGTCATAAAAATTTGACATGTAAAATAAGCTCTTGTAGTTTCATTTACGTCCATCTCTCCTAATTTTAGTTATGTTTAAACCACTACTGTTTCTGACCAAAAAAAAAGCTACAGTTTCTTTAGAAGCAGCTTAAAAAATGCAAGTTTATCAAAATAGGTATCTTAAGAGTTCACTATAAAAAAGGCACAGGGCCCCAGTAACAAAATATGCAACAAAAATATGCAGGGAAAAATTATAACCATTTAAACATTTGATGTGGGTAAATAAAACTTAAATATACCTAGTAAGTCTACGATGTTCTATAATAATAAACAACAACTTAGGGTAGGTGGTGTTCCCTCAGTGTTTAAAAATTACATCTAAGAAATCTCACCTTAAAGTTAATTTATAAACTTATCAGTTACTTTACATATAATTTAAGTGTTTAATAACTAGGTTTATTTCTGAACATAAAATGTAAAACTGGCTAAAGCGTGGTTAAGCTGTGAGAATTGAACTTCTGAATTCATTAATGTTCAAGTGAGTAAACATTAGACACCAGGTCATGTGTTTTGTAAATGTGAAATGTAAGATTTCATCTGAAGTTCCACCACTGCATTATAAAACTACTTAGCTGGAGTGAATCAAAAAATGTCATTAGCAGAAAGACTTGTTCAGGCCACAAAGCAGTATTTACTTACCTTTATAAGAGTTACAAGGATGCTATTCAAAACCTGCAAAAATATGCAAGGCAATATCTCTGCCTAATATCCACTTAAGATGTGTTCTTGTGTGTGTGGATAATGTGTGAAGTATGAACATATAAATAGAAAGGAGTGGGGGGGAAAGAAGAGAAGAGTACTGCCTCCCCCCAAACTTAAAAGTAAAGAATGGTCCTTAAATTACTTCACGTAAGGAAGAAAAGCAGCAGGAAGAACTTGGATATACTTGACAGTTAAAAGCTGTCTGCAGAAGTGTAAAGTATCGTTGGATACCACGTTGAAGATTTCATTCTCGGCACTAGCACTGAAAATGCAAGACCTGAGAGACAGGTGCCAAATCTAAATTACAAAAATACAATTCAAATTAGTACAGTCAATTGCTGATTCGTGGTGCACACCGTGCAACCTTTTTGTAAAACTTAACACAAGTGTTATCAATACTTACCTTTTCTACATTAGAAACAGTTATTGTCTTTATGGGAAAAATTTAAAGCTTAATCATGTAGTTTTCATCCAGAAATCAGCTCGGTAGACTGATAGGCTCTTAATCACACAACTGTGATATGATACAAATGAAACTTCTAAAAGTGTCTCCCATTTGTGTGTATCTCTGTGTGTGAATCTTTGAAGGTGGAGAAAAGTAGTTTGGTGCCATATTAAGAAAAAAAAAAAAAACACCCAACCAAATCCTAAACTCCCTAGTCTTGCAGAGCCAAGAATGGATGGGTATTCAAAGAAAATGTAAATGATTATTCAGGAATATCCCTATGCGATACATACATTTGAACAACAGTGAAGATGAAATGGCAGCAGTCCTTTCAGGCTTTACAGCATTGTAATTATGATCGCTTGCCCAGGATGGTGTGCTGTTTTCTGCTGCTGGCTCTTTAGCAATAGGTTGAGTGTTTGCCTCAGTCTTGCCAGTTGTCAAAACAGTCTTCTTCACATTCACTTCTCTTTTCTCAGGAAATTGTCTCTTTTGGTTTGAAAGAGGCTTAATACCTGCCTGTACAGTTAAAAGAAGCTTGATTACTAATAGTTATCAAATATATTTTTAAAACAAGCAGAGACAGTCACATACATGTACACAAATTTCTTTTACAGTAAGCTCCTGTAAATACACTTGAAAGGATGTAATTTCACATTCAAGTCTATAAAGCAAAGGTAATATATACACTGTACCTTCAGGAAAAGAGAATGGCAAAGAAACCACCTCAAAACAACAGTATGTATCATGGGGGGGGGGGGGGGGGGGTGTTGAAAAACTACTGCCCATTTTATAGTGGTTTCAAAAGGGAAAGGAGAAGGCTTTGATTTCATCTTTTTGCTTCCCAAAGCATACATACAATGCAGTCACGTTAGTTCACAATTCACAGTAATTCCAAATTACTGCCCAAAACCCAGTAAGCTGGAGTTAAAGGTAAAATTAATTTGGAATTAAATTAAAATAAAAAAGGTGTATTGCTTATACTTTTTTTTAAAAGGTAAATTAATTTGGAATTAATTAAAATAATTTTTTTTTAAAAATTGTGCTGCCATCTCAAAGGCCTTTTCAAGAAACGATCTCTATCTAGAGGCAATTATTAAGATTTTTAAAAAGTGACAGGAAAACATTTTATTGTCAGAAGAATTAAATAATTATTTTACCACAGAAAAAGGCAAGAGAACAAACAAAAAAAATAGAAAGTTCCTCTTCAATGCAGGACTTGGCAACTTTATTTGTCTCGAAAAGGAGAGCACAGAAATAAGCCATCGTACTTCAGGACAACTGTTTTGGATCACGAACATTAGCTTACCTGCAGTTGAGATTTTGGCATGCCAGGTTTTTCAGATTTTGGTTTGATCTTCTCTTTAGGTTTTGGTTTTGCATCTTTGCCAGCACTTAAAAACTTCATAGTGGCTGCAGCATGTTTGAGAATGCAGTCCTTGCTGCAATACACAGAATCAGGCTGAGCCAAATTAAAACAGCCAGGACCAATGCACTTTGATGCACCAGGAGCTTCAATTACCTATAGATTGAAATGGAGTGAGTTCAAACTTCAAAGAGGAAACAACAGAAACAATATGTATAACATGAAGAAACGCTTACATATCATATGTGCAGACCGCAGCTATGACTGTTAGTGATTTGCACAACTGCCAGTGTGAAAACAACTTTCATTCATGATACAACAGAAACAACCCATACAAATGTAAGAATTTCACTCTTGTAACATGCTATTTTGAGAACATGTTGTATTTCCAAGTGGTTGATCTGCTAGCAGTGAACTAAGGGAGGCTGGTTTCCTAAATTTTCAGATCCCATAAGCATGCAAGTGCTTTTTTCTGATCCTCTATATCATGTGAGAAATCTCATTAATAATGCAGAACTGGTTTCTCAAGAGCAAGGTTTCTAAGACACATTTTACTTATCTATCACCATCAGCAGCTGTCCTCAACTATGCACACATGCAAAAAGAAATACTCAGCTATTCAGGTGTACAGATAATTCTTGCTCTAGAGGTTTACCAATTTTAATTTTTCAGGTCTCCAACTTACATAAAACACAACAATTCTCCTAGAGAACTTTGCCATAGGCTAATACTTCTTACACATTGAGAAGTCTGCATATGCAATCTGTATTTTCTTCTACCTCACAATTACTCTCCATTTATATCAAAATGTTATAGACTAAGCACTTCCTCTTCAAATGTTAAGATTTAGAAAATAGCACATTCCTTGAAAACAGAGTACATTAGGTCAAAGTCTAGAAATATCTGAATGCTCTTTAGGCTCCAACATATCACTTCTAGGTATTATGCCTTTAGTTTCACTCTTCTAGATTACTCATAAAAATGTTATCCAACTGACCTAACACTTGGAACTACTATAACTCTAGAGAGCTTCTCCCCTATCAATAAACTGCAATTTGTAATTACCAAAAGTAAGTTTTTCAGCAATATTTCCAGGAAAAAAAAAAAAAAAAAAATATTGCATAGTGTGTCTTATTTTTCCCCAATCAAAAGTCAGTAAGACAGCATTATCTGCTACAGTCTGATAAAACCTGGGTTTGGGAATTTTCCCATAAAAATTAAGCTTATGCCTTAGAATACTTTTCCATCATGTACACACTTAACTATGAAATACAAGAAAGAAGCATCAATTCATGCTCCCCAAGAAGCACCTCAAACTTCAGATTAACTGAGCTGTCATTTCTAATTAAGGACATTTACTCAGATGATGACAAAACTTTCAGTGTTGATGTCTGTACTCATGCAATTTCTAGAGTTTTAATCACAAACCCAAACTCCACAGCTATAGGTGCTTATGGACAGCAACAAAAAGGAATCTTTCTCAAAGTGCTCAGAATACTGGTGTAAGAGAACAGAAAAACCAAATAATGAGACTGTTCAGTCCCTGTACCACAGAGTGATTTCAGCACATCAACAGATGAGCTAGCCATGATCTTTTTGCCTGGAACGGGCAGGGAATTCTGCTGCAAGAGAGTGGTGCTTGTTTATACAAGCCATAGAGAGATCTTAACTGAGGTACGAGGGACAGCATGGGCTAAAACACAGATTTGACCATTTAGTTCTCTCGAAACTTGGTACCACCTGGCAAACACAAACAGAGCGTTCCATTCCATTTCCAAATGCCAAAAGAATACCTAAAATATTAGCAGTTCTTCCATAAGAGGCAACGAGTTAATGATACTTATGTTTTTCTTTCACTAAAGAAGAGAAGCCTAACGCGTTTAAGTAACTTGTTAGCATGCTAGTATCAAAGAGTAATTGGTGATACACAGAAGCAGAACCTAAAATTAATACTAACACTGTCAGTGAAACGCAGACCAACACCAACAGAACTGGACTCTCAAAAATGTTTTTGTGTGCAAAAAAGGAAAAAGTATTTGAAACTGTATTTGAAAAATACAGTTTTCTACACATTTATCTTAAAATAGTAAGTATTTCTATATTAAGCTCAAACTGTTCTAATCTATACATTAAGCTCACTATGCTGATATGGATAGCTCTGCTATTTAAATTGACTAGAAGTGGGGGGGTGTTCCATAAACATTTTGTAGAAAGTGTACTACAACAGAAAGATTCCTCCAGAAACACGCTTATACTCAAACTCATAATACTTATTCTAGGGATGATTTCAAAGTTTAAAGATTAGGCATCAAAGAACAAATTCATACAGAAAAAAAATATGAGTAGCTGTAGCATTCTAACAGCAAATACACTAAACATGCTCTTCAAGGCATAGTAAATAATGAAAATGTTGGCATTACTACAGTAGCTTAGGCAGTATAAAGACAACCACTGTAGCGTGAAGTTTTTAAATTTGTGTACATCAAGCTGAAGAAGCTTCTTTGCCTGTATTTTGAATTGGGCATGGAACTTGCTATTAAAAAATTTAAGTTTCTTCTGTATTTTATGCCAGAATTTGCAATAATTTGAAATATACGTTCTTACGTTAAAAAAGACAGTATAAAACAATTCTCTATATACTAATAACTTGAAGAAGCATCAGGACAAAAATCAGAACTTCAAAGACTAATTGGAAGTACATAGGAAGTACAGCTGGAATTAACTCCAAGAGACACTTGTTAATGTTAAGTAAAAGGTTTCACTATCACTGAAAATGTCCAAAATTGCTTGAGATTATTTCAAAGCTAGTATAAACCAGTCCAGAATTCTAATATTTTTATTAAAAGAACATATTATTTGACTTCCAAAACAGTATTTATAAAGGGCAGAAGAGCACATGTAGTGCGGTATTTCCTTACACCTACATAAAACTTTTAAATTCCCCACTTCAAAATAACACTTTCTTAGTTTTCGTTCCTGTACTGATAGAACTATGGATAACCTTCTACTAAACAGCAATATTTAGCAGGTTGTTCAGCTTCATATTTAGCTTTAAAAAAAACAAGTCAGATTTACAGCCCTACAAGCAAGCCATTGTCTCAATGTAATCAGTGAAACACAAAAAATAAGAAACAATTAAAATACTTACAGGTTGAAATATCTTTAGTTTTTTCTTCCCACTTGGATTTGCAGCTTTTTCAATCCTACCCTTGATTCCTTGGTCCTCAACAGATTTTTGTTCAATTGTTCCTATGCTTGTGAATTCTGTGCCATCCACATTTACTTGTCCCGCTTTAGCTTCCTGCTGGTCTATTTCGGAAACAGGCTCATCCTGTCCCTGTAGAATGGTGCAGTTTGGACAGATATAGTCCTCACCATTCTTTTCCAACAATCGCCCTCGAGCCTCAGAAATACCCACGCAGTCACCATGAAACCATTCCTCACATCTATCACAACAAATCATAAACCTGAAAAAAAAAAAAAAACCCCCAAGGAACAGTAAAACATTATGAAATGAAGAGACAATTAATGCTCAACAGATTATTTCAAGCAGCAGATCTTATGTACCTCGCTAAAGTACCAGTACACCGTTCTGCCTCACTATTCATTTCTGCATTCATTTGTTTATCCCCTCTTTTAAATATGTTATAAACTCCCCCCCAAACATCAAACAAACCCAACAGCTCATTTACATGTACTCAAAAAGTAAGTATTAGCATTTGGTTTAATTATTCATCACAGAAAAACTCCAACTACTTGCGCTGCATTTTTAGTTGAAACCTTTGCCTACCTGTTGTTATGAGGCTGACGACAAATACAGTACAGTGCATTTGGGTCATAAATCTCAGACTCGGGTTTGCTTTTGGGCAGTTCTTCAGGTTCTTCATCTGTGACCCCTTTTGCGCCAAGAGCAGGCTTTACCTCCTTCTGAACCTGAAGATCTTCCGTGTCTTCCTCAGACACAACCACCTGACTTGCAATCTCAGTGCTGTCTGCAGTCTCAGGCTCTTGTTTGGCAGGCAACTCAGACTCAACTTCTTTTTCAGACTGGACATCACCTGTTTCTGTAGGATCTTGTTCTGAACTTCTTTTCCTCAGGCGGTTCTGTATATCCTTCAGTGTCAGCTGCACAGGTTTCTGTTCAACACGTTTCTTTCTTAGTCGATTCTGCAGTTCCTTTAGAGTTAACCCATCACTATCACTATCAGAAGTATCATCTTCCTCTTCCTCCTCCTCCTCCTCCTCTTCTTCCTCTTCCTCTTTTGTGCGTCTGCTTTTAGAGCCTTTCTGATCCTTACTACTCCTAGTGCTAATCCTCCGAGTTGCAGGTTTTATATCTGGAGTGCTCTCAACACTATCTTCTGAAGCAGTTTCAGCATCTGTAGCTGGACAGGATGCTGGTTCACTTGAATCTTCCAAAGCAGTAGGAACACTTCTCCTTCCTCTGCGTCTCACTGTTGTAAGAAATTCTTCCACTCTTTCCGTTCGCTTTGGTTGCCGTCCACTACGCCTGAGGTTTAAGCTTTGCTGCTGCTGTTGTGGCTGTTGTTCACTAGAGTCCACATCAGGTTCTCCTGCACCTTCTCGCTTAGCAATTGTAGTCCTTCGAAACCCCCAGGTTTTCCTGAACTCTTTACTTGTAGGCTTGATAGTTTTTTGTTCCTCCTCATTGCTTTGGTCACCTTTCTCATCCAAAACTGATGCTAAAAACAAGGGAACAGTTATTAAACTGGTGGTGAAGGAAGATGTTTTTTCTTAGAAGTTTTTTTTTCAACATAGTATTATTTTCTTTGTGATATATATATATTATCTCCACCTCACTTTATGACCCTGAAAACAGATAAAATGCTTTCCTGTGAATGTAATACAACAGCAGTAGCAATTAAATACATCACTGAACACCATACCAACATAATCCAGCTGTTACAAACTCTTCTGTTATTCAAAAATATATGTATATACACATACATACACACATATATACACAACGGACAAATAAGCGTATTTTCTGCTCAATTTAAAAAGGAAGAAATCTTACCAGGAGAACTATTTTCCATGTTGTCAGTATTAGATTCAGATTCTAATGGCACTGGCTGTGAACTTACAGCTTGTTCCATAGCACGGACACCACTGTCCCCACCCTGAAACACTGAAGAGAAACATAAGGTTCAAAACTCAGATTCAAAAATATTCATAGCCTAAGTAATTATTAAGTATTCTAATGTAATCTCATTATGTTATTGTAACAAATACTTAACTTGAATTTCAAGCCACTAATAGTTACTGAATATCAACAAAAAGTTGACTGAATTCCTTCAAAGACAAACTACTAACCAAACCCATAAATATATGGGTTTGGACACAATACTGACATATTTTATTAAACAGCCTTAGGATTTCTGGTATTTCTCAAAAAAATCCTTTCATGGTATGAACCTATTCCCTGGGGTTTGTCTGGGGAAAAACCTATAAAAGTTCCACTCCTTACATGGACACAGGAACCACGCACGCACCAGCGTGAAAGACCACAGAGCAGAAAAAGGAGTCATCCAAACAGACAGTACAGACACAGTTACTGTTCTAAAGGTGAGGATGGTATTTTATATCAATAACATTTTCTGGTAGAAAGGACTGCTGATTACCTGCAGCAGGATAAGAAACAAGGCAGAAATGACAGCCAGTTTAAAGAAATTCAAAGCTACTGCTGTTTAGGTAATACAGAGTAGTCAAAGAATAATGAGGTTTTGGATTTTAAACAAAATGTAAAACCAGAGAAATACCCTAGTCTTCCTTGTTAAAATAAACTAAGTCTATCTTGCCTATTAAATAGTTTAGCTGCTATTTTTGTTTCAGAAACACTGGTGGGTATTCAGGATAAAGCAATGCACTTTCCCTTCATTATTTCTCTAACAAGGTTTATTGGATAGAAGAAATTATATGGAAAAGAACAAAATAAAAATCTTCTCAAACACCTCTCGGGGGGGGGGGGGGGGAATCTACGTTGAATGAAACTTGAGAAAGGCTGCTCCTTGCCATGGTTATTTACAAAAAGGTTTTCAGCCTGTATGACCTATGAGAAAGACAAGGGGGAGGGGGGGAAAAATCTGTGCTGACAACCAGGATCCCTTTTTCCTCAAAAGTCTTTTCCAGCATACTAGGAGACTCTCTTATTTGAGAAGACAGAAACAAATGAGAGAAATAAATATAAGATCTGAGACTGCATTTTGAGTAATTCAGGAATAACCTGGTTTGAACAAGTATTACAGTTAGTACTACATCATGGTGCAATTGTTAAATGAGTTGCATGCCATGTAAATGCTCTCCTAAATGAATGCAGAAACTATGTTCTGCAGTCACTGCAATTATATTGCTCATGTGAAACTATAATACGCAGTAGTAAATAGACCTCAATGAACTGGGTAAACAGAAACAGTACTTTAAAAACAACAACCAAGAAACACCCCCAACTCTCCCTCAAGAATGTTTCTGGAGTAGTTATATGGGTATTCCTGGCTCAAGAATTGCGCAGGTGAGCCAAAAGGGAACATTAACAGAATTCTTGCTGAAAGAATCAAAGGTATTTCTAACAGCTGTACATATTACAGCTACAAGTTTTCAGAGGCATCCTTTAGTAAGCTTCTCCCAATCTTGCAGCGTACACTGGTGATAAATGCCTCCTTATTTCATATACTGCACCAGTTTCATTACTGTTCTGCCTTATCAAGCATGACCTCTCTATAGTGCAACTCCTCTGCTTTCTAGTATTACATTTAACAATGTCACAACAGAAACGTAACTGTCAGTGCTATGGAAACAAACACCCATGCAGTTATGCTAAAAAAATTAACACTTAAGTTGGAACTTAAGAGTAATTTCAGTGAGATACTATAAATGTCACTGTAAAAGCAGCAGACTCCAGAACATCAATTTAAATAGTAACTGATTACTTTTAACATTACAGCCAGAATAGAAAGTGAATTTTAAGCCTGTAGTACACAGGTAAAAAGCTGAAACTGCTTCAATCCAAAAGGAAATTACATTAAGTTCCCCCATAAAAAAATCACTAACTATAATTTTTTAATTATTTTCACACCAGAAAGAGGCTGCAATGGAAGTAAGGGAACAAGTCAAAACAGTTAAAGTTTACATCTTTGTTTACCTTGGAAGGTGAAGAAATGTTAAAAGCTACAAGCAGAGGTAACCCAAATTCTGAGATTTAAATTCCAGATAAAATGTAAAGAAATAAGAGGTCTCTTCAATGTCCTCTGTAGGCTTTACCTGACACAGCATTAGAGGTTCGAATGGTTTCTCCCTGCAGAGCTGAACGAAAAGGAGAGCCAGAGGAGGGCAGCAAAGGGTCAGAGTCATTCAGCATTATCCTTCCACCACATGCTGAATTTCCTGATTCAGAAGTGCCGCACTGAACCTCTGAGTTGTCAGCAGGACCAAATGCTATCAATCCTCCTTTTCCTGCTGGCTCCTGGGGGAAAAAAAAGAAAGGAAACAAAATAAGGCACCGATACATTTATGAACTTATCTTACTATTGTATACATAAATTCGGAATTGTTTTGCCTCTGTTACATTATAAAGCAACTTCTGTTATTTTGCCTTTTTGAGAGTTTTCTACTTTGAGACACTGAAACAGGAATGAAAAGTCAAAGTAAAGCAATACCACCTCCACCACTTACCAACAGTTAAGACCTTTGAAATAAATACAAAATATGATTGTACTCTCATCAATTCATTTAGATCCCACTAAGACTTCCAGAATAGTAGCAAACTGTAACCAACAAGTCTATTCCATTTACAGTATTTAAACGTATTCTAAGAGTGAAATTTAATAAGCATATATTGTGCAATGAAAATGCAGAAATACTTTTAAACTTCATCAGCATGCCCAAGGTTACAGTAGGGAAGATTTACCAGTTTGTACTAAGTTTCATCACAGAAGACATCTGCAGCTTTGAGGATTTAAATCCAAGTGGCTACCTCAGTGGTTTTGCAAGGTGGGACAATAAAAATGTATAGTTGAGCTTCAGAATTAAGGAATATTCCTTATCACTGTCCCTTTCACTAATAAAGTTTTCAATATAGAAAATTTCAGAAGCTTTATTTCAAGGACAGCAGATTACATCAATAACGACACGTCTTCCCAAAAAATAACCCTTGGAAAATATTTCAAAATCACAAGGCATTCATTTAAATCATGTGAACTGTTTAGTCCAGGGGTCCCAATTCACATCCAGAATGGCAATCGAACATCAACACTGACTGCTTGCTTCCCAGCTCACGCGAGCTTGAAAATCAGTAGGAAATGCCTGCATTTAACCAAAGTAGTCTACCAAACTAGAATAACACTGGAAAAGAATTTGGGAGGAAAAGGAGGACCAGATGGACAGGACAGAAAAAGTCACTTTTGAACTGGCCTATAAAATAAATTAGTGAAGACAAAAGAACAATACTGGACACAGACTCTGCATGTCAGCATTCTGCAATTAAAGATGCAGGGGAACTGCCGCAGTAGGTGTAGGAAATAACTAAAACACTAATTCTTTCAAAGGAGTAAAAACTGATTGTTAACACTCCAGGTGGGGAGACATACCAATGTAGGAACAGATTAGATAATCCTTCATAGACATGCCAATACACAGTCTGACTTTTCTTTTTAAGAATACGTCACTTTTTTTTTTCCAAATCTCTCAAGCCCCCAACTCTTAAAGCATCTTTGCCATTTAGAAACACTTTCTACTTCCTAAGCAATGATCATCCCTAGGTGTTCTCCAATGCCATGTTACCATCCCAAAAATAAGGAGGGGGGAAAAGACAAACCCCTCCCCAAATCTGATTTTCATCAGTGGGTCACTTTATTATTTCATGAACAATAAATCTCAAAATTTGCATGACTGTGGCAGAATTAGGGAAAAAAACCATGAGTATATAGCTAGATCCACATCCGTATTTCCTTCCCCTGTACCTTCTCCACAGGGGATTACATACATTATCTACATTCTTTCCCTCGGCCAACTACTCCCACTTCAAAAATAGGAGAAAAGATTTAAACGAAAAAAAAAAAGACAATAGAATAAACTAATTTTAAAGTCCCTAGTGCTGTATCTCATGGCATTGAATACCTGCTCTAATATGTATTTTGCTCCATTGTCTGAATCAGTGATTATATCCAGGGAGTCAGTCACTGATGGCTGAAGACAGTCTGAGTTTAAAGTGCCTTCTTCCACGCTGCTGTTCTGTAATAACCTTTCAATCTCCCTGTTCAGAATCTCCAACTGATCACACATCATGCAATTTTTAAGTGATATGCCTAAAGGAAGAGGGAAAGTCAGCTAATCACTTCTTGTTCAACTCTAATATTAAACTATGAAAACAAACTATGCCTCTAGAACATGCAAAAAGTGCATCCTATTTGAATAATTTATCCAGTAACATACTAAAGAAAGAATTGTCTAATGGATTGTCTTCACAGTGCACAATTACGTATCTGTGCGTTCAAGGCCCAGTGTGCAACAAGCTCTTTACAATTATTTGAGCCACAGAGCCGATATCACTAAAGCATTCCAAAAACAGAATCGGCGTCCTCTCTTCTTAGGAGACATCCTGGCTCGTTGAACGTAATACATTTTCCACTGTTAGTCATACCCCACCCAGTGGCAAGGCTGCACAGTGCACAGCTACAGCTCTGATTTAACACAAAATAGCATTTTTAACACAAATAATAATTGAAAAATAAGAGATTCTATGCAAGAAATCATGCTTCTTTTTGCATTAGTAGATGTTATCTCATTATAATTACCTGTATTATTACCTACAGGAAAAAACTTTAACAGAACTGCAATTTTAAAATAATTTCCATTTGAGAGGTATGAAAATTCAGTACGCTTAAAACACTACAATTGTAGACCCCCTATATTTGCTGCAGAATGCTTGGTTGTTTCTTATTATTATTTAGCATCTCCATTTTTTCCTCTCCCCATTTGGTCCAAATTATTTTTCATGAAAAATAGAGTAAGTTTCAAACTTATTTTACATGAACATGCTCTTGCAGAACTGCATCTTAATACAGGTTAAATTTAAACGCCTAAAAGAAGCTGAAAAATCAAATATTATCAAAACATAAAAGCACAAAGCCTTAACTCACAATTACACTTTTAAACCTAGCAAGCCTGCTGGCACTTCTAAGCAAACGTTCTACTAACTGCTTACAAAAATATTTACTACAACATAAGGCAACTTTGGAAGTCTTCAAATATCTGTTTCTCTTCCCAATTCAGTATGATTTTTTGTTCATTTTGTTCTGTTTGTTCTCAAGTTAACTATTCAACTGCAGTTGAGGTACTGGCAGAAATGTAAGCTGAAGAAGCAAACTGGTTATCTTGTTTTAAAGGAACTGAGCATCCATGTACAACTTAATACTATTCCTCCTAATACAGTACATTAATCACATTTCTGAAACTGGAAGTTCTAGCTGGAAACTGAAAATTACTGTAGTTCCCCTAATAAACAATTCCCGTCAGCATCATCCTGCCTTTCTGCCACATCTCCACATCTCCATTAGAAAGGATATTCCTTTAGAAAGGATATTGTGTACCTCTGAAAAATTTGAGGAAAGAATCTCTATAAATGACAGGACAGAAAGGCAAAATAATGTTAATAATAAACATATATACTGTTACCTATTCAAAAAGTCCTCTGGTTATTCTTAGGTTAACAACTTCAGCGATAAGCAATCTCCACTGTGAAAACGTGTAAGCTTTTAAGATCAACTATAAATAAAGTTAGAAACCCAAATCAAGAGTTTCTTAAAGAAAAAAAAAAAAACACCTCTTCTCCCCAGGCTGATTTACATGGTTACATAATATACACCGCAGGTCCTCATTAAACAAAGGATTCACAGTACTTATTAAATCCACGTTTATGGACTATGAAGAACAAAGTACAACCCTAACACTACCTGGGCTGCTACTGTCCTGCTCCCTTCTCCCGTACTCAGTTACATGGTCTATGCCACATCCACCCACATACCTCTGCCACAGAAATGGTCACCCAACTCCTTAGGAAGTGCTCAGTTTATGAATTCAGCAGAAAATTAACCCACCAAAGAGTGATCCAAAAGGATTTAAAAAATGAACATCAGAACTAATGTAAAGACGCAAGAACAGGGATGGAGAACAAGATCCCCTTAAGCAGGCTGACCTGGTGTAGCACCTTGCTGCTATCTCATTCAAAACGTGCACACCATCATCCATGCAGCAAGCGCTCATCAGATCTTAGCCAGCAGGACTTCATTAACTGCCCCCTCAGTCAAGACTCTGTTTTAACCTTGCAAACTGTAATAACGTGAGCATTCCAGTGAAACAGAACAGCCGCTTATCTAAAAGTGGAGCATAAAGCTGATGCACGATATCTTGAGAAAGAACAGTCAGCCAAGAAAACATTTATTCAGGTTTTTCCTTCCCCGTTAGTTTGCAGGTAAAACGTTCCAGCTTCCCCAAAACAAGTTAGGCACTTGAATTCATCCTGGACCTAAATTCCAGAAGTAACTGAAGCACAAAAGTATCCTACCCTAGAAAAATCACAAAACAGTCACAAGGTTTTAATTTCAATTTGGTCAACTAAGACTCAATTTGGTCTGTAAGACTACAGAAGCAACCACTCACATTCAGCATCCCTGTGGATTCTCCAACTACTGCAAACCTGTGTGTTTTTCAGTATACATGGCTTGAAGAAATTCCAGAGCAGTATCAGCAGCCAATCTAACAAGAGACCAAAAAGATATTCCCAAATTCCAAATCCTGCTACTGCAATACCACTTGTTCACAAACACACAATACAGGTTGAAAATCCATCCTCCAACACATCTTTATTAATAAATTAAAAAAAAAAAAAAAGAGGGAAAGCTTGTAATCTCACTCCACTTTTCTGTAAATATATTAATCACTCTTGCATTCAGACAAAACCTCAAGAAAAGCATACTGCTACCTACTGCCATATTTGTAACCCAACAGTTTACAAGTCTCAGGCAAAAAGGAAGGGGGAGAGATTATCTATGCGGTAACACAGGGCTGAGAGATGTTAACTGCAGGACAGACAGCTTGGAGACACCTGGATCTGCTGATGCTGACTTCATTAAGCCCTTTTTAAGATGCCTCAATATAACATCTTAATCTGATGATGACAGAGCAAAGCTTTCCAAGAACACCAATATTTCCCCATCTTTTTGTGTTTATATTTTGAGGCAAAGGCCAATTCAACAAATTACCAGCAAATATACATTCAGATCAGTATCTCCACTTTTATTTTTTCCCTCATTTCTCTGAAGAGGTAAGAAAACGTTCAATGGCTCCACTGACTGCATAAAGATTTTGTCTTTTCTAGAACTTATCCTTTTAACTGCATTAAGAATTCCCTGCCTCAGTTAACTCGGAAGACTTCACTCTAAAAAAGGATCTTGAAAGACAGCTTAGTAATAAAACCTTTAACATGAACTAAAAACAACCAGAAGAAATAACTTAATTTCTCCTTTATCTGAGGACTTTTGTACAAAAAAACCCCAAAAAACTATGTCAAAATTCAGGGTAAATTCTTCTGTTTCAGCTTACTAGCCATTTTACTTAGTTTTTTCAGGAATCTATATAAAAGACTTAGCGATCTTTATCCTCTCAATGTTAATCCTCATTGTCAACAGCTTGATGACAAAATATGCTGCACCTTATTCCATGTTCTTGGATGTCAGCACTCTTCAATACCCAGCCAATTTGCTGTATCTGCACAAATTCTGGTACCTCATTATTTAGAGCAAGCACCTTGCATGAATACTTTAGTCCAAATGATTAGTATCTGGCACCTATTAGTTCTCCTACTCACCCTAAGAACTCTACTGAAGGATGTCTTTGATTTTGAAATATCTCACACATACTCTCCCCTTCACAAGCATCCAAGAAATATGAGGTTCACCTCATATTTAAGACTTGTGATAGACCTTAGTACCTGCAGGACTTGTTTCAGTGTGACCTGTTACCTAACAAACATTTACTTCCACTGTGACAGAGAAACAAAGGCACTTTTTTTGTTGTTGTTTTTTTTTTTTTTAAATCTTCACATTGAAGCTCCAGTTAATGTTTTAGATACATTATGGAAATTCAATAGCCAGGGCCCAAGGACAGGACAGAAATCTCAAACCACCACAATAAGGTGAGAAGACAGAAAACTGTTTGCATCTGCAAAGAAATTCAAAGCATAAGATTCTTATACCTTCTAGCTTTTAAAAGCAGGTATCATTCATCAGCGACCAGTTTCATCTCCATATCCTGACACAAATCCAGTCTATGCCAGTATTTAAGATACTAGCTTCAATAAGAATGACTTATAATTGACCTTTAGTTATAGTTTTCTGTGAGTTTCTGCAGAATTAGAAGGCTGGACATGCGAAGTATTTGGCTAGAACCAAAATATCCAGGACAGGTTTCTTAAATATCAAAGAAACTGCAGGATGTTACAAACAGGACAGAAAGCATCCTTTCCAGAATGATGTAATAGCAATTCCAACCACAACTGACATTATTTGCTCATTTTATTCCCTGTAAAAGAGGCACTGGGCTTGGCCTATGCCTCCTTTAAGTGTTAAAAAATTCCTAATAAGCAAATATATTAATATCACATGAGAAAAAAAAAAAAATTGTCTGAGAACTCATGTAAGGACGTAATTTCTGATGCAAATAAAAAAAATGTTGGTATGGCTTAGCTGATGCCACTCCCACTCAGAAGACTGATCCCAATGAAAATTTCTTTGCATCCCTATTTGTCAAAGATGACATCTGGGAAACCTACACTCTACTAAGCAGCAGCAAAATTAATCCCTTGCATCAACAAACATTACAAAAGCAGCCCAAAGGAAGTCAGTAGGGCAAAACCTACTTTGTACATAAATGAGCAGCTCCCTTCAGACCATAGACAAAAGGTACAGTCCATTGACCCCCAAGAACAGCAGGAAACAGGTTCTGCACTAGCACTGGAAAAAGCCACGTACACACAGGGCTGCAGTGCAATTCCCTCTATCTGCTCATCCATGAAAGATGCAAGAGCAACTACTTACATGAGAAGCAACAGAAAATCAGATGACCAAGTACAACTAGTATATGGTCTTTTATTTTCATATAAAACTTATCCACTGCCTACTGATTTAAGTATCTTCCTTCTGAAAGAAGGAAAACATCTTTCAAAAAGTTGTAAAATGGGAATGTCGTGACAAGAGAGAAGCAATGAGAGTTGAAGAGTGAGAGAGGCAGCAGTTGTAAGGCGGAAGTCTGGATATGGGGAGACATAAGAAAACCGATGTGATCCTGAACTCCCTCCCCTCCCCCAAATAATTTACTACCTCACTACTTGACTGCTATAGACAAGCTGCAGTTCAAGGTCAAAAGTCCAGACATCACTGGTATATACAAACATTTTATGCCAGGAAGAAGTTTACATTTTAAAGATCATGTTACAATAAAACTTGCATAAAATTGAAGCATTTCACTGCTTATAGTTAGACCTAGAAGAATAAAACCAAACAGAAATAATGCTACAACAAAATGTAACGCTTATCTGTAAACGCTTTGTTGGCTATAAACACACTAAATTAATTCCAAGATTATAAAGAAACCTACCACCTCATATACCCACAATACTAACAACTTAGAAGAGGCACTTAATTCCTTCCTATTCTAGAGTACATATATTATTCCCATTTAAAAAAATAACACATTAACAAGCTTTGACATTTGCACAGTGTAGATTCAGTAATATGTAATTCATTAATACAGCCATGTTCCTCAGAAATACCCCATCCTAATTTAAGAAATGTGTACTCTTAAATACTGCATGAAGCAGTAGTAATTATAGGCAAATATAAGCAGTGCTATATAGCCAAATTAGGACAAAATATCACCAAGATCTAGTTTTAAGGTAGCTTTTAGTACCACAACAGTATTTCAACCCCAGATGCACATAACACAACATGTCATTAATTCGTCAGGGATGGCACCACTGACCTCTACAATAGTCTCACATCACACCCTTCCACTCAGACCTGCTGCTTCTTCCCTCACCTCCCCATCTCCCTTTACGAAGACAGGTTCTAGCAACTGTAAAGCCTCATTTTTCAGTGTTGGGTAGTACCCCATTGAAGTTCCTACCAAACGTAATGGAAAAGAACTGACTTGACTAGCATGGGAGATCAGGCTGCCCCAGGACAGAAATGGTTGCACCAGAGGATAGAGAATCTGCACCCTTTGAAGATGGTGGAAAGAAAGTGTGTGGTGGTACCCATACCACAGTAGTCTCCAATGTGAGAGAAAAGCTCCCCAGGGACACCTCAGCACACCAATGTGACAGATCTCCCAGGAGGGGGAAGAAAAAAAAAAAATTCAGAGGCTTCTGCATCCCTGTTGAAACACACTTCCTCAATCTTGCTGACATTTTATCACAGAATCTTTGAAGGTACTATATGACCTTGTGGTGTCATGATGTGGTATCACAAAAAAATTCAGTAGTGTCTGTCACTACCACATTTCTACCATCAATGAAGTTTTATGGTTTGCAGACTTTCTGACTTGGAATGCAGCTTTTTTTGGTTTGGTGTTGAAAAATTATTTCAAATGTCCAAGGTATGGTGCAAAACACTTGTCCTGTCTTGGTACAGGAGAGCCCATTAAGTGCACATTTATATGATACCAAGTACTACCAATGTGCAATGCTGATGCTAATCACCTAATGAGATTTCAAATGTAAATATTAACTACTTTTTTTTAATTTCCAAAGATGCAGAAACAAGTGTTCAATTTTCTTCCAGATTTTTCTCTCATGAAAAATGAGATTCAATACCATTTATAAATTTCATGAGAGCACTTTTTTCCACTTGAGAAAGCTATTGAAGAAATATTCTAAATTGACAATAAACTTTATAGCAAACCAAACCGACAGCTTACTTTTTAAAATAATTAAGCAAATGTATTAATTTCAAGAAGTAAAAGAAATAGCTTCCCTTAAAAACAATAAATACATTCACTTGGTCTCTATGCTTGTAATAATAAAGAAACTAACCTTTCCAAATTAAAATTACTTTAGCCACCCATTATTATAAACCCTCTCTACTGTATGTCTGAAACTAATATATACACCATCATCCTTCCCATGCTTTCTGTCGGGCTACTCACTTACCTTACGTAAGCCTCATAAGAAGGCCACTGCCTCACAGGACAGATAACTGCGCACACACAGGACAGCAATCCTGCACGTTTGCAGTGCATGTGGGACCTCCTGGAAGCGTTGAATTTAACATGTATGCACAGAATCACAGCACCGTGCACACACAGCAGACTCTAGTGCACAGTAGCAGTTAGACAGAAAAGACACTGAGCGACTCCACACTGTGACATAACTAGTCCAACAAAAATGCATGAAGTAGCTCCCCGGTTTATGCAAAACAAAATACACACACTGAAGTTTATTTTGATGTCTTTCAGACTAGAAAATCATCTCCCCAGGCAAAACATTTTTAAAAAATTCTTATTTCAGACCGCATCATACAGGATCAGAACAGTCAGAAAAAAATAAAGGAAAGAAGGGATGGACCACTCAGTAGGTAGTGCAGCAGAATGAAAACAGCACCAGGTATTACAAGTGTATTTTATTCTGGATAAGTAGCAAAAAGCGCTTCTTTGAACCAGAGTGAAGTTCCCACGGCTAAATTCAGCTAAATAGCAATTTCTCATAGAAACATTCAAGGCACTTTAGCAGCAGGCCCACCAGAAATCTGGCAAACATGAAAATTTTATTTAAGAACAGACAAGACTACGAGCACATCTACGCTACAGATGTTCACTGTCACAATTGCACAAATCAGGAACGTTAAGGGGTACAATCCCTAATCAACAGAGCCGTGCTGGCATAAGCACCTCATATTGGTGTAATTACACCTGCAAAACTGTACTTTTACCTGTATGAGTCGTTCTGTTTGCAGGGTGGGGTAGCAGGTGTGCACCATCCCTGCGCAGTGGAGCTTTATCAGTGTGGCTGCACACATGATAAGAAAGCTCTATCAACACACTACTACAGGCCCTTCCAAGCAGGGAAGCAGTTCACCTCAGGAGGAAGCAAGACTTTGAAAGTTCACTCAAATTCCTTGAATGAAAAGAGTTACATTAGCAAACAGATTCTAAGATATTTGTGTACACATCAGAGCTTTTGCCAGCACAGCTCTGTCTTGTTAGTAGCTGGGGAAAGAACTGTAACTGATGACTGCACTGACAGAACTTCAGCAAAGGCGAAACCTTAACATAAGGCACTTACACTATGCACATCCTCCAACCTGTAGGCCCCTAATTGTGTTTGATAAAGAAAACTCATATTCAGTTTAGTGTTTTCTGCATAGGAAACATTAGCTAAATTTAAGAGGAAATAAAAGTATTATATACATGCCATTGGCATTTTCTAGTCCAGAGCTTCACCGGTGCTTAAAAGACTAGGCAGATACACTCTACTGGCTTACTAACAGACTGATGTTTGGGTTTTTTACTACTCCTATAATACCTTCTGAAGCCTTTATTCACATTCTTCTGAGCAAGCTAATCCCATATCTGCCCTAACAATGAACATTTACACAAAGACAACAAATTAAATTGAATTTTTTTGTCAGGTTTATATCTCAGCTTTCTTCTTTTTCCCTTTTATACAGATTAAGGAAAAAAAAAAAAAAAGGCAGCTTTCTGTGGCCAAAAGCTTAGACTAAGAAAACCAAACATAACCATCTCTGTACCAGAAACCTTCTAAAGGCCCCAGTACAAGCCAGTTTTACAAGCCATGGCCCTAAGTTTAGGCAACAGAAATATCAATTACAAACTTTGATTGTTATTGGGTATTACTCAATATACAGTATCTTTATCATTCCTTTTCCATCACCTTGAATGAAAATATTTTACAAATACATACTACTTATTTGCCTACTGTTCAATTTCTGCTGCTGAGCTTGACTACTTCAGCAGCACTGAAAATACATTTTCAGCAACTGCACAGAAAACAACAGGCTTTGGAAAGGTGATTCACACAATCTGGCATTCCTCCACTGAAGTACCAAAGAAATTAGTTCTTCATCATGGCTGTTAGGAACACTCAGCTGTTAACTGAACAGCAACAGTTATTCAGGCTAAGCCTGAGAACCTTACAGTTTAACTCTTCAACATCCCACAGCTTGTTTATTTTTAAACATACAACATAACAATCTACAACTCTCACATTTCAGCTTGAATACTTGCACTGTACTTAAAAATCCCTCAAACAGTTTTACACAAACTAGTAAAGCTGTATGGGCTTTTTGTCAAGTTGGCATTGTAACAGCACATAAACTAGTTAGACATCCTAAACTATTATATGTAAAAAATGTTAGTTTTACATTATAATTAAACTATCTGTATCCTCTGGCATGTCTAGTTATTGTTGTAAACTGTGTATACAGAAACGGACTCAAAACAACTGCAGGATTATAATTTCTGACTCTACCAGCACAGCTGTTGAAGAAAAAAAAAATTCTGTGTTTTTACACTTTTTTTCCCTTATTTAATTTATAAAAAGTGAGCTAAAATATAACATCTGAAACTACCTATCATTTTCATTCTTATTCCATCAAAAAGGCTTCATTAAATGAAGTAAAACAGGAGTTAATTTCTCCTTCAGAATTTAGTGAAACACAGTAATTAAAGCATACTGATTATGTTATTAAAAATGCAGTAAACACAGTTCAGTTCCCAATTTTGATTAGGGTTTACCCCAAGAAAACACATAATACAGATTTAATCTTTGTGTCTTAGCTCCCTAACTGGAAATTTAAGATTTTTCTTAACCTCAAAGTCTATCAATGCTCTTGAGACTATCACCATCAATAACTGTATTCACTTATTTCAGAAGCTGTATTAGATAAAAACTTAATAGTATACAACCCTCAAAGTGTTAACTGACAGTTGACTGAAGATTCCTCTAGTGTGAAGAGAGGCTTGACAGCACACGAAAAAACCACCAGTTCTTGTGTAAACTAGATAAATCTTACTTATATTAAAATCCTCTCCTTAAATCTACCACTGCCCTACTACTTGTAGCACTACAAGAGACACTAGGCAGATAAAGTGCACCAGAGAATAAAACTAGTGCAGATAGACACTATCAATTCTGTCAACTAAAACCCATCTAACCTTATGCTTGCTGAGTACAGTCCCTTCTTCCATTTTTATCAGTTAAATTTCATAAATTCTCAGCCTAACCCCTCTAATCCTTGCCCTTCCTCTCCCTGCTTAACATTTCTAGCTGAAGTTTCAGGCTGTACAGAATTAAAATCCCACAGTTGTAAGTTACAACTACAAAGACAACCACTATATTACACCAGAAACAAATAACATAATCTACTGCCAGAAAATCTTAGTAGTGAAGCAGGATTAAGTAGAACAAACACTGCCTTTTGATGAGTCCACTAGACACTGAAAAATATTTATTCAATTTTATTTACCATTCTGGACCCATACAATTCTATTAGCATTGCTTTGGGGAGTTTCAGGCTTTTTTTTTTTAACTCAAAAGACATCTCTTAGTTATATGAAAAGCACCCTCTGAAGCAGTGAAGTGTGAGTTATCTGTATTATTTTATATTTGAACAGTTTTTAAATCTATAAATATTTTGTAGTGTACATACATTTGCAGCAGAGCAAAAACATCATTTGCATACCAATAGAAATCAACTAAAATAGCCCTTAAAAAACAAACAACACAGCAACTTTATAAAAAAACATTATTTAAATGCTAGTCTTGAAATCAACAATTATTTGATTTACAAATCATTGGAGCTATGCAGTCTAAAAGTAGGCTGAAGGCTAACATGAGCCTTTATTCTTCCACCAAAGTGCGTTAAAAAACCTTTATGTGCAACGTGTTTCTGGAACCATCAAGGGAAAAAAATTTAAGGCCTAACTGAACAGCTATTTCAAGCATACTTCTATATTTATTCCTATAGAAAGTTCCAAATGTCAAAGAATGGTAACAAGCAGCTGGCATACATAAAAGTGGAGCAGAACCCAAAATATCTATTACAATTAACACAGTATATGCTACACTTGTACAGTAACTACAGATTGTCAATTTTCATTGACCAGCAATTAAATTGCTTAAACAGCTAGTAAATTTTGTTTGTAGAAGTAGCAACAAGACAGTTGAAGCTAAACCAATTCAAATTACCACTTACAAGAAAACGGTGTAAAAGAGAAAGACAAAAATGCGAACAGTTAAAAAGTTCTCATAAAATAAAGATATAGTTGAATATCAGCTGCCAAAGAACTTACTTAAATAAGGCTGTGATAAGTATTCAAAAGGGCTATTTCTGCAAAAAATCTCAAATAGATTATCCAGGAAAAAAAAAAATTAACCAGGGAAATTAGGAATGCTCCATACATCCTTTTGAGTTAAATAAAAAGAATCAGCATTTTTTGTCTCCCTGAAGTTCCTAGAAGGAAAACATGAAAGCCCATGCAAAAACCCAGCATATTACACTGTTTTGAACTACTGAACATACAAACAGCAGGGAGAGTGTAACACACATACATTTCATAACACATTAAAAAGATTGTAACGTTCTTTCCAAGTTAAATATGATAAGCTAAAACAGTAAGATTTTCTTAACCCACTACTAAAAATATAGCTATCACTTGGAGGTATAAACGGAAAACTACTGAACTGTATGAAACAAAATTTGGTCACCATCAAAGAATGGCTTTTGCAAGCCAAATAAGCAGCTCCAAACTACCATCACCTCCAAGAGACAGTATTTAAGTACATTAGTGCAAGGGGTGGGGAATAGTTATTGACAGGGAATTTACTGAATATTTAAAGCCAGCCAACAATTACCACTGTCTAAAAATCCAACCCCTCCTCTTTTCCCCTATAAGAAAGTCACCAAAGCATGATAAAGTTCAACTTTTCTGGTTTAACTCACCAATAAGGAGATCACCTCCACCGCCCAGAGAACATAAATGTCACCTCAAGGCAGGTAAGTTTTAGTCCCACCCTCCCAAAACCCCCAGCCCCGGAATGAGTTTTCGGTTGCGTTTCTGGACTCCCCGGCGGCGAAGAGCACCGCCCCGACGAAGGGCGCTACCCCGCCCCAGCCACCCAGCGGGGCCGCGGCGGAGAACCCCTCGTCCGGTACTAGGGCAACGGTGAAACTGAACGAGAAAGGCGGTTAAAGTCGGTCGTGACGTCACGGAGAAGCTTGCCGGCGTCAGCTTGATTATGACGTCGATCGCCTCAGAGCACAACCATCCTCTCCTTTCCCCCCCAACATGGAGGAGCCCGCCTTCTAGCCCGCTCCGCCCGGGGAGGGCGTCCTCTCCGCTCCGGCCCAACCACGTTATGAGCTTATGGGGCGGCGGCTTTTACCTTCCTCCGGGGCCCCCGCATTGAGTCGCCGACCTCCTCTGGAACCGGGCCAGGCCTCCGGCGTGCCCGCGCCCTGCAGCCGCACCGACGGTCCCCTGAAAACAGGCCGCGCCGCCCCCCCGCCCCGCCCGCGGGGTCCCTCCGGCCGCCCTGACCCGCACCACCCGCCCGCCTCCATTTTCTAGTCGAGCCCAAAGGCGTCCAGGCCGGAGGAGGCGGCCGCCCTTTTTCCGCGACCCCTCCGCCACAGCCACAGCCCCGCTCTCTTTCTCTTCCCGTCCCGGTGCTTCTCCGGCTGCCTCCCTCACTCACCGCGGGGAGGGGGTGGGGGGATCTCGCCGCCGCCGCCGCCGCGGGTCTCAGCCGAGCCGAGCCGCCATTTCCTCCTCGCAACCGCTCCAGAGCGCTGGGCGGGGGCGCTCCTCCCCCGCTACCATAGAGACCGATATGGCGGCCAACGGCAGCCTAGAGCGCGCCGCTTTGCGCACGGCTCCCGGAGGACTTCGGTTGGCGTTGGCTCCGCCTCCCGGCCAGGCGGCGCGCGCTCCCTCACGGCAGGGCGCTGGGCGGGAAAGGCGCTGCAGCCTGTCAGCGCGGCGGCCTGTCAGCGCGGCGCCCAGCCGGGGCCGCTCTTCCTCGCCTCCCTCCAGCTCCGGCGGAGGCTGAGCCGTTCCCCACGCAGCCCTAGCGGCGCGGCTGCCCGCGGAGCTCCCGTCCCGTCGGTTCTAGGCCGCCGCTGTCCTGCGGCCGCTGAGGAAAACGGGAGGCGGGCCGCCCCGGTCACTTCAGGGCTTCCTCTGCAGACGAGTTCTGTGACATCAACAACGCCTGCTCCCGGTTTTCTTATCAAAAATACGGGGTGACCTTACCTCACAGGAACTGCGGTTTTATTCATTATTCGTGAGGCTGCAAGTGCCAAAGCAAAACTCCACAGCAGCAGTGCTAAATAGCGTTCTACTTACAGTGAATTCTCTCACAGAAGTATGGCTTTGTCACAGGATTAACATGGCAGAGGAGCTTGTCTGCTGCTTGCAGACCCGACTGCTCACATCAGCTATGCTCCTCACCTGTGCTTATTCCATTAGGGTTTTGTTTTTCCTGTTCTACTCCATCTGCTTTAGATAAATCAAATAGCAATTGCTGCAGTAATGCTTTCCTCTGGGTGCAGGTTATGGAGTGCTGCGGAAGGGAGGTGTTCACTGGATCAGCTCATCCACCACATGGAGACTTCCCAGTAAACACCCTTTAAAAATGGTTAGGCTACTCAAAAAGCTCTCCAGCATCTCAGCTGCTCTAAATAGTTAGAGAGAGTTAACTCCCTTTACATGTTTTGTTCCTACTGTCAGCATTTGTGATATTACCAAGCAGAAACACCTGTATCTCATAACCACTGAGGGGTCCCAAGGTTTACAGGAGGACCCACAGGCCATGCAAAAACTCCTGACCTGGACATCTGAAGAGCCTTTTAGGCAGTTGGAGGTGCAAGGTTTGACTCTTTGATTGACCCTGATCCTGCACATTTTTCCTCATGGGTTGATAACATTGATTTCAGTTGGATTCCAGACAGATGCAGTGTTTACTAAGATGGATTAAGGAATGAAAACATGAGGAAACATAAAAACATACTTACCATTAATTCTATAGAATTACAGGATTCTATCAATTTGATTACATCTTTTAGAAGTCTACATTCTAGATATGAGACTTCTGGCGGTAAAAACTCAGAATAATTTGGAAAAAGCTACTATTAGCTTTTTGCCTGACAGCATAGTCAGTCTCTTTCTCCACCTGTAAAAGTGGGCAGTATTAATACTTACTTCACACAGGAACACCGAGAGGTAAAAAAAACCCCGACAGACTCCTGGGCAAAAGTACAAGGCACCATGATTAAAGGCAAGCAGAAATTTAATTTTTGTTCTGCAGCTACAGAGCTACAATAAATGAAAAGCATGTGGAGGGGAAATACCTTATGATTTGGTAGATCAAGCTGCTCTGTGATTTATGCCCTGGGAAAAGCTAATAACATGCTGTTAATGGACAAATTTAGCATCTAGGGAGTGCTCAAACCCAGGAATTACACACCAAGGGAAAGGGTCCATGCAAAACAAGGACTTGCACACCAACAGTGAACAGGGGATGCCTGCAATAGCGGATCCAGCAGTGAAACAGGTATTAAATTCCTCTTACGCGCATTTGGTAAGAGGCTTACACCATCTTAATGTAATACTGATTCACTTTGCACACCCAGTGAATACCATCTCAAGCACATTACACTTTCAACCCACAAAAACCCCTACATCTTTGTGTTAAAGCCCAAGTCAGAGTATCTGCCTTTGCTGACTAAACCCCTGTGTCACCTTTACTTCAATGGTACCATCAGCACCTCAGTTCTTTCCCTGCCTCATTCCCTTCCCTTCCTAATTCTTTTCCTGCTAGAGCCTAATTTCCCTTAATTTGGGAAATTTACTCCTGGGTTATTGGGCTGAATCTGCATTGTCCTGGCAGCAAGCAGAAGGAGCATTTTTGGTGGCGTGTAGTGGAGTTTTGTTTCTGTTCAGGCCTCTTCTCGTATAACACTATGATAGTTTCTAACTGGTTTGAACTGAAAACACTGCTGGGAAATCCTAGCAGAGATTAATGACCATCAATCAGCTTCTAAAACAGTCTAATAAGCACCTTATCTATCTCTCCTTAAACACCAGAGAAGCTTATGCTGAGATATCTACAAATCTCTCAGCACTACTTTCCTTAAAACTTTTTTCCACTGCTTTCTAAAACCTTTTCCGCCATTAGGCAGCCAGTACACTGAGACTTTCCTCTGCAGCGGATACATCTTTATTTGTTTATCCCTTGGGTTTCCTTAATTGTTCTTTTTTAAACTTTGGGCGTCTACAAATTGGCCTTACTTATATTTGTAGTGTCTCACACAAGGGTCTTTAGGCGCGACCCATAAAACTACTATTTGTGATAGGGCACTAAAGCATCATCTTCCTGTTACACAGAGGTGGTCTCCCCAGATCTGGGGTGTCACTTCTGCTCTCTCACCCACCTTTCCCTCCCCAGGATAGCAACCTTTTCTAGTGTTTGGAGATGCAAAGCCCTTAAATGTAATACTTACTTTATGTTCACCCCTTCTCGCAGTTCTTCCTCACTGAATGTTCTGGTGAGCCAATTTCAGCAGCCAGGTAAAAACTAGAGACCATGAAAAGAGGAGGGATGAGTTCTCTTCCCTCCTTCATCTCTAGCTTTTCTTTTTTTTCCCCCGACAGATAATTAATAATTTTAAGTCAAAAGAGACTCATTTCTGTTGGCTGTGCTCCAGCTTTACCTTTTTTTTTTTGTGGAAAAAGGCCTCTGTCCTCAGAGTTCAGCACATCACTCAAAATAGATAAGTCAGATGTCAAGGTAGTGTGTCTTCTGGGTCCTTGATTCTCCAAGGCTCCTGCTACTTGATTTTTCATAAAGACTAGATTAACACAGAGAAATACTTTACTGACAGCTAATCTTACTCACATAAATAAAGCAATCCCCTTCCGTACCAGCTGACAGAAACTTACAGATATTTTTTTTCCCCTCCAATTCTAGGTAAACTCCCCACCTCCTTTTTTTTGCAGGGATTTTTGTGACTTCTCCAGAAATTAGTGATTTTGGTTTGGGATTCACTCCACTCAACTCCAAATATCAGTCATCAGAATACCTCTTTGAGATTAGTATTTACCAAATCCTAATTCCTGTAAAAATTCTATAAACTGCACTGAATTAGTTATGTTTCTTTTCATCTCAATTTTGTAGTCTCAGCCAAAAATCCAACTTTCCATGTTATTACTGCCCTCATTACTGTAAGATTCTTGTAGGACTGTGGCATATTGAAGCCACGGGATAGTTTCCCAAGAGCGAAGTAGTTTGTGTCCATGCATTTTAATCCAACTTGGGAGTCACAGAAGTATCCTGCAAGGTTTTCCCTGTGTAATAAAAGAAAGGTTTAGTTCCAACTTTGGGGAGAATGTGAGGATTTTTAACAGAAGTTAGGCTTTAGTGCTAGGAAAAGAGGGAGTGATGTAGGAAGCTTTTGCCCTGAATTGCCACACAGCTTTGTATCTTCCTACTCCCTTCTTAATTTTGTGAGGTTTAACAACGAATACTCAAGGATTTGCTATTTCCAAGTCCTTGAGTATTCCAGGCTATGAAGCACAGGGAACATGTGTTCCTCTTCACTAAAGACAGCAGCAGGTATTATACGTGGGATAATTAAACGTTTATTCAGTGAGATACAAGTTAAAAACAGAGGAATACGGAAGGTGACTAGGCACCTTTCGATCAGGAAAGAGTTAGTATAAAATATGCATTATTTATTACTCAAGATATTGCTCAATCCCCCAAACGTGCAGCGTTTTCATTGCCCCCAGAACATTAGTAGGGGAAAAAAAGGCCTGTCTCAAGATAAAGCAGTAAGTTTTATGTTTTTCTATACTTGGGATTTTATCACATTGGGCTAGCGCTGCCATCAAAAAAGGTGTCACTACAAGTAGTACTATTTAGTATTATTTAGCCAAATAAAAACAATTAATGCATTAGAAAGTCACTGTTTTCAGACTCAGTAAGAAAATGCTTCAACAGTAACATTCAAAGTGTGGTTGTTGCAACTAAAGTGGTTATAAAACCTCTTCTCCCAAATGAAAGCTCACTTTCAAAGAAGGTTTGATGTTACCAGAAACATCAAAAAGCTAGGGAAACCATACAAAAGGAAAACAAGAGGAGAACGCAGCTGGCTGTGATATTCTGCACAGAAAGATTACAAACTTCTTTTTTGTTAACATTACAGTTAGAAAAAATGCCAACTCCTAAAAACATTTAACCAAAAAAAAACCCAACAATTTTTCATGCCAAAGCAAAACCAGAATTCAGGAGCTGCTTTTAGCCCATTTTTACTTTTCTTTAGCTCAGGGACAATAAAGGGGTAAAGGGAAACTTGTTACAACCCAACCTGTGACAAAACAGGTGTCAGCACCACACAATCAGTATGCTGCCAAACAGCAGCTCACACGCATTTTAGCTTACTTATTTAATATATTATTCTACTTATTAGAAAGCCATTATACCAATTCTTTACCTGTAAACAGCACTTGTGGTGTGAATTACACTCTGTTGCCTCCTCTCTGCCTGGGGTGCGTTTCCCTCTATAGAAAAGCCAGGAAACCCTCCTAGAGAGGGGTATCTTCCTCCTCTCTCCCTCTTTATGGAAGTCTCCTGAGAAACTCCACCTTTTAGGGAGGAGCTGCCAAGAACCAGACAGGACAGCTAAGCCAAAGAGAGGTTTACAAGCCAACCGGTTCGAAAATAGAGCCTGAACGTTGATGTTTCCCAATGAGTCAAATTCATCGGGATTCGTTTTTAGATTAAAGCCTGAGGAAGAGCCCTTACCAATCAACAGGAATACTTGCCCCACTGTAGCTTTCTTTGTCATATGGCTAACAACTAATGGCACGTACTACTAAATATTGGAAGTTCTTTGTCCAAAACTCTGCATTGTTTATAAACTTGGAGGGTTGTTTGAGGAAATCATTGTTTATAAACTTGGAGGTTTGTTTGGGGAAATCATTGTTTATAAACCTGGAGGTTTGTTTGGGGAAATCATTGTTTATAAACTTGGAGGTTTGTTTGGGGAAATCAGTTAAAATAATAAATTATTGATTACACTGTAGATTTTCTCAGTTTCAATGTAGAGACAATTGTAATGAAAGTGAGTTTTGGAGGCTGCGCTTTATGGCACAGTTACAAAAACAAGAGTGAAAAATTAGTAATTGCATCCACGTTCCCAGTCTGTGTAAGTGAAATTACATTTTTCTGAGGAGTATCGTTTGCAGCATTTCACACATAAAAGTTGTACTTCTTAATCCTGGTCTCCCTCTAAATATACAAATCGAGGTGTTGTCTTGGCTTTTCTGCTGAGTGCTTTGGCTCACAAACCCCACTGGATCCAGCTGCAGCAAGTTTATTAACTCTCCTCAGCAGCCAGTACAAATTTTGACAGAGATCATAAATCAGAGCCCTCAGCCAGGGCAGTTCACATCCAGCGTACCAACAGCAGTGGGACTTGGCGGAACTGTACATTAATATACCAGGCTGTGACCTACAGCAGACCCGTCTCCCCCTCTGTTATCCTGGCTGAGTGGCAGGGCCAGCTCTGCGGGCAGCAGTCCCAGCCCGAACGGCCAACCCTCGCCAAGCACAGCTCTAGAACAACGCTGCTGCTGTGGACCCCGCTGTGGCCGTGCAGGGGCGGTTACACCCTCACACGGCGGTGACCACGCACACCGCACCGGCGCAGGGAGCGCACCAGCCCATCAGTCAATTTCTGCTGCGGTTGTTACTGCCAGGGTTGGTGTCCCTCTCCCAAGGAGGTCCACGCCATCACCTCAGGCGTTATTAAAGCGTCTGGGAGGGATATGAGCCACAGAGCAGCTGCGGCGGCTCCTGGCAGAGGTGGTCGCCACTGCTGGGGGAGGCAACATGGCGGAGGCAGCACAGGCCCTGCCCCGAGGCCCGCCTTGCGGCCGTGAGCCAAAGCGGGGCTGAGGGGAGGCAGGGAAGGGACGAGACCTGGCCCTTCACCCTGCTCGGCGCAGCGGCCGCGCTGACGCCGGTGCCCCCCATCCCCACGGGCGGGCACTGCGGCCCCGGCTGCCCGAGGCGGCAGAGCAGCCATCTTGCAGCCCGGCGCGCCCCGCACCGCGGTCGCCCCCGCTCTGTGGTGTCGCCCTGGCGGGATCGGGCCCAATCTCGATGGTCCTGAGGCGCCCCCACCCCAGGCCGTCTCTATGGTACCCGCTCCCCACTGGAGGGGTGTACCCACACGGGCAGACGTACACTCTGGCCCGAGGGCCGACTCTATGGTTGCGTTTTCTCGCCCCTCTCCGGGCGCTGATTGGCCGAGAGGACGGTTCTCGCGAGATCCGCGCGCCAGCGGCCTGGCGGAGGCGGCGAGGGGCCCGCGTTCGTGCGTCGGAGCCGGCACCGCGGCGCGCTCGGTAAGATGGCGCCGGCGGGCCCACTCCTGCCCTCGGGGGACGGGGGCTGGCGGGGCCCTTCCCGTGGCCCGGCGGGTCGGCCTGCTGTCGACCGCTGCGGGCGGTGGGGAGGCGCTGGGCCTGTGGCGAGCGAGGCCGAGCGCTTCGGTGGCCCGGGCCCCAGGGAGGGCCAGGTCGGGGGCAGCGCCTCGGCGGGCCGGTGGCGGGCGGGGGCCGCGGCGCTGCTCTGTCGGGCGGCGGGGGAAGGTCGGGGTGCCCCGGCGGGCGGGGGCCGCGCGGGGCTCGGGCCGCCGCTGCCCGTTGCGGCGGGAGCCCTGTTCCCCCGCCGCGTGGCTGGGAGCGGCGTGAATGCGGGGCCGGGGACCGACCGGCCCCTCAGCCGGCCGCGGGCTGATCCTGCCTCCCGCTCTCAAACTTTCCTGGGGTCGGTGTGGCTTTGGCGATAGTTTAGAGGACGAAAAACCTGTTGGAAGTGGGTCGGTGCTGAGAAGGCGCGCTGCCGCTCGTGTTTTGTCTGAGAGGGGTGGCGGTGCCTGTTGCTGTTGTTGTTGCCGCCTCTCCTCCCCCTTTCGCTGCCCCTGTGATCGTGGCGTGAAGGTAGAAATGATTAAATGTTGGCTTAAATTTTGGCAAAGCGCTTTGCTTCCAAATCTGAAATAAATATAGTCGAGAAAAATACTAGGAGAGAACATTTTAGTAGTGTTGACAGGAGTGCTTTTGGGGACAGCGAAGCTAAGCTAGTGTAAGTGTTTTAGATAACGTATCATGTACAGCTTTGTAGCTATACAATATGTGTAGCTGTCCTAAGTTGTGGTGAAAACTTTAAAGCAAATATTGTTTACGTAGGCTTTGCTTTAAAGGTTTGTTACAGTTTTTCTGGCTAGCTGTCAAACTCTTTGATTCACTTGTTTCACGCTGCGATGCTGTGTGTCCTGTATAACTTGTAAACAAGATTTATTTGGAGTGGGTTTAAGAATAAGTACAAGAAGATGGCATTCGGATTTTTTATGCTGATAATTGATGAAAGCAGCTTTAGGGACTGGCTTGTAGATGTGAAAGAGTGCAGGAACAAGGAGGAGAAAAATGTAAAATTGTGGTTTGAGATAAAAGGGTCTCTTTTGGACTATTAATTTAAAAGGTCTCATAAAAAAGATATCAAGATGGTAGTAACACAGTGCTTACACACATTAAACTTACTTCTTCTCGAATCGTGTTAAATGAGATGCGATGCTTTTCTTTTCTTGTAGTAAGAGTCCAGGATGAGTTATGCAGAAAAACCTGATGAAATCACGAAAGATGAATGGATGGAAAAACTTAATAACTTGCATATCCAGAGAGCAGACATGAACCGCCTTATCATGAACTACCTTGTTACAGGTAAAAATGAGTAGTAATCCTAGGAGGCTCTTAAATGCATGTCTCTTATTTTATCAAGACAGACAGTTTTGGCTAGAATATGCTACTAGATGGAGTGAACTGAAGGGCTTTAAGGATTCAGTGATTGCTGTTGGCTTCTCTTAGCAATGTACAACTGCTCTTGTGTTCTCTGAAGTGGAAGCTGACTAAGATTCAGAGACCGAGCAGTTATCACACAATAGGATTGACATTCATTAACTTCAACTCTTCTGCTAAAAGGTACAGAAAAGAAGGTATTTTCTGGAATGCTGTTAACAAACACGACCCACTTCTGTATTATGTCCTTTTTTGTGCCATTGAAACAGAGTTCAAGATACGTTGCAGTTGTTAAATAGCACTCTGAAAGCTGCACAGAACAACTATCAAAAGCAAGTTTTAACTGGCTAGAAAGATAAACTCTAAAAGGGCACTGCTGTGAAAATAGTTGGAGACCAAAAATATTAACCCCTTCAGCGTATAGGCTAACTTTATACTTAGAACAATCAAAAACCCTCGGAAATTGTCCCTAGCAATTATGATGCATACCATCACAGTAAGCTATACTAGGGCGGAGGCATCTGTATCCGATCTACACCCCTGTTTACATTGGTGTGTAGGTGAAGCCTCTGGGATGAAGGAAGAGCATCTTAGTGGTGTAAATCATTTTTGGGTGTATGAAAGTATGACTTAGGATTTAAAATAGCTGTTGCAACTTTAAAAAAAAAAAAAAGTGTTAGTATGAGAAAGTAAAACTAATTTTCTTTTTCTATTTCTTCTCAGTAAAACGCCTAGGTCTGTGTAAACAGATTTGGGGCCTGGAGGGAGAAGCAAAACCACCCAAATTTTGAAAATGTGATTTTGAAAATCCCATTTTGTAATAAGTACACTGCTCTATTTACACTGCTCTATAAAACAAGCTTTCAAGTTAAGAGGTATTGGACTACAAGTTGCATGCATCCTTAGAGAATGAGGGCACTTGAGTTAAGAGTGAATTAAGCATGTACTGTTAGGTGCCTGTTGGATAAATGCCTACTTAAATAGATAAGAATTTTTCAGAAGTTCAGACTTAATCTTTAAACCCCCAAAATGCACAAGCTGTACTCAAATCTTTTCATTTAAGCTGATTTTTTTTTTTTAGGTGTTTCATAAAATATATTTTATAGGTAAAACGTTTCTATTTCAGAGGGCTTTAAAGAAGCAGCAGAGAAATTTCGAATGGAGTCTGGAATTGAACCCAGTGTTGATTTAGAGACTCTTGATGAAAGAATAAAAATTCGAGAAATGATATTGAAAGGACAGATTCAAGAAGCCATTGCGTTAATAAACAGCCTCCATCCAGAATTGTTAGATACAAACAGATATCTTTACTTTCACTTGCAGGTAAGGACAGGTGACAAACTATCTTTGTTTTAGATGTTGCTGGGAGACTGGAAAAAGTAGTGCAGAGTTTATGAGTATGTTGGGAGGTTTGTGACTGAACATGGATGCAATTTCAAGTGTTTGTTCATTGGCAACATATTGTAGCAACTGGAAACTTTGTGGCATGGTGCAGGAACTATCATCATATACAATTAGTAATGTGAAAACTTAGAACAGCAGCAGCGGCCTGTGACTTACCAACTTCCAATTACTGTTAGTCTGAATTTCTAGTAGTTCCTTTAGTAACACATCTTTTCAAAACCTGTTACTCAAAAGCGTCAGGTTACCTTTTTCAGTAGATTTTGTAGGCAAGTCTGCTGCTCCTTGTCTCACACATAGAGAAGAATTGACCTCAAACTGTCAAATTATGGATTAGTGTTTGTCTCAAATTACACACTAATGTCTGAAGATTACAGTCTTGAAATACTGAAGATCTGTTGATTTATTTAGCTAATATTGCTGTGTCCTTCATATGTAGCAGCAGCATTTGATTGAACTGATTCGGCAGCGTGAGACCGAAGCAGCTCTGGAATTTGCTCAGACCCAATTAGCAGAACAAGGCGAGGAGAGCAGGGAATGCCTGACAGAAATGGAGCGTACGCTGGCTTTGCTTGCCTTTGATAATCCCGAAGAATCACCATTTGGAGACTTGCTTAACATGATGCAGCGACAGAAGGTAGTCCTTTCTCAAAAGGAAATTGATGTCTTTTATTTGTATGTGGTGAAAATGATGTCCAAATATTTTTGAAATGTTTAGAAAAAAATGTATATAGTGGTGTGCAAAAGAACAGAAGTATTTCTTAAGCAAGATTCAAAAAAAATGGTGTTAATGTATTCAACTACTTGGCTTTCTTCCTTGTTTTCTCCAGGCTGATAGTCTATGGAGCTTTGTCCTGGCCATGTTCTGAGGAATTAGCACACTAGGTGTGATCTTTTCAATGTCTGTGTGACATTAGCAGTGTTAATCATAGGAAAACTATTACTGAACTCCAGTATTTCTTTTCCAGGTATGGAGTGAGGTTAATCAAGCTGTTCTAGACTACGAAAATCGCGAATCAACACCCAAGTTGGCAAAATTACTGAAACTACTACTGTGGGCTCAGAACGAGCTGGACCAGAAGAAAGTGAAATATCCCAAAATGACAGACCTCAGCAAGGGGACGATTGAAGAACCCAAGTAAAACGTGTGCAGATGGACATCAAACAATCTTAGTACTGCACAGTATACATTTATATCAGTCTGTGACTGAAATATTTTTACTACAGTACAGCACTCAATTCAGATTTTTCAATGAACATCTAATTTGAAGGGAGAAAAGTCCCTTTTAAATGCTGCAAAAACTGCATTGAAAGGCGCTGTATCTCTTTGAAAGTCTGACTTAGGCTATGCACTATAATACATTTTTAAAAAACAATTAAACAGGACAGGAAAAATAGCATTTTTAAAAGTACAGAACTCAAGCTTACTAATTGGCTACTGATGCCTAGTTTAGTGGCGAGTGAGTTAATATGGAGTTATATTGGCAACTATTCAGTTAAGTTTAACTGTCTCCTGTTTGAAATGTGTATATAGAACGGTGAATATTTTCTACCTTTAAGTTATAGCCAGATATACATTCCCCTTAAAAGTAACTGGTCAAGTTTTCATCTATAAACTTTGCAGTAAGGTCAACCTTTCGCTTAGGAAATAGTGTACAAACTTGTAAATCATAATTTAAGGACTTTTTTTTTTTTTTCCTTGTTTCTGACTTTTTGGTGCTTTATATGGTGAGAGCTATGTTCATAATGGATCAGTGACCCATCTTTTCAGAAGGAGTATTGTTGGAAAAAAGGTTTTTTTCTTAATTTTCACAAATGACCAAAATGGCCCCCAGAGGCATTTGAGGGTTTTTGTTAACAGGGGCCTTTCCCCCCTATATTAAATTTGCAGCTGTAGACACTGCAGTGATTCTACTAAAGCTTTGAGGCCACTGGATGTTTGTAAGCTGAAAGACATGCTTGTGTTAGGAAATTAAGTGGGGGGAAGAGATGCTTGTTGAAGCCTCTGATGCATCATCTTGTGCAGGATCTGGCTTTATGCTTGCTGAATAAGAATCGTAGTTTTAGAGCTACTTGGGCTGTTTTTATGCCTTGAGCTGAGCAGGGCTGTCTAAAAACAGAAATTTCCATTTTCTCAACTCTTCCATACCTTTCTGAAGAGATGCAGTTCATTTTCACCTGTATTTGTTTACTGGCTGTCCTCACTCCAGTTAGGATTATAGTTTTAATGTTTTACATGTGAAGTCCAGACTTTCAAGTCAACAAATTGTAATCTCCTGGGTATGGGATGTTCTGGTCGACTTAATTTTGCAGCACTGTACACTGGTATATATCCAGTGGCAGTAAGCACTAATCTTGCCAAATCGATCTTTAGATTTTTAGGTCCGTGTATCAAGTTATTACAGATTTGCTGAACAAAGACCGAGCTGATGGGTGAAATAGCTTAACATCATGAGACACTGGCAGTTGTCACACCAGTCCCATACTGTACATAATCTAGTCTTGTATGGTAGATATTACCCTGTAGAATGAAACTTAGTTTTCACTTAATTTTACTGGAATACTTACGCATTAAACTGTATAAAGCTTTGCAGATACACCTGACTTATGGAAACTACAAAACCTGTTACTGATTGCATTACTGTGAACACTGTTTACTTGTGTAGCTATTTTTTGTGGGGGGAAACCATTGTTTGTTAAGCAGCTGTTAGAGATGCGGAGCGCCAAGGTTAAGCTAGATGATGGATATAACAAAATGATTATTTCCCATTTTTTACTGATTGTTCTGTTCTCCACTTCGAGGCATTTGTGTTATGGAGGTCTTTATACATAACAAACAAGCTATCAGTAGCCCCCCAACTACAACAGCGGTCTGGCTTTCCTTCACCCAGGCTGGTTATTCTAACACCAAACTTTTAGTAGTTGTGGGTTGTTTCTTTTTTTATTTTTTTTTTTTGGCTTTTTCCAGTCAGTTGATGTCTGAAAACAATGTATAACTTTTAGTTTGTGAGAAACTGTATGGTTAATGTAACTTTGTTTAATAACAAACTGCAGAAACAAAACTGGAATAGCTCTAATTTCTTCATATATAACTCATCAGCTTTTCCTCTGTTCTGACACTTGTGGTGTTAAATCTCATCTAAAGCTTCTCCCGGATGAAGTGGAAAGTGGTGCGTTTTTGTGGCATGACTAGCATTTTTCTCCATGAGAAATGCAGTATTACAGTCCTGGTTGAGAAGTTCACTGTACTTCTAGAACGCTACGTTAATTTCTTATAGTATTTGGGCAAAGACTGAGCATAGATTACTTGAATTTTCACTAGCTTGTTTTTTTTTCCCATTAAAAAATAAACATGTTTTTTAAGGGGTTTAATATAAAATTAGTATAGAACTATTTCACTTTGTTTTTATGAACATGCCACATTGATAAGCAGCTTTAATCTGTAAAGTTTTTGGTAACTGCAAGAAAATATTCGAAAGCTATGCATTTTAGAGAAAGCATAAAGGTAGTGATAATGGTACTTCTAAGGATCTTTATATTAGTGTATATAAAATAGTTTGCATATACAAATATAATATATAATCTGTTTGAAATATTCTTGAATGGTAGGGGCTGTGAAACATATTATAATTTATGGAAATATTGTACACAGTAAACAGACCTCTCAGTACACGAATGAACTTTTGTCATATGCATGAGAAATGTCCTATTTGGTGACTACTAATGAATGGGATTTTGTTAGCCCGTTTTTGTTAGATAACCACTTTAACAAATACTATTAAATGCCACTTTGATCAGTTTGCTTTAGTGTAAAAATACATATTTTGTTCCACTTAATTTAGAACAATATGAAAATAACTTTTGTAAGAAGGTTTGTTCCAAACTCAACGGTGGCAAACAAATCTGGTAACTAAACATGGTGCACTACACTTATTCCTCCCCCAACCTTTCCTTTGTGGGAAGCAAATAAGATTTTTTTTCCATTAATGCTATGGACATGAGGAAGTTGGGTTGTAAAATACCCTGTTTTACATGCCTCTGCAGAAGGGCTGTATATCAAGTGTGTTCTGATGAGGCTACAAATCTCTCTCCTTGTCCAAAACCTATCACCTCCCCAATAACTGCCCTCTTCGCTGTTACCATGTTTCTTCTCTGTCTGTCAAATCTAAGCTGAACTGTGGTTGCTGCTGTTGTACAATGGAGTCATTTGTGAAGGGCGGGGGATAACAGGTTTCCATGAAGATGAAGTACTGGTGGTACTTTCTGAGAAATATTTACCAAACTGTTTAACTTTGTATAGCTGGAAAAACAGAGGCTGCTGCACAGAAACTAACAGCAGAATTTTAAGTAAAGCATTTCCTCTCAAGACTTTTGAAGAGGCAAACATGTACAGCTTGAAACCAGGTGAAGTACGTCTCTCTCTTTAAGATGATTTCATTGAAACACTTTCAGCTCCTTCCACCCACATTAAAAGAAAAATTGAAATGAATGTGGAGAGCACTTATGTAGCATTTAAGATGTGTGAAATTACCTGGAAAGAATTCTGTCTCCTTTCCACTCCTTGTACATATAGTGGAAGCCATTACATTATTCTAGGATGATTTTATTGTTTTTAATTTGTAAAATTTATGCTTTGTATGCTTGAGTATAAGCTTAAAAGCATTACTTAAAAAACTCCTTGACTAGTAGATGAGTGTTGCTCTACTTATTTCAAACCACTTTCTGTCCAAGTTCGTTACGAAGCTTATTAAATTGAGTTGGAGCGTGATCCCTGTGTGTCTTATCTTCACGGGTAACGGGGCCTCCTGCTGTCAACAGCAGCTGAAAGCATCCTTGAGTTACTTATGTCAAAGAATATAAAAGGATACAGAGTCATGTTTTGCCTTAAATCCGCCTTTAGCCTACAGCAAGTTGAGACGGGTTCTGACCTGCGCTGTAGGTCTCTCTCTTCCATCCAGAAGCGATGTCACCAGTCAGTATTTGTTTCTCCTACAATGTTCTGAAGAGGGATGAGTAGGGTTTATAGCTGTTGCATGAGCAACGGTGTCCCCAGCCCTGCTCGTCAGCTAGTTCGCTTTCTGTGCTCAGCTGTGCAGAGACAAAACACAAAGCTTATGAATAGCACTCTCAAAAGGATTCGTATTTCTCAATGGACACGTCTAGGTGCTAGAAACTATTTTTACTCTTTTCTTCTCACCTCCTCCCTTCATATAATTGCATTAAGGACAAGATTGGCCGAAGTAGCGCTGGGCTGCACGTTGATATGATCAGGCACCTTGGGACCAGAAAGCCCTGTGTGTTCTCTGTCATGCTCCTCCTGTTAAACGGGGATTCCAACAGCATGCTGCTACCTTATACCCCCCTGGATCAACTGCTGCATGGGAGTTGCTCTTCACTTAGAAGCAGTCTCAATTTGTCAACTTCTCTGATCATTTCCTTATTTTTCAGCACATTGCTGTCTGCAGCGGTTTTGCAAAGTTGCATTATTTAGCACTAGAAACCACATGCATTTTCTTCAGACTGGGGACAAGTTGCATTGAAACTGCTCTTGGTTGGCAGGGAGCTTTCAAGCTACAGTTGGACTGTCCTGTCAGGAGAGAACAATTGTCCTTTGTGGAATGGGTGTGCCTATTTCTGCGTTCACACCCATTCAGGACTTGGCCTTGATCTGTGCTTAACTTCATAAAATCTTCAAATAATACAACCATTGTCTGGATAAACTTCAGTGATAGTAAATGTCAGCTCAATATTAGCCCAATAATCTTTTATTTGGTTTAATCTTTTGACAGATAAGGTGAACACAGGAAAAACTAGAGGAGATTGTGTTCTTGCATAAGATTATTTTCTTTAGTCAGCACCTATCTTCTCAACTGACTCCATTTGCCATTTCATCAGCTCGGTGGGAGGTTTGCTTCTAGAAAATTATGCAGCAGTAAAAGGAATGATGTCTTGTGTTTTTACTTTTTAAACTTATTTATGTGCATATGATGGATGTTACACTCAAACACTTTTTTAACTGCAGCTATTTTTGACAGTGAAACTAGCTTCTTACATGAGAAACAAATTGGTCAAAGCAGCTGTTCATTGAAGAGGTGATGCTGAGCAGTACAAGGAGAGGAACTGAAGAGTACAACAAATAAAGAAAACTTTGTGCGACGTGCTTAATTTCCAAATTGAATCATCATTTTAGTAAGTTAGCAGCCAATATTGCAGTGTCTGTGTTGGAGGTGCTTGCATCCCACAGCAGTGAGACTTGTATTAACTCATACACGTGTATGAGTTCATAACTATTCTGTATCTGTGATTACTGTAGCATGCCCAAGACCTCTTCAGTTCTTTTCTAAGCTCATTATATGCATTTCACTTCTTAGTTACATCAGCACTCATTTCCCCTTCTGCCTCGAATTAACTTAACTCCAAACATTTACACTATTTAAAAAAAAAACATATTGAACAATGGTTTTGATTTTTGGCTGCATTTTACCGTGACTTGGCTCCCTCTTCTGGAAACGGGCACAGTAGCAGAGTGAATAAAAATTCTTTATAGTTTCCAGCTTCCTGTCCAAATAAAGGGAGGAAAGCCTACAACTGGATGAAGGCTAAGCCCTGTGGTTACTCCACATGATTCCCCTCAGTTTCCACTTGTACCAAAGCTTCTTGTATTTGTTTTCTCTGTTGGTAGCAGGTCTATGCGACCGCGTGTGACTATGCCACAGGCCTTTTGGGGGAGATGTCTTTCCTCTGAGGAAGAAATGCTGAAGCAAAGGACAAAGTATGATTTTATGGGTTGTTTTTTTTTTCTTTTGTCAGCCCTGGTGATCTCGTTCTTCTGGAGCTGTCTCTATAGTGTGGGAGGAACCTTTTGCTATTTCACTCTCTAAGGTTTAGCTCAATACTACTGTTACCCCTCTTGATTTAAGTAGCTAACTGCTCTTCAGGGACCTGCAAAGTATTCCTGTTAGGAGAAGGATGGGTGAGTTAGCTAAACCTTAGTCTGCTACAGGCTTAATTTTAATGAGCATTTACAGGCTGCTGGCTGCAGGAGTAGCAGGCGGGAGATGCCTGCCCTGTACTTTTTGGTGCAGCCCAGAAGCTCTGGTACCTTTCCCAAGGGCCATGTATGACCTTGGTCAGGCTCTGCGGGAGCTCCTCCATCCTTTGCTGACCTGAAGTTTGGCCGTGCCTGCATCCAAGCTGCTATCGGTCACAGAATCACCCAAACGATGTCTTCACAAAGCTCTTCCGCCTGCTCATTCAGATTCCTGAAGTGAGTCAGTCCTCATGCTTTGGACTGAGATAACCATCATTGTAATTATCTGTTTCCATAAAGGAGCCTGATGATCTCTCTTGTACTTACAGCAAGGCAACAGTTATATCCCACAGAGTTAAACCAAGCTGTAACAATACTGATTCCTATTTATTTTTTCCTTAAATTCTTTGGATGGGAATATCATATTCAGTTCTAATCCTTAAAAAGCAGAGGCAGAGACTTTCCTGCTGGCAAACCTATGAAAGCTGGAGGGGCAGGGGGCCGTCTGACCAACAGCGCACGTAATGTTGCGCTTTCCAGGTGTCAGAGGGGAAGGAGAGGCCGTGCTTCGTCCCCCCTGGTAACCCCGCTCCATTTTGCTGATGGGGCTGTAAGTATTTACCGGAGGAGGAGAAAAAACAGAAAAAGAGAAAAAAACCCCACCAGCTCGTGGGTGATGGATGGGGAAAACGCGGCCCTACCCGCCCCCCCCCGCCCCGGCCTGGCCCGGGCTCCTTCCTCGCCCGTGCACCCTCCGGCTGCCGCGGGTTCGAGGCTGCCCCGGGACCGGGGAGCGGGAGCGGGACCCCGCCCGCGCCGGCCGCGGTGCGGGCGGCCCCGGGGAGCGGCGCGGACGGCGGGACTTCCCGGAACGGGGCGGCGGGAGGCGCTGACACGTGGCCGCGGCTCGGCGGGGGGAGGGAGCCGGCGGCCGCCGCGATGTGAAGCCGGCGGAGGCGGAAGGCGCTGCCCGCATGGCCGCGGGTGGCGGCGGCAGGAATGTGCCGGTGTGCAGCGCCGAGCACGGCCCCCGGGCCGCGCAGCAGGACGGCATGAGGAGGGATAGCGGCGGGGACCCGTACTGGTCCAGGTAAGGCTGGACCCGCTCCCGGGAAAGCGGCTCCCCTGCTCGCGGCTCTCGCCCGGGACCCCCCTCCCCTCCCCCGCCCCGCATCCCCCGGCCGGTCCCCTCCCGGCCCCGGGACCCCCCGCAGCCTCGGGCAAGCTCAGCCGGGCCCCCCTCCCGCCGCCTCCTGATGCAGCTCCTGGAGAAGATGCAGCTTCGGGATGGAGGGGGTCAGGCAGCCCGCACCGTTCCCCGGAGAGGCGGTTTCGGGAGGTGCCCGGTGCTCCCCGCCGGGACAGCGGCCGGGATGCCGCCCCGCCGAGACCCTCCTCTCCCCGGCCCCGATGCCGCCCCCCGGGGGTGCCGGAGGACGGCACCGGGGGACACGGTCCCGCCGCCCGGGGCAGCCCCCGCTGTCTCGCTCCGCCGGGCTCCAGCAGAGACGGTAGAGGAAAGGGGGAAGATACGGAATTACTGTGAAACACAGGGGAAAAAAAGGCTCTTGAGCTTATTTCTGGCCTGCAGTCAGTTATTTAAACATGCCCTTGACACCACTGTGAGGTTCTTATCGAAGCGTTCCGGCAGGGATGTTTGTACTGGTGATCGTAATTAATTAAGATAAAGTCTGGAATAGTAGCTGGGTAGCAGCGAGACAGCACGAACTGTTCTTCGTGTTAAGTCACGAAAATAGTTAAAAACACTGTTAAGCCCAAGCTGTCCGCTTTTAACAGTAGGAGCATACGCAAGCACAGGGTGCTCTTGTGTTTGGAGCAGAGGCTACGACCCAGGGACCGAGCTGGGATACCTGGGGCAGCGCTGCTGGGCTCTGAAAGTCATCCAGCACCCCGGCCTCAGGATCTGCCGCTTCTCCCAGCTGAGGTGGGGTGAGATGATGATTCAGAAGTGCCATGGCAGCTAGAAGTGATGGGCAGAGGCTTTTCCAAACTGGGAGCCCCTGGACTCCACCACATTGCCCCTGTGCTTTTGAAATTCGGTTGGGTTTAACGCTGCCGTGAAGAGGAACTAACACCTGGCTGCCATCGCGGTGGCCTGCCCCGTGGGCTTCCTGCTCCCCTTTGCCTTCGGGGCCGGCGTGACCCCGTGGCGAGCTCGCCCGGGCAGGAGAGCGGAAGGCCAGCCATGGGGACAGGTGACATCGGTGCCAATGCGCAGGAACGTGTGGCCAAGGGGAGGAATTGCCCCTTCCAGCAGCAATTAGCCAGTGGATAAGTTGAGATTTATCATCAATCGCTTCCTGCAGTGGCAGCAGGCCGATAGCCGGCTTTAAACTGCCGTCCCGAGGGAGATTTTTCCTGCAGTCAGAGACCTGGAAGTCTAATCAAATCCACGCTTATCTCAAGAGTAAGGGGGTAGGTCTCCAAAGCAGACCTTTGGCACTAGGGTGGCTTAAAATTTGAAGATTCTTTCCCCCAAAAGCACTTAGGAAAATTCCTTCTCTGTCTCCCCCTTTCTAACTTTTCCCTAAGTCTTTGTGAAATGGGAGCGGTGGGAGAGAAAGAACCCCGTGCCAAATTTTCATGAAACAAAGTTTCCGTTTAGATGTTTTTTCTCTAGAAAAAATTAAATACATTTGCTCAGAACGAACCCTCCAGTTTCCCAAAGCTCTTCAAAAAATGCAAACCATGGATAACACTTTCCAAAACAAAAGAGATGATTTATTTATCAAGACAGATGTATTTTGAAGCTATTCCGACCATCTTAAGTGCTGCTAGTAATTGAAAGAATCCGGTTAATGCAAAGGAGCAGTAGGATAACCATAACTCCCATCAGATCGTTATCTATATTGCAGCAATTCAGAGAAGCAGAGGTCACCTTCCTGTTTGGCGTAGGCACACACTTGTGGTCGCAGCCCTTGTTTGGGGCGGCTTTACGGAAGCTTTATGGTCTAAAGTAAACAGGGCAGGCGGAGGGTGGGAAGGGGAAGGGGGGAGCAGAGAGGGGGAGCGATCTGCCAGGTCATGCGAGCAGGTTGGTCGAGTTGTATCAGATACCTCATTGGATGGTTTAAAGTCAATTTGGTGGACAGTTTTCAAACAGCATATGCAAATAAATAGCTCTCACCATTTCCAAATAATGAATTATTGCCATGGAGGCAAGGTTTTATCAAGTGGGGGAAGTGACATGGGTTCTCCTTTCATGCTCCAACAGAAGACATGCCAGGCAGCCTTCCAAGATCTGTCTGCACCGTCAGTGCAAGGAGAGATAAACAGTTATCTTGGCAGGTTTATTTTTCCATCTTTGTTCATGCTGCTTCTTCTTTTGTCCTCCCTTTTTTCAGCTGGCTTTTCCTTCCTCTTCCACTGTTCTTGCCCTACGTTTTATCCTGCCTCTCTGGCTGCCTTTCCCAAACTTTTCTACAGGTTTCCAATGGCTCCGTTATCACACATCGCCTCTTCCTCTTCCAAGAACAACACTGGGGGATTTCTGTTTGGGGCTTGAAAAAGCCCTCACGTTTATGTAGCACGTCTGGACATTTAGATAGCACTTTTTAATGGAGATCTTAACATGCCAAAGCAGGACTCCTCAGGCAGTAGATGTGTTTTAGCATCTCTGGTTTAATGGGGGGAAGACTGAAGCGCTGAGAAGAGAAATCTGTTGCTGAAGGTTGCACACAAAGCCACGGGCAGATCCAGCAGTAGACCTGGGGATCACATTTTGGATGGTGCCTCCAGGAGAGAAATACAACATGGAAAAGTCAGTGTGTCCTGGGAAGCAAACGACTCCTGAAACCACTCTGCATCTCCCAGCCTCTGGCTATACCTGAAGACAAGGGATTATTATAGCAGTTTCTTTAAGCTCCAGAGATAAAAGGAGTTGTGTCACCAGCCACAAGCTGGTTGCCAGTCTCCTGACCGCACTCTTTGACCAGCGCCAACGGTCACGTTGTTTTTCTGAGTTCTGTGCCCTGATCTTTTGTCAACACAACGTTGCAGTTTTAGTTGCCTTTTTTTTTTTTTTGGTGGTTGGGGTTTTTTTTAATTGTACAAGTTCCTCACCCTGGTTTTAATCATGCCCTTGCTGAGAACTTTTTTCACGTGGAAAATGTAAGCAAGACATGCGTTTCATTCCTGGCTGATCCGTGTGTGCCCTTAGATCAGCGTGCAAAGCACGCGTGCGCTTCATTATTACGTTTTCCCACCACCTCCACCTGGACTTAACAACTATTTCCAGCTCATACGAGCTGCTGAAATCTAATTTCATCTTTGCTTTTGCCGAAAGCAAGAAATGAAGAGAGGGAATAAACCCAGAGCCACGCTTGCTGAACACCACTTTGTTGCCATCTGCGGCTCTGCGGAGGGAGTTTGTGCACAGGGGGCGGACAGGAAACCAGCAGCTTTCCCAGGAAAAAAAGCCCTGTGTCCTCTGTGCTGCTCTCGTTGGCTGTTAGCTGGTGGATTGGAAAAAAACCCCTCCTCTAAACCCCAAAGCTACTTTTGACAGCGACAAATCATTAGCTTGGAGCCAGTCTGCAGCACGACAAAATCAACTCAAGGAGAGGAAAAAAAAATCTCTCTCTCTTGACAAGCATGTTAGATTTTTCAAGGGAAGGAGAAATTGTTGTTGAGAAAAACAAAGAGAAGTGAGAGGACTGTCAAACCAGGTTAAAAATAACTACCTGGGCATTATCTCCTCGCACAGGAGTGTCTGCACGACCGCTGTGCTTCCACCACGTCAGTCAGGCCGTGGTTGTGTTGGAGATTACCGTAAATTAAAGCCATAGGCAGGTAAGCTGGAAAAGAGGTTTTCGAAGGGGGATGCTCCTATGGGGCTGGGAACGGGTCACGGGGAGAACATCCCCAGGCTGTGGTGTGGCAGGTGAGCAGGCGCGGGGGGACCGCAGGCACCGGCTGCCCACGCTGGGGACGTTCCCCTGGGAGATGACCCCGTGCTTGGGCTGCTGGGTGCCCTTGGTTTGGAGCTGGTGGCCCTCCAGCATGGCTGGGAGCTCGGAAACACCGCAGGGGCTCATCCCCATCCCGCTCGTCCTGGGGTTCTTGCAGGGACGGGTGAGTGTCCGCTGCTGGGACGAGCAAGGGGGCTGGGGCATTGGAGGTGGCTCCAGCCGATGTACCCTCCGTGCATCTCCCACAGAGCTATTTTTAGACCCTTTTTACAGAAGAGAATTGAGGCAGAGATGCCCTGGGGGTGGGTGGTATGCCCCGCCGATGATACCTGCGCCCACCTTGGCCACGGTGCGGCTCCGATGCAGATCGGGAGCTGCAGCTCCCGGTTCTTCTCCCACTTCCAATTCCAGTTATGGAAAACACCCACAAACCTCGGAGACGGCTTCTGGCCAAGAGCTGTTGCTGGGACAGACTGTTCGTAGTCTTGCTGTCTAACACAGCTCTCTTACCACCTGAAAATACCTGACAGTCCAGACCCGTGCCTCGAAGGAGGTGCTAAACTGTAATCTAATTGATAGCCTAAACCCCAGCAAATCCATTTTAACAGTGACCTGCAGTGTCTGCAAACAGACAGACCTGCAGACTGGGGGAAAGGAGGGAGGCAAGTCAAGAGAAATAAAGTTGAATAAATATGTGCTTTGTGGCATCTACCAGAGAAATTCCTCCAGCAGGAAAACACACGGCAAATAAAGATACCCTATGCTGCTGGCTCTCCTTCTACCGCAGGACGACTCGGCTTGGTTTTGCCCCTTTGGGGCTCTCAGGCATCCTTAAAAATCAACCTTAACCACTGTGCCCTAAGCAGGGGACCTGTTTGGTTGGTGGGAGCCGGGTCCCAGATGCTTCGAAGCAAAGCTGTGACCACCCAGCGCCCAGGGCTGCGTCTGGAGGAGGAGAACCAAGGGACGTCAGGCAGGGCTGCTCAAATATAGGGCTGCTGCCGTACAAAAAGCCACCCAGGAGGAGTCATTAGGGCTCCAGCTAATTATAGTCTGTCTGGGTGGTGGTTGGAGGTTTATAAAATAGGAAGTGTCTTCTAGCTGCACGGCTGCTTCGCCCGGTAAAGAGGGTCTCGGTGACATGCAGAAGGGGATGCACCTGCAGTGCCTGTTTCTTGTAAGCAGAAAGGCATGACGGGTCAGGAGAGCACAGGCTGGGCAGCGAGGAGCCGCCGCCGTCGCGCAGCACCCAATTAAGTCAATTAGGTGGCTCCAGACAAGTTCCGGTGATTCACCTGCCGGTGGTCTGGAGGTGGCTGCCCGCCCTCGCAGGGGCTGCTGCCCCGTGTAGCTGAGGGTGGGCCAGGACCGGCACGGGGCTGTGGGGAGATGCTCGGTCTCTTCGTGTGGCCGGTGAGACGGGCACGGTGACACCGATGACACCAACGGCTGTGACTTCCTCAGGTTTAGATGTGCTTTGCTCTGACTCAGTTTGGTTATCTCCAGCACAGACTATCCCCACCTCCCTCATGAGGGAAGCCACTAGATTTAATTTGTTAACACTGGTAAAGGTCTGCTTCTCGGATGGCTGGTGTCACCTGCGAGAACTGTTGTTTGATTTGTTATTATTCCTTAGCTTTTGAAGGCGAGTTTTAATGTTTCCCCTTCGTGCTAGTCGAGGTTTCTCCTGTAACCTTTGCTGTTGTTGTTTTGCACTGAGCAGAACATTGACTCATCGGCAGCCTCTGTGATAACTATAATTAGGAGAAAATGCATTTACAAAGCTCTTTCCTCTGATGCAAGCACATCATTGTCCTTGCAGAGAAATAATTCTTGCCATGCTTGCAGGTGGGTGTGGGCAGCTAGTGATTACATTTGACACTCATATTATTTGAGTGGATTTTCCTAGCTGGATATGCTACCTATGGAGCGAGTGTTAGTCTGAAGCCGTCTTTACACTCCCCACTTTTTTTGAGCATAAGTCTCTACCGATGCATTTAAACATACAGGAAAAGAATATAAATGTATAGAATGGAGTAGTAATCAAAGAGAGCATTGAGACTGTGTCATATACCCAGAGACTTACTTAGTGCTTTGAAAAATAATAAAAGTAAAGAGAAAATAGTTCACTGGAGTTTTGTCAAAACATCAGCTGGGGAGGAGGCTTGTCGGGAGAACGTCTCTGCTTGGCAATCCCTTCCCGCTGCTGGATCTGAGCTGCGCTTTGAATGGTGTCTTGCTTTTGCAGGGAGCCACGTGGCACTTTGTGCCCTGCTCTCGGGCAGGCTGCACTTGTTGCCTGCGTAGCCCAGCGCTGCTGGCCTGGCTGCCTCCCTCCGCCACCCCCAAATCCCCTTGCGTGCCCCCAGTGCAGGGGCCGGGGGCTTGGGTGACTCTGTCTGCCTCGTCGGGGCGAGAAAAAAGGCTGGAATCTCACAGCATCCCCTCCTGCCCCTCTGCCCTGAAGCCAGAGCTGCTCTGCAGCCTGCTCGTTGCTTTTTTGAGTTCAATCCGTTAGCACCAACCCGTGCTCCCCCCCGCCTGCACCTTCCTTGGACGCCGGCATTGCTGCGCGTGGGTTTTGCTTTTCCCGGTTGCAGACCTTGGCAGTATTATGAAGAGAAGCAGAGTAAAGACTAATGGAGCTGCACAGGTCTTTCTCTCTCCGTCTTACACCTTGTACAGCCATATAGGCTTTAGGGCCAAGGGAGAACAGTCGATCTAATATCCCATTAAAATGCTGCTGCACTCATCAGAATAACTGCGGGGAGAAGAGGCAGAGCGCAGCCCCGCTCCAGACAGTGAGAAAGCTCATAAAGGTCTCCCTTTGCTTCGGGGGGAAAAGCACAATTTAGAAAACTGTCTCGGTGGCTAAATAATAGGAAATACCTACGCACATCGCAGGCTGCTGCGTTTTACTCGGTCACCTCAATTGTTGCAGGTTCAATAGCTCAGATTAATCAGCGCCATGCTGCTGTAGATAATGGGAGACATTAGGGCCCCGGCCTGGCAACAGCCCATTTCTGCAGGTGCAGAAGCACAGGTTAGGCAGGCTCAGGTTGGTCGCTTATACCTGCATGCATCTGATGCCGGATCATCTTGAGGCACCCCTCTGAGGGCTCTCCATATCATTTTCCATCACCGGTTACCCCCCACCTGCCCTCTGCCTCCTGGGGGGGATTTATACCCCAAAGCACCTGCCTGTATCGTCCCGCTGGGGTTGGTCTGACCCGGACACTTGGTGTTCAGAGCCTTTGGTTTTGCTGTGCTTTGTCGTAGCAAGCTGAAGTCGGTGAGCTACCTACTTCACTAAAAAAAAAAAAGCTACCTACTTTGCCCCACTGCTCCCGGAGCTGGCTGATTAAAAAACCAAATCACTTCTGGTTTTGCAGCAAATTAAGATATGATTGCTGCATATCTTCCTCTCGGCGTAAGACCAGGAGGGACTCGGGGAGCATTTATCAGCCAGTTCAAAGGGCTGAGGCAGGTCAACCCTTGGTTACTTATTCTTCCAGCAAAGATACGTGAGGTTTTCTAGTTCCTGTGTTATTTTGTACGTTTGTATGTGTGCACAGTAAAGACGGTTCCAACCTTTAAAGCACCAGTTGAAACACTTCCAGTTCCTCCTGCCAGAGGTTGGCACCGAGCTGCTTATCTGCCTCGTCGGGAAAGAGCAATAAATTCACTTCCAGCGGGCACAGCTGCCCGGTGTGTTTTACTTTTCATTGTTCCTTGGCCTCCCTCCGTGACGGCTGTTTGACACATTTATAAATGGTCTTGTGCTGTGTGGGATTAACCTACATTTATCATAATTCCAGTACAGAGAAATAAATGCTCATTTCAATATAAAAAGTGACCCAGGTTGTTTCCCGCGCAGAAGGGGGATATGTTTAGTAGGGTGGAAAGCACAGGGGTTAATGCCCCGGTACAGTGAATTCCCCAGTCATCTCTGGAGCAGAGAGAGTCTGTTTGCTCACTGCTTTGTGCTCTGGCCTCTGGGCCTGAAAATAACCAAATACAAATAGCGGGTGTTCTTACTAAGCTTTTAATTCTGTATTTTGTGGGCAAAGGGGGACCCAGACCGATGTTAGCAGGGCTGCGGGAAGGCAGAGGAGTTCACCCACACCTGGGGCCTGAAGTTTGCAGCAAAGTGTGGGTCTCTGCTCCAGAAGCACATCGCTGACCTGGAGCAGGAGAAAATTGCCTTCCCGCTTATTTCCAGCCTGTATCTTCTGCTGGAGCACTTTTCTTGGGGCTGAGTACTCGTGTTCCAAAAAATATATTCTGTTAGCATATTATTATTACTCATATTATCTTAAACTTCTTATCAGGCCAGGCTGGATTATCTTGCTGCTCTCTCTGGGCTATTCAGCCCCATCATGTCTTGTCTCTCAGTAAAGAATTCCTCCATCTCCCTCCTATTTAGGAAGGGTAACCCCCCCCACCCCACCTCCCTTGGGGAAGGGGTAGGAATGCCAACTAACAAACGTGCGCTACCCAGAGGCTGTGTCTCATGCAGATGCGTCCAATCTCATGCACTGACCTTTCCTTTGTTATCCTTATCTTTTAAAGAACAGTTTCTAAAGCTTTTGTTTGGGGAAAAAAGCAAATGAACCAGGTTTCTCCCCTGCCTTTCCCTCTATTTTCAGTCAACATTGCAGTCAGCATTGTCCGAGCAGCCTGTTCCCCCTTGCAGCCTGCAGACAGACATTATTTTGCTGCTGGGGTCAAATAATGTTTGGGATGACAGTCAGCATCACTCATAAAAGTCAGCAGATGCGATACGCTCTGTGTCAGAACCACTGTGCCGCAGGGGGACTGCGCTCGCCTTTATTTTGTCAAGACAGACTCGTTACGGCTTTCAAGCAAACCAGTCTGACCCGTAAGTCCTCGCTGTGCACGGATCTACGAGGCAGACCATTCCATCTACCCTTTCCCCATGTTCCTCTCCATCCTTGCAGGCCCGAGTCCCGCGTCTGGACGGTGATGTTGCTGCTGGGGACGTGCCTGCTGTACTGTGCCCGCGTCACCGTGCCCATCTGCGCCGTCGCCCTGAGCACCCACTTCGACTGGGACAAGAAGCAGTCCGGCATAGTGCTCAGCAGCTTCTTCTGGGGCTACTGCTTGACACAGATTATCGGAGGACATATCAGTGATCAGTACTGGAAATTATTCTCATGTTTTCCTCTGCTCGGGCTTTTCCAATGACACTTAGCTTGGGTTTGACCTCTCAGTTCAAGTCTCGACAGCGGCTGTGCAATTTGCACCCTGGGACAGTGATGGGGTGGGAGGGTGAAGCGTGTCCATGGGGAGAAGCTTTATGGGGCACTGCAGGTTGCTCTGAAAGCAGGCAAGGTCTCTCCATCAGCCTCACTCAGGGTCTATAGCTCTGATTCAGAAAGGACACGTGTAGTTTTGACCGTCCGATTAGATTCCCGCGTCTTGCAATTGCTGCTGGGCTTATAGGACGGCATGCACTAAGGACTTTGCGCAGGCAAAATCCCCAGCAAACACAGGCAGTGCCTACGCGACCAGTACTGCCTCCACACTTCCTGCACAGAACTGCCGGGAGAGATCTAACAAGTGTCTTGTTAATGGACACTTAGACCAACATAGGGGTTTTTTCACCTGGAAACAGTGAAAAAACTTTTATGCCAGCATAATTTTATAACGGCACTTTTATACCAGCATAATTTTTCTGATGGAGGTTGTTTTTAGCACTGGTTCAGTAATTGGAATAAAAAAAGCAAACCCACAAGCTTACATGTTAAGCTGATGAAAGAAATAGTGGGTGTAAAGCAGACTTTATTTTAGAAAAGTGATAAATGCTGATGGTCTTTGCATAGTTCACAGCTGCTGCTCACCGGGAGTGTTATTTGTCCATTAACGACCAGTTTAATCCCAGCGGTGCTGGACAGCCATTTGGAAGGGTTTATAGCTGCAATCACTAACCACAAGAAGAAAATATTTCCTTTTTGCAAGGAACACAGCTTTTTTCCATTTGATTTGCACAGTCTATCTTCGTTTTCAGTTCAGCACCTCCAGTTTTTCCACCCTATATTCTCATGCAGTCTTTTCACAAGCAAGCCCCCATCACAGTTTCCATCATGTTTGGGAAACCAAGTGTCTCCATTTTATCATATCAATTAAAAAACAACTTCCCCAGCTAGCTGTAAGGAAAGATCTGAGTAATTATCTGCTCAAGTTCCTTTCCCCAGCCACCTTATTCTTAGCGAGGAGGGCTTTCCTATGAAATCTTTTGTGAGGAACACATGCCTGAAAGGAGTACATTATCCATGCAGTGCCCTATGCTATTTAATTATGTTCCTTAATAGTTTGCAAGCAAACGCCTGCAAAAAAACAAATGTTAACAGGCAGAGCTGATGCAAAAGAGCAGATGGAAGAGAAGACACCGTCACTGGTTGAGAAAAGCAGAATGGTGACAGCAGTTGGGCTTCCCCCCCACCAGAGACTTGAGTGCATCAGAGCGGTGGTGTCTCTGGGGCTGGTGTGTGCTGGAGTTGGACGGGCAGCGCCGGCGGCCAGTGTCCCGGTGAAAGCAATCCCGGTGACTGGCCGCTTGCTCCCTGCCCCGGGGGAGCCGGAGGAGGGCAGGGAGGAGGTCAGAGCTACTCCCCAGAGGGCTGAAGACATTTGTAAGAGAAGAACAGGTTTGACTGAACGCTTGCTCTTAAAAACAGGCTGAACTGGGAAGAACACTTGAGTCTCGGCTGGGGGGCTTTGCCCTTTCGCCCTGCCCTCGTTTTTGATAACGTGTTTTCTGTCTTCCAGAATAGGAGGTGAGAAAGTCCTCCTCCTCTCGGCATCAGCCTGGGGGTTCCTCACGGTCCTCACCCCACTGCTCACCCACATCACTTCTGCCCATCTCGTTTTTATGACCTCCTCCAGGTTCCTCATGGGGTTGCTGCAAGGTGAGACCCCTCTCCTGGCCGTGTGTCTGTGTGTCTGTCTGCCCAGGGGCTTCCTTGCAGGGGGGCTCGGGAGCGGTAAATTCAGATGCAAGTCGTGGTTTGCAGCGCGTGAAGCCTTCTCCTGTGTGTTCGAGCAATCCTCTGCCTCAAAACTGCCTCCACATCCAGAGCTTCCATGGGAAAAAAAAAGTGACATTTCTAGAGAAATTCACTGACAAATCATTCCCCTGTAGAAATCTCTCTGCCAGACAAGGCCTGCTGGCTTCTGAAATTGTCAACGTTCCTGTTTGATTTTCTGCATTTTAAAACTTTTCCTGTTTGATTTTCCGCATTTTAAAACTCCTTCAAAGCACTTGGGGAAAACTGGTCCTTGCCAAAACTTTTGGATAGTTTGGGATGATTTTCCCTCCCTCTTGCCGAGCTGCAGCACTGGGGGACCGCGGGGAGAAGTGCATTGGCACTGGTGGATGTGCAGTGGCAGCGGTGATGATGAGACGGGGGATTACAGAGAAGGCACAAACAAACTTTTCATGGCGATGGATTCACTTATTTTATTTTAGATCCCTGTTTTGAATCCACCAAAGGTCTTGTTGCTTTGTCTCGGTGTTTAGCTCCTGCTGGATCTTTTACATTTGCTTTTGGTTTGCTCACGAGGGCACAGGAGCCTCACCGCTCCCTGCCTTGCTCCCGTTGCTCGCAGGGGTGTATTTCCCGTCCCTGGCCAGCCTGCTGTCCCAGAAGGTCCGGGAGAGTGAGCGAGCCTTCACCTACAGCACAGTGGGGACTGGCTCGCAGTTTGGGTAAGTTGAAAAGGCTTTGAGCAGCGAGTGACAGTCTCCGGACATCATACGTGATGAAATGCCATTAAATAGTTGGAGGCAAAACTCATAGCTCAAAGTACACGTGGATTCCTGCGTCCTTGAGGACGCCGGCTGCAGCTGAGGAAGCCTCAGGCAGTTGCTGTCGTGCATGTCAAGGATTTATGTATTTTTCTTTCTTTCTTTTCAAGCCAGACTTTGAAGAGTGTTTGCAACATTTAATTACTATGGGAAACAGCCTGATTCAGTAGGAAGAGCAAGGGTCAGCCTGAGACTGGTCACCTGTCCTCTCTGATAGACGGGGATAATATAACTTCCCCACCGCTGCTAGTCTCCATGAGGATTTCCTTTCTAAATGCAAGCGTTGCTTAAAAGCCAAATAGAAATATTACTGCGTTTAATCACTTAGTTTTCCAGTGTACTAATTTCTTTTGCTGATTTGTACATTCTCCGAGATACCTTCTGCACACCACCAACCTCATTTTCTTTCCCCGACGAGCATGGTTCAGTGCAGGGCAGGCGAGCGTCAGGTCCCCCCGCGGTTTCTCCTCCACAGGTGAGGATCCGGAGATGCCACGCAGGGAACAGGGCAGGCTGCAGAGTCACGGGGGGACCAGGCAGGCACGCAGCGACTGACGGCTCTTTTAAGTGCATTTAGTGACACGCAGCATCCACCCCGGGGGGCACCTCCCATTGATGCGCCCAGTCCAAACGCTCTTAGCCGGACCCGTAAATCCGAGCGCGGTTTCCCTTGCAGGACGCTGGTGATCGGCGGGGCAGGATCTCTCCTCCTGGACTGGTACGGCTGGGAGAGTGTGTTCTACTTCTCTGGTTTGCTCACTTTGCTCTGGGTTTACTGCACCTGCAAGTACCTCCTGAGTGAGAAAGGTAAGTGCGGCCGGCTGCCTCCCTCAGGCTGCCGGCGCTCCCGAGGCTGCGGGACCCGAGTGGTACCTCCCGGTTATTTTCCGCAAATCCCCTGGGTTTCCAAGATCATGCCCGGTTTTACACGAAGACCTTTTGTTCAGATATCTTCTGTAATACACGCTGTGTCTGACCCAAGATGCTAAACCCAGAAACAAGGTTTTGAGCTCTTGCATTGCTGATTTCCTATTTCAAGTCCCACGCTGGATTATATTGCTGTCGAGAGCCTGACCTGACTCCTCAGTACTCTTAAGCACCAGTGAAAACACCAAACAGAGCGGGATCTTCAAAGTGGATTAAGCTAAAGCAGGGCAAGATACTTATTCCAAACTAAGAGCATCTACACATAGAGCTTTTAAAAACCAGTTAATCCGGACTATCTCTTCCCAGATAACTACCTGGGAGTAATTTCACACATGGGCAACCCATTACACCTGGCTACAGCATTATTAGTGTGAGTGTGGTACGTCGGAGCTCAGCCCATCGGGAGCCTGGGGTGTGCCTGGTGCTGCACAAAATCCAAACCTGGTCCTTGCCCAAAGTGGTTTCTGTTTAATTATAACAAGAGATACAACAAACGGGTGAAGGTGGCTGGATGGGGAAGTGTGTGGATGCAGTGGAAAAATTTTGGTCAACATAACACGGTGTTTTCATGAGCATCCAATGCTGGTATTGCCAAAAAAAGAGTTAGAAAGGTTAAAGGTAGTTGTATAGCAGTCTCCCAGGGCTCCCTCCAGCTGCACAGAAAATTACTGATCCGAGCTTTCCTTTCTGTGTTGTCTTCCCTGCAGAACTCATCATCCCCATAGATTATTTAATGAGAGGCCTCTCCATATCCAAGCAGACCAAAGTTCCCTGGAAGCAGCTGTTTAAGAAGGCACCGATATGGTAGGCAGCTGCGGTGGCCTCGAGCGTCGGCAGGGCTGGGGACGCTCTTCCAAGGGTTTTTTCCTTCCAAGCCCTCCTTCCAAGGGCTTTTTCTCCTCTCTGTGCTTATTTCTTCTGCCTATGTGTATTTTGTCCACTTACTTATATATTTGGGAAATATGAGCAGGTTTTCTAATCCCTTCTGTATAAGTAAAGAACTAAGAAGGTAAGCTTGACAGAAGGTGGTTTATGTTTTGTCCAGAGGAATGTCAGGCTTGAATATTACTGGCAAATCTTCCTCCTTTGCGGTCTGTTCCCTGTGTGGGTTTTGCTCTCCTCCAGAGGGATATTCTCCACTGGTCTTGTTAGAGAAGCTGCTTGTAACGGGCTCCTAAGAAGTGCTGCTCCGGGGCACTGCGAGGCACAGGCTGTGTTCTCATTGCTGGCAAAACACCCTTTTAATAGCCGCTTTTTCTTTGGGATTCTGCATTTGGTACTGAAGCTCATCCAAGCATGCTTCCAAGTGCCGTTTAAAGATGGGGAGGAGGGCGATGGGGCTGCAGGGCAGCAAGCCCATTCCTGCCTTGCATAACTATGGAGCATCTGCTGATAACAAATCCCTAGAAAACCCCAAACAACCCCTCTTGGAGCAGGACGGCTCTTGCAGCGCTCGAAGGGACCGGTGGGAAACGCACTCGCACGATTGCCGCCGCAATTAACCTCGCCTGAACCCAGGGGCTGACGTCAGGCGCCCGCCCGGGCGCCGCGCGGTGAGGGCAGCGAAGGAACGAGCGGTGCTGCGAGCGGCAAGCCAAACGGAGTAGTTATCTATGAAAAAATCTCAGGAAGCAATTGTAGTGCTGTGAGGGATTTATTTATAGACCAGGAACTGAAATATTGGGTAGCTCGAGTGCCCGTTTCCCACCCGGTGTGACCTGTCGCTCCTGATTATTTCCTCCCCGCTGTGTATTTTCAGGGCTGTCATCGTCGCTCAGCTTTCTACGGCCAGCACGTTTTTCACTCTCCTCTCCTGGCTGCCAACTTTCTTTAAGGAAACTTTCCCCGACTCAAAGGTAAGTTGACTCTGAGACGCAGGCACGGCCGGTCTCCGTGCAAATGAGGTTGTGCTGGGTGCTGGCCAAAACACCCAGCTGGCCGGCTTGGCTGGGGAGGAAGGTGATGGCAGAGGGACTCGGTGGGAGCAGGCTGGGAGGCGGGAGGAGGCGGGAGGAGGCTTCCCTGCGGGGTTAGGAGCCCTTGCCCCGCACATGCATTTGGAGCCGCAAGCAAGCATCCCCCCTCCAGGCCCGCAGAGGCTAGCTGCCGCTTGCTTGTTTAGGGATGCTGAAGTGAGGCAGAGCTGGGGCACCTTCCAGGCAGGGAAGAGAAGGTTATATTTGATTTTTAGACTGCTTTTCTTCTGAGGAAAGGATGGTTTTCAAATGGCACAGAGCTCCTGACATTATGCTGTTGTAAATGGCCATCAGCACATTCACTCCTGGGTTTTCACGGGGTTTTTAACTGTACTCACATTGTATAGCTCAGACCTGCCTGTGAAAATGATAATTACCATTAATAATGTGTACTTCGAAAATACCATAAAAGCTTCCCTCTCCTCAGCAGAAATCATGTTCCCATTTTTCAGAAACCTAGGCAATACTCAGCTGGGCTGCGAGCGGGTATTTTGATCTTCTTGTTCTCAGAAACTCAGTCAATCTTTTCCATAGTGGCTCTGTTTGGTTTTTATAATTCCCAGAGCTGCTTACAAATGCCTTCTCATATTACATGCGTAAGGCGCTTTATGGCATACTTGATACTTGTACTAAAATCATGTATTAAACCAGGAAACATATTGTTGTGACGAGATCTGTGCACCTTGAGTAATATGCTCGTGCAGCAGTAATTTACCATCTGTTAAGCTTTATATCACGGTGCCCTTATGTAACATGCTCTATATAGCGTTCCTGCGTCTGATAAGCGCTTCATACATTTTAATAAAACGGGGCTTGAGGATGCTTGATTTTAAAGGATGGACGATAATCCTTAATGTGGGAAACCTATGTCACCTACTGGTCAAAGTCCCTTTCTGCAGGTGAGCTGCCTTCGCTGCCTAAGAGCTGCCTCCAGCCCACCTGGACGGAGGTGACGGAGGGGTTTGGCTCACGCTGCTCAGGGCGATGGGCCGTAGGGATGAGCCAAGCTGGGTCGGTGTGTTGGGACTGACTTGCTGAGCAACCCCAGCTGCTGTTAACAGACATCAGAGATACTACCCCACGAGTCCTACGGGGTAGCGTTTTCAAAAGCGACCAAGACCCAAAGTTTCAAAGGCACTGAAAGATGCAGATGGACCCTAGTACGATTTCCAGGAGCAGCTGAAACAGGATTATTCAAACCCAAGATTATTCAGCCCTCCCGTGCCTCCTGAAGCCGGGCGAGGAAGGGAGGGATGCCTCCATGGGGTGACAGGCTCTGAGCGAAGGGGGAGATGCGGGGGACGATGGATGGATGGGGAGGTTCAACCAGCTGAGATGAAGCCCAGCCCAACCTGCACTGATTTCAGCTCCTCGTGGGATCTGGGCACCAAAATGCCTCTGAGCAGCTGTAATCCAGATGACCAGTAATCATCTGTGATTACAACTGTAGCAAGCTCGCTTAATTGAAAATAGGCCAAAGTATGTTGCTACCCATAATGTTACCTAATCCTGGCATTAGAAAATCCAGCTGTGTTCCCTCAGCTTCACAGTAAGGCTGCTAATGAGGTTGAAGCTGATGTCGGAAATTTTGCCAGCAGCTTTACTGACGACCCACAGGGCAGAGTAAAATTTACAGCTTGCTTTCCAGGGCTCTGTGGCTCTCTGCCACATCACCTTGCTGAACAGTAAACTTTGCCACATTTAATCCCTCTTTCCCAGAGCAGACAGAGCTTTCTGCCTCTCCCCTGGACGCAGGGTCACCGGGGCAGAAGGAAAGACAACACCTACAAATGCTACAGTCCCTGATGCGCCTGGCACCTTACAGACTTGGGAGTGGTGCAGGGTGTAGCTGAGAGATTGCTGTGCAACGGGGGTAGAGATCCTGCAAGAAGTCCTGATCACTTCGTTTTTTTTCCTTTCTACAGGTATCACAGACTATCAAATAAAAGATTTGCAAACAAACGCAGCTCTGACAGCAAACCTCTCTTGATTTCTGCTCCCTTTCAGGGCTGGGTGTTCAATGTAGTCCCCTGGCTGGTTGCGATTCCAACAAGCTTGTTCAGTGGATTTCTGTCTGATCATTTGATCAACCAGGGTAAGAGCTCTTTTGGGTTTTCCTAAGCTCTTATTTTATGTGATATGGAAAGAGGACCTGGGTGGGAGGAGGTGGGCTTGTTGGTAGGGAGAAGACCCAGCAAATAGGCAACGTGAGGTTCTGATATGACAGCAGAATAAATACTCCAGGGTCCAAATCCCATCCGTGCGTTTGGGGCTCCCTTTGATCTCAGTCGCAATATCCACCTGGAGATGAAATCTGACCATCTGAAATCCACTTACCCTGCGGTCTCCTGGCTGGAGAGCAAGGAGACCTGGTGAGCTGCGCTTAACTGCAACTCTCCCTTTCTCTTCTAGGGTACAAAACCATCACCATTCGTAAGTTCATGCAGGTAAGAGAGCTGAAGCCACAGGAGTGACACTCGAGCTGCCTGCTGAGCTCTGCTTGCACGGCAGATGGGACCTCTGATGGAGCTGGGTTGGTGGTTATAGGCGGAAAGAGGAAAGGTCTTCTAGCATTGCAGATCGCCTGGTGGTCAGTGCGTATGGGAAATGAAATCCAGAGGAAAACCCTGACCGAGGAACAGAGCACGGACCAACGGTGATGTTGAGCACAGAGATTTGTGAGTGCTCCGAAGAGGTTTTCTTTCACAGGCAAAGGCCAACCCTACGCCGTCACTCCAAATGACCTCTTAGATACTAGGAAGTAGCAATACAAGGATGAGCAGAATTAGAAATGCCGGGTGAGAGCACAGCGTATCCTCTCTGCTCCGCAGCATCGCGTCCCTCGGGACAGACCTCTGACATAGAAAGGCAGGACAGCGGGGAAAAAAAAGGCTTGAGAAGCACCTGGTGTATATGAGCTTTTGCCATTGTAAAAGGGAACAGTTTGTCCGTGAAAGGAGTTGCTTTCTTCCTTACAAAAAATGTGCTGTGGTATTTAATTTTCCCTTTCTTCCAGGTCATTGGCTCCGGTGTCTCAAGCATTTTTGCTTTGTGCCTGGGCCAGACCTCCAGTTTTTGCAAAGCGATCGTGTTCGCCTCCGCCTCTGTTGGACTTCAGACCTTTAACCACAGGTAACGACCGTGATAACGACGGTAGCGTGGCCCTTAGCTCTCACCCCACGCTTGGCATTTCGGGGTCTCAGAGGAGGCTGCCTCCGGCGTGGCTGTCAGAGCAAGAACTGGCGCTGGGCTGAGCAGCGTGCGTTGGCCCCTGCGAGGCCGCTGGAGTTCAGTGCCCGCTGGGTTGGAACTGACCCAGCAAACACCCAGCGTGGGGAAGGGCTTGGCGTACTGGAGGGCACTGTTGGACCAGGCAGGTATTAGGCAGATGAAGCAGGAGGGGAATTGCATTTTGGCCCTTCTGAACGCTTCGAGTGGAATCCTTTTCCTCCTGGTACTCTCCTGTGCTGCTTCACTCTCAGCCTCTTTCCTCCTTTCTCCTGACAGTGCCGTGTTGTCTGGGATCCCTTCCTTGTGCCCGACAAACTAAACTCTGTGTAAATGATGAAAAAGCAGTCGCGCTCCATTAAAACAGCCATTTTCCCCTCTCTGTTTCTCACTAGTGGCATTTCGGTAAACGTACAGGATCTGGCCCCCTCGTGTGCCGGCTTACTGTTTGGTAAGGATTCCGGCGGGGTTTCAGCGGTGCTGGCGAGGCGGCGTGGACGGGACGGGGGGGACACGGTGGTCAGCAGTCAGGTTTGAGCGGGAGTAGCTCCGTGCAACGGCTACTCCCTCTTCGTAGCCTCAGCTTCCTTCTGTGACATACCTGCCGTTGCGGGGGGCAGCCCGCTGCACGAACACGCCGTTTCCATTTCCCAAACGCCTACCCGCACCAAGGGGCGGGGGTGAGGCTGAGCGTCAGCCCAGCCATCAGCGAGGCGTTTAGCTGTGCACGCAGAGCGGGGCCGGGTGGGAGCCCGGGCGAAGCCACTCACGTCTGCGGGTCTGAATACGCAGTTTATTTCTTTTCTTCGCAGGTGTTGGGAATACAGGTGGAGCCCTCCTAGGTAAGGTACCCTCCTGCGGCTCGTCCTTTCCTGGGAGTCCTCTCCTTGCAGGCGGGCAGGATCTGGCTCCAGAGTCTTTGCATTTCTTTCTCTTCCCTCCTGTCCCAGGTGTCATTTGCGTGTACTTGGCTGGCTACCTGATTGAAACGACCGGCTCCTGGATTTCTGTTTTCAACCTGGTGGCTGCTGTTAACAGCATTGGCCTCTGCACATTCCTCATCTTTGGAGAGGCCCAGAGGGTGGACACAGACTCGGCATATATGGACCTCTAGAGATGAGGCCAGCAAGCAGCCAAAGGACAGGAGAGCGTCACGTCTATGTGTCATTGTCGCACAAGTGCCAAAGAACTTTTTTTTTTTTTTTTTAGGTGTATAACAGGAAAAAAAATATACTGAGACCGAGTATAATGGGTCTGAATGAAACCCATGGGATAAAAGAAATCTAGAGCTCATTTTTTGCTCAGGGCATGGCTGGTGGCCTGTAGAGCCGTCCAGCTCAACATCTCCAGTGAGCATACGGCCCGTGTGACTGGTTTGCTCCAGTCCGTGTCTAGTGGACGAATACCCGTGTGGCCAAAGCAGCTTACCCGGCTTGTCTCCAAAAGGAGCCACGGTTTGCATGCTCTGCCCTGGCGCGGTCGCTCGCTGAGGGGAGCTGCTTCGCCGTGCCGGGAGCGGGTCCCTCCATGCTCTGCTGTGCTGGGAGGGTGGCCGGCTCTCAGGCTGCCACGCGACACGTGTGGTCTGAACTACATGAAAGGAATCATCCAAACGAATGTACCTCTGACCTTAACCCTCCCTCGCGTGCCTTCATTTTGCAGTCTGCTCGACAGGTACGAGCCAGGTGTACAAGAGAACGGGTTGTGAGATGAATTCAAGGCTTCCCTTCAGGGGAAGTCTTCTGGGTGGGTGTCTGCTGTGGACCCAGGGGCATGAGGTTGCATCACTACTGCCTTCCCCGCGCTTGAGCTGAGCCGGGAGGTTGCAGGGCAGATCGCTCGAAACAGCTGAGCCTGTCTTCGCTCAAGGGCAGAGCTCAAGCGCTCCCTCCTCTCCCCGGTCGCTTTACTCCAGCCCTGAGCCGAGGTAGATCACCTCCACCGTGAGAGCAGAGGAAAGCTGCCATCACCCGTGGCCAGGCTTAGCTGGGCTGACCTCGCGGTGTAGGTGCGGCCGAGGAATTCCCCGGGAGCTGTTTTGCCATGTGCTGTGAATGTACAGGAAGAAGAGGTCACGTTCTGTGCTATGGATCTATAGGAAGAACAGGTCACGTTCTGTGCTATGGATCTATACTCCCAAATGCTTTCTGCTGGGTTAGACGTGTCCTCCACGTGCTCTCAAAAGGGGTGCGGGAGACTTTCCAAAGAGCCTGCAACGGGCAGGCTTTGTTTCTACATTAAGCATAAAGCAAATTTCTGCCTTGGGGATCCATAGCACTGGATGTGGATCCCTGCAGTTCTCCATGTCAGAGGGAAATACCTGGCTGTACTCTGAGTCTGAATGTCTTAAGTTATTTATAAATATTTTTAAATTTAAGTACCAAATTCTATATTTTATGTACTTGAGGCCTGATTCTGCATGCTGATTTTGAGTGGTAATCCCACCAAAACCCACAGTATTTCTAGAAGGGAAGGATTTACCAGCCTACAGTTTCTGGTTTTGTAGGATCTATTTTAAATGTGACATTTCATATTAAAGCAATTCAGTGCTCTTCCTCCCACCCCTTGCTTGCAGCCTGAGAGGATCTCTTCGATTTCTCTAGTGCTTACCAGAAAACTTCAGCTGAGACTTGGGAGCAGATTTCCCCAGGGACCTCGCTGTGCAGGAAAGCTATAGGTTCAGATTCATTGTCCTTGAAAAAAAAAATAATTATCCCCGGCTTCTCCTTTTGTTTTGGCCAAATTTCTTCTTGGAAGATATGTTGGAGCCATGTTAAGTTTGTGACTAGCTGGGTTTATAGTGAAAACACTGACAGCCTTTTAATTGCAGAGACTCTAATGGGTGCCACTAAACAAAGCTGAGCTACTTATTGCAGGGATTAAGAGATAAAGATGCAACTGCCTGATGTCTTCACAAGAGGATATAGGATCAGCGTGGCCTGATTGGGGGTCAGAGTGATAAGAACGTATTTTTTTCTCCTTCTCTGCTTTTTTTCTCTAAAAGGCTGGTTGCTACCATAGGTACAACCCTGTATCTGGGGTGCTGCGGAGCCAGGACACACGAAAGTTGCCGGGAAGCCTCTTAAAATCAGCGGGTAAAATGGGGAGGGCACGCCCAGCAAATGCAAACCAGGCTTGCCAAAGAGACCCGAGGCTGTGCAGACACCTCTGCCAGCCTTGTCCCTCGTCCAGTCCGAGCAGATTTTTGCACAGCTTTTCTGTAGCGACATAGAAAAAAAAAAGTGTTGGTTTTGTTTTTTTTTTTTTTTTTAACATTTTCCCTGGCTGTTCAGCATTGCAGGTCAGAAGCACAAGGAGTGAATTCTGGTTCTTTTTGCTGGTTGCACCATTTCTTGTGGAAGAGTTGATCAGTTTAAATCTTTGGCTTACTGTTTGGGTAACCAGTAAGTAATCAGGTAATCGAATCACTCGCATTCGAACCAGGCAGCTTGGCCACCCCTTGGCTCTGCAAGCTGGGAAATCTGGAAGTGAGATCTTCAAAGGAAAGTCACCGTTGCTGGCTGTGCCTTCTCTGTAAATCCAGCTAACACTTTGGTGGGTTGTCTGGATTATCTGTCTCTGTAAACTGGCTAATAAGTTAAATATTTGAAGTACATTTGAGGCTTAGGTTTCATTATATTCGTACCTCTTTGGCGAAGTACTGAAACCATTTTACATAGCTGTACTATTATTTGTTTAAGCAACCTTGCCAAAGCTTGCTGTCTGAGAGTTTTTGTTATGGAAGGACCTGAAAAAATAAAGGCAGCGAATCATTTGCACACTGTCTGATTTTCCTTTGAATGCAGAGGTGCTAATTTGCATGATCAGTAAGGGACAGACAGAGCTCAAGCATATTTAGTGGGATTAACTCCTTAGGGCTGGTGAGAGAGGATGGGGAGGCTGTGCGGGGAGAATATCTGGGCTGGCAGATTTTCACAGCATCCTCACATATACTCGTACTCCGGACCTCGGAGTACTCCCAGCTACATCTGCTCCCTTATTTTGGAAAAATGACTGAAAAGCTGTCTTCAGCAGAGCTGTGGTCACTACAGCATCAGGAGACACGGTCCAGTGTCAGTCGTTAGAGTAATAACACGAATGAAACAAGTCTTCGGCTCGGTGGGATATACCCCCCTGCAGACAGATCGCCTTCCACCTGGAGACTGGGGGGGGGGAAAATACATTGCCAACTTTTTTGCATCCTCGCTGATAGGTTCGAACAGATGCCAACAGAGGGAGCTGTTAGATTTGGGATGTGGCAGCTCCTGGCTGGCCGAGAGCTGCTGAGCCTGGCCCTGGCACAGCTGGCACAGCTGGCACGGCGGGCACAGCTGGCACGGATGGTATGGCTGCTGATGGCTGGTGTGGCTGGTGTGGATGGTGTGGCTGGTGTGGATGGTGTGGCTGGCAGAGCCGGCACGGCTGGGACAGGTGGCACAGCTGGAACAGCTGGAACAGCTGGGCAGCAAGCGGAGCCGGGCCCCACCGAGCAGCAGCCCTGGCTGGTGGCTCTCACCGCCGGAGCCTGCGGTGCGGGGTCCCAGGACCTGCCGTCCCAGCGTTCGCCTTCCCTCGGCGTTTGGCAATGGTACAGTTAGGATGGGGGGGGAGGGGGGCAAAAGTTTGGGAGTACATTTTAAAAGGAGAAATAGCCACTAAAGGAATTTTAAAACCTCCACTGTAGGGCCATGTAATCAAGAAAATATCTTTAAGGACTGCAGAGTCCACTGATTTTCTCCGCCATGTGCTCAGAAAAAAACAACGTGAAACTGTGTGGTATGAAAACGATGCTGAAGCTAATTTAGCAGAATGCAAGTTATCCTCAACTTTTCCTTTCCTTTTGCTCCTCTTATAAAGGTATAGACAACCTCTGGCATACCCGCTTGAGCTATTTTGACCTGAAAAGCTCTAAGAAGCCGCAGATCCACCTTAAACCCTGCCCTGTACTTCTTCACGGGATCCTGCAACTGTGTAAAGCCTGAGAGAAAAGAACAAGCTCTGCCACGTTCCTTAAATTGTCCGGGTCCCAGGGCTACCCTGCCTGCCAGGCTGGAGCCCAGCTTTCCCCCAGAGCTGTCCCTGAGCAAGCACGGACAGGTACGGTGCAAAAGGGACTGGGAATCTGGGACTGGGCTTAAAGGCTGATTAATCACAGGTACATTGTCTTGCTGCTGTGGGTTGGAATTGATGGGTCGGCTTGTATTCAAATTGTTTGGGGCATATTCAATAGCTGGCTCTAGGGAATTGGAAGGATACTGTTTTATTGCAGTTTGCATAACACTAAATCAATAAACACATTCAAGCAGATGGAAAGCAAAACACAGGAGAAAAATAGCACTATTTGGAGGAGAAAAGAAATAGCAAAGAGCACTTCTCGCTGATACTTTCGCCTTGAAAACACAAGCAGATGCTCTCACAGCAGAGACCTGATCTAACATCCACCTGCCAGCTCCCCGGGGCTGGGACATGCCCCAAAGACACCACGGTTCTGCAAAGGGCACCCAGCGCCATAACAAGCAAAATATCACCGTTTATTGCAGCCGTGACCTACTGCATGGCATGTAATGAGGAATTTTCCATTTCAAACCTTAATGCAATAATTAAGATGTCTATTAAGGTCTTTACAGTTTGACTGCTTGTAATTACAAATGGGGGGGGACGGGGGGGCAATGGCAGGGAGTTGCAGTCCAGGGCATCAAGCTCCCGCCGGCAGCTTTAAGTGCTCTCCCCAATTTTTCTTCTCTGTTTTGTTTCTTTCTTCAAAATAATTTTCCTGGTTTTGTTTGTAACTGTCCTCAGGGCAGGTGGCCTGAAAAACACATGAAAACCGATCTTAGTTCCTACAAGTACAACTTGATTTTAAAAAAGAGTTTTTCACCTCTACCAAAAACACCTCCGCAATACCGGTGCTCCTGGGCTGCAGTTTTTGGGGGTGTCTCTGAGCAGGGAGATCCTCGGGGCATCGCCTAGAGCCAGGCTGTCCCATCTGACGGCCCCGCAGCAGCGCTGGGGACACGGCGTGAGCCAGGACAGCCCAGCTCCATCAGCAGAGTCACGGGAATAAACCAAAAGCACAGCGGGACCGTCAGCCGCAGGAACGGTAACTGGGGTTTTATCCTCCAGCTGGTTTCCAGACTGGTATAGCTCCCTGCTTACACGGTTCCTGGTGCAGGATTAAGGGTGGGGTAGGTTTTACTGCAATAATGAAAAGAGAAGAAACCCCCATATAAACCCACATCTTCCAAAAGTGTCTCTGCTCCTGGGAGGCCAGAGCCCCATTATCCAGTAACAGGATTTGGCCTCCTAAAGCAGTACTGAAATACTTGTAAAAATTTGTTCCCAGATCACCAGATTTTTGCAAGGGATTAACAAAAATTCATGTTTTGACTAAGGAAGTAGCTGCCAGAAAAGCTTTGGCTGATGCCTTGAATCCCTTCCCAAATTGCTTTCCCCTGCTCTGTACAACTACCAATTTACTGGTGACTCGCTCTTGTTCTTCCAAACGCAGTGCTGGGCACGATCTCCTGGCACTTTGGCATTAATTATTCTCTAATAAATTGTTTTTAATTTCAGCTCCAAAGGAAAAAAAAAAAAAAAATCCCACTTCCGTGGGAGACAATGGAAAGGTACACGTGTAGCAATTATCGGTAGGATTTTACACAAAGAATTAGCAACCTACTCATGCATGTCCTGCATTCTCATTAAAGGCAAACCATTTGTGGTTGACAGGGGATTTTCCTGTGCAACCATTTAGGCTCATTGCAGCTGTTGAATTCCTTTCATAGTGGGTTTTTTCACCCCTCTCCTACCAAGTCTCATACAAACCCACTCATTTATAATCTCTCCTGTGTACCCGCCTGAGTTAGGAGTGAGATGAACGCTTTCATGAGACTCATCCTCATCCCTTCTGATGCCCGGAGCTTGTGCAAACCTTGGCTGGTCACGGGTGCCTTTCTGTGCTTTTGCTCTTATTTTGCCCCAAACGAGAGAAGCGACGGCTCGTGCCCATAAACCCGGTGTCACAAGTTCCCAGCCGCAGTCGCCTTCGTGTGGTTTTGCTGCCGCAACCAGCCCGCTCCTCGGCGCACGCAGCTCCGCTCTGCCTCCTCCAGCATCCTCCCTCCAGCTCCTCCATCCCGTGGTCCATCCCTCTCCCAGCCCCTCTCCACAAGCCCATTTAGCAGGTTTGGGGGAGCAGACAAGGCCCCCCATGTCCCCAGGCTCACGGGAGGGAGGATGTGCCCTCTTCTTCTGCACCCCAGACTATGGTTATTTACTGGTTATTTAGCAAAATAACTCCCCTAAACAAATAGTATTATCAGCAAGAGCATAATCAGATATCAGAGAGGAGGTCTTCAGATGAGTAATTTATCGTGATCTGGTTTATTTCATTTATTTCAGCCCATCTGGGGCACAATTGCGCTTTGAAAAGGGCTGGAGGCTGCAGTTCCCACTGCAGGAGCCACCTGGACCAGCAAGAGCTCAGCATAAAACCTCCGTCCTTCCAATTTCATTTTACAGAAACCTCTAAGTAGGACACGCACGGCAACAAAGTGGGTGACCCAAGAAATGTTTGCGCAGCCCTGGGCTGTCCTTGCAGGAGAGGCAATGCCGGTGGGAGACGGGCTGTTCTGCACCTGGACAAAAAGGTTCAGATGCAGGGACCATGACAAACCTTTTCAGAGGGGTACCTGTTTTCTGGGGATTTTGTGCCTGGGGTCAGCTGGGAGTACAACATTCAAATTTAACTCATCTCTCACTTAAATGATGCATTTTTCGGGATCAAAAAATATGGGGAAATTTTGATTCACCTCCAAATCAGATTTTTTTTCCTGGCTCATGGCTCTGTGATGAGCTAAGTGAAAAGCTTTAGCCTTTATGTCGCCAAACTCTGGATGCAGGTCTTCATCCTTTGAGCTCTGTCAAATACCAAGTGATCTCTCTCAGCACCCTTCGATCATTTCATCATCTTCAGAAATACACTGTGTAAATTTGATTCGAGTTAGGATAAAATTATTGAAATCTGGAAACAGAGACAGAGCCTTGAGATGGACAAACTCTTCCTGGCAGGTTTTAGAAATCTTTCATAATAGCTTGGGGTTGAAAAATGGGAACTGTTTGGGCGAGCTAAAAGCTAAACATGCCTGGAACCAGCTGTATTTTAAAGGGTTTAGGGTAGAAACCATGCCTAAAAGAGCATCATTAAGAAGTATTACCCACAGGTTTAAAGGATATGGATAAAGCTTTTCAGGATGGAAACCGAACCAGATTCGCTGTTCTTTCAAAACCAGATATGCTAATACACACGAGTTATGTGCCGAATTTGCCGTGGTAGGTAGCCTGGCTGAGACCTGCCTGCGTGGGCTGTATCTGCGTGCCCTGTCGCAGTTATAACACACACGGAGCAGACGCATGAAAATCTGGCTTGTAAATGTACCACCGAGGTAATGCAAACTGGGGTATCACTGGTTGGTTTTGCTGTTCGGATGGAGAGGGGGCTAAGGCTGACAGCTCAAATAAGGCATCTCCCTCCAGGAGAGCCCCAGATCAGTGGAAACCAAGAGGAGTTTCCTTTAGCACCCGCCCTTTTCTGCAGAGCCGAAAACTATAGCATGAGTCAGAAACGGCGTATTTTGGCATTGCTCAGGCTTTGGTGTTTGTAGGTGAATCTTTACCACTGGGCTGGTAAGAACATGTCACTGCTCTCAGTAAAGACACTGTTTTCTCTCTTTTCCTTCAATGCAGTGCCAATTTTTATCCTCTTCTGATGGTGTCTGTTCATCCTCTCCCTCCTCCTCCTCCTCCTCCTCCTTGGAGATTTCTGGATTAAAGAATAAAGCGCAGAATTGATTTCCTGAACGTGCATTAGAGAGGATTATTCCAGGAGATTCATCTGTGTTTTGTGGATTAATATTTCCAGGGAAGGGCATCTCTGATCTCAGCCAATACTTCTTTCAACATATCCCGAAACATTTTTTGCTTTTGCAGGCAAGGAGGAGCACCTGTAACGGCAAAAGTGTGTTCACAGCACTGGCGTTGGAACTTCAGAATCTTTTGTAACACCAGCATTTCCCATATAAATACATGAAGGGTGTTTTATGTGAATTCTGCCTTTTCTTTACCCTGCTAATAATAAAGAATAAAACCAGAGGCATATCAGACAGACACAGAAAACACTACCAGCACCAGGGAAGTCAGATGTAAATCCCTGTGTAGCATCACTTGCCACCAACAGCACCCTCTGAGAGAGGGGCACAGCACTCAAACGAAGTAGGAGCCTGTCCAATTAATTAATTTGGCCTCCATACCCATGCAAACGTAGCAGATCAAGGGCATATTATGTTATAGGAGCAGTCTGGGAAGCCTTTCTAGCAACGCGTGGCTCTGAATTATGCTTCAGAGGTTAACAACTACAGTAGAACTAAAGCTCCCTCCTCCTGCCCTCCTCCTCCTGGAGGAGACGCTGTGTATAATTGAGCAGAAAAGGCAAAACCTCTTCCCAGGAGAGGCGGAGGCGAGTCGGCCCCGAACCCTAATTGAGACCTCGGAGACCAGCCTTTAGATGTCAACCAGCCGGACAAAAAATGATTGCTCCTCAGTCATGCTTGGATAGATCAGCTGGGCTCCCCTCGCACTCGGCTTTAGCGAGGCTCGGTCTGGTAATGGCCGTAAGGAAAAAGAAGAAAGGAATAAAAAAATCAGATTTTAGCAGGGGGGCAAAAGAAAGCATTCAGAAGGACTGCCTATCCATCCCTGGAAATTTTCTTCTAGGTACCGATTGCTTTATCTGCTTGTACTCTGGCATGGTCTAAGGTTTGCGGGCAACACTGCTGCAAGGCAGAGTAAGGGTTAGAAAGCAAGCTGGGGACTAGTGCCTGCAGGTAAAATTGTCCTGCCCTATCGTCAGCACATCTGGCAGCTGCTTCAGAGAAGGAAAGCGTCTTCGTTTTTATACTGCCCTCCAATCTGAGGAAGGCACTGAGTGTGGTAGCCACACTTTTCTGAGAATCTGAAACGCTTGGTTTCAAGAGCTGGTTTGATTTTTGCTTCCAGTCTCAGTCTAGGACCAGAGCAGGAAATCCCAAAGTGTCAAAGAAAACCATCTACCTGTCTGTAAGGACAGGGAAGGAAACGGGGCCATTGCCTGGCTCTGTAAGTGGGGGGGAGCCCGGCAGCAGCTGAAGGGTCGTGCTAGAAGGAAGGATGGAGCTTCACTCACCCAAGATGTATACCGGCATTCCGAGCAGGAGATGGGAATGGGGGATTTTTAACTCTTGACCTGCTCTGAAAAAGCAAAGAGCTGGTCCAGAGGCTGGGATTGTGGCGTGGGTGGGAAGGTGGTCGGGGTGGGAAGGTCACAGTGGAGAGGGATGTACATGGAGAGAGGGACAAAGTTTTGGGTGAGGCTATCTAGCCAACTTTGGGCGTATTCCTAAATACTGAATTTGGTGTCCTTGCTTCTGGTTTCAGTTTCTTGCATGAGTGTGACTCATTTGACTGTTGTGGAGTTTCTCCTGATGTAGACCACCATGTCTGAGAAGATAACCTGTCCTTGAGCCTTACAACACCAGATTACGGTTCCTTGCAATGCATTTATCTCCCTGCTTTCATCTGGCTCTCAGGGATGATGTTTATCCAGCAGAGGTTTCTACCCAGGCCCTTTAGGCACATTTGTACAGGTGACACCAGCCCTGTTAGATAATCCGAGAGAGCAAAGCAAGAATTTGAAGTGCAAGGGCAAAAGAATTGGTTGACGTTTTGCCCATCTCCTGAGCAGCATCGTCCCGGCGCCTGCATCCGCATCCCCGCAGCTCTGCCGAGGGACGGCCCTTTGCACAGCACACACAGAATCTCCTTGGCAAAAGCGTGGATCCCTCCAACCAGGGCTGATAAACCACATGGTCTCACCGCTCTTTCGTTTCATTACCGTTGCCAAACTACAAATGATTTGCATTTTCTTAGAGCCACCAGGAATTTGGAGGAATAATTTTTCCGGCTGATGCTCCGCACCGGGCAGTAAGGACATTACCCCGCGTGCCACAGCTCTATTTGGGACGCTGAAATGCAGAAATATGACCTGACACAAAGAATAAACACAAACCACAGGATTCATTCGTTAGTCCCATCACACGATGTGCTGTTAGCTAATGCCTCAGCAATGCATTACCAACAGGCAACGCAATGAGCATTGTCTTGCTTGGCTTCAGATAGAAACTTCAAGTTGAGACATGGATTCAAACATCTCCTTGTGGTCCCTCTTGCTTTCCTCCTTTTTTCCACAGGAATCACAGGAATCTCCATCTCCCTTCCCTGTCCCAACAGCAGAAGTATCCCACAGCAGGTCACCGTCTTTTCTGCTTTCTGCAACAAACCATGGGAGACTTTTCCGTACCTCCGTGTACCTAAACAATAGGGACAGTTGGACAACATCTTCCTTTTCTCCTCATTTCTAGTTTTCTGTAAATAATGTTTTCTCTTTAAAAGATTCCCCCCCCACACACTCCCCAAGGTCTGCCTGAAAAAACCAGCTCTTAAAATGAAACATTTGGGGTTCAATATGGATTTACTCCACAGGAGTTTCTCTTCGTTTCATTTTCCAACTGTTTTGAATGGAAAACTTCAACCAGATGGCGCCCGCGAGAGCGCATCGCAGCTTCGCATTTTTTTATGACTGATATAACTTATTGTGAACTGCAAAATAGCTTCTTTCACGCTGTTCCTTATACCAGCCCTTAACAGCAGCCGCTTTGGCGACACAGCTCGGTAATTAAAACCTGCATTTGGGAAGCGATTCCTTTAACCATAGAAATTAAACACATTGCTCCTGAGCTCCCAAACGTTTGCACAGGGCCGGGAAGGCACCTGAGGACCTGTCCTCACTGTGGTTTTACCGTAGGAAAGAAAGAAAACAGGAGAGCGATGCAACGCTCGGCCCTCGGAGCGAGAAGAGCCGCCTGCGAGCGCGTGTGCTCGAACTGCAGCCTGGGCTCGTCGTAAATCTTCCCCCGTGCAGCAGCACTGCTTGCTTGATAAATGATGCTCCAGCCTGAAGTGTCAAAAGGAAAGAAAAAAAAACCTTTTTTTTTTTTTCCCCCCCTCTACTTCTTTCTAGTTTTGACAAGCTGGAAGAGAACGGGGGGAGAGGGAAAGGCTGACGCATGTTTGATATACACTTTTGACGGAGCTTTTACTTTATTATGTTTAATTGAAAAGTGTTAACGTCGTCCGACATGAATATTCAGCTGATGCCTTTTGGTGCTGTTCCAGGAGTTACGATCGCCTGTGATTCCACTACGGCTTCTCAGCACGGAGCCCTGTCAAAGCCAGAGTGACAGTGGGGAAGCTATTAATTGAAATAGCTTCATTAATTAGTAATTAACAGCAGGGTAATGACTATGTCACACATCATATTTCAATGAATGCCCTTCATGTGTTATGGGGCCTTTAATTAAAGAATATGCATTTTAATTAAAGGCAAGTTTGGCCCTTTGGCCTCTGGAATACAAAAGATGTTTCTAACTTTCAAGACTGGGAGGAGGAAAGGTTAGCGTGGGGAAAACCAGACCGAGCGCAAGTCCTTTCAAAGTTAAATCCCCGCCGCTGCCGTGCCTGGAGCGCGGCTCCCAGCTCCCGGCCAGGTGAGGAGCAGCCGCTGTGTTCGCAGGATCCGGGCGTAAAGCCGGGTCCAAGCAAACTGTCTCTGCACCCCGGGCGTCGCTGGAAGGCACCCCGCGCCGTGCTCGACACAGCAGCCGCATTCGTGTCTGACGGAGGGAAGATGCGGGGTTGGGGGATTTCGGAGCAGCTCGAGCACGGGTCCCATCCTTCACGTCAGTTCCTTGAAAAGAAAGCACCCGTCACTCCTGAGACGGGCACGGGGGTTGGAGAGGATCGTTTCAATGAACCAAACGGGATAAATTACAGCAGATTTCGGTCTTTGCATATTCTGCCGGTTAGGAGTTACTCCCTGGGACTGGAGTGGGCGCAGCGTTGGTTTCTGTTGGCTGTAAGTACAGCTTTTTCTGGAGTGATCCCACACATATGCTCGGAAAGACAATTTGGAGGTTTGCAATATATGGTCTATACAGTGAGCATCAAGGGAAAGTTTGGGAAAACAGAGCCAAGGTGCCCGAGAGCTATTTACAGTCTCAAGCAAAAAAACCTCAAACCCCACAAAACAATAAAACCTCAGCCCAACCCAACCAGAAACAACCACCAAAAGGGTTCCTTTACATTCTGATCAAAAAAGCATTTACGCTTTAAAAACAAAAAAACCTTCAAACTGGCCCTTTTCAAAAATAAACTCTACTCCCCTGACATCCCGATCTGAAAGACTGAAGAGAAGCTTCCCAAATGCGATGAGGATCAGACGAGCGAGACATTGCATTTCAAAGAGAAAAAGGCACATCAAAGGCAGCCCCAGCCCGATATTGAAGTACCCACCCAGGAGGGCTCCTGCCTGGAGGATTGGACAAGGCAGAGGCGGTCGCTGCTGCTGGGAGCGCTCGGAGAGAAGGTGGGAAGGGCAAGAGGCAGCCCCACGTTTTTCTGAAGGCAGCTGGGGTCTGGGTCAAGCCAACGTTGGGGTTTTTGGGGAAGCACGTCTGCCTCTCCCAGCTAATGATACTGGTTGGAAAGTCACTGCTTTGCCCTGTGCTGCTGAAATGTCAACAGTGTAATTGTGTCTTTAACCAACCCCAGAAATCCATTTAATAACGAACTAAGAGCATCTTCTGCCTCCCCACCTGGCCTTCCCAGAAGGTGGTGGCTGAGGCATCCTTTACCTTGCCGTTGCATTGCCAGCACGTCTCGGGGCTGGCCGACCCCACCAGGAGCACAGGCTGATCCCTTCGTCCATCACGTGGTGAGGACGCCGTTTCCCTGGAGCAGACCAGACATTGCCTCAATTTGTGGGCTACAGAAGAAATTGTGCTAAAACTTAGTCATAAAAGCCAATAGTTTCACCAGGTAAAGATAATTTATACTACTATTTATACTAAAATATGACCCTCTTATTGCAGTAGAGAGCTGAACTCTTCCAGTATCTCTTTAGCCTCATGAGAGAGGGTGCAGAGAGATCTGCGAGTCCCTGATACCCAACAGCACAACTGAGCCCGCTCTGGGTGGGCCGAACCCTTCCAGACCCCCCCCCAACACCCCCATGGATGTGACAGCTGGAAACTGGGACACAGACGTACGCACCAAACCGAGACTCGGTGGCTGTGGTGTGAAAGAAGGAGATGTAGAGGATATAAGGTTTGGAGCAAAGTGGACAGGGATGGTGAGATGCCATCTCCAAACCCCTTCTGCTGCTCTAAGGAAATAAATGGAGAAAACAAGCGGATGTCGAAATTCAGAGTTAAACTTTGGAGGAGAAGTTGGGGGAGGGAAAACGTGAGAATCACTGAGGGTATCCAAGTATGGTAATTAATGTTAATAACATTAAATAATTGAAATGGACAAGCAATATTTTATATTATATTTCTTTGGCATTTTTACGGGTGTCACACTGGGTTTGTCCTTGTGTCCTGGATCACTAAGATCCCATTCACCATGAGTAAAACCAAGGGTGACTTTGGGGCGAGGGGTTGTTTTAAAGATCTTTTTTTTTTTTTCCTATTTCCCAAAGTAAAACTCCAGGTATGAAATCCCTACTCAGGTGGGAACGTAAATTATACAGGCACAAATGATTTATTTACTTTGCAACAGCAGGTATTTTGTGCAATTGTGGGAAGACGACCACGTTTCTGTTCACCACTAAGGCTTGTACGTGCACAGTTTGCTGTTACCCTCGCTCAGACGCTAACAACAGCATATTTTAAGCACACATCCATTCAAGACCCCCCGGGTTTGGTTTCACAACCTGTGCTAAAGTTGCGACCAAGCTGGAGGGAAAATTGCCATCACAACGTGCGTCAAAAAAAAGCCTTTGGTTTTACCACAGTTGTTTATACGATTGCTAAAATGCTGGGGGTGTGCTCAGCTGCGTATGAAACACGGAGATCAGGTTTGCCTTCTGAATAAGGCTGCTTGAAAAATCATATATGGATTTTTGAAAGGAAAATGGCTCCCTAGGTAAATAAATTTTGGAGGCACATAGAACAGCAAAAGATGCTATGTCTTTTGTAGAAATAAGAATCAAACCCTCTTGTTTTCCAGTTACCTGATCTGTAATGCTGGCTGGATTCACTTTAGCAGAAAAAACCCTAAAGGAGTCTTCATTTTCGTCAACAATTCTAACAATAAATCCTGATTTAGGGTCAGTCTTGATAGACTAAACCTAAATATACTGAGCATGAAATGCCTGGATTATCCCAGCCTTATCGTCTTTCTTGCTGTAGGGCAGAGAGATGCTTGGGCTGTTTTTAGATGCAACTTTTTGCAACTCTGCAGTTGGAAAATTCATCACAATACAGTCAAATCCCCGTTCAGATGCGACGCGGGCCGGCGGAAGGGAGTCTGGCTGGTCTCTGTGGGACATCTTGGCCACAATTTTCCTTTTTATTTGCAGACACAGCAAGAAAGTCCAACCCCGACGTGACCCACCCTGCGCAGAGCAGAGTTTGGCCCTGACTCGTGGCGACTGCAGTTCAGGTTTGATGATGCTCGTGAGGTTTCTCCCATCTGGGAGGAGAGTCTACCATCAGTCTGTCCATTAGGAGCAACTCGTTAAGGTAATTGCTGTCACTGCAGGAAGGCCACCCAATGGCTCCAGCCCCCAGGCAGGGGTGCCAACAGCCCGGGCTGTGGCCGATGCCGAAGCCGGCTCTGGAGTCAAGCCAACACCGCTCTACACTTCAGCTCCACCTGGGAAGAGCATCATGGCAGAAGAAAGCCAGACGCATCCTATTTACAGGTTTAAGTGAAATCCAAACATCCCCGCGCCGCGCGCTGAAACCCCATGTAAATGCCTGACCTTGCTCTGCTTTCCCTCTGTTGTACAACTCCAGGAGGGGAGCCCACTTGTCCCTCCCTTCCTCTGCTTTTCTTTTTTAATACCTTGTTTGTTGTGTACCAGAAGTCGCCTCATCACTTTCAAATCAAACGTCTTCTTCCTTTCTGCTCCCAGAAATTAAAATGTGGCAAGGTCTTTTTTTTTTTTTTTTTTGTTTTTGAACAGCAAGATTAAAAGTTGTTTGAAGAATAATGTTTTCCTAAGTTTTAGCTGACATTCAATTTTAATGACTTTTTAAACAAAGTAACTATTAACTGTGCATCGTTTTATAGTTTCCTGATGTCTGACAGGTGTTTTTGCCCATGTGGGAAACAGATGCTAATAACATTTTCCCTAATAGCTCATAAATAATAAGCATTTAGCATTTCCCTTTGTATACTGCTCTGTCAATAGCCAATTTACTTTTCAGAAGCCACAACATTTTCCTGTCAATCAGTTTTAGCCTCGGGCACTTTTTGGTGATTAGAAACCCCTTAGAGAGCGAGAACTCCAAATTAGTTTTAAATAAAAAATAAGAATATTCATGCTGTTGAACATCTAAAGGTAAAAAAAAAAGATCTGGGTACATAAATATCACTGGTGGGGTATTAATACTTCATAGAAATAGAGTGACCAACTGCTCTCAGGAGAAATGCAGCAGAGACAAGCACATGACACAAAGAAAGTAATGTATGCTGGAGAAAAATAACTTTTTATTTAAAAAAGGAAGTAATTTAGGGGTTTGCTAAAAAGCTTTAACTTCAGGAGCGCTATATCACCGTCCTGTTTGGAAAAGAAGCAGCAAATCTAGCATAGCACTTGCTGCCTACCACGGTGTCTCATTCTTTGGGCATGCCTTGGATCTGGTCCTGACATTTTGTCTCTTTCCAAAGGAGAAAAGGGGTAAAGGCGAAATCTTTGCCTCCGAGGGGAGAGCAGATGCAGAACTGGGAAGTCCGCAGTGGTTGGCACCAGAGCCAGAAGGGGCCTGGAGGACCACGGGGACGGCGTGGAGCAGGGACCGGCTCCCCGGGCAGTTGTCTTCTGCTGGTTCACCCCTGCAGAAACCCTCCCTTTTCTACAGTCACAAGAAGTGTCAGATAAGGGTCCAGGCATCTCCCGTCAGACCTTTTAGGCTTCTCTCTAATATCTATGCACCTCCCAGGTAAAAACAGTTTTAATAAACTCCATTGAAATCACTTTTTTTCCCCTCAATGATCACAATAAACAGCACTTTGGGAGAGAGAATAACCTTGTGCTCCAGGACCCAAACCTCTTTCTGGTGGTGGTGTGTTCAGCTTTCACACCAGCTTTGCATCGCCCGACTTTATCACATCAGCATTCTGGGGGTCGCTGGAGCTTCAGCAGTGTTCTGGTCACTGCTGGAGACGGGATACCAATATGGATGGAGCTTGGCTCTGACACAGTTTGGCCTTTTCTGCATAAATGAGCTGCAATTCATTGATTTCACTGTTCATTAGCCTTACATCATCACATTGCATTGTAATACGCAGCTCTTCCGCCAAATTTCTTTTCTCATTCATTTTGCAAGAGAAATGGAGTGATGCAACATTCGCCAGTCAGTACAAAAGCCAGCTTTTTTTTTTTTTAAGAGAAAGTGGCCTCATTTATTCTAACATATTGACCTGAAACTCTGTGGCACGCTGACATATCCGCAGCCACACTGAATACCATTAAACCCCAAGGGGTCCTAGTTAATCAAATATAAACATGAATAATGCAGTGACATAAAATGCAGGTATCACATATATACGAGACAAAGGGTCAGACAGGGGGTTGGTTCTTCTGGTTGATTTTTCTCCTTGAATGAAGGAAAAGGAAACTTTTGCCCTCAAATGAAGTGATTCTTCAACCCCTACCATCAAACGTGCCAACAGCGACGTGACCCACATTACTTTCTTCCTCCACGAGCTCATTTTGCGGCAGCAGCAGTGTCACATCAACTCCTTTTGAAGTGACAGCAATGAAATGGTTAATGGCAGTGTTAAATGACTATCCTTGGATTTAGCATTAGCACCGAGGTGAGGAAGCCTGGGTTTCTCTAAGCAGTTCAGGCTGCCTGGTTGCCCATGCAGAAGGCAAACATGCTTAATGTTTCAATTCACATGTGGTAACTTTCTAATAATAGGGGTGTTAATTGGGAGTAGAATAGCTCTGGCAGGTGAGTAACAATTAGCTGACGCTCCTGCTTTTACAAAACGTACCATGGCACATCCGTGCGTAGTAGGCTGGAAATCACTTTTGCATATCTAATTTTTAAAGCTAAAAGATGGCTGTTCTGGAAGGAAAAGGGCTTCTGGCACCAGGCTGGGGCATTGGGCCAGCACTCATCGCTCCAGAAGAGTTCCAGCAAACAGCCCTGGCGTCGCTGACTGTAGGGTGGTGGTTTTTGTTCACCACCTCTGTTCAATTCCCAACTTGACAATGTCCTTCAAGGAGTACTTGCCAGGAATAGCTGGACGAAAGAAAGGTCGATGCCTGGTATTGCTGGGATCATAACTCCTTTTCATAGTCTGAGTGCTGATGGAGTACCAAAACCTGTGAGAAGTTTTGAGACTCGCTCTCCAGATGGTGTTGGATGGGAATTGTCACTGCTGAGTAGCTCAGCGTTAAGTGTAAGAGGTTTGAAAGAAACCTGAAAGACTCATGACACCTTTCTGTCTGTTATTTTTCATTTCTTTACTCCTTGGTAATCTTCTCCCACCCATCCCCACCAGTCCCCAACCCCTTATCGCTGCTGCTCAGGCTCCCACACGGGAACAGTTCAAGCCAGCCTCCTTGGCCAACCTCAACAGCCTGAAAACGAGGGAGAAGCTCTTAAAACCCACACACATCCCTACGAGGCTTTCTCTTGGACGTCAAAGTGATGGAGAGGAATCGGAATAATCCCAATGAGCTACTCCAGTGTATTCAACCCCAATTCTTTACACCCCTGGACTAGTCAGGAATAATGCCTGGGTTTGGTCCTCTCCCTTTTTTTGGGAGCTCACTACACACCAAATGGTAAACTGCCCCGAACAACTACCTCGTTAGTTTTTCCTCTCTGAGCAGTTGGGTTGAAACATATGCCATTAAACCTGATGTCCCCAGTTAAAACCCCTGTCACATCACTAAATATTTTAGCAAATAAAAAATTTTTTAAACACGCGGCCAGATGTCCACATTGACATAGTGCTTAAGGCGTTTGACTGATAAAAAGCCAGGGCCCTTGGTAAGTGGGGATTTAAAAACATGTCCTGAGGCAAGTGTGTGATATTAAAAACATCCTGGGCTCTTTTGTATGGAGATTTGCATACGTTGAGGTTTTAAAGAGAGTGTCCATCTGTCACTGAGCATTCTCCCAATACAACAAAGCATTGATAAATATTTTGAACCACAGTCACTTTTCAGCAGGCACCAGCAAGGAAGCAGAATGGTTTCAGCTGGGATATCCATCGCTTTGTGCAATAAAAGGAGCTGCAGTTTCACTTGGAAGCAGTGTTTAATATTTATGAGGATGACAGCCCTGTACAATTACAGAACTACAACCTGGCCCTTGAGCGATTCCATAAAAAGTATCAGCCAGCCAGAGCAAAAAAAAAAAAAAAACCCTAAAGCTTTTGTTCTGGAAAGTCTGGTTGCTGGATGCAGCGACGTACCGTGATCGCGCTTCAGCGACGGTGGCACCCGCTTGCAGTGCACATGGCAGCAGGCCTGCTCCAGCGTCTGTTGAAGCAATGGAAAGACTCCTGCCAGCTTTAATGAGCCCTGGACCAGCCTGGATGCATCTGAACTGTCACTGAAGTGGATGAAATTCATCGTTCTTAGTGTATGTGTTGGGAAGAAAGGGTCAAAAATTTAACCGGCCGCAGTCCCGTTCAGATCCGTTGCATCAGCGGTGGGTTTGGCTCCTTGGATTTAAGACAATATTCTGTTTTAAGGCTCAGGCTGGGATGCAACAAAACATACAGTGGCAGCAAGGATGGGGATCCGGATGTTCTCACTATAATAGAAGGCCCAACACTGTGGGAGGCATTTTACAGAGGGAAAAAGCAAGCAGGCATCGCTTGGTGCCCTGAGGAGCTGGCAATCTCGTCTCAGACAGGACAAAGTGAATAACCACATCTCCAAATTCCACATTTTTATTTCGTTTTGCTTTTCCGGGTTGACATTTTTCAAGGAGGTGCCACATTCCTCTCATTCTCCAACCACCTAGAAGATCTGAAGTGCCTAATTGAGACGAGACACAGTCACAGCACAAAATATGCTTGCAGCAACTATTTTAGTTAATTAGACAATTACAGTTTAAACACGTGTGCATCTGAACAGGTTGATTATCTCAGTAGATTTCCAGCCTGTCCTTCTCATATGCTTTCCTTCCTTTAATCTGAATCCAGTCCTGAACTCTTCCTGCCTGACCACCGACCTTTCTAAAGAGCCACCCATAAAACAGACGGTTATTAAACATGGGTTTCTCCATTTCTCTGGCAAAGCTGGTTCTAACGGTGCAGTAAATATTACGGTGTTTACGGTGGGAGATGCCAGGTGGCAGATGGATTTTTTCGTAGGTGCAGCATGATGGTCTTACACAGTATATGGGTAGGTGACTGCATATCCATCTTGACTGAGAAAGAGGAATCTCTACTAGCACATGTTTGGGGGTAATTCTGTAAGTCTCATGTTTAAGTTGTTAAACATCTGAGGAAAGGAGAGTTTCAAGAAAGCAAGAGGCAGACGATAATAAAAACCATCTCTGTTTCATTTGCAGAATACACATATTTCTTGGAAAGGCATTGATTTTTCCCCCAGCAGGCAATACATGTTTACTGCTGCTCGAAGGCAGCAATACTTTATTTGCAAGCATGTGCTGCTAAAGGAAACTCTGCCTTTCCTGTCTCCAGCTGTAGTACAGCTTCTACCCAAGCAAGGGACACTTGACAGGCTTTCGGACAAATCCTGTGTGTCTTGATGGTTAAACAGCTGCATCAGTTGTGTCAGTGGCTGTGGTGTTAAATGCGTGATTGCCTGGGAGAACAAGAGGAGGTGACAGAGGAAAAATGGCTCATGACCATATTAATTTCAGGCAGAAGACAGGGGATGACGTGGATAAGAATATCAGCCAAAGACATTCCGGTCCTAAGGCCAGAGTTTGGAGAAAGTGAATGCTCACCTGCTTGATTAATCTCTGCTTGAAGTTTAACCTACCTAATACGTAACTGGGAACTCGATGTGCGATTGCGGCTCACAAGCTTCCTGCATGCTCAGTTGCCGGTAGTAAGAAGAGTGACCAGGTGGCTCAGTTCGGAAAAAGAAATCTAGTATTTTAGTCTTTGCTTGTATTTTGGGCACTAATTTATGTTAAAGGGCCATTGCCCCACTCAGGTACGGGACCTCAGCTGTCATTTAATATACGGGCTTAGGTATTGTCCTCAAGAATAAGGACTAAGAAGGCTCACAGCTTGCATCCGTCCCAGGGGTGTGGTACCTCTCAGGGGCTGACTACACACAAATCAAGTGATGTAGACCTTCCCCGGTGAAATCTGGTTCCCACGAATTTGAGACTTGGGCTGCCAGGAGGGATATTTCCACATCCCCTTCAAACCCCTGTGTTGAGCAAACTTCTGCCTCCCAGCAGATAGCCGTCCCTCCTTGGAGCAAGCAAATGACTTTCAGAAGGTCTGCCTTGATGACTGCTGGATATCGGTGCAAAATTTTTTTTAATTTAAAGTTTGCCACATCAAGAACGTGCATGAGGGAGTGTTAACGCTTGCAGCACAGGCAAGAGCCAGGAAAACAAATGATGATTTTAAAGCCTTTGTGGATAGCCCCAGTCCCTTTTGCAGAGGGGATGCAGCTGTATATCGAACCCGTTTGGCTGTGCTTTATTTGATTGCCAGTGCCAGCTTGGGCGCACGAGTCCTGTAGCCCACGCAGCTGAAGAAGGGCTGGAAGACCTTCATCGATCATTTAACAACCTGTTGGTTGGTGCCTCCTCAGTCCAGCACTGATTCCCTGGGGAACACGCACATCGTGCTCGCGTCAGCCAGAGCCTCACCTCGGCAAGCCAGCAGAGCCATGCCAAGTTACGTTGGCTCAGACTCTTGCCAAATGGGTATGCCATAGAAATTAAATGCCAAATCCTTTTCTTTTTATATAGCCAATTAAAGTAAATTAGACTACTGGTGTGAGCTGGGCACACCAGCACTGGGGTAAAGACAAAAACGGTGCTGCATGCCTTCAACAAGCAGAGCTGAATTACTCTGCGTTTTGCCCACAATGATTCAAGCTACGGGAAGAGGCACTAGCTTGGGAGGAGAAGCATTTCAGAGAGAAAAAATCAGCCCTCACTAAATCCATATCCCATCTCCTCAAAGCTTGCTTACTGCCAGCTCCCTAATTTATGTAAACTGGTCGTCAGAGCTGAATTAAAACCTACAATTAGCAATCCAGGAGGGCACGGCTGTAATTCAGACAGATGTGCCACTTAAAAATATTTACATAAAGCTTGCAGGATAACCAGCGCTCCCTGAGGGAGCCATCAAGCAAGCCTCCCGGCATGCCAGCGCAGCCCGGCCACGGGGCAACGTGACTCGGAGCCGACTTTGGGGTGATGCCCACTGACTCAGCTCAGCTGCCCCAGTCTGCAGAGCACGACCATGGCTTGGACTTGCAAACTGCTACAACCACCGCTGCAGCCCTGGGGATTAAAAAGCATCAAAACCTAAAGAAGTTATCAAGAGCCTGAATGTTTTCTGACCTTTTTCTCAAAGGAGATGGGAGAAGATGCTCTGGAGCCAGTGTGAGTTTGTTTGAAGCTGCTCAGAAAAGCTCAAAACCATCTTAACAGACCAGGAAAGCCTTGTTGCTTGCTACACCATAAGCTTATTGGCACGTACCCTCCCTGCACACAAAACTTAGGACTTTCTGAGCTTAAAGCCCAGGAAGGAGTGCACGACATGGAGAGCAGCTTGGCTCAGGGGTTAGAGCAGGAGGAACGCGACGTGATCTTTGGTGGCCATGCAAAGGGCTGGCAGGTGCCTCTCAATTCACTGTGTTGCTTGTGCGGGCCAATTCAATCTAGCAATTTCTTCTTGGAAAAGACTTTAGAGATTAATTTGCACTTTTAAATTCTTGGGATTATTGACCAGAACAGAAAACTTTCACTGTGACCTGGCTGCGAGCTCGGCTTCCACTTTTGTTTTCACCAGCTTGAGCCAGCAATGTGCTTTTGTTAGAAAGCGTGAAGAAGCTTAGGGGAAAAGCTTTGATTTGCAACGATCCATTGCCGTTATGGTGCAAAATTGAAACCTGTTTATACACAGCCTTAGTCGTTCTCCAGTGCAATGCAGATGTGAAGGAAATCCTTGTGAATGGATGGTGGGTTCCATTTGTGACCCCTCCCTCTGGTGCACCCCCTTTTTTATCTCCCAAATCAAATGCAAGAGATAATGCAAGATATCTCTGGAAAGCAGCACTTTCTATGTGTCAAGAAACTTTAATTTAGAGGCTTCATCTCCAATTTCAGAAGCACGTAAGGCTTGCTTGAAAGGAATCGTGTAGGTGGCGTTGGGATGCCAGGAGGAGTCTCAGGCTTTCTCAGGAGGCTTTAGGAGCCCTGAACAAACGCATCTGCCTGAGTGTTTGAAAGCTGGGAAAAACATTTGTACCAGTCAGTTATAAAATGGGGCCGGTTCACACAGGTGGTGAAAGACGTTCATGCTGTTTTAAATCCACAGCAAAACTAATGACTAAAATTGGCCTAGGCATAGCTCTGGTAGAACCGGTAAAAACCATTCACAGGTGTTAATTTATGGAGATAAGCTTTTTTTCCTCCATCACTGCCCTGGCTACTGATAATCACCATTTTCCACCTTTTCAGTTGCAGGAATTCACATTTAACGTAAAGAAATTTCAACCTGGAGAATGCAAATGACATTTTGAAGATATCTCTTTGATATTCACTTGCTACTCTAATCACACACAGTATTTCCTGCTCCCTTACGGTAGCCAATACCTCCTCTGGCACTAACACATATTCCAAAATGATTGCAAAAGCCCATGATTTTTCTCAAATATTAATGGGAATACCCAGAATATTCACAGCAAACGATGAAAGAAGACCCAGTACCTGATTCACTCTTTTGTCAGCAAAATACAGAAAAAAAAGAAAAGTGGTTGCCCTGTTTTGTTTCTATTCTATCTGTGGCTTGCCCAAAAGTTTCCAAATTTGAATATACTTTCATTTTAAAATGGAAGTGATTTACACCAAGCTTGATTCATCTTCCGGCCTTGGCGACTGGAATATTCCAGCAATGGGTTTGCTTTGTTTCAGCACAATAGAAGTTGAAAAAAATACTGCAGACAAATTTTATTATTGCAGCTTTTATATGGGACATGAAAGCGCACTAGTTTAATACAAAGTCATTACTGCAGTTAAAACCATTAAGTTAATTAATATGGACATTTATTACTACCGATAAAAGATAATATCAGGGGATTTATAGAAACAATATATCTGTATATTCTTCCTCTTAAAGCCTCCATGAAGACAGGACTTTCAGTGGGGCGGAATATATTGTAATGGCACCTGTTACTGGGGCTTGCACTAAAGGTAGGTCAAGGGGAACACTTGCAGGAGAGTCATTAAGATAACCCCGGCCCCGAGAGCACCAGAGCTCGCAAAATGAATCCTTCAACCTTTAGAATCATAGAATCATAGAATGCTTTGGGTGGAAGGGACCTTTGCAGGTCATCAGTCCAACCCCCCTGCAAGAGCAGGGACATCTTCAACTGGATCAGGTTGCTCAGAGCCCCGTCCAGCCTGACCTTGAATGTTTCCAGGGATGGGGCATCCACCACCTCTCTGGGCAACCTGGGCCAGTGCCTCACCACCCTCAGCGTAAAACATTTCTTTCTTAAATCCAGTCTAAATCTGCCCTCCCTTAGTTTAAAACCATTGCTCCTTGTCCTGTGACAACAGCCCTTGCTAAAAAGTCTGGTCCCGTCTTTCCTATAGGCCCCCTTTAAGTCCTGGCAGGCTGCTCTAAGGTCTCCCTGGAGCCTTCTCTTCTCCAGGCTGAACAACCCCAGCTCTCTCAGCCTGTCCTCGTAGCAAAGGTGCTCCAGCCCTCGGATCATTTTCGTGGCCTCCTCTGGACCCGCTCCCACAGCCCCATGTCCTTCTTGTGCTGAGGACCCCAGATCTGGACGCAGCACTGCAGGGGGGTCTCACCAGAGCGGAGCCGAGGGGCAGAATCCCCTCCCTCGCCCTGCTGGCCACCCTGCTTTGGATGCAGCCCAGGGTACGGTTGGCCTTCTGGGCTGCGAGCGCACATTGCCGGCTCATGTCCAGCTTTTCGCCCATCAGTACCCCCAAGTCCTTTTCCGCAGGGCTGCTCTCGATCACGTCATCCCCCAGCCTGTATTGAAGCCGAGGACTGCCCCGACCCAGGTGTAGGACCCTGCACTTGGCCTTGTTGAACCTCATGAGGTTCACCCAGGCCCACTTCTCCAGCCTGTCCAGGTCCCTCTGGACGACATCCCGTCCTTCTGGCGTGTCAACTGCCCTGCTCAGCTTGGTGCCATCTGCAAACTTGCTGAGGGCGCACCCGATCTCGCTGTCAATGTCGTTGATGAAAATATTGAACAGATATATATAATTATAATACATTGCAGGAAGCAGAAAGTCCCTTGGTCCTGCCAAGCCTTGAGTGGTAGAGGGGGAGTTGTTAGTGCAGCCCATTTCTTTTATCGTGAGCAACACCTCCGCTACCAAAGGTGGGGCCAGTGTCAGCTCCCGTCCGTAAGCATAAAGATAATTCTGTACTCAGTTTTTTAGCTAGAGAAAAGTCAGCAAACCCCAACTTTCAGCCCCTTCCACCTCCCCAAATCTTTGGAGCCGAAAAACCTCAAGTTGTCCCTGACTGCTCTTGGTCATTTCCTTGTACTGATGCCGGATAACAGTTGGGAGACGTGGTAATTTAATAAAGCTTTGCAAATGCAGACAACTGCAGAATGTGATAGAGGGGCTGTATCAATCACGGTAATGACAGACATTAGCAGAATGCCAAGTGTTTTGGTCTCAACAGATCTGTCACCGGTTTGCAGGCGGCAGTTGTAAGTACAGGTCTGTGCAACGGCCGCTCTAATTTAGTGCTGTCTGCAAAGCTGTCATTTCAGGAGAAGATTTATTGGGCTGATACATGTGATTTATGTCAGATGGTTTCAGCTTTGCTAACTTGTGTGTGACAATAGCAGTTAACAAGCAATTAAAATCTTTGGTCCATTGTGTTGGAAGCTACAGGATAGTCCCCCGGAGCCATCGTTCAGCGCTATCCTCTCTTAAAAACCCTCATTTTGGAGGCTGGGGGGAATTTCGGGGACTGGCCTCCCTGGCATGGATGGTTTCTTCCTCTACTTAAAATGGTGTGAATCTGTTCTTGGGGAGGGTATTTTTAATTCTGATTTTCTCTAGCTCCACTTGTTCCATGGTTATGCTGTGGAAGTCTCTAGGTGATGAGGGAGATCTACCACTCACGTGTCTGCTCCTGCATGCACATCGTGCTGTGGCCGTGGTCTGCAGCCAGTGGGAAGCACCATGAGATATAATGACCCAAACAAACGTCACCTCGTCTGGTGGCTAAGCCCAGGCAGCCTGTGCACCCACGTTTGCTGTGATCCCCTCTGCCAGAGAAGCTCCTCCAGGACCCCTCTCCCCGGCTGCTTTCCACCCCCCAGGCTGGCGAGCTGGTGACCCTCTTGGTGATGTCCACACACCCAAACTGCTGCTGCCGTACCCGTCCTGGGAGCAACCAGGCAAAAACCTGGTGCAACCACACCGGGGTACGAAAAATAAATATTCTGGAGCAAAAATGAATTTGGGTCGGTCGTTTCAGGCAGCATCTCCTCAAGCTGCACTTGGGCACCCGCTGCTATCATCCCAACGCCATGCTCCATCCTTCCCGCGGCTGCGGCTGTCAGGAGCTGCAGACGCTGATGAGCGGTAACGACCCCTTCCACCGCCTCCGAACCCCACGTCAGGGCGAGGAGCCGAAGTCAAACTGCTCCGACTGAAGTGCGGCCAGCCTAGCTGTGTGAGCCCCTCTGCATGTTCGGTGAACCAAACTCTTTTAAATCAGACAGCACTTTGGAGATAATTAGCCTCATTGCATAGACACGACGGCTCTCCCATGAATGATGCAGGCTTAATTACTAATGACAGGGCTGGGGGCTTTTGTGTCCTTCTGTTACAACCGTGAGCGACAGTAAATACACACCTTAGTGGGCATTTTCACCCGCTGAATGTTGCAGTCCTTTTTCCCCCTTTCTTTTTGTGGTCTTTGAGATGGTATTTGAGAGATCAGATTTTTTTTTTCCCCATTACGAAATGGGTAGAGGAGGCTGCACCAGGGTTTTCTATGTGTAGACGATGCGCTCTCTAATACCTAGTACATATTTAAATCTCCTTTTCCCTTGTTTTATGTACAAACTTCAGTTCATATTAGAAATAATATCTTTGTGTTTCTGCACTTTTCAACCTGTTAAAATCACAGGGAAATGTTACAGACGAGCGACTGCCCAGCGCAGGGAGCAGCCATGGGGAAACACTGCATCTCACTGCTTACCCAATGACCACAGCTTTTATACATTTTCCAACACTTTGTCCTGCAGGGACAGTGTGTTTATATGTTGCAGGTGAATATTTGGTGCTTAAAACCCAGCAAAGCTAACACTTATTCCCCCTAACACTTATTCCTGCTGTCAGTCACTTATGGTCCGCGTGCAGAGAGCCTTGACCGGGGGAAGGTGCTACAGGAGGGCAAACTCCAGTGATGGGCTTAGTTCAGATTTTTGGCTCCAGCTCAGCTTTACTAGTATTCAGCCAGGCTTTTCTGGTATTTACAAATTTCCTGGCTGTTTTTCCCTCTCCCACCACCCCAGAGGCTGGATCCTTCCTGCTCCCCCACCAACAAGCCAGGAAGACCCCGGGGCATCAGCTAATGAGGCATCGGGAAGGGTTTGTGCCCTTTGCTACAAGGTGGGTAGAACAGATCTACTCCTTTAAAATGTTGAATGGCTTCCCCCTTTTCAAGGCAAAAACTATATCCACCCTTTTGGCTCATCTTTTTTTACCATGGGGCTGAATTGTTTGATCCTTTATACGCAGGACCTGGGTGTGAAGATCCAAGTAAGTCCAGGATGACAGGCAGCATGCCGACACGGTCTGCGGCGCTGAGCCGTGCAGCCTGTCTCACACATCGGGTTGGGAAGAGGGCATGTTTGCTTAAAGTAAAGCGAAAAAAACCTACAGAACTAAACAAACCCTCTGGAAAAACTTCTGCTGAGCAAAGGTGATCCATGCTGACATTGAGAATTGTTTGATTTACAATAACAGGGAGATAATATTTTGCTAAGCCTCCCTGTAATACAATGTGTGTCATTTTAAATTTCCCATTACACTGAGCAATCTAATAAATAAATGCCCCGGCTGCAATAAACATGAATCATTCAGTGCGAAGAAGCTCTCAGCAGTCCTGTAACAAATATCTTCTTCCTAATGGTCTTTGGAAGTCACCGATTAATTTGACTTTCAGCTGACTGGTTCTGAGGCAGAGGAGCCTGGCTACTGCCAGACAAGTGCCTGCAAGATGCTGGGTCAAACTCTGCAGAGATTTAGTGACAAATCAGATTTACAAATTAGGGATGTGCTGCTCTGTAAAGGATATGGCTCAAGCCTGGTGATTAGCAAGTACATGGTCGAGTAGAATTGGCTACCGGGGTTTTTCAGGGTTTTTTTTCAATGCTAGAAAACAAAGGCAGTTGTTTTACATGCTGCAGCAATGAAAGCCACCTTCTGAGAACGAGAAAGAAGTTCATGTTATTTGCCCCCTAGTTTCTGCTGTTAATCTTTCACCAGATTATGTGCACGTGAAGGTATTTTAGCTATCTTCTGCCCTCATGCCAATATTTGTTAGAATTTGGGGTGGAATTTAATATGAGTAATGTTAGGAGAAACAGGTCAGGGTTTCAGATTAACACCAATAACCATAATGAGAACAGATGCTTATATCCATCTGGAATGTAGATTTAATATGTTAAATTCATAGCTCAGCCCATGAAATGCAATCATCAGATGTTTACTGGTCCCAATTTAATGAGTGATTTTGGATTAAACAGGGGCCAAACAACAGGCCACCAATCTATATTAAATCTCTGCAAAATGAAAATTGCAAAGATTTACTTAGGGTCATTACACAAGAAAATTTAATCACAACCTCATCCATAATGTCACATCGTCATCAGACTGATAATTGAAATGCCATGTGAGGGATTATGAATAACCCTCTGTTTATGAAGATAGCTTTCTGATTATCTCTCTGTCCTGTGAGTAACATAAAGTATGATTTGTATTAATGTACATAGTCCTTGCCTAAAAGAAACCCGTTGGGGATCTGCAGAAAAAGTCTGATTTTTTTACCTTCACTATTACTGACGGGAGATGTTGTTAAGTAACATTATTGCCACAATTTTAAAGCTGCACGGCAAGGTGAAGCCTTGCATACAGACTCGCACTGTGTTTCATGGCATCGCAGGGAGACACAGCCTGCAATATCCCTGCAGCTGTGTGGGTGCTATAAAGTATTCAGCACATGATTTTAGTAAGCAAACATTGATTTGTCTAGAATCAATATTAATTTTTCAGCCTGTATGTTCTCTGGGGCAAGAAAGGTATCCTCCAGTATTTACTAAGCACTTCATACGTTTGGGATGGTAATAAGAGCACACTTTTGATTTTGGCATGTTACAAAATATTAAACTCTGGGATATCTGACAATTATGTAATTGTGCATTGTACTGGATTATACAACAGCCTACAAATAGCCAAATTCCAAATTTCTAATAGCATTTGGTTTGAAAAGTCCATCTAAATATTTATAGAGCACGTGCTGAGGGACTCTCTGTTCCAGCCCCGAAGGTGAATGCTCAGTTGAGATACTCCAGAAACCACACAAACAAGCAACAGGCGCTTCCTGTGAACAAGTGTATGTGCTGCTGACATACCTGGGTTGCTACCACCCTTTGCTTCCAAATTTACACCTGCTTCACTATTTAGTTCACACCTACGTGATCCAGCCAGTCAGGAGATGATGCCCTGCTCTGCCACTGACCTCCCCGATAGCCCTGGGCATGTTACCTTCTCCCTGTGAGATGGCACCATGAAGCCAACGTACCCGGGCGCAGGAGATGACCCAAGACACTGTTAGCCCAACCAGTAAGTGCCCTGAGGATGGGGTTTCTCACTGTCTGGCCCCACAGATGAAATCTCGATTTGAGTAACTAAACTAAGCTTCCCCCTGCCAAGCCCAGGGCAGGAGTGAGGATGAACTGAGCAGCTCATCTCCAGAGATGTGGCCTCCTCCTCCTCCTCCGAGTTGCCTGAGCTCAGTCTGAACATGTCACACACCCTGGCGATTCAGCTCTGCATGGGGCGAGCTCAGAAGGCAAGTGGGAATGTGTCTTTTCCCCTGTTCGGGGCTGCTTTCTGTACCTCCTCATTGTCAGTGCTGCAAAACTGATCACATCCGATGTGTTTTAATTGCCCTGCATATGAATTAATTAGCCCCTTTGTCAGAGAACAATTAAGCGGCAAGCTCAGGAACAAGAAAAGCCAAGGCAGAATAAAAACCTGAGTCTCCTGCCTGTCAGACAGAAGCCAGCAGTCCCTGAGACGAGCATCTTGTGTCCGAGCTGGAGAGCGGTGCCTGCGGTGGGGCATCCGGACAGTCGGGTCTTTGTGTCGCTGCAGCCCCGAGCAAAGGTTTGGATCAACTCCCCACATCACACTTATTTATCCAAATTTTAAACAGCTTTAGCCACGTACCTGCCTACATGCAGAGAGCTAAAGTTTCCAGTGGATCTCAACCCATGTTGAGCTTTTGCATCAACTTCTTAGCCTGGGAATAACATTCCCCTCTGTAAATCATTTGTTTCCAAGCAAATCTGCATTTCTCTTTGACTGCAGCAAGTATCAGGCAACCAGAAGTGGAAGGAGCCAGATTTTTCACCAGCAATTAAGTGGGAGGTAGAAGAAAGCTGCACGCTTTGCAGGTGAAGGTTAAGCCTGGGAATAGGCTGGCACTCAACACCGGACGTGTAACCCTGAGGTCTGATCCATTTACCAGCGCCTACGGCTGAGGATGCACAGAAAAAAAGGTGCTGTGTATTTAAGACATGGATCTGGTGTAGGTCAGTATAACATATAACTGGAGAAAGCAGCAGAGCAGCTTGATGGACCCACATCAGTGGGTCCCTCAGTGTCACTGCCCTTGGGCATGGTTTATACATTGGTTTGGCTTCGGTCAGAAGGTACCGGGGCAATGTGATAAAAGCACAGAGAAAATGGATGTTGCAAGTCGTAACTACAGGGCTTGTCGGAAAACACAGGCTGAACTTCTCGCCCTGAGATTAATGCCGGGGTGCCAGGTCCTGGAACGGGGACGAGGTGGTTACTCTGCCCCGACAATTGGCTCAGGAGAGAGGGAGCACAGATGGAGCCTTTTCCGGCTGGCTAGCCCGGATCAATGACCGGACCCCGGCTTTCATTATTTACACAAGTAGCACAGATAAAGCTATTAAAAACAAGACATCCGCAGAGAATGGGGAGCCATACGCTGCGGATGATTTACATCAGAGCATGCACCAGCACTAATACATGACCAATGCAATTAAATGCAGATAAATAGGTAAGGCATATCTCTCCATGGTCCAAGGTAAGAGAGGATGTTATTTCAGAAGTAGTCCTTGTGATATTTCTGGCTGTTCAACCATTGGAAAACCAAGGACCAAATCCCATGTGGGTGGAATTTTACCCAGGATGCCACATAACCAACTAAATCACAGGAGACAAGGTGCATTAAGTGGCTAATAATGGGGTGGGCTCCTTTTGTTATTTAGACATAACTGATAATGCCCCAGCACTTGAGCACACAGTGATTTCCACCTGCGGGTGTTGGCAGAGCACACGGCTGGGGAACCCCATAGGCAATGACACTGCTCGGACAACTTCACTTCAACGTACACTTCTTGGAGGGGATGGCCCAAAGCTACTGTCATGAGACGAGGTGGTCTCCGAAATCGCCAGAGCACCATGGAAAGGTTCCTTGGGAAGACTACCCCAGCCCTTAAAAAGAAACATGTTTTCCACTAATGCCACAAAATACTCCCTGGGCCTCATTTACAGGCTGTTTAATCCCTTAGTGGCCAATAGCATTTTTATGGGGATTAGCATGAAGGACTGGACTGGGTGATCTCCTCTATGCCTAAGGGTTTGTGCTTGTCATGCCACCAAAAATGCTGAAAAATGAGCAACTGAGAAAGTATCTGCTAACGAAGGTGCACGACCCTGACTGTGTCCTGACACGGGAGAGAGAAGAAGCTGTGGTGTTCAAGGTGGATATCCGTAGGAGGCAGGTTGGGTATGACCTCGAGCTTTCATCTAGGAGCTGTTTGGCCCTTGCTGTCCTCCACAGTGGGTGTGATTCCACCGGGGTCACTGACAGATGACGGCATATCTAGTGGCACATTTAACGGCACCCTGAAATGCCACTCCCCAGCTACTCCCTGCTGCCACTATGGAACGAGGTCCCCGCTTTCCCAAGGCGTGCATGACAAGGGTGATGCGTACCCAGCACGCGTGGGCTCTGCACACCATCTTCCCATGCTCACGTGCAAGAATCGGGCAGCTGTGCCTGAGAGCGGACGGTTACAGTCACCTCCTCGGGATCTGCGCGTTTAACAGGCTTAGCCAGCGTTACATCTCCCAGGCACCTTCTCTCCTGTGGGCTGATCCATGTAAGCGTCTAAGAGCATCATACCGCTGCCAGGCGATGGTTTGCTCCACTGACAGATGTCCCTATGTGATATTTAAACTCTGAGGTTCTAATCCCACAATTACCCATTAGGGAGGTCATTATACGTGGACCGACACAGCAAACCTGGGTGGAGATTGATGGCTTTGATTAGTCCTTTCCTCTTTTCCAAACCCAGGATATCTTACTGAGTTTCTCTAGACATACGGTGCTGGAGTGGATTCAGCTTTGCGGTGATGACAGGACGCTATCTGCTACTCTTTCATTGAACAGTTGGGCTGAGTGTTGCTTTCCTTATTACCCAGGGTAAAAAAATAATGAGTCATTATTAATGGTTGCTGGCATGTGGGCAAAGTTCAAAGGTGCTGGGTGAGGGCCAAGTTACGCACATGCCCATGGCCGCACGGACACAGACATGCTCTCATGTGTGGGTCTCCCTGTAGCTACGGGAAATATGAACGTAAATGCAAATACCGCTATGGGGACAAAGCTCTCCGGTGTGTAACAGGGCTGGTACAGCAGAATGCTTTCGTGAATCCCATTCTGTAAAAGTCCTCATCTGAAGGTGACAGCAGCCACAAAACGGAGGTGTTAAAGAGAACTGACGCATCAGATAAACTCCAGCTGTCGCCTCCAGTCAGTGCCTCTTCTCTTTCCCCTGTCTGGCCCTCTTCTCTTGGCTAATATCCCTAATGATTAAGATTGAAAACATTTTTTTCTTCTTTTGCTTTCAGCCTCAAAGGTTGGTCTTTGTTTTTCTTCCTTTCCTTCTTTAAACAGTCTCATTTCTCAAAGAAGAGGCAACTGAAACCCGGGAAAAGTCAGCGGTTTGCTGCTTGACCTGTTTTTCTCTAGAAAGCTTTCTCTAGACACCTTTTGGATGCTTTTCTGTATCCTCCAGGTAAGCCTGCTCCAGAGCCTGTGCGTTTTTCTTTCCCAAGCCCTGTTTAAAAGATCAGATTCGAAGCTTTTTTTCTTGCTGCGAAAAGTCTTATAATACAGATCAGAGGACCCCAACCCAAAGTCTCTAAGGTCACACTTGGGTCACATCATCTACCCTGAAACAGATTATCTTTGCTATATTTTCTGGTTGAAAGTTTGGTGAGGTGGTGGCGGGTGGTCTGCGAACAACTGCAAACCACTACAGTGGCCCCTGGTCCAAAAATTAATTGAACTTAGTAGACTCTTTTTTTCAAACTGTTCCGTAGGGTCATTTTCTCATAGCTTAACCTTAGCCAGGGGAAAGACGAGTCTGTTTGCAAGGACACTCATCGAGGAGTTAAAGGATGCTGCAGAAGCAGAGGCTGCCAGTTCCGGATGCAAATACACTACCCACTATCACAGGGCTAAAACTAGTGTTCCTCGGTGGGTAATAAAGATTGCTGTGTGGCTCTTCCGAGCTGAGATGAAAAGATTTAGTCGAGAACCCTCCCAGGTACCCAATTTTTTGCATGGCAGATACTAAAAGCATTCCTGGCTCAAGTAACAGTGCCAGTAAGGACCTGTCTCCCTCCGCTCTCGTGGCAGGGTAAGGCAGTCTTCCCTGCCTACGTGCAACCCTGCTGTGATTCACTCAAACTGCTAAAATCGATCCCCCTCGCTGCAGAGGCAAAGTATTTAGGACCTTTTGGGACACTTCATTTTGCTTCAATAAGCCCAGATGCATATAGTTAAGCGTATGTGTGTATACAAGGTCAGGGGCTTTAAATGGACAAACATTCATTGTCCTGCAAACAAACTGGCCAAACGTGTAAATATATCTCCGTCAGCAGATACACTGAGACACTGATCAATCCATCGCTATACCTCAGGACGTTATTTTGTGCAGAGAAATAAAAGTCTTTTAAATTAATTTCTACTCTTGTCTCAGGGGTGTTGTGGAAAATTCCCCAATGGTGAAGAATGTCACTTACTGAAGTCTTATTCTGTCCAAGTATAACGGTTGATAAATTAACGTAAATAATCTACAGTGTTTTGCTTTAAATAGTCTACCATCAGTTAGAAATCTCATAAAGAAAATGAAGCAATGAGAAAATGTTGTAGAACTGATCCCTTGATGTTTTTTTCCAATCGCGGCTATTTTGAAAATACCCTCTGCTTACTTACATGAACCACACACAGAGAAGAGTTAAAAGTGGCACATTATCTTTCCAATGACATATTTAGCCAGTTATTCAGGCTATAATGAAGCTGTGTAATGAAGTCAATGTCCTTGAAAGTTCTTCATCAATTTTTTTCTCATCTGTCAGCATATCCACTTGCCGACACAATATTAATTAAACACAACATTTCCTGGAGTGTTGAAGTGAAGTCCCATCACTGATAATGAACAGGTTTAGGAGAGTCACATCCCAACAAAATTACTTTTTAAACCAGCCTTATTAAGCAGAAAATTAGACCTAAATCACCCTACAACATCCTCATTAAAAGCCACTGATCCTTGGCTGCTTCTATGTTCTAACATCTTTAATTAGCAAACTGCTAGTCTATCTGCCATGATAAATGCTATTAATCTTACCTTTCATTTGCTTTCTCTTAACCTATCGTTTGCCCACTTCAGGGAGACACACGCTTCCACCAGAATTCATTTTATTGCGTCTAACGTCCTTGTAAGGATGAAAAATGCGGTAGTCACGGGTTAAACGCGATGACTCTCTCCGCCCTCGCTCCATCACTGAATTTCAGGATTTGCAGATATCTTGGATGGCAGACTTGCTGTGTTGGAGGGGAACTTAAGAGTATTTTCCAGTAGATACGTATGGAATACTGTTGTCAAGCCTTGATAGTAAACCACAGTGCATCTGCAGATTGGTGCCCTCTCTGCTGCCCTACTTAAACCAGGGAAGAGTTATGGAGGTCAATTAAAAAATCTTCTGGGTGCCTGCGAAGGCTCCACCCAGGGAAAAGAAGTGCTTTAAAAACACAATTGCATTTTAGAATTGTAGCTACTAAATCTACAACCTTTGAGTAGCCTTTACAGAGTGTGACAGCTTCACAGCTTCCTTAATAGTTGTTCACAGAAGCTCCAGAATATATCAGGACAAATAACATACTGCATTAGGCCACTTTCACATTACATTAATCAGATGTAAGCATATAATGCAGTGCCATACCATGCATTTCAGAAATGCATTATTATTTGCTGTGTTCTCAGGTACAAAATGCCATCTTGTATGTGCACTGCTTTTTTCCAGTTTATAACTATGGAATCAGGACTTTTCTCTAGGTTCGTGCTGGCTGATTTTTGCAGTGGGTCTGTGCCTCGTCTTCTCACAGCAGGTAACATCACCGTGTTCAGCTCACAGCTCCTGGGCAACAGAGAAGTACAAATTTGACCTTACCTGCTCAAATACCTTGTGTGATAAATTCAGTTTGTGTTATTCAGTAGGTCTTTTCAACGGGCCTCTGAAAGAGGCTCTGACCTGGATTAACATTACATGTCCTGATCGCTGACACTGTCTGCAACCTTCAATTTTAAGAGCTTAACTCTGAGGTTTGTCAGCATAATTTACTCCATTTACCCCTATTCATTTATCTCTCTCATTGTTATTACCCCATATTATTTAGTGACCACACTTGCTTCCCACAGATATAAACACTTTCCCTTGGCAGCCTTAACGAAAGCTGCTTTTAATTTCACATTGCCTTGGGTTATGCTTACTGCTGACGGGCTGCTTCTTATTGAGGCCAGGTTATTCTAACTGCTAGGAAACCGCAACCTTTTAAGCTCTCATTTTAAGTCCTAGCACTAGGCTGTAAGGCAGGGCTTTCTCTCACTGTGTTTATGTGTCTCAAGACTGGGATCTATTCTAAGCTACCTGTGTGGCTTCTGCCGTCAATGTCAAGAGAGAAGCATCCCCAGAAGGCGACCTGTCCACCTATTCTGCAGTGACATGAATTACCCTTGGGAAACCATTATCTATTATTCCTCAGTACGGAGACATGGGCTTAATTAGTTGTCTGACTTTTAGATGTTGAGTTAGGTACAATAATCTGACTCCCAGTGATTTTTTTTCGGTCTGGAGCAGATGAGTCATGATTCGTATGCAAGAATCGTATGCGTGAAGCTGTGCTTTGCTTTGAACGCTTTTCTAATGAAACCCTTCTCTCACCCCCAATATGTTTCCATTATCTTGCCATCAGGAAATAATTTTTTCTCCTGCACGCAAAGACACGTGACGTGCTCCTTTACTCGCACACATGCGAAACCAGATTAACTACTCCATGAATTAGTTAAAAGATTTTCCCAGAGAAAACGAAGAGGAAAGACATGTAATTTCTACTTCTTAACTCCTGAATGAATGAAGATACTCTGTCTGCTCTGTCCATGACTATCTAGACTGATACTAGAAATCAAGATCACTGAATTGTGATGACCAAGTTTACGTGGACAGAGGGTGTCCCGTCTATCCCAAGCTATTAATGCTTTTTATCTCAAAATCAATGACCACAGTGGGTTTTTTTTTTTTTTCATATTTGGGTTAAACTCCACCATCCTGTGTCTCCAAATTTGCGGTATGCCAATCCTGAATTTTAACCGCTGGGCCAAACAAAACCGTGAACTCAGGGTAAAACCACATCTGAATGGAAATTGAGATCAGAATAAACTTTTGGTCTAACTCAAATAGAGTGTTCCAGGCCAGCAGCTAGAATAATGTGGTGAATGAATCATAAGCCAGTGCAGCAAACAGACTGAGTCATTAGAGAGTCATGAGAAGATTTGTGACGAAAAAATATCAGCCTTTTCCATGACTGGACTGGTTACGGGGCATCCTTGTCCGAGCAGATACCCCTCACATCGCTACCAGGCTAAGCCACTTTCTGCTGGCCAAATCCCAACCCGCAGCCCCTTGGAGGAGCTTTTAGAAGTTTTTAGATTATATTAAAGTGCAAAAGATGAGCGTTACTACTACTGCAGGACCTGACGGGAGTTACGCTCCTGTGCAGCATACCGGCTACATTCAGCAAATGAGCAGAGACATGCCTTTTCGTCTGGGTTGAATAAAATATCTTCTGTGCCTTACCTGCTCACCTGGGTTGTCTCCTTTTGACCAGAGCGCTCCTCAAGTCATTTCCTAGCAGAGTCTTTAATGCCACTGGGGAGGTGAAAGGAATTCTTTCATTTCAGACAACTAAAACCAGCCATTAGAAGTGTTTCAGCCAGCAGAAGCGTGTGTGTGCATCATCAGCAATGTTGGTGTTACACAGGAAACCTTGGGAAGGGCCAGAGAATAGACATGAAGTGCTAGAAGTTGACTGCCCAAATAATGCTGATCACAAAAAGTGAATTTGATGAGGCTGGCACTTGTATCATTTGAAAGTGAGGAGGCTCCCTGACGTTAGGAGAATGATACTGGTGAAAAATTAGCGTAAGAAACGGATTAGCTCCATGGAATGAAAACCAAAGGCTGGGTGTCAAACTGAGAGGGGAATTACAGGTGTGTAAGCATCATCACCTCAGGACGAGCAAGAGTAAACCGGGGCTGGTTCAAAACCAAAGGCTAGCCTAAAGTAGGGATGTGACTATATGAATTAAAAAAGCCCTGTTAGAAGTGCCCGTTTTCCTTGTAAAAAGAAAACCAGGGAGTTGTTCAGCCAGCGATAGCACCTCCTCCTCCCACTGTGCATCAGTCTTGTTTCCTGGGGCTACAGCTTTGTGCAGGACTCTCTGAGGCAGGAGCCTGTGGCTCGAACAGCGACAGGGACACAGAGGAAGCAGCAAAGGACGGCCCTGCGATGACACCTCACGTTCAGAGCCAGGATCTTGGCTGGAGTCTTTGCCATCTCCCCCGTTTCAGGGCAAGAAGCAAAGGGCCTCGAGACAGGAGCTCAGAGAACCAGAAAGCTGCATTTTGCAGCGAGGGCATGTTTCTATAGCAAAGCGTTTCACAAATTCTGGCCCAGATTCTCCCCTATGACTCGAGCGCGCTCGGCGCAAGACGAGGACTGGAGAACAAAGGTGGCTTGAAGCCACCTTTATGCTTCTCCACTCTGGAAGCAGCTGGGGACTGGCTGGTCCCTGGGGTAGGTTCAAGTCGCCTCGGGCTAGCATAGCGGCAGGAGATTGCTAGAAAATAGCCGAGATGTAGCTACACCTCCTTTTCCTTTGGCTGTCACCGCTCCAGAAGGAACCAGGAGGTGACTCGGGTGACACCACCGCCACAATAGAGACTCGATCTTCCCAGGGACCCCGAGCGTGCGGAGAGAGAGAGTGAAAATGTCAGCGCGGATGCTGCCGAGGAGGCGGCGTAACGTGCGGCTTATTTAGGAAAGCAGCAAGCTAAGACCGTCTGAATTCAAATATGGTGAGCCGCTCACTCAAGTCGTCAGTGTGTGTCCATGGGCAAATGCCTTGATCTTTTCTGTGCCTCAGGGCAAGGCAACCGGAGAAGGAAGTCAAAAGCAACAGAATTTCACTAAAATGATCAGATGCTGCTTCCAAATTTGGTTTAACCCTAAAACCAAAACCAAGTAAGTATCTACAGACATGCACGTTCAATGTGGTAGAGAATTAATTTTTCAGATATTTATATAGGAACTATTCTGTTTGCAGGGCGGATCAGAATCCCACCGAGGGCAGAAGCATTTACAGGGGAGATAATTTGCAAGAATAAGAACTTCAACAAGCAGTCTGGGCCTAACAAGTGCACGCAGGAGCTCAAAAAGGAAAGGAAAATCTCTTGCCCGACAGGGGATTTTGGTTTTGCTTTCGATGAAATAAAACGTAAGATGGACCCCAAACATCTGCAAAGGAGAGAAACATTTCCGAAACGGTGCTCTTTGCAGCATTGCTTACCCCCCAGAAAAGGGTATTTGTGAACTGCTACAAACAAGCACCTGAAAAAGGAGTCAAGTCATATGGGAATAAGCTTGCCTATGTTGTACAATCTCCGGGTACCAAGGTTATTCTATACAGTGCCACATTCAATTGCAAAAAGGACCGTTAGGAGTAATAGAGCTCCTGTAACTAAACTGTTTTCTGTCCTCAAATCTTCCAGGAAACTGATTGAGGCAAGAGAGGGAAAAAGCCAAGGGGAGAAAACTTGTTAGAAGTAAAATTGTATTTTCTTGGACATCGGAAAGGATGTAAAACTAACCCAGAGGCCTCCAAGTCAGCAGCCATTTTAACATTTTGCAAGAGATTTTCATCTTTTTCCCCTACAGCCTCCGTTCTGCTGTAAACACTGAGCGCACCCACTATGGCTGTCAGCTGCGTAGTTTGCTTTACACTGAAGCTGCCAGGAGATAAAAAATACTTAAGGTAATGTAATTCTCAAATTGGTGGCATAAGGATTTCTTCATGACATCTCTGTGAAGAGCGCAATGCATGACATTTACTTTTAGCAAATCAATAAAACCAGGACGCATGCTTTTGGAAACCAGCAAAAGCAAAGATACGCTGGTTCTCCATCGTTCTTCCTGCAAAGCTGCCGATGGCAGAATGGGAAACTAACACCCTGTCCTGTCCCAAGACAACACTTTCTTTTTTAAGGGTCAAATAAACTGATGAAAAATATTATTCAAAGGTTTGTCAGGTTGAACAGGTCAAAGCAATTTTTCAGGAGACCAGCGGTTTTTATGCAATGATGCTTTCGGTGCTACAGTCAAATGATGTTGTACAAAGCTTCACGAAAACATAATAAAAGCAGTCCGGTAAAGCTACCAACAACTGATGGAAAAAAGACACATTGGGTAAATAAATTATGGAAATACTCATTCATGCATGCATGGGTGCAATATATGTGAAGACATTATAAATACACATCAACATATCACGCACGTAGATGTGCATCTTACACAGATAAACATGCCCGCACGTACAACCCCATTTATCAGTGTCACCTAATTTTGAAAGTTTTTTTTCTTCAATAATCAATTGACTGCCGCTTTCTTGAAGGCAGATACAAGCACAATAAATTCCTTACTGGTATCACGGCAGGGGAAACATTACTACGGACTCCAGAAAAGTTCAGCACTAGTAGATTCTGATGAACGCCATTACGGTGATTACTGCTTGTGCAAAGATATGCCTGCCTCATTGTCATTTCTTATCCTACATCAAGCAAAGGCTGGTGGGGACCTAGCACTGCTGTCGCCCAACTGAATGTGACCTTTTTTGGGTGACCGCATTGCGGTGGGGGTTTTCCTGCTCCTCTGGGAAAGCGTGAATAAAAAAAAGTGCAGACCCTAGGAGGCAACGTAAGGTTTTAATAAGTGCAGAAATTAAATAGGGGAGCTTTTTGCTTTTAAATGTCAGCATTGTAACTTTCCTGTCATTTGCAGGAGAAAAAGGAAGGGGCTAAATATCTTGGGATGTGGCGAGTTTTAAGCTACATAATGATGGCGATAAAAATCTATAATGTCAGTTGCCTTGTGGCAATCAACAAACATTTCGCATTATGCTTGCATCTTAAGGTTTGCGGCCAAAAAACAGATTTGCCTCTGTCTCATTAAAATAACGAATGCAGTCCGAATGGATCTGCAATGATTCACTGTACGTCACACTAAATCACAACGCTTTTTGGAGCCAACTGACTATGGCCTCATTACTTTAGACAAAAGTGGGCTTGGAGGAAAAACTGGGGTGATGTTTTTTTGCTCAGCCATGTTTTTCCCCTTTGAAATACTTAAGGCAAAAGAGCAGATAGTTTTTCCCAGTGGTAGCTGAGGAAGGTTGGGTTATATTCATAGTACAGTTCCGTATCAATATACATAAACACGCAAAACGTTAGTGGCAGTGGCAGAAATAGAAATTAAGCAAATACAAATGGCATTAACGAAACAGATTTTAATGAACATGAATCACTGACGAAATTAGTGGCTTAAAAATGAAAATAAGCTGTTAAATAATAATAATAAAAATATATTTTAACTGTTTCACTAGGGCAGAGAGTTTGAAAACCAGCATGCTCTCCTCCTCTGTTGTGCAAGATATTACGTACTTGTGGTTTGTCTTCTGCAAGTCTTTGTTCTCCAAATTTCACTACCTTAAGTATAGCAAAAAAAAATTAAACCTCTTTTTTTTTTTGTCTGAAACAGCTTGGCTAAATACCTCTACAAATTAATTTATTTTAACACTAATACTTAAGATTAATCTATTTGGCCTTAAAGAAATTTTGAGAGTTGTGTTTGAAACTGTTCAGCATTTCAGGAATAAACATTAACTCTAATTTTACTATTGTTAAATGAAGCTAAGACTATTTTAAAAAAATTAACTGGATCGTTTTAAAACTGTATGTATGTATAAGTACAAATAGAAATAAGAATTTGAGGTAACAGGTGAAAGAATTAATGTGAATTTTGACTATGAAAAGATTATATAAAGTTCATGGTGAAAATCATACTTCGAAACATCTGAAGGAATGGCAAAGATTCAAATACATTCTCAATGTATTTGAGAATGGCAAATTCGCAAATACATTCTTTGTTTTGATAATTGTTTCCATTTTCTCTCATGCACATATGCTTTATTGTAAAGAGAAAATGCTTGATATTAAGCTATTTTTCTACAAAAAACATGCAAACATTTCTAATTTGATAGCAACATATTTTGTTATATACCCATTAGGTATTTTTTATTTCAGGTAGGAGAAAAACTGCCTGAAGAGCATTCATGGAATGACTGATTTAAATGTTATAAATCCCTAAATTTTTCATCTCACTTTGAACGGAATGCCAAAGGGGATTAAAGACTAAAGACACATCACAAACAAATTTACATTATTAAAATTACTGTAATCAAGAGTCTTTTTTAGCCTTAATCAGGATTAGTGAAAACAAAAACCCCAACTTTTCTACTGTGCAATACTAATCAAAATTCTATCAAATGACAGATAACAGAGTAAAAGCAGTTTTGAAAATTAAAAATATTGGTTGGTGTATTCTAGGATTCTTTAAAAGTATTTTCACCTATTTGAGATCAGAGCAATGATTTCTCTGCTGATAATTCACATGGCAGGCAACAAGCACAGGTAAAAATAAATTTCAGTAACACTGCAAAGTCCGACCTCCTATTTTCAGGAGTGCGTCCAGGAAACACACTTGTTTGAACATATGCTATAGAAGCAGGAGGGAAAAGTGTGATGTGGAACGCTTGCTTTTGTTCTCCTAAATTGTAAGCTAAATAATCCAAGTTGTGGAAAACTCGACTAGAAACCCGCTGTACGTGAGAACTCAACCTTGCCGGAGACGCACCGCGGCTCGCTCACTGCTGAGCTGGCAGTAAGCAGGTTTGGTCTGAAGAACCGTGAAAGCCTTTAAGCAAGGTCTTTATCCACCGTGCCCTACGCTTTACAGTTATGCTATAAGGCTAATACAGTAAAGGGATAAAGCTTGTACAGATTTTTCTGGTCCTCTGGAGCCTCTTAAAGAAGGCAGCATTATGTTGGTTTCAGAAACCACCGCCACGCTCTGGAGCATCAGGCCCCATCTTGCTGTCACTAGTATCACCAGAAATGCCGCCAATTAGTAAAACAGCAGCAGGATTGGACCCTACGTTCACTTCACCCTTGTAAAATGTCAACTACTATTTTAGAATGGAAATGTGCATGTAAAGAACAATCCCAAAAAATGATCTGAGAACAATGACCAATCACTTTCTAAAGTCTTGGAAACAAGCTTGGCAATGCAGCAATACTCAGATATTGTGGCAGTATGTCAGAAAATCAGCTATAGGGATTAAAGAACATGGAAAACTGCATGATTCTCACGGCTTCTTTCTAGGAACTCCAACTGACTTAACTTTGTTGGTATCTGAAGTAGATAGCTGCCTTCCAGGCCCTCCATCTTCAAACCTGTTGCTTGCTTGTATTTGGTTAAACAAGATTTTACCTTGCAAGCTCAAGACTGCTCATGTTAAGTCTTGATTGATGCAGTGCAAATTGACAGCAATTTCCAACTCTCTATTAGTAAGGTTACACTGGTCAGTAAAACATTAGTTTTGGTTAGTGACTAGCATTACATAGCTTAAAAAAAAGCAACAGACAGCGGAGCAGCATCTCCTCTTTGCGCCTCTTCCTAATGACACCTCATGCTGATCATTCTTGAAGTTCAAAGAAAAACTAAGTGAGGTTAGAAAACAATATATTTTCTTTAATTAAAAGTTGGCATTATGTTTTCTTCAAAGTATGAACATACCAGGATAATGAGTACATTAGAACACACGATCTGTATGTATTTCAGTTCCATCTGAGCATACACCATAAATCCTTCTTGGAAAAAAAAGCAGGCATTGTAACAAGAACATTTGAGCAGAAAAAAAAAAAATCTTCAGCATTTTGAAGTCCTCCCTTTGTATTCTCTGAAACACCAACTGGAAGCAGACACTTAAAACCTTACATGGTACACAAAATAAGTTTTCTTTCATAAGCCAGAGAAGGGGAAAAACAAATGACAAGTTACAGGATCTCATCCCCAGGATAACCATGCACATCTGCAAGGTTAGCACCGATGCTTCACACACACAAACGCAATAATCACATGCTAGTTTATCCCCTCCCAACAAAATCATCTTTCCAGCGGTATTAGGCATTCGCTTGGCAGCGGTTTTAGCAGCAGCTCAGCACAAAGCGTAAATCCCATTGAAACAGATGCCTTCCTGTCAACGGGAAACGCAAAGGGCTCTGTACAGGTTTCAACTCTGTCCGAGAAGAGTTAAAATGCTGCAAGTCCGTGGTGCCTAGAAGCAACTCACAGGACTGAACTTTCAGATGAACTGAGCAGGTAGCCAGCTTTGTTTTAGTTTAATATCAATTTGTTTGTTGCAGGAAAAGTTATGATTGGACTTTTGTACTTTTGAATTAAAACCCCTGTACTTTAAGGTTGATTTTAATAATGATTTACAAGTTCCTCTACGATTGCTTTGATAAGTTCTACATTTCTGTTTTTAATACCTAGCCTTTTAACAGTACTTAGATACTCAAGCTTGCTATTTTTTTCTATCAAAATTTTCTTTAATGCAGGTTTTATCTTCTGTATTTGAAACTCCACGTTTAGCCTCCTGAGATCATTTAATTCAAAGTGGGCTCTCAAAGAGCCTTCTGAATATTTCAAGGACTCTCAGAAGGGGGATTTTTAGGATTCTAGGTAGATACATTAATATGAGCAAGCTTTTTACTCATGTACATTATAGGAAAAGAATTAAACAATCACTGTACTAAAAACCATCGTTCCAAAAATAGCTTGTCTCTCAGACTATGAAGACTTTTTTAGGCTCTGAAATTAGTGAGCCACTTCTTTTGCCTTAATTATTTGAGAAAGAAGCAATTATAAATTCCATTATTATTAGTGTAAGTCTTTAACCAAACCAAACTCACATTTAATATTAAGCTGTTAAAATACTTTATTCTCCAACTATTTTAGTTTTGGTGAAAAATGGAACAGTTAAACTAATGTCCATTCAAATATTCCCAACTGCTCAATCTTCTGTAAACCAGAAGTAATAAACATTTACCTAAAAATCATGATTCTCTGTTAAACTGACCTTTTTTTCAAAATATTATCTAGCAACAACTCAGTCTGCAAAATTTTAAATGACCTTTGCTGATTTGCAGTTTCCAGTCATTTTTGCTTCAGTAGTGGTTTTGGTCGGCTTTCGCTTCATCAGATGCCTTTTAAGAGTATTTTCAAGATTTTCTTTTACGGAAAAAGGTACAACAGATAAACTGTTCTGTAAAACTATTCTGCAAAAAAAGAATAAATGAAGATATAAAAATGGAAGTGAGCAGGAACCAGTTTTAAGCATATGTCTTTATGAATGAGGCTTAATCACACACCTCGTTTTCCAAACACAAAAAGCCTTTTGGAAATGTATTAATTAAAATTAAGTGCCATAGACAAGGGGCTTTAGAGGGATGGCAGTCCTTTTCAAATTAGCATAACACTAGCGACAGGCATGGAAATTGGTTTAATAACCCTAAATAGTTACACCCCGCTCCTAACACAAATGGCCATGGACAGCTCTAGCCCCTCAGGCTGCGACTGTACCAGTTTATGTGGTTGCTCTGACATCGGGTGGGTATTCCAATCTGAACAGAAATCACTGAATGCACCTCAATTATTATTATTATTAGATAATGACTAGTGAAGCATACAAGGCACCAAAGCATTAAATATCATAAACCAGAAAACCAAAGTAAACCTACACAAGTAACACCAAAAACTTAGCCAGCGAGTCGCTTTGTAACTTGTACTAACACAGTCAATACCTGGCAAGAGGATTATTAGTTTAGTCACGATATTAAATGGCCCAAACCCCACACGCAGGTCTAGGGCCAAGCTGTAGATATAACAGAAAACCAAGCCAAAGGGATAAGCAGAGTCTTTAAGCGATTTCCTTCCCTGCCACGTTTTACAGGGGTGTCCTCGGAGCTAAGCTCAATGCTACAATAACCCCTTTTAAACACCACTTTCAGTGCACAGCATTCTCCAGCAAGTGTCAAAATACACAAGCTAAATCTCTACCTACTTAACTCACTTAAACATCAGGTGTAAACAACATTTTTTTGTGTGCTCATGATTCACGAGAAACTGGAGAAAAACCAAATCCCTGCTGATAAGGAACTGAATGTCCACAAGCTTTTTCCAAGTATTCCGATCATTCGCCTAACTTCACAACGCTGCTCCTCCGCAAAGGACTGCCATGTCCGTCTCCGCTTTACCTTACTTCAGCGGGGGTTTTGCTTTGACTGCCAGCTGGTTTTAGAGACATGTAGGACAGAGAAAGTAGTTATTCATGTTTTTTATTTATTATAAATACATATAAATATGTTAAGTGACCTTTTGCTTTGTTTATCATGATGAGCAACAACTCTGGAAAATCATCTGGAAAACTTAACCAAGCTGAGAAACAGGCAAAAAGCAAGCATTAGCATACAATCACAGATTCCTCTCAGTTCAAGAACAGGTTGGGTTTTTTTTTTTTTTTTTGAGAGCAAAAAAAGGCATCTTATATTGAAGCATCTATTGTTTTATCAAGAGCACTGAACTTCCCCCCCTCCCATGAGCTGACCAAATGACATTTTCATTTGGATTTGTGGGTGCAGTCCAACCCCAGCTGGCTACATAGGACACCCCCCATGATTCTGAAACATTGCATAGTTTTGCAGCTGGATTTTGCTTCCCCCCCTCCCTTTTAAGCCATTTTTAACAGAGGTTGATCATGCCAAAGAAAACTCACTGAGGTTTCCATTTCCACCTCTCTCTCCCTCCCTGTTTTTCTATAGTTTAGTTTAAAAACTGCTCAAAAACTTTGTGGATCAGAGCAAGCGGGAAAGCAACATTATGCTCACAGTCCACTAACAGGCTGGGAAGGAAATAACTCTACAGATGAAGTTGCATGTGGGGGGTAACTAAACAAAGTTGAAAGTGGGTGTTTTTGGGGTCCACACAAACTGCCAAATATTTCCAAATGGGGTGCGGGGAGGGGGGTATTTAAGAGAAGCAAACAAAAAGAAAACCCAGACTTAACTGATGGTAGGAAGCCAGGGCTGATGGTAGTGGAAAGAAAAGTGCACTAAAAAAAAAAAAGAAAATAAAAACAAAAAGCCCGAAGAAGCCAGAAGTCAAGGCTTGTCATTACAGTGTTTGCAGAGGGCAGAGGCGGCTCCTGTGAAGGCAGTGCATTTCTCGGGGCAGCCGGGCAAGGCCGTGCCGCCGAAGGGGTAGACGGCCGACTGTCCGAAGGGGTTGAGGGTGGCGGGCAGCGGGGTGCTCAGCGTCTGGCCCTGGTTCAGGTAGGCCACCAGCCGCCGCATCTCCTCCAGGGCCTGCGCCTGCATGAGGATGTAGTTCTTGGCCAGGAGCAGGGTGGCGATTTTGGAGAGTTTCCGCACCGAGGGGCTGTGGGCGTAGGGGATGACGGAGCGCAGCCCGTCCAGGGCGTCGTTCAGGTCGTGCATCCGCCGCCGCTCCCGCGCGTTGATGCTGAGGCGCAGCGAGCGCTGCTCCTTGGGCTTCTTGCCCAGGGCTCCCCCCTTCAGCTTGCCCTCCCGCTCGAAGGCCGCGCCGCCCTTCACCCCGGCCTCGAAGCCGTCCTCCTCGTCGCCGCTCTGCTCGCCGCTGCTCTCCGCCGACTTGCCCAGCGCCCCGGGATGGAAGTCCGCCCCGCCGCCCCCCGGGTAGGTCCCCCGCGGGCCCTCGGCGCCGCCGCGCACGGCCCCGTAGGCGAAAGCCGACGGGCCGTAGCCCGGGGCTAGCGCCAGGTACGCCTCGCCGCCCAGCGACTTGAGCTCGGCCATCGCCTTGGCGGGGAGGGGGGGGGAGCCGCGCTCCGCCGCTGCTGCTGCTGCTGCCTCAGCGCTGAGGAAGAGGAGGAGGCGGCCCCGCCGCTCCGCTCCGCGCTGCGCCCGGGCTGGGGGCGGGCAGTGAGCGCGGCGCCGGCCCCGCCGCCCCTTATATCGCGGAGAGGGGCCCGCTGGGATTCCCCCGCCGCCCAATCAGAGGGGCCGCGGCGGCGGGCGGGGGGCGCGGGGCGGCTGGCGGCGGGCAGCGCCTGAGGCGGCGGGCGGGAAGGGGCGCGGAGAGCGGGGCCGGCCCCGCTTCGTGACCGGCCTCCCTCTCGCCCCGCCAACCGCGGGCCCGCGGCTCCCCGCCTTTTCGGGGAGACAAGATGGGCCCGGCGGAGGGGTCCCGGGGTCCGACGGGAGCAACAGACACGGCTCAGTGGGCACCTGGGGATGAAAGGAGACGCCGCCTCAGGAGTGGCAGGAGAAAACAGCTCTGAAAAGTGAGCGGGAATGGAAATGAACCCGTATGGCACTCTCAGGACTTGTGTCTGCTGGCTGGGACAAGGCAGCGGAGGAGAAACTGCCAACGTGAACAGCGCAGCAGCGAAGTTGCTTAATTGAAGCTGCTCCTGGAGGCTGGAAGGGCAGGGAAGGTCCATGACTTCCTAGTGCAGTCTCCAGCTTGCAGTGCCTGAACTCTGTGGAAACGTGAGAGCAGGTTCAGCTCCTAGAAGGTGACTGCGCTGAACTCCAGGCTTGGAGGAGCTTTTGAAAGCTGCGAGTTTCCCTTCCTAAAATTAACGAGAAAAGGGGATGGTTGAGCTGATGCTTCAGACTGCCTCTCACCTAGCCCTTGTTAGCCACAGAGCAAATAAAGAATTAACTAGGGAACCAAAATATTTTCTGGAGAGTTTTCTAGTGTCATTCCCAGGGAAAACTGGAGATGTGAACAGTCCTCCCGGCCAGACATGGGGCCGCGAACCACTCGTGGTACATGTTGCGATGGAAGCCAAAGGCATGCAAGGTCTTGACAGCCGTGGGCATGGCTTGCTGATCAGGTCGTTTTGATTTAGGTGGGGATGACAGAGGAGGCACCTGTTGTGCAGAGAGATTTCCAAGGCAAAGGCCCCGTCTGTTTCCATTTTCTTCAGAGACTCGCTTTGCTCCTCCCTTCCATGTGCCAGAAGAAGGAATTTGATCCTTGGTGACTCAGTCCAGCTCTGAAGTGACTCTCTGTCCTTCCCACTTGTGGGTCCCAGTAATTGAGTGCTAAGCTCGGAAAGGAAACAAACCACTCCACGTAGCGGTCTGCAGCGTGTGAGAAATCATCACTGGTGGGGAATTCTTGCCATGACTGGTGGAGTGTCTGGCCCATGGAGGAATCTCAAGGAGAATCCACTGGCAAAGGTGAGAGCTGCATAGGGAAGGATACTCAGGATGCTTTGTCCTGTATTCCTGCATTGAGATGATAGAGAGGGCTTAATCTTTAATTGCAACAGAAAGAGGTCCCAGTCTCATTTTTTTCTAGGCTTCTGAGACCGCTTCATGGTACTGAGTTTTAGTATAAAGATTGTATAAGGGCATACCAGGCTTTTTCCAAGCATGACATGTGCCTGGTCCAGGCCCCTCAAGTGTCTGCTTAGAAAGGATGGGATGAATCTTGTGTAGTGACGTACAGATGCGAGCAGGTGGATATTGCCTACAGGCAGATGCAACCAGTCGATGCAGGTGTACCTGGTTGGTTATTTGCTATAGTAAATAGCTTGGGTGTTAAGGTGACACGAGGCCTTTTCCAGAATGTGTTTTGTTTTTATCAGGCCCTCTACAAAGTGTAGTTAGCTTGTCCTCCTCCCATCACCTCCCTTTATGCAGTGTGCTAATGTGAAATGACGAGCTTGTCTCTCTTCCTTCTCCACATCAGAGCCAAGAGTGCTGAGATCTGCAGTGACACACGTACCCTCACCCATGGTTGGAGAGCTGCTGCCTGGAATGAGGCTGGTCCCCTGCTCTGTGAATGTAAGTCTGGAAGGTTGCATTCCTGCATTTCAGAGTGGTGGAGCACATAAAACTAAGCTGCTGTCCAAACCTGGCCCTCAGAGTGTGCACAAGGTTTGACCATCATACTTTTCACTGATCTTCTCTTATCTCACCTCCAGTGCCTGAACATGTTGCAATATTGTCACGTCTCTTTTTTGCTGCCCTTATCGGGCTTATCAGAGCATGAAGACCGATTACTGGTTTTAGTCACTTAATTGTTTTATGAGAATTGGACCACTTAACTACTCCTGGGACAGATCACTGTATATATTCATGGTGACTTTCAAATACAGGTGAGCGCAGCGTAACTTCTGCTCATCTCTAGAATCAGTCCCACACTCCAAGTGATCAGAGACAAATGAAGGGAGGTACTAGAATATTATCACTAGCATAAACCATTCCCATGAGAAAGATGTGCAGGGAGTGTTAAAAGCAGGATTGTCCCCTGCTAGAAATGATTTACCTTTTTTGTAATGTGTTGAGATCTTTCAATGAGAAGGACTACCAGTGTTATAAAGTTTCAGGAATTCTGCTTGTAAAGACACGTTACAAGTAGTGCTGGCTTTCTGAGTATGTCATATGCATCTAACAAGGCTAATGCCAGAGAAGCAGCGTGCTGAAAATTAGAAGTAAACACTTTTCACACAGGCTCTCTAGTGCTTTAATAAATAGATGAGTTCTTCAAGGGTTATTTCAACACTGAAGGGCAGCTTGGGAAGTATATCAAGAGAACAGAGCAGAAGGATTTGCTGCTTTATATGTAATTCCAAAATGCACAGCTGAGAGAAATCATTTGGAGCCTGTATGAATCTGAAATCAAATCAGATTTAATGTGCTACCAAAAAATGCACATGGAAGAATTTGTTTTGGACTTCTCCCTCAAATTTCAGCTGTGAATATGCATCTTTGAGACTATTCAACCTGGTTTCTCACTGAAAACTGAGAAACAGAAATATCCGATTTGGGTTTTGACATCACAGACTACATCAACAAAAAAGGAAGACCAAAAAAAATAGCAGAAGGGAGTGACTCATATGGAAGAACATTGCAGAAAATGAAATCTCTTCCAAGTGCTTTGGGGAAAAATGGACATATGCAAGAGGAAATAAATTTATCAGATACTATGGAGTATTTGCGAGCTTTAAAGTGGGATTTTTCCTTCTACTATTTTACATATTCAGAACTTGGTATGAATATTTAATAATTAATAGCAGACTATTATCACTGCAATTATAACAGTTATTGTGACTGTAAGTTCCTCAAGGCAGGACCCATACCTTTATTAAGACTTTTTCAAGTCACAAACATTTTATAAAAAATAGGCAGCGTCAATGATTTGATTACTGCATGAGGAGGAATTAGGCATAGCGGGAGTGAAAGGGTTAACAAGATTGAAGTACTGAGGGTCCAGGTCATGTCCGAGGGTAGGAGGCTGTGTATGAGGAGCAGGAGTGGGAGATAAGCAAGCGCGTGATTTTTTGTTGTCAAGAAAGGAACTGTAAAGTTGCAAAAAGATAGCCAATCGTACTAGCTGAAGGGACGCATGAAGGACGCGTGAACAAGACATATAAACCAATAAGAGTTCTCTCAGTAGCGCATGTACAAACAATTAGAAAGTATATAAGCCATGTAATATTTCAATAAAGGGTCTTCGATTTACCCCTCGATCGGAGTTCGTGCATCAATCCGCTACAACTGCATTCCCCACATCTGCCTCCATAAATTCAAAGGGTTTCTGTTAGCTTGACAAGGCAACACTGCCTGCAAAGAGAAACGCTTGCTGCTTAACCGCATGCAGGGACCAAACCACGAGCAGCACGGACTGCCAAGGCCACGCTGACCATCGTTTGCTGCTGGGGCTATTTCAGGGCTACAGCTCCCAGGTTCAGCTGCAGCTTCGAGACTGCTCTCATCCTTCTGGGAAAAAAAGTGAATTTGGAGGTTTTAGCACCTGTTACTACAAGAAGAGCTTGAATACAATTTATTTCAGTTTTGATGCAAAGAGAGGGAGAAAAGGATCGAAATAATTACGTATTTTCTTCAATTTCAGTTTTAGTTTTAAAGCCATGCACCTGAATCAAACAATGCATCCTACAATGCCAGTGCCTATTGTCGGAACGTCTGTCTACAGGAGTGGAGTGAGACAGGACTAAGCTATGAAGCAGAAACCTTTCCTCAGAGCTATGTTACCTATCCCATGCAGATAAAAGACCTCAGGGTTTGGGGTGGACCTATTATCGAAATGTGTAAGAAAATTAGTTGCAAAGACTGCCACATTCATTTAAAAACTTTAGTTGTTTTGCTGGATAACAGCATTTGTGACTGAGGGACCAATGCACGAATGGATTTTTTTCCATCAGAAAAGAGGAGGGGGCAACCATGACAAATGCCGTCTCCATCCCTACCAGCCAGATTTGGGTACCAAAAGTAGAACAAAACAAAATCTCTCGAAAAGATCAGAAAGAAGGAGGTTTAAGAGAGATGGATATGCTCCGGTCTTACGGTTTGTATTAGGACGGGGGGGGTCGGGCAGCCTTCCCCGGGGCCCGGGGCCCGGGGCCCTGCCCGGCTGCGGGGCTGGGCAGCGCCGGGCTGGCGGGCGGGAGCGGTGGCGGTGGCCGGTGTGGCGGTCCCGTGCTGACACCTAGCGACCGCCGCCTTCCGAGCCCCGGATTAGGCGGGCACCCCCCTCCTCGGCATCGGGGCAGGGGTGGGCAAAGCGCTAAAAGTTCAGAAGTGACCCAAAGGGCGAACAGGCGCAATAAGACCCGTGAGCGCCCATGGGTCTCGGGTTGCAATGCCACCTCTTCTATTTTGGATACCTGCCCTGTAAATACAACCCTGTTCCTGGTGGCAGCTGGCGCTGCAGCAAGCCCAGTCTTTGGACCTTTTATTCAGACAAATGCGAGGAGAGTGGAAAGTGAAGAGGTGTTCGAGCATCAAAATGCGCGAATGGATCATCTTCTGCTGAGAAAAAATGTTGGTAGGACGAGGGGAGTTACTCTACTGAAAGCTCAACTGGCACTGCTGCAGACAGTGGGTGAATACTTCTTCCCTCAGGTGTAAGAGTAGAAAATCAGCAAGAACAACCAGGTAGAAAAAGCACAAGCTATGGCGATGCTGTGCTGGTTCTGGCTATTTGGAAATGGTAGGAAGGTAGAGGACAGAAACTCAAGGCAGGGAAAAACAGGCAGAGCTCAGTCTGGCAGGCGTCTGGCCAAACATCTGAAGGTCTGGACTAGCTGGATGGAGGTCACGGCTGTCACCTGGACGCATGACAGGAGTGTGAGAAGAACTGGAGCTGCTGAAGCGTTAGTGTTTCTGCTGACTTATTGTCTATCACTTGTCTATCACGCAGCTGAGGCACTCCTCTCAGAAAATCCCTGCATGATGCAGGAACATACCATTTTTATGTTAGGGAAGGAAGATCTTATGGCTAAGACCCAGGACTTTGGATATAACACTTCTGTTCTCAGCCCTAGCTGAAGCTCACTCAGGTACTAACAAGGAGTTTGATTCTGATTGCAAAACCTGCCTGAGAAATTAGGTGGATGTGTAAAGAGTCTGTGCTTACGATCCTCCGTGCCATAGTGGCTATATTAATTATGTATTCATGATACCATAAAAGACAGTGAAAGCTTCCTTTACTGTCTGATCCTGCAAAGACCACCACAATTCCTACGGGTCATAAGAGCAGCCGGAGGAGTTTCAGTACAACAAAATGGTCAGTATTGTGTTGCTCTTCAGACCCAAGTGACGATGAAGTAAGGCCTCCGTCAGTAGCTGTCCCTTCAAGGACCTAGCAGGATGCTTTCTGAAGGAGACTTCCAACAGGGAAGGAGCAGATTGTTGTGCAACTTTGAAAGTTATTTTGAAGCAGTTTATTCAAAGTGAGAATTTGTTTAACAAGTACAGGCCTCTGAGGTAGGTTTTGCTCTGCTTATGTCACTCGGATAGTCATACTTTTTCCCCTTCACTAGGTGGCAGCAAGAAGATAGGTATAAGGATTTGCAAGATTTCTTTTTTTTAATACAGTAAGCAGAGAGTTTTCAACTGGTTCCCTGTTTGAATGGATTTCTTTAGCAGTCCCCGTACATACACAGCCCCCAACAACCAAACCAACCAGCAGCAAGTTGGTCAAAAGCACTGGCAGAGGTGCCTGAAACATCTTCGCTGGGTAAAGGACTGGCTGGACGGCCGGGCCCAAAGAGTGGTGGTGAATGGAGTTTACTCCGGTTGGCGGCCGGTCACAAGCGGTGTTCCCCAGGGCTCTGTGTTGGGGCTAGTTCTGTTTAACATCTTTATCAATGATCTGGACGAAGGGATCGAGTGCACTCTCGGCAAGTTTGCAGATGACACCAAGTTGTGCGGGAGTGTTGATCTGCTGGAGGGCAGGAAGGCTCTGCAGAGGGACCTGGACAGGCTGGATCGATGGGCCGAGGTCAATTGTATGAGGTTCAACAAGGCCAAGTGCTGGGTCCTGCACTTGGGTCACAACAACCCCATGCAACGCTACAGGCTTGGGGAAGAGTGGCTGGAAAGCTGCCCAGCAGAGAAGGACCTGGGGGTGTTGGTTGACAGCCGCCTGAATATGAGCCAGCCGTGTGCCCAGGTGGCCAAGAAAGCCAATGGCATCCTGGCTTGTATCAAAAATAGTGTAGCCAGCAGGACTAGGGCAGTGATCGTGCCCCTGTACTCGGCACTGGTGAGGCCACACCTTGAATGCTGTGTTCAGTTTTGGGCCCCCCACTACAAGAGGGATATTGAGGGGCTGGAACGTGTCCAGAGAAGGGCCACAAAGCTGGTGAAGGGCCTGGAGCAGAAGTCTTATGAGGAGTGGCTGAGGAAGCTGGGATTGTTTAGCCTGGAGAAAAGGAGGCTGCGGGGAGACCTTATCGCTCTCTACAACGGCCTGAAAGGAGGTTGTAGAGAGGTGGGGATCGGTCTCTTCTCCCAGGTAACAAGTGATAGGACAAGAGGAAATGGCCTCAAGTTGAGCCAGGGGAGGTTTAGACTGGATATTAGGAAATTTTTCTTCACTGAAAGGGTTATCAAGCATTGGAACAGGCTGCCCAGGGAAGCGGTTGAGGTGCTTAGGGACATGGTGTAGTGGTGGTCTTGGCAGTGTTAGCTTTACGGTTGGACTCGATGATCTTAAAGGTCTTTTCCAACCTATACGATTCTGTGATTCTGTGATCTCTCTTCCAGGCAGGAGAGAAGAGACTCCGCGTAGCTACGGGCTTCGGTGCATGTTTCAGCGTGGAAGGAAAGATTACCTGGTCTGCAGTTCCCTCTGCTGGCAAAGTCTCTACTTGCAGCAGCCCGGTACCTCCGGCAGAGCTCAGGGTGGAGCAGCCCAGCCCCACTGCTAAGGCGAACAGGTAGAGCTGAGGAGGGTTAGCACAGCAGACGGCATACGGAGGAGGGACCGGGCCACAGAGAAGTAGCCTCGGATGTGCTGCCTAGGTGCAGGGCCACAGTAGCTCCTGCTCCTTACAAGGGCAAGGGGGCACCATCCTCTCTTTCCCAGCTAGCTCCGCTTTAAGCTTGCAGCTGGGATACTGGGTATTGAAACTGGATATACAGTTCTTGCTTCTCCCAAGTCCCAGTCTCCTTCTCCTGTTCTTTCTTCCCAGTCCGCTGAGACTACCAGCCCTTTAGCACTAGGACGAAGTTCTTTATGGCAGCCAGCAACGCAAGGAGGGCCCTTAGCTCTGGCTACACCCTCTACAAATTTGCTGAACAGCCCTCATCATTGCTTCTGCTAAGGGAAGGGATGTGTGGATGTTGAGGCCTACACAGGGAGGAGAAAGCATATATTTTCAGGGAGAGTTTGAGTACTCTTATGCAGAGCTATATCCCAGAACATGAAACCTACTAAAAAGAAGACAGTGATGAGGACTCCAGCTGCCCCTTTAGAGTCCAAGCAAAAATGTTGCCTTCCTTTAATGAAAGAAAAACAAATGCTAAACACAGCCCTTTTCTGAGCTAGAAGAAAGGTTCAATGCATGCCTTCCTCTGTTCTCCACAACTCTCTTATAAAGTCCCTGTGCATCTTGGTAACTCTCCACAGCTGGGTCCAAGGCCAGCTAGGATCCCTTTCCTAGCCAAAGCAAAGGAGATAGCCCTTCTAGGGTCCTCTCCTGGCACAGGGGGCTGCATGCCACCAACACGCACGTGCTTAGTTTGCCAAGACGAAAGCGTTGATGGATGCAGTAGGATGCAGAAGGAAGGGATGGGCTGACTGTTCAGAGCTGAATGACTGCGTAGTCATGGTGTGGCTAGTGGGACGTGCAGTGTGAAAGTAAGTGCATGGTCAGGTTGGTGCTGGCAATCATGGGCTTTGGTTTCTGTGCTCAAGCGTAATAATGAGTGCCTGTTGTCATATGCTCAAGTCTTAGAGGCATTAAGGGAGGTGCAGGGGACTCTACTGCAAACCACTGGCTTTTTAAGACACTGGCTTCTCCCGTCGAGTATGCCTGTTTGGCTCTTGCCCCTCTGCAGAACTGACCCATGCATTAGTGAAGGTGATGCTTGAGAGACCTGGATGTGACAGACGGCCTTGGAGAAAAACTGAAAGGTGTTCCAGTGTGGGTCAGGGCTGACAGTGGATGCAGGACGTGTCATGGTTCACAGAAATGGGGCCAGGCTTTCTATCAGAAGGTTTTTAGAGTAGGGATTTGGGTTCAGAATAAGGTCTAGACTTCTCTCCCAAAGACAAATGCTCTGTTCTCTTTCCTGCCTTTCTGCTCTCTGGGTGCTTTCAGTTCCCTCCTGCAATGTGAACAGCCCAACCTAACAAGTGTGGGAAAACTTGGCTGTTCTAATAAGACAGGGGAGCATTCGAAAATGGATTAAGAAGGGATTGAATGTGTCTTGTGAGAGCTTGACTATTGATTTCTAACCCTCCCATTCTGATGTTATTGAAGAAATTATTTTCTTCTGCACCGTGCAGAGATTAAATATTAATAAATAGAAAATTAAAAAAAAGGGGGAGAAAAAGACCAGATCCCAAGACATCCCACTGCACAATTAAAAAGCAAATGAAGGATTTCTAGAATGAAAAACTTTGTTTCCTCAAGTTTTCTTGAGCTCAGAGTAGAAACATAAGGGGGTTTGATGAGATCATTTGTAATATTTCTATTTAGTGTTTTGTAGCAGAGATATGTGAGTTTGAGCTACATCCCATTGCAGTAGGTTCAGTATAAAGATAGAATAAAAAGGATGGAGATTTACTTAGATCCCCTTCACCAGTGACCCATTTACTCACTGATGATGAAGTAAGGGGGAAGATGCAGGTCTACTCTGGCTCCACTTACATTGTATCCTGCAGTCATACTCTGTTCCATTAGGTTTCTATTTATTATTTAACATGAGGAGATGGAAGACAAGGCATACCAAGATGATTTTTATGTCCTAGACGTTTCACTTGTACAAACATTGCACAAGCTGCTACTTCCCATGAACTCTGTGGTTCCCAAGTGAAACCCACATCCGTGGGTCTCTGAAGCAGGAGGGGAGCGGACAGGCAACCTTTGCATGCAGTTCAGGACTCCTAATGCACACAGGCTTTGCAAGGAAATCTGCTTCCCGCTTTGAGCTCGCCTATGAGAACTGCAGCTATTTTGCCCCATCTCCTCCCTCATTCCAGAGAGCTGGGCAGTAAGTGAATGCAAAAAGGGCACAATGAGAATCTCCCACCCAACTTCTGCAAGATTAGTGTTCTCTCTGTAGCAGGATACACATAGAAAATGCACATGAAAGTTTGGAGGCGTTTAATGTGGAAGACCATTCTTTTTTAAGGGAGTTGTTACCATGAGAAGGGGGCTTGCTAGGGTCTTATCCAAAGGCTGCAGAAGTGTATGTGTGTCTGCCACCCATCATTCACATTCTCTCCCAGCACCCTAAAAGGTTACTTATGTTGGTACATTGTCCAACAAATTTAGAGCAAAGTTAGTGAGTGGAGACAACAGAGGAAGGAAGAGGAACTAGCTCTAGTGTCCCATGAGCATAATCAAAGGCAGGATTTGGCCTACTGCTTTTCTCCACTCCCGTCTGCAACAGTCAGTGGTGTTGCTGGCTGATTTCCATTCTAACCCAATAGCTTCCAAGCTGCACAAGATGTACGATCAGTGTTTTACATCCCAAAGAGTCCCTTCTTTGACAGACTCATAGCTGGACATACCTTGACTGTTCCTGTCTCGATTCATCTTCTTTTTATGATCTCCCTTGAATTTAGTGGCCGTGTCTGGTTGTGGCTTTGCTGCTGTCAGTTCTTCATGGCCTTAATGCTCAGCCGTTTGAAGTCAGCTCGTTGGCTTTGGATCTTGTCACCGTGTTACTCATTTCATTATGGTCCTGTAGCCTGTTCTTTGTTTCCTCAGCAAAGCAAGCCCAGGTGGGACTTTCAAGACAGATGAGCAAGCCTGTGGGGAGAGACCCCTTACTTGGATGGCAGAAGTGCTGACCACCTTCAGCCAGTAGAGGAGGGGGAAAAGAATTGTTTCTCTGGATTTAAGGGAATTTATTTGATAAATGTGTGCCAAACGCACATGGAGAAATGAAAGCTTGGCCCTGGGCTTCAGATTCTGCTGTAGGGCTGAGCAGGTGGGGCTCCAGTCTTTAGTCTTCTACTGATTCACTGTGTGCCTGAGGCCCTTGAAATCACTGGGAGTCAAGAAGCTAAAGGCTTGTGAAACCCTGGTTATAAAGTCCTAGAGCTTCTGTGGCTTAACAAACGACTGCCTATCAGCAGAGCTGGAGTACCTAATCATGCACACTCTCAGTCTGCTCTAAAAACAAAACACCCTAAATTGGAGAGTCATCCAAGAATGCTTATATAGACAGTTATTAGGGATCAGCTGATGGGTGGTAACCCTGTAAGCCACAGTAAATCAATTGCTTTCTGTTATTCCTCATGCTCTCAGCCACTTTCTGTGCTTCAGTTCCTCGTCTTCAAAATAGCATGTTTGCAGTCCTGGGGCCTGAGAGGATCACACAAAAATGATTGTAAAGCACTGATATGGTAGATAGTGCTAGAGTCCCATACATGTTCTCCAGTGTTGCCTGGTGAGATGGTACAGTAATAGAAAAAAGTGAGTAAATGCCCTTCCTGGCTGTATGAGAAGAGCATGTGCAGATTATCCAGCACGTCACACCTAGGTTTAGAAGCAACATACGGCATTATTTGACAGACACTAGGCAATATTTAGTGACTACGCAAGCTATATATAATGGAATTACGGAGGGTGTGAGAAAGCAGCACCTCCTCCCATCTGCCCCCTTAAGGGACACAAATGCTTTGCTATAACACTGTTCCCCGAGAGCTAGAACTTTAGCAAATAAGGGACTTTATTAAGTTGTTAATAAGATTTCATTTTCTCACTAATGCTGCGGTGCTACATTATTAATTTAAAACTGTATTTAGCCTGACATGCTAAAGTGCTAGGCCTCATTATTAATGCATAAACCCATGCCTCTGTTGTTTAATTAAACACCATGATTATGAAGTTCTGATGTGGTTTAATGATAGCAGGCTGGAGTGGCAGTACATTCCTGTGCTCAGATCTCCCCCATTCCCCCCCCTCCTGCTGCTTTCTCCTTTCATTTCTCTTTAAAAGCACAAATGCAGTTGTTGTTCTGCTGAATAAACACCACATGACAAATGATGTTGATCTTTCCAAGGTGACATAGAATTGCATTTTTATTTTCCTAGGTTTAGCTTCTTATTGACCAGAGATTTCTATCCTCTATTTTTTAATGGCTCTGAAGGAAACTGTTTGTATTTCCCCAGAAGACAATGTAATCCTTGCTCCGAATAAAGTCAACAGGACTTTCCAACTGATTTCAACGGGACAGAGTTTCACCCAAAGGCAAGAAGAGACCTAGAGAAGAAGCCTAGACCGTTGTTGTATATGTCTGTTTAAACATGGTCATTTCTAAACAGTTGTTATCTTGGAGATGGAGCTTGTCAAGGGAAGATGATGTTGTACTGAATCACGTAAGAATTAAATGGATCTAGACCAGGATAATAAACCCTGTGGGCATTTCCTTGCTTCAGTTTCCCCACCAGCATCCTTCTGCATTGGGCTCAAGTGTTTTGGAGTCATTGTTTCATGTAGCCCATAATTTATTGTATTCTCCTTTGCAGGACCAAGACTTTCTGGGTATTTCTCAGAGACTCTGCTATGTATCCCTTCCTTTCTCCCCTCAACGTCCAGCTTCATCATCTTATTCCTCCCTGTTCCTTGCGATGATTCTTTCTGAACAGCAGCTTACCCAACCTGGCTTGCCAAGCCTCTTCCTTTATTGACTAGGAGTGAAATTAAACATATTCTTATGTACTTTCCTGCTTAATAAGGATTTACGCAGATCAGCCCTCTGTGCCTTTGTTTCTCTCCATACCCCTTGCCTGCTTGTCTGTTCAAACAGGAAGTGCTTGGCTTTGGAGCCTGCCATGTCCCAAACTTTGGGGTCCTCCCTCTCTTTTGAAGGCAAAGGGGGTTTTGCTGTGGTCTTTACCGGAACCAGAATTTTACCCCAAGCGTTTTTTCAGCCAAGGCAGACACTGGTCTGGCTCGTGGAGAAGGACAAGGACCAAGTTGCATGACTGCATCAGGGGTGCAGGAGCACTCATCATTCTGGCCATTTCTAGCAGGGTGGGTAAAGTCCCTCTCTATTGCCATCCAGGTGAATTCACAGCTGACAGCTAGTGCTTTGCTCAGCAGAGCCCAAATGCTGTTTTTAAATAACCATTTGTTTGAACCACATCTTTGATTCTCTTCCTTGTATCTCTCAAAGAAGAAAATTGTTCATTATAATCAACCATCCTTTGCCTTCTTGCACTGAAAGTGAGTGCACAGATCTGTTCTCTACATGTGCAAATACAACAGAAATGTTACCAAGCTTAATTTCTTTTAGTAGATTTTTTTTTTTAAAGTATGTGTTCAGCGAAGTAACCTTTCTCTAACAAAGAGATGACCTTTTTGCATTTATGTAGTGCTTGTTGCTAGGATTTAGATCTTTGCTGAAAGCTGTTATTTCTCTTAAGTACAGGAGAAAGTGCATTTTCACCTCCATTTGGGTAAACTGTCATTTTCTACTGTTCACTGCTTTTCTCACCATGGAATAATAATTTGAGGTTCAGTGGTTTTTTTGAGAGAATGCATTCCAGGAGTGTGGTGGGGCCTGGGAAGTCCTCTACGTGTGCTAGTGGGGGAGAAAAGGAAGAGGAGGGAGAAGGCTTCTGAAATATTTAAGGCTTCTGAGTACTGCAGTTGCTCAGCTTCTGCCATCAAATCATATTCAATTTAGGAGGGTCATGCAGGTATTTTATAATCGTACACAAAAAGCAGCCGGTGGGTAGCTGAGAAGCTATACATGTATGCATAATGTATTATTTTCCGGTGGTAGCACTAGCATCCATGGGAAGCCACTTTAGGTAGATTTAAGAGGATTCTGTCCAACCGTGATACTGATGAATAACAGAAATAATCTAATATTACTCTTTGTATAGCTGTGTTACTGGTGTTATTACAAGTCATACTATTAATACTGATGCAGTAGGAACTAAGCCACTTCCCATGCAGTAGGCTGTAACAGAGTGAAAGGGAGCATTAGACACATGTATGCAGATCACTTCATGAGACACAGACATCAGTCTCTCTCACTCTTTCTTGAACCGTTTCCTGTATTAGTTCTGTAGGTAGTGAGAGACTAAAAGAAACTGCAAAGAGCAACTTGACTAGTTATCTCTCTTTTCTCTGCAAATTGAGCATGGGAAAATCTCTCAATTCCTTTGGTGTTGGACATGTATGAAGTATGAAGACCCTGTCTAGTGGGGAAAAAGATCCAAAGACTTCAAGCACGTGCAGCTGCAGTTGTCTCCAAATAGGAACATGCAAAGTAAAAATGTCCCCTAAGAAAATTCACGCTTTTCTTGGTCAAAATTGCTCTTCAAACACATGACTTCATAAGCTGGATATACTGTTTGCCAGTCTCACAGTATTTCAGGAAGTGGAAGGCAGTATCTTAAGCATTTATCAGTCATGTATAATAATTGAATTGAATGTATTGCGGGGGAATGGCACAAAATTGCACTGCTCAGTGCAGGGTGCATTGCATGCTGTGGTTTCCGAAAGGTCAGTCAGGCCAGCCAAGTTAACAGCAATAGTCCCTCTTTACATCCTCTCTGTCTCGCATGCACTTAGAAGAGAGAGAGCAATTGACAGTTTCATTGCAATTGAAACAACTAAAATTACTCAAGTCCAAATCCCTCTTCTCCAAGAGACCATGAATTCAGCTGGATCAGAAGCCCTTGGTTAAGCAGCCCCTGAAAGTCTATCAGAAGTTTATTAGTATGGTAATTTATCTGGGTAAGCGCATAAAGATGCTAATTGAAATGGTTTTTTATGCATTATTTTTTAAAGGCAGAAAGGTTGGGGATTTTCTAGGAAGAAAAGTAGAATTGTCACTTATGTTTCATCATGTCATAATGTTACAAATTCATAATTTTCCTATGCTTCATTTTAATTTTTTTATTTTAAATGTAAAGAACAAAGAACTTGATACTCCAAAGATTTGGGGCTTGTGCCATGTCTGGTTCTGGTCTTGATGCATGGAGATAGATTGAATTAATCAAACTTCTTCACACTGCTATTTAATCGGGTTTACAATTAGCTGAGGGCTGCAGGTCTCCCGGGCCTATCAGCTTTGCAAGCAGAAGCTGTAATACAGCAGCTCTGCAGCCACACACTGGGAGTGCCTTACAGACCAGATTGTCATAATGTGGCATGAAATTAAAGCGTGATGTTACTTGACAACAGAATTTCAATTTCCCCTTCCCCCCCCTTTTTTCTCTTTAACAAAGTCTCTACCTAGACATAGGCCTCCGTGTTGAGTTGCACCCACCTGCTCTAAGCTACACAGCTGCCTTCAAAAGAGTTTCTGATACTATTAAACCGATCTCTGTTCCATTACAGTCATTCTGATATTCTTCCCCGTCTGCTTTCAATGGCAGATTATTTTGCTGTGAGGAGCTAACAAGCATACAGCTCTTAACTTGTTTCAATTCTTACTCAAATGTATTGATTTCATCTCTCCCTCTCTTCTCACAGCACAGAGGGTTTTCGCTGATGTCTGTTCTCCCCAAACCTGCCTGCGCAGTTATGTCAAGCCTCTTCAGCTGCCTTGCTGCCATTTAGAGTGGTTAAACCCATTTCCATTCAGGTAAACAAACACCGAGGAGTGGCGAGCCTGGGCTGGTTTTTCCTTCCATCACCCCTCATCTCTCGAGAAGCAGTATGGATGCACAGTTAGGAAATGGGATTTATAATTCCCCCTCCCACAAGCAAGTCAAGATCTTGTGAACAACACCACCAGCACAAATTAATTATCTGGCTGTTGATGATTTTGTGCTGTTCAGGAAACCTGTCATAGGAAGAGCTGAAAAGAAGAACATAACAAACCCAGAAGGGCTGGCTGGAAAGAGGTAAGGATCAGGTCAAGTTGGTAATGGAGGATGTTATTGCCTCCTTGAACTGACCTGGAATCTAATCTAATTCAATGTACACCTTAGAAATCAATGGGTAGATGATGAAGCGTTCCCTGCAGTTATAAAGGAAAAGGTTGGGCATATGTTCCTGATGGTGAGATTTGATTGTGGAATAAACTCCCCAGCTGCAACACTTGAAGGTGCTGGAGTTACACTGGACAAGGAGAATCACACCCTAGGTTGAGAAGCCTGGCCAAGTGGTGTACGTGGGGATCCACCTCTGGTCCTGCTGAAGGGAATGCGTGAGGCTCCTGCAGAAACAAGGTCTGGCCTTTGATGACACGGTTTGGTTTCTGTGGACCACGCTCACTGGTTTCTCATGACTTTTCTAGGTCTGGGAAGTGATCAGACCCACTGGTGGCCTGGCCCTTCAATTTGCAATGATGGATACTGCTCGTTAGTTCTGTGATTTTTTCCACCTCTGAATTAAAAAAAGTGTTTAAGTTCCACCTCTTCTAATATCAGATACTGAATAGAAAACCAAACTGTATCCACAGAACAACAGCTGTAGAGGGGTGACAGAGGTGAGATTCATGCGAAACAGACATAATTATGTCTTCTACATTCACTTTTAACTGTATCTGCTGCCTGAAATGGCACAGAGCTACAATTCTGAGAGTTATTTGGACATATTTAATCAGAGTAGCCTCCATTTAGCTATCAAACATGGGAGCAAAATGAGCTTTGCTTATTAAAAAAACCCAACTCTGTAAACCTCTGTCCCCCATTGCTCTCCATTCTTTTTTCTTTCCTGCATGGTGCTGAGCATCTCCCAAGGATTAAGCGATTATTCAGAAAATTGATTCTGCTCCCATGGAAGGTGATTACTTCCCCCATGCTGAAATCCACAAAAGCACAATCAGGTACACAACCAAGGTAGTTTTAAGCATTTGCATCTTATACAGGTTGGCCTGCAAACACCTGTAGTTTTTCTGGCTGATGGCAACCATTTATGGGCATAGGGGGTAAGGAAAAAATCAGTGAACTTTAAAAAGCAAAATAAAAAGAGAACATTCTTCTGATTGAGAAAAATCAAGCTTAATGAACTGAGATGAAATAATTTCCTCAATTTGCTTGGACATTTTAAATTAAAGGCAGAGTGTAACCTCTGCTTGTAAATTACTGTAAACATTTCAATCACTCTCTAATTCATGGTAAAAGGGAGGAAAGGCTGGACTATGGAATGCTAATCAAAGATCACTCCTGGGAAGTCAGACTCTTTGTTTTCCCCTATTTTTTTGGGTCAGAGTGTCTAGGACTTTACAGAATTTCATATACATATATATATATATATATATATATGAATATTTATGAAGAGCTTGCTAGTGACAGACCAGGCTGGCCCTGCAGGCCCAAAGGAATTAATGTAAGTTCCAGTCAACCATGAAAACCCACTAGAATTGAACTGTATTTCAGCATGGTGGATAAAGCACATCAAAGAGCAGAATTTCTATAAGATAATTACACACAATGCAACTCTAATCACAGAAAGACTGTGGATATTGCTGATAAAGCGTAATAAATCTTTTATGACTATGCCTTGTTCTGCTGAATCAGCTTTCTGTTTCTAGTGCACTAAACTCCAGATTCTTGCCTTTATTTATATATTTACAATTTAAAAAAAAAAAACCACATCAACTAATGATTTACTGTAGCTTCTGTGAAAGGTTTGGGCTTATTTAGTTTTTTGTTGTTGCACTTGTTGAAGTGCAGTTAGATGAACAACAGCAAAATATTCGTCTCTCCTGTCTGGCAAGTCTGCAGAAATAAATTGTCTATAAGCTGAGAACCTGCCTTTCTGTTGTTGTATTTTAAGAAATTGGAATAATTTCAGTTCTGACAGTTTGAAGTGTTCAAAATTCAGGCTCTCTCTCTCATACTCTATAGCACCATGAATTCGTCTCACAGACTCACAGAACGGTTGAGGTGGCAGAGAGCTCTGGGGATTATCTAGTCCAACCCCCCTGCTCAAGCAGGGCCACCTAGTTGCCTAGGACCAGGTCCACTCGTGTTTTGAATGTCTCCAAGGACGGAGGCTCCACAACCCCTCTGAGCAACTGGTTCCTGTACTTCACTCTCCCAGTAAAATTTTTTTCCGTACATTGAAACCGAATTTCCTGTGCTTCGGTTTGTGCCCATTGCCTCTTGTCCTTTTAGTGGGCACCACTGAGAAGAGTCTAGCTGTCTCCCAGCTTCCCACAGCTGCTGTCCCCTTACACACAGGTCTAAGCCTGGGGACTGAGCAAGCCCTAGCATAGTACGGGCCCTGAGCAGTAGTAACCTGTGCCTGATGCTGATAACAGCCCATTCCTACAGCAACAGGGGAACTGGAAACATAGAGTCTGCGGTCACCAGCTGTTTCTTGCCTGTTCTTGGGGACTCCTTCTGTCTCACTGTGGATCTCGCTCGTATATCAAAACATCATCTGAGCACCAGCAGACACATTTATAGAAGGTGTCTTTACTGTTCCTTAATCAAGAAGCAAAAGTTTGCCTTCTTCATGTGAGCTTTGCCCTTCATTTGTCTTTCTGGCATATGGGCAGCAGAAGGTCTCTGCTTCTGACAGAGTGAAAGAATTTTACATATGGTTTAATTACAGTAAATTATCAGCAAAGGGAAGGGTTTGCAGGGGGACAGCTGAATCCCGCTCATGGGTTCAGTGAACGTCTGCCCAGGATCTCAGTGCTCTGCCACGTTTCACAGTGACACTTTGCTCCACCCCAGAGGACAACTGTTCTGAGCAAAGTCCATCCCTCGGTGTCTCTCTGTGCTGGGAACCTTTCTCGAAATGACAGCATGGGAAATGTCTGGCTTCTCAGTCTGTTGTCTCAACTTTGTGCTCTGGGAGGAACATGGAGAGGAATTTGATGACAGGATCAATATTTCCTAACTCCAGATTCATATCCTCGTCTAATTTCATAACTTATAGGCTGATGTCCTCTCTGGGTGTTGTCTTCATTAAGCCTATGGCGAGTCTGAACATGAACTGATATATCCTCTGGCAAGTAGCTAGATACTCTCTTTCACATCTATTGTGCTCTCCCGATCCCTTCGACAAGAGCATGTTACTCAAGCTACACTTAAGGCTTTCCACAGCCCTTGTGAGTGCACCATAACTTCAGAGCCTTATTTATATTAGTAGCATCACCCTGGTTGTCACCCAATGGGAAGTGCTTTCGTATGCAATCCCCCAAGCAGACATGAAAGACCATGTCAGGACAATGGAGGGCTGCAGAAGATGTTCTTCCTTTGCCTGATTTACATCATATCTTTGAAAGCATGTCCCTCCTGTGACAGTCTGAACCGAATAAACAAAGTTCTTGGGGAAATGGTATGCAGTGTTCAAACACTTTGCTGAACTTTAATGTTCTGTAAGTTGTAAGGAAATGACTACAAAAGCCTTGGAAGAGCAAAGGAAGAGAGTTAGCTCAAGGCAAGGTGATATTCCCTCATTAAAATCTATTTGTGCAAAGTTAAGACGTCAAAGAAATTTCACTTGTTCCAAGGGGGTATGAAAGCCCATGTTATTAGTGATCAGAAGGGACTTGGGAGTCCTATTTGCCAAAGAGCAGGGTGTAGTGAAAGAAAGGAAAAGAAAAAAAAAAAAAAAAGAAAAAAAATTGTGTTTGAGCATTTAGTGTTATCTTAGAAGAATAATGAATTCAACTGCCTTAAAACAACAACTTTTGTTACCCAAGTATGGATCATAGAAAATATTTTTAAGAAAAAGTCTTCAAAATGTGGCCTGAGATTCCGCATGCAGTTTTTCAAGCCATGCTGCTGCACCCACAGAGACCCACAGTCCAGTTCCAAGGCAAACCAACCTTGTATCACTTCACCCGTTTTCACAGAGGGTGAATGAGGTTGTTAAAGGCCAGATTATTAATTCTTAGATTATCCCGCGTATGCTTGTGTGGATGGTGTGCGCCCCAGAACCGTGGTATCACATGCAGGGTTAGAATGAGATATTTAGCATTAAACCTGGCACTTCTTTTCATATTTTCATAGCTCAATGATGACAGCATCAGGTGTTTTTGCAATCCAAGAACCAAACACTCCTCAGGTGCAAACCGTTTTGTGGTTGTTGGGGGTTTGGCCCTTTTGATGCAGGCGTTGTGGCAGAATCAGCATTTGCATCTGTGTTCAAAGTTGCCTGAGCACAGATGTGGCAAGAACACCATGTGGTCTGCCTGCCCTTAACTGCTGGTGAGTAGAGGGGGAAATGAATCTGGGCCTTTGATTCTGCACTTCATGGTGTATTAGCCATCTGCAACAGTGGGAAAAACTGCTAAAAATACTAGTTTGAAGTACGAATAATCCTGCCTCCAGGAAACGTAGCTTTGGCTGATGGTGGGGCGTGCATGTGAGCCGGACCGCAAAATTTAGCAGCATTCCTGGGCACCACGTGCTAGCAGTGACCCTTTTCTGTGCCTCTTTCCAAGTGCCATACTCCTCGGCAGGATCTGCAGTGGGACCTGCTTGGGCAACTTGGCCCGTGCTCCAGAGAGAGCAGCCGAGCTGCGGCGGGGAGGGGGTGGCAGCAGACGAGATTGCAGTAGCACACACAAAAACGGAGTTAGGATAGCTAAGCTTATGACTCTCCGGGGCCCTGCCAGAGTCTCGGTTGCTCCGTGAGTGGTAACTGCTGAGGATGTGCATAGTGCTTACTGCATGCTTTTTTTCTCTTTCCTTGAGAAATCAGCAGAAATCTCCTATCTCTGCCTAGGCTGGCCTGTCCATCTGTTTTGACGGCTTCTTTTATCACTAGCAGTCGTGTGAAGAATGAGCACATTAAAAGGTAAGGTTCTCTTTTTGTGCTGATAGTAGACGAGGCCCTCCCCCAGTTTTGCATTAATGTAGAGTGGTGATGTGGCCATGGGCTGATTGCATTTGCTAATGTTAATCACCAAGGGGCCAGGCGAGGTGAATAAGTGAACTATATTTTATTCAGTTTGACAGAAGGAGGAGTCGAATGGAAATGATTTTTATCTCTGGTTGTGGCCGACCTAAATTAATGCTACCTCTGGTGCTGACAGGCTCAGGAGAGCAGATGTCTGTATTTTATATGCTCTCCTTCGTAGGGGTATCAAACCACACATCAGACTGTGCGTTAACTTAGGGACAAAGCTGATCCGTGTCCCCAGTTGCATGGGCTGTGCAGCCTGAAAGATGAAGATGTAGGGAGTGAAGTCACGGTTTGTTTTGCCTGCTTGAAACAAAGACAGGTCACTAGAGCTGAATTTCAAGTGCTGGCGAGGTGGATGGCAGGTCCTTTACCATGACATGAGCAGAGGGAAAGAGAGGAGGGAAAATACCTTAGCAACTCTTCAGCAAAACACTAATTAATCGCTGAACACCAGTGATGATTACTACCCTGCCAGGAGCGTAGACCTCCTTAACCACAGCTCTGTCTGTGTTGTTCTTCTCTCAGGAGGCTGTTGAGGCTCTGCACTCCCAGACCAGGTGAACAAGGCTGCATGTTGGGCTGTTCCCCAGACTCACCCAAACCCTGCAATCTAAGTAATACTGAAAGCTTTCAAGGTTTAAATAGGGGGTGAGATATTGCAAGGGATAGATATTGCTGCTGCTGTGTCCAGGTGGGAGAGAGGTTACTAGAGGACCCTTGTCTCTAACCTCCCTCCTGGGGAGCAGGGCTGTGGGCTCCCTGCCCGCGGGATCCACGGCACTGCTTGTCCAAGGGCTGTACAGGGGACTGGTAGGAGAATGACCAAGGCCTGGCAGTACCCAGGCACCAGAAAACCTCTTCTGCCTTGCATCTTGCATTTGCTTCTTGGAAAAAGAAACACTGTGCTAACGATGGATAGGTGAAAACAGAGCAGTCACTGGAAACAGAGAGGATGGAAGAGGCTTAACGAAATCTACCCAGCGAATGAAAGAGAGATGGGAAGGAGAGCAAACGGGGAAGCAAATGTGATAATTGGCAGAGCGTGGTAAGCAGTGCCACCCACGCAGCTATGGGTGGGATGTTGGGAGCTAAGGCAAGAGGCACTGCAAGCACATTTCCATTTCTTAATTCTCTGTATCATGCTCCTCTTCTCATTTCAAGGTCTGATCAAGTCTGACTATCGTCACCCCTTTTTGCTGTAAAGACACCTATTAATGTTGACAGTTTAGGTGGCTGGGGGATGTGGTATTAGTACTGACAAATGCTGGTAATTTGCAAGCAATGTTTTCCCTCTAGCACCAGTGGGAAATCACCTAACCTTTGCCAATAATTCTCAACATAACTCACAAAACCTCATCTTCTATCATTACGAGGAGCGGCATTTCTGAAAATTATCAGCTTCTTCTTGAATCCATCCATGCTAGACTACACAGAGGAGGTGATATTAATCAGTGTGTGAGGCCCACTGTAGTATTAAGGATTCTCTTACAAGATCTTTTTACCATATGCTCTCTGATATTAAGCTTACTTGATTATGCTTTCAGATCTTTTTTTTCCGACCTGTCACATCACTTGGCTTTAACTATTTTTTAGCTGTTGTTATTATATCATTTTTTTTTTAACCATGATTTGCTTAACATGTCTGTGGGGAGCACTTGTGTATGTTTATGCTTTAAACCAACACTGATTAATCAATAACTGGTGGACTGGTATGAATGTAATTGGCACAGATCTGAAGGCTGCAATGGGGACAGTGAGCCGAGAATCTGACCTGCCATCCATACGCTCAAGCACAAGTAACAGATTTTCAGAAGTGCTGAGCTTAGAGCAGCTTCTTTGGAGAATACATTGAGCTGTTGGCCAGTTAAGTCTTTGGCAAATCTTGCCTTAATTTTTCAACTGAGAATATACAAAGAAATGACACTGATAGAAAATATCCTGGCACCTGTGCTGAGCCGAGGAACCTCCTGAGTTCAAATACAGCCTGATCTTATTTTGCAGAAGCTGTAGCCGAACAATGCTGATAGCAACTGTCTTTAAAGTGAAATTAAAATGTAATGAGGGTGGGAGGCAGGGACAAGCTAGCATGGACCATCTGAGCTGTTGCAATTCTAGAATTCATCAGTGCTGCTGAAAGCGGAGAGCGGCTGTTGTGTTATTGATGCAGGGGGAAAGCGAGGTTATTGCATTATTGACATACAGTAGGTGGAGAAAGATTACCATGTTAGCAGCGGTACAAGAAGCGAGATTATCCAAATGCAATAAGCCATTGTTACAGCAATGACATTTTTCCACACCTCCCCCCCCTTCTTATCCTGTCCTTTCCACCTCCCGCCTGCGTAATATTAAAGGTCAGTAATATCCAGACAGATGGTTGGGAGGGTTTACAGAGAGGGGCTGCTTTCTTTGGTCATTTTTCTGAAATGGTGATTGTGCTCAGAAAAAAAGAAAGCATTTGGGTTTTCTGACTGGGATTAACTCATCCGAATGCCGTACTAGGCAAGAGAGAATTTGGGTTAGGAGATTGTCCCTTTCACTGACATCTGCACTACTCTCTATGACAGCTCTGAGAGGCACAGCTACATCATAGGCACTGGAATAACCAGGGGATAAATGCCACTGGATTTTGGCTCTTTATTTAATAAATAACTTTACGAAATGTTTTTTTGCTGTGAAAAAGGGGCAGTAAAATTTTGAGGGGGGGTCTCTGCAATGCGTTGATCCTTAAAGGACTCTGATCCCTCATTGGCTCAGGTTCACTTTTTTGCTTCTAGATGAAACCTGTCTTTTCTTCTACTTCAGTTCCCTGGATTTAGTTCTGTCTTCATCTGGAACTGCTTGTTTGCTCTTAGAGCAGGCTTCCTAATACTAAACCATAATTGAGTAAAATCATTACCCACTGCAGAGGAAGTGACTCACTGTGTAAAATATCCTCCCTAGAAGATGCATGAAGCTGTCTTCGTGGGTCAGATCTGCAGTTCAGAGAAGTTCATGTCAAGAATCCCTATCGATGGCCGTGAGTTTTGGAGCTGGTCTGAAGTGATCAGCTCATATCCTCCTGCATTTAAATGGGTTACAGGGGCAACTTCTGAACCCTGATCCCCAGGGACGGAGCCACAAAGATTGCCGCGTCTGCAGCAATCTCATCTGTCCATGGTCGCAGTCAGGGAGAGAAGAATGGCTGCTTAATCAGACGCACAATCTGAAAATGTCACATTATTATTTATGAAGTGTTTAATAATCACACCACAATCATTGGACGCAGTGAGGTGGAAAACGAAAATGTATTTTTTCAAATAATATATTCGAATTCTGTTATTTTGGGAAAAAAAACCCTAAGTAAATGATTTCTTTTAATTTGAAGAATACAGTTTGTGCTAGTCTTGCAACAATGCCTCCTTTATGCGTGGATCAGAAGTCACACACGGCTGGGGCAGTCTTGAATTTAGCAGCTCGGATCAGCTAGATGTGCCCCTCTGCTGTCCACATGCATCTCTCACTTGCTGTTGGGAAACCCTGCAAAGTTTGTTCAGCTCTGAGCATTGCAGCCCTGGATTGTCTCTGAGAAGCAGCACACTGAGAAGTTCAAACCTGGCTGTGTCTGTGAATACTAACAATAATCTATAGCTTTTAGATAGCTTTTAGATAAAGCTATAGTATAACGGCATTTTCAGCCGGGATAAAGAAACAGCTCTACCATAAAACCCACTTACTTAACTATCCCAGGGGTGGCTGGAGAACAAATTGCATTTGGATAGATGTGGGTCTGGAAACGGGACTGGTGCAGGGAGCATCTCTGTGTGTATTTGCATGATGCTGGAGAACGTGACTTGTCTCATAAGAAAGGCAAGCAGGCCACTGTGCTTACTGAGGGAGAAAAAGGAATATATAGTATGGATTGGTGTAATTTGTAATTATTAGAGATGTGTGTCTGGTTTTGCCTGTATGTTTCACCTAATATTTTTTCCATCTTGCTGTCTTTCCCTTTGTGACCAGGGAATTATTTTGTAGCAGCGCTTTAAGCTTAAAAATATAAACGCTTATCCTGTCTCACTGTTTTGCATCCTTTCTTTCCACACTGGCCTTTTCTTTACTGATGTCTTGCTTCATTTTCATATTTTCAGATCACGGCTCTTATTTGGAGTGGGGTCCTCTGAAGAGCTGAGCTGCTCCGTGTCCTGTCGCAGGGGAAGGGAGTTCAGAGCACATTATTACTCCAAGGCTGGCGCCTTTTGCTGCCTCCTCGTTCGTGTGCCAGCATGATCAGCAATCGAAGGCAGCCGAGGGGATCGCAGAGTCCAGGCATGTAGTGCTGCTCAGGAATTTGTGCTCCCTCTGTTGGCTGCCTGGCTCTGGAGCAATGGAGGAAAAAAATAAACGTTATTAGGTTATGTCAGGCAGGAACAATTTCTCTACTTCTAATTGCCTGGTGACCAGCAAGCCAATTTTGGAGGGCGCTATCAAAATAAAGGGCCTATTGCGTCAAGAATTTGACTACCCAACTGCTTCTGAATTTGGTGTGTTGTGGATAATTCAGGGAACTAGACTTTGATTTGTGTAAATGCTTCCGTCTGGGAGAAACAGTGTGAAGCTGAGGTCTGTAGGCTCAGGTCTGTGTAAATCCGAGCAGCTTCAGGGCACTCCAGCACATCCCGGGGGCAAAGAGCCTTCATGATGCATGGCAGGCAGACGTGTCCCCAAATTTGTCATCTGTGCTTTGGGCCTGGTTGCGGAGATGGTGCAAAGCCTTGTGCCTGGCGTGTGCCTCTATGGCGATGCTGTCAGCTCATCTACACCTTGCCTCCACAGACACTTGCAGCAGAAATGGGTCTGCCTCTCTCCTCATACTCTCCGCCACACCTGCACCTCCCACCCCACGGACGCGTAAGTGATGGCACGGGGAGGAAGACAACACAGGCCCATACAGACATGCATTTCATATAGCTTCCCATGTATCATATCATCTCTGCCGATTAATGCAGTGCAATCAACAGTTTAATATGTTACTACTAAATACGTTAATTATATTATTCCTTTCTGACACTGCAATCACTAGATTTTTATGCTTTGATGCTGAATCTAGTAAAACTTTAAATTAGAGTAATTAAATAATTAGCTGTAATATGTGACAAGCCAACAAGACGATTGCTGGTTTATTATTTTTGCGGTGACATCGTTGCTTCTGTTTGTGTTCAGGCAGCCAGGCCTCGCAAGGGAGTACACAATCAGGAATACCATCTTACTTCAGAACCAGAGATCTCAGCCAGAGTCAGTTTGGACCAAGGAAAGTAATTTGTATTGTCTTGAGCTCCAACAGTAGCTCTCCATGTTTTTCTGACTTGTTTCTTTGTCTTTAAGATATACTTCACCACCCCTTTCTCCTTAAGGATTATTTCTACTCTTTTCCAAAGCTCTACTGTCCCTAATGGCTTTTCCCTCTCCGTTTAACCTTACACTTCAGTGCACTTGTTTAGGCTTTTATCTTTGGTTCAGGGCTCTGGCTGTTTTCTGCATGCCTTTTCTTTTTTTTTTTTTTTTTTTCATTTATATATATTAGCTGCCCAACACATCCCTGTGACAACTGGAAAAAGAAATATCCCCTTTTCTGCCTGAGGAGCTCCTGCTGGGGAAAATGGGTTGGGTGAGGTTTCACAGTGTAGCGCTGGCAACCTGAAATGTATAAAACTGGACAGCCCTGCAAGAGAAATAGAGCTGCCAATGCCGTGTTGTGGTATCTCAGAAATCAAATATCAATTTAGATGAGCAGGAAGACTGCCAGCACAGACTTGGGCTCTTCTTCTCTATCATTTTGCCTCTTTACCTCTTCTCCTACTCCCTCTGGTTCTCCCTCGCTCTCCCGTTTATTCATGCAACCACTTGTGCCTGAGCAGCACATGAAGTGCTTGGGAAATCACTGGTTGCAACAATTGCAATTACCAGATTTTATAACTCTTTCGGAGATCATTGAGGTTTTTAAGTTGGCATCTGAACAAGGTCCTGTTATTGAGGATGTCAGGTTTTAATGGAGCCTTTGTTTGTTTGTTTGCTTGTTTATTTTAATGCCAGCTGTTTTCTTACAGGTTGGTGCCAGGAGAAAATCCTGCTCTTGTACATCACTCAGGACCCTTTAGGTGAGAAAGGGGATGCTTCCCCGGCCCCTCTGCAGTGCGTTGGCACTGCAAACCATGGCCAGAGGCAAAATGAGAGTGTCCTCGTTTACAAGCTCCCTCCCATGACAGTGGGCAAAGCCTCTGCAGCAGTGTCCCAAAGCGTTTCGGCTTGTGTTGTTCCAGCAAAGTGCCCCTTATGCAATCCCTTGGACGTCGGCATCTCACTGTGATTAAAACCCACGGCCCGTGCCTGTGCAGAGGCAGGACCTCGGGCAGGGGGACCCTCCTGCGTGACAGGTTTTGTCCCTCCTGCACACGTTCTCCTGTTTTCAGCAGCTCTTCCAAAAACTGAGAGCAGCAGTGATGTGTTTTACAGCCCCGCGGAGTGTGAGGAGAAGTGACAAGATTTTCCTATAAATATGACTCTAATCACACAAATGTGCAAACCCCTTAGGAGGGATTCAGGTGAATTTCACACTCTCTGATAGGTTTTTGTTGTTGTTTCATTTTCTCGTCTTTTTTTTTTTTTTTTTTTTTTTTGCTAATTTTTTACCTCGCTGCAAGGTCTGGGCTGCACCTTACCTTTTTTCTTGTAGACAGCTTCGGCTGCATCCCCAGAAACACAAAAAGGATCTAAATTAAATACTTCACAGCAATGCAGCGCTTTACAGCCTTGAATTGGCTATTAATCCTCACACTCACTGTCTTGGCCAGCAACACAAAAACAGGCTGTCTCCTCTAAAATAAGTGGAAAACAAAGCAAAAGAGCCAGGTTAACTTTGGTTGCCCAGTAGCACCGTTGACTTTAGTGGGCTTACATCAGGGGTTAATTTGGCTTAGAGAGATTCTGTTTTTAAAAAATAAGCCTCCAGTTTTCCTCTCGTCCTATCTGCGCATTTATTTGGTGGGTACCAATCCAGTAATGACACCCATACCCCTGACAGAACATAAAACTGCCAAGCCTTTTGCTGTTGCTATTTTTCTAGCAACGCAAACACTATATATACCCCTCATGATACATTTAAAGCATTTTACATCATATATACATATCTGGCATCACTGGTCCCTGAGATGCTGCTTGCTGGTAAGCTTGATGGGATATGAATTTTGTTAGCTTCCCCGGGGAAAATTCATTCTCTCACTTGTTTTAACTTCTTGTTTCAATCTTAAAAAGGAGCGGTAGGGAGTAACCTTGTAAAGTAAGAAGGATATTTAAGAAAAAAAGAAAGAAAAAGAGAGTCATTGTTGAGCAGGCAATTTTTTTTTTTTTTTTTTCACAAGAAGCACTATTTTAAAATGTTAGGAATTTGAATATAGATACTCAAATGGAGTTTTAGTAAATTTAGTGGAAACCCAAAAATAACACTGTAAGAGTAATTAAGGCACTTTGCTACTAACTCCCTAAGTATTTGATAGGCTCGGCTCTTGCACAGCAGAAGTTGGATATCGTTTCATGGGGAGGTCTGTAAAGTAACTTACACCAGGTGGAAGTTTGATGAGATCTAAGTTAAATAGGTGCCTTTTAGGGCATGTTACAATAGCTCTACCTTTCAGCCCATTGTAGAGCAGCCTGCGTGTAAACCAGTGGGATCTATTGTCCGTCACCTCCGCTGCTATTTATATGGGTAATTTAATTTAACACCAGCAGGAGGCTTCCAAATAACTCTCCCCAGCATGGGAAGAATAACCTCTAGTGCATATTCACACAATATTTTTGACCTGCGGGGCTGACCAGATTTGGGAGGGGATGTGTGTTGTTCTGTTTGGAGGAGAACTGAAGCCAGTTATGCCTCTACCCTTGTTCTGTTTTATTTAAGGGATTTTCTAATTCTCCTTCCTCAGAGCTGGGTCTCCAGGGTTCATCGTGTCCCTGCCATTTCTTTCTCCTAGCCTTTGCATTTACTTTATTATATTAAACTGCACAAATCGCATCTGCCTTTATGACCAAGCCTCTATGCTGGATTTTTTTGACCATTACACAAATTCAGTTTCAACGACGGCCCTATAAACGATTGTATTGACCCAGAAGCATTGTGTGTGGCTCTTAGGGGACGGGGCCATGGTAGCTGAGGGCTGGGAAACTCCGAACCGCATCCCCAGCCTTGCTGTGCCAGCCTGTGTTTTGGGTGATGGTCTCTCTTGTTTTGGCTGTCATGACATTAAGCCTCAATGGAAAGGCAATTGCAACTGCCAGTTTCACTGAGGTTATAACCCACCCATCGCAATATGGTATATGTCTGCGTAGAGCGAGGATTTATAGGCTTGTGGAAAGATGCCACATGCTTACTAGCCGGTGAATAGAAATAAGAGAGTACTAATTAGGTCTGTGATGTTGGCAGATGGATCCATGTGTCAGGAAAAGAAAGCACTGTGCTATATAGAAATCCGGCCATCTTTCAAGTGTATTCATCAATATATGTAAACCGTGAAGAAGAGTTATTCCATATTTGAAGAACACAACACAGATTTCAGCACCAGGCTCCTATGAAAGATGCAACCTTCCGAACCGAGCCATTTCTGAATACATCATTTAACTTATCTCACGGTGCAGCTGTCTTGTGTGATTCCAAATGTCACTAAGTTTGGGGAGATTTCTGAAAGGAAATGTGCTCGGTATTTCTTCGGCTGCCTTTATTAATTGAACCAGAGGGGGAACAAGTGGATACAAATGGTTTCGTTTGGCACGTGGGATATATTGATTCCGGTATTTTATCTTGCAAGTATTATTAGCTGGAGCGGAAGTTTTCCAAGCTGGGTACCAGTTTTATTTAGTGCCTCCGCATGTCTGGGGGAAGCTGGTGGCCTTGCCTGCAAATCCGGTGGCCCAGGTGAATGCATAACGCTCTGACTTTGCCCGCCGGTATTAGTCCTTGCCCTACATCTCCTCGCGGCACTAAACACTCCTTTATTTTGGCTCCCCCCAAACGGGGCAACAACAAGAGCTCATTGCCTGCTTCAGCTCCACCGCCCAGGCCTGTGCATATCAAACCCCAGTATTTTGCCTGTGCGTTGACTGCGTCACATGAAAACACACTCTGTTGCACCCTACCAGATGCTGCTGCTCCTTATACTAATGCTCCGCAGTAAGCGAGCCCTGGCAAATCCTGGAGGCATTCCCACCCCTCGCTGAGGGTGCTGATGGCTGAAGAAACATGCTCAGCTTTTTTGGGAGCTGTGTTTAATTATTGTACTCAATTAGTCACTTCCCCCACCCCCACACTTTATTTATAATTTTTTTTTCCACGAGTCACGAAAAGGTTGTAGCCAAAAGCTTTAGAGATGACAGATGATTCACAGATAACCCCCTCTCCTGTTTTGTACTCCCAAGAACTTTGGGAACCAGAAACCAAAGTAATTTTTGGACTAATGCAGCTGCTCATGCTGGGGCTGTATAGCGATAAATTACCTGGCCTCTCCCTTCTCCTTCCCTCCGGTGGCTCTGGCACCTGCGCGTTATGATTAATATAGGCATTGCAGGTAATATTAAGCACATTGGAAGGTTTCCATGAGCCAAAGGCTATCGGGGGCCATTTCACGGCCTGGAATGAAGGCCGTTAGGGAAAATGTGGGCATTGCAATTTCATAAAATGCATGAAGAGCTGGCTCTAAAGGAAGACGCACCTCCCTCCTTTGAGAGGAGACCCCAGAAAGGCAGTGCTTTATTTTCCCAAAGCCTTTTTCTGCCTGCTTAAGTTCTTGAGCTGTTACAGAAAATAGGAACATTTCGGCCCTATCAGTGTAATAGCTAATAATAGCCTCACAGTTTACTTATCTTCACACGAACCCTTTAATATACCCAGTCATTTTCTAACAGATGGGAAACAGGTATGGAGGACACCTAAGCAGCTGGCCCAAGGTCGTACGGGAAGGCTGTGGCAGAGCCGGAGCTGAGCCCAGCTCTGCAGATCCTGAGCCAGATCCCCAGCGACTGGGCGACATCCTCGCCTAGCGAGCAACGGGAGATTACACGCTGAGAGCCAAGCCGTGTCCCGGACTATCCTCAGCCTCATCTGCTGACAGAGAAGGACTCAGATTGCTGCCGAGGGCTGAGTCTGATCTGCCCTGACGGACGCTGCAGCCTGACCCAGGGCTGGGATCTCAGTAGGAACAAGAGGGGCTCAGCATCTCTGTGAGCGGTAGCCAGGATTTGGCCTTGTGCAGCAGCGTCTACGCTAGGGAGAGCTGAAGGAGCTGGTCATCTTGCAGAATGCATGCATATATATAAATATATGTCTATACAACCTACCTCCCACATGCAGCTGGAGAGGTTCAGCTCAGTGCCATGGGCTCTGCTCCACCTATTATTGAGCCCACCCCGCTCAGACTTGCGATGCTCCCGATCGATACTTGTTTATACAGCATTTCCATGTTCATTTTTGTTTGGTGGCCTTTGCAGTGAGGTGCAACAAGGTGCTTGTACGAACACCGCTGGGGGGAAGAGAAGGCACGTCCTGCCTCGCCCTGCCAGCTCACCGGCAGCCTGGAAACACTTTGCGGAGGGGATGGTCCCTCCTGGGCTCCCCAGCATCTCCTCTGCGAGCCCCCAGACCCAAGGGATGGCATTTTCAAATCTGTCAGGCTATTTTAAAGAGGGCCATCTCTTTTTTTAAAAACACTTCAGTGAAACAGATGCTTGAGTTGTTCCTTAATCTAGAAGGTAACTGCTAATTAGTTTTGTATACACCATAAGCCTTCGCTCCACATGGCATATTTTGTGTCAGCGAAGGATCCCTATCAGGGGCTTTATCTGTTTGCTGTCCTCCCCCGGTATTCAGGAGAGAAATGGAGTTTCCATCCCCAGCTCTGCCTTTCCACTCTTATAATTTCTCTCTTAAAAATCAAATCACGCATCCTGTGTGGCTGAAATGGGGTGTTCGGAGGAGGGGACCAGCCCCTTCCCCCTGGCCCTGCTCACCTTCTCTCCACGAAGGCTGCATGGCTTCTGGGGGAGTCCACATGTACGTTGTGGCTGCACGGTAGGGTTTTTTTCTTTCAGCAGGGCCCCTCTGCCGCACGGGGATTGCACATGTGTGGGAGGAATACAGTGCATGGCCCATTTGAAGTCTTCTTTATAAATATTCAATTCCCCTTGACGCAACGGGCAACACAGCAAAGCAGCCCCTCATGGTCTTGCATGGCAATAATTTGCAGATTAAAACTCCTCCAATGTGCATCCCCACAATGGGCCCTGCCTTATCTGGAATGGGCCTGTGGAACTATTGTGGTGATAATCTGGGGATTAAGAGACTTTAATAAAAAGCTTTGACATGACAGGTCATAGCCGCTCTGGGGGAAAAAAAAAAAAATCAAATCTGTTACTCCCGAACGGCTTAATCCTGTGTGAGCCGGGATCCTCACTCTCCAAGGGTGCCAGGGGGATTCAGAGGCACTCAGCACCTTGCTCCAGGAGCTTGTGGTCCCCTAGCACAGGGCTAATTGTTGCCTTATGAGTTTGCTGTTCTCACTGCGCCCTGTATAGCCAACCTGGGGGGACTCCAATGCCTTTTTGGAGCTTTTCTTAAAACCCACCGCCCCAGGGCTGCTACTGCCCTTAACCCTTGGCTGCGGAGGACCCACGCTGCATCCATCCTTCTGAGCTGGCTGCGACGCTGGCCACGGCACAGCCCAGCCGCGGTCCTCGCTCTGCTCCCAGTGCATTTCGGGGAGGGCTCCTGGTTCAGCCGCCCTCCCGGACCCCACACCGAGCGTACGCCCGTGCACATTAATTACATTTGGGTTTCTTACGAAAATACGACGCCGCGGCAATCCTCATCCAGCACTTGTCTCTAAACAAATTGTTAATATTTTAAGTGTCTTTCATGAGCCTGAGTCTAATTAATTAAAGGTTTATGAAAAACAATTAGGTTTTGATAGGGATCACCTTCTCTTGAGTCCCATGTCTGCACGGAAAAAAGCGAGGGGTTAGAAAGGCTCAGGTTGAAATTTAGAACTGCAGTGAATAAGAGAATACACAAATCCCACATGGATTGGGGAAATTAGGACATTTGGTGCCAGATTGTCTGACTAATTAGATTTCTATCAAGTCCTGAGGGACTGGCTGATGCAGCATTTTAATTTAAAGCTGCAGCAGCAGCAGCAGCAGCAGCAGCAGCTTTTTCCCTTCTTCTCGTGCCCTTTATCAAATTGCCTGGGTTTTCAACATGCAGCCGTTTTCCTTTCTAACGTTGCACCTCTGCAAGGATCAAACCTTCTTATTCTGCGTTTTGCAGCGCGGGTCTGCTGTTCACTGTTGGGTTTCGTCTGAATGGGAAAACAACTCTCTGCGCCTGCAAGTGGATTTTCCCATACCGTGAGGCATGGCATTCCTTGACAGACACGTGGGATATGCTCGTACGGGAAAAAGCTGAGGTGTCTCAGAGTTACCCGGTACACCGGCTAGTCCTTATAACCGAGCGCGTCTCCAAAAACGGGCGTATTGCACAGGAAAGCAGACTGAAGGAAATAGTCCATCTCGCTGTAGAGTCACGCCGCTCTCTGAACCTGCTATCTAAATAGCTTACTGGGCATCAGGAGCGTAGCTTTGCATTTCAGATTAAATGCTGGCAATTTCTTGGAGTTAGTTCATTTCCATCCCGAACCTCCTGAAATTAAGATCAATGCTTAAATGGCTGCTCCCTGCAGGGAGAATAGAATGGCACCTCTTTCAATTATATTAATTTAAATTATGGTGATGCAATTGTTCTGCATCCAGATACAGGCTGGAAAACAGAGCAGCTTGGTGGCAAAGCTGTGGAGCGGGCATAAGACTGAGGTCCCCGTCCCTGAACTATATTGCTAGTTCAGGCACCTAATTCAGAGCAGGAGGCTAACTTTTAACTCCCTGAAGTTACAGGGGCTGAACTCGGGCTTAATGTTTATGGAGCAATGCACAAATTGATCCAGAACTGCAAAATTGGCCGATTCCTACTTAGTAGGCACCAAAATCTAGCGTTAATTGCCCCAAAATTAGTAAGCATTATTGAAATAGAGTAAGTGGAGTTTTTTAAAGCCATTTCTTACTTGACAGTATGAGATTGCAAATATTCCCATGCCCTACTTAATGAAAAATTATTATGCTATTATTGCTACTTTATATGATGGATACATAATTAACAGGGTCTATAGAATCATTTCTTCTCCCATTTTGCTCTACTTCTTCCAGATTATTTTATCAAAAAAAAAGATAATGGAATTATATCTTATGCTTCAATGAAACTGAAAACTATTATTCCTCTCGATAACCAAACCCAGCAAAGTCAACCATTCCAGTGAATATTAAACACAAAAAGTACATTTCAGATGTATTATGAATCTGCCGCTAAGTCTTTAACTCATTGCTTTGCGAAGAGAAGTTCAGCAGCGGAGGGAGCTAAAATGAAATGATAGCCTCTAAAGACGTTGAATTTCCCAGCTTTCATTGATTGAAAGCAGGCCTATAACATTATTGAAATGGTTTCACTTAACCTCATTTTCCCGTTATTATTTTGTTATGCTTTTTGGGGAAGGTTATATAATACTTATTTACTCCCGTCAGTGATCCCTAGATGCTAAGAGTGATTTAACCCCACTGTGTTTCAGCCAGATGCATGACGCAGGAGGCAACAGGAGTCTGGCCAGGACCAACATCACTGTTTGTAGCCTGATCATTTCAATTTACGGTGTATGTGTTAAAGAGGGAAAAGGCCAGCTATTACTGTAAAAGCATTAAGAGCCCGAGTGATGGATGAGATCCCACGAAACTGGGTAATAAAGAAACACAGAACAAAAAGGACATTTCTAGCCCCCAAGTGCCCAGAGTTGCTGGGCTTTCAAAGGTGCCATAAGCATCACGGTGAGAGCAAATGAGTTTGAGCTCCTGTGAAAGTATAGCTCTTATTTAGGGTCCTAAGAGGGATCTCGGGTCTCTTGAAAAGGTAAAGATCCCTAATTCTCTCACCCAGATTTGTGGGCCTATAAAGTGCTCCTACAGTTTTGCGCTGGTGCTTTTTCACCCTTGAAATGTCAGAACAGATAGAAAATGTAGAATGACGATTATAAAACACACTTTTAGGAAGCTGCTTCTGGAGAGAGATGGTTTTTGTCCCTCACTTGCTCCCCTCCTGTTTCTCTCGCCACCTAACAGAGAAATATAACAAATTTCCAACATATTTGGATTAACTAGAAATTAATTTTCTTTCTTCTCCTTTTCCTTTCACTGAAAGAAAAGCAAAGAACGGAACAAGCCACCGTTTTGCATTGATGATACTGTTTCATTTCCCTTTCTTTTGTTTTAAATCCCATTTTGTTTTCAAATTAAATTGAGGCACATCCAGAGAATAGTTTCTCTCATTGGAAGGTAGTCGTCAGAAAGGCGAAGGAGGGATACGCACTTTGTGTTCATGGATTGTGGAACCTAGCTGAGATGTCTACATTTTCAATGGCTAAAGTTACAGAGAGGAACCCCCCCGGAGGTCTGAAATTAGAAAAGAAAAAGGTATTGATTTGAAAATTATCAAAATAAGATAATTTTGACTTTTCCTAAAAATAATTCCTGCTTGTAACTATGTATGATACCTGTGAAAAATTATCCGTGGCTCTTCCAGAACTAATGCAGTTTTTAAAATAAACTCGTTATCTGAAAATGCATTTATTTTGATTTGCAATCTGCGTATTGTGAAAACATGGTCCTGAGTGACCATGATAAATGTTGTTCATATCATTCTGTGAATAACAATACGATGAACAAGCTGAGGATTGCTTCCCAACATAGTATAACAAGTCTAGCCAGAATTTTTGAAGAAAAAGCCAAAAAGTCTTGTTTCAGCAATTTCCAGAAGTGAACAGTTTTGTTTCTAATTTGAACTTTTCCAGGATTCACCTCTCCTGATTTTGAGCTGGACGAGTAACCCGGGACTATTAGAGGAGGGAGGGACACAGGTCCTGCAGGCACCAGGGCTGGGGAGTACTTGGATAAACGCTGAAGTGGTGATGGGCCACGTGTCGCACTATGAATATGGGACACGGGAGGATGCTTTTGAGGCCGTCAGCAGTGAGGGCAGATTTTGAACTCTTTTTTTCAACCATTCTTTACAGTTTAAAAGTGAATCTGATGCTCGTGGAAGGTGTCTCGCTGCCTTCCTTCAGGTAACTGGGAAATTGGGAAAAGGCTATTAAAAAGTTTGGGGACACTGTGTCGTTCAAGCGGCTCTCTCACGGTACCCATCCTCTTGCTATAACGTCAGGACAGTGCATTTTTCCCTCCAAGCGTTATCTAGTACTATCTGAGATGTCTTCTTTAATGTTATTTAAGTATAAAGCACTGGTAAAAGATGTCCAAAAGCATGATTTGGCAGAAGCGCAAGGAAATCAGGGCCTGCTCCGTGCCCTGCTCCTTCGCATCTGGCAGCCTGTGTCCAACGCTGCCCGCAAGCAGAGGGCCGTGAGCTGGGAACGCTGCAACGCGAGACAGCAGGAGCTCAAGGAAAGTTGTCTTTAAAACCCACTCCTGTCTGTTGTGGATTACTGGCTCTAACTCCAGTCCGGAGAGGTTATATGTTATTTTCAATAGATCACATGTCGGCCAAGCAACCGTGAAAAACAACTGCTCTGTCACAGGTGGAGGATCTAACAAAACAGTCGAAATTCGACTCATGAATTTCGTATAAGTCGAAATTATACGACAACTATATGACAATTATACAACAACAATTATACAAGAGTTCTTATACGAAAGGAAGGGGATAACTTGTTATATTGCTGTCACAGCCATTGGGATCGAGTGTTTCTCGTTCTGTTGGCCTGCGCAACTAGCCAAAAAACAGGGGACTTGATATTATTTTGTGTCTTCGGTTCAGTCTACAGAAAAGATATAAAAAACTAATAATGTTTTGCTGAAAGTAGCAGAACTCTGCCAGGAGAAACCAGGTTCTGCCTTTGCCGCTTTGAGCCCCTCGTAGGCAATAATCAGCCCAAAGCATCCTTCTTGCTGCCCCGAGCACCAGGGTTTGCTCAGCCGGTGTCTGGCACATCCTCGCTGCCTTTCCCTTCAATGCCTCTGGACTTTTCTGCCTGATACCAGCCCCCAGAGCCCGTATTTTTGCAGCCCACGCCTTGCTAACCCTTTGCTGAAAGCGGTGGGATGAGTCTGTGCTTTGGATGAGGGCTGCAATCATTTTGTCTAACCTGAAGGAACTCACGTTATCTTTTACCTGCCTTAAATGAAAGGTGACAGCTACGTCCGCATCTTCGCTACTCCCGCACTTGCTATCTCAGCCCACAGAGAACCACACATGATTTATTTTAACATAGGAGCTTAAATCACTTAGAAGCCAGACCTTGTTTTCTAGTAATTATTTATGCCCTGCTCTATAGTAAAGAATAGATTGCACCGGCGGGATATTTTCAAAAGTAAGTTTAAAAAAAGCTGAAAAACTATGTGTTTGTGCTTTGGACACAAAAAAGTAACGAACTACCGTGCGCCTCTGCCCGGTCTGATGCGGATGGAAACCCCGTCACGGGCCCTTGACCAGCTACCTCCAGTCAACATGTCTCACTTGCCTGGGAAGTGAAGGGAAATCTATTTTGTTTGTAATAAAGCTGATTATCATAGATAAATGTATCTAATTAGTCTCATTTGCTGACACACAAGCCTTTAATTGCAAGTTGAATAATTAGACATATCTGCATATGCAAATGAATAGGGTTATACTATGTCACTCTTAACATGATTTCTCTGGAGACAAATAGCTCTATATTTCAGGAGAGAATATGATATATTAATTTACGTAGACAAATAACTTTATTTAGAACGAGTCGCTCTCATGTTTGTTTATATAAAGCAATAAGAGAAGAAATAGAGGAGTTTTTATGAGGAAGGAAACAGCTGGAAGATACTAATTTATGAGGGGGAAATCCTTGCAACCCGTAAGCGGCGAGCGAGGGGAGCGGGAGCGCTCCCCGGCAGACGCGTCCCCGCGGGCCGGGCGCCCACGCCGCGGGGCCGGGAGCTGCGGCACACGCCGCGGCCTCGCGGGACCCACCGCTCCCCTCCCCTTCGCTCCCGCACACCCGACCACGCCAACCGCCTTCCTGCCCGCGGGCGTTTCGGCATCCCCCCCTCTTCTCCCCGCTGGCTACGACACGACGTGACGCGGGAGCCGCCCGGCCCGTCGCTCGCCAACCAGATGGCCGCCGCAGCAGCACCGGCAACGGGCCGCGCTCCGGGGCGGGTGCATGCCGGGATACGTGGGCCTCCTCCGGCTGGATGCGGGGTGAATCCTAAGCAGGCGGCGGAAGGGGGGGGGCGGTGCTGGTGGCAGGCACCCCGCTTTGGGCGAGCGGGCCGGGGCAGGCACTCGCCGGAGCGCGCGGGCCGGTTGCCGCCGGGCTCCCGAGGCTCTGCGTGGGAGCGGGGCACCGCGGGTGCGGCAGGAGCGGCGAGCCCGGGCCGGGCGTTGGGGAGGGCTTGGCAAAACTGCTCGGGGGGAGCAGCAGCGGCGCATAAAGCACTCGGGAGCGGTGATACCTCCACGCCTGCCGGCAGCATCCCCGGCCCGGCCCGGCCCGGCCCGTTCTTACGGTGATCCCTCACACGGGGTGCAGATCTGCTCCGAACCCCCTCTTCCGCCCAAATAAAGAGCTAAAAAATAATAATAGCGGGGCAGGCTCTGCCCGCCCGCCTCTGCAGCAGCCGCATCCCCGCGGCCTTGCGGGCCGTGCCGCTCGCTGTCCCGCCGCAGCCGAGCGGCCTCCCCGCCCCGGCTCACCCCGGTTTGGGCCTTTGCTGCCCCGGGACCCCCGGCGGCTCCGCACGATCTCCGGAGCAGCCCCGGCAGCGGGGTGTCCCCGGCGGAGCCGGGCCCGGCCCCCCCCCGGTGCCTCCGGTCCCTCCGGTGCCCCCGCCCCGGCCGCTGCCTCCCCCCGCCGTTGCCGCGGCAACCGCGGGCCGGGCCGGCTGCAGCGGGCGGGCGGCGCCGCCAGGGGGCAGCACCGGCACGGGCCTGTCCGCGCGCCGGGAGGGGCGGGGGGCAGGACCGGTGCGTGGAGGGGCCGGCAGCGTGCAGGCAGCGTGCAGGCAGCGTGCAGGCAGGGTGCAGGCAGCGTGCAGGCAGGGTGCAGGCTGGGTGCAGGCAGCGTGCAGGCAAGGTGCAGGCTGTGCACGGGCTGGGTGCAGGCAGCGTGCAGGCAAGGTGCAGGCTGTGCACGGGCTGGGTGCAGGCAGCGTGCAGGCAGGGTGCAGGCTGTGCACGGGCTGATTGCAGGCTGGGTGCAGGCAGCGTGCAGGCAGCGTGCAGGCTGTGCACGGGCTGGGTGCAGGCAGCGTGCAGGCAGGGTGCAGGCTGTGCACAGGCTGCTTGCAGGCAGCGTGCAGGTAGGGTGCAGGCTGTGCACGGGCTGGGTGCAGGCAGGGTGCAGGACACCCACCTTCCACACCAGAGCTGAGCCTCCCCCCCAGCAACCAACATCCCTTCCTGGCCTGCACAGGGAAATGCCATTCCAGGGCCTGCAGCAAGCCCCGGCTGCACGGGCTGTTTTCCCGTTGCACCCACATCCCACTCCTGTCAGCCGGAGGTGGGTGGTGTTTTGCCCCACATCAGGAGCAGCCCCATGTCTCTGCATGCCATGGTCACGACAGTGGAACGCCCGTCACTTGGGGCTGGCTGGCAACGGGCCACAGTCCCCCATGTTATCCATGCAGTGAAGCAGGGATTATGGACTCCCTGATTCCCAGGATTCCCATTCAGACCTCCTAGCCTTATGGGGAAGCCTAAATCATCTTCAGGATTTCTAAAACAAGCCTGATGCATTGGCTTGGCAGGATCCAGTGATGCAACCTGCTTCTCATCATTTCGTAACTTTTTCTTCCATCCTCATTTTGAACTTTTAATTCCAGCATCATAGCCTGAATTTAGGCTTAGAGGCATCCGTCACCACACAGCTAGGGAAGCTCGCAGAAAGATCGGTGTTCCCCTGGGCCGTCCCTCTGCCCAGCTAAGGGAATGGTCACATCTGCTATCAGCCCAACTCAGACGTGAAATAACTGAGTTACGTAAAAATGTTAATGGATAAACTGGATGTTGGTTAACTCACACTTTACTAGTAAAATACAGCTGTGAGCTAAGGAAAATTGCGGTAAACATCTACGCTCTTAGTACAGACTAGTACAGCACCCTTAATGCTATACAAACAGCGTTTCTTTAATCTGACTCGTATAGGCTTTGCGATAAGAGAAAGATGGGAAAAATGGCTGATAAGGCACCCAGAGCTCTGTGGTAGGTTTTCTAAGCAAATTGCCAGATGGTCTCACTAAGGCGCTGTGTCATGCCACAAAGTTTTAGGATTCCCCCTACCAAAACCCTCCCCGAGTGCTTAAAGATATTTGGGGTGTGCTGGCGCTGCGGGGGTTAACCGGCAGAGAGGGTGGAATCTGCATAAGGCTGATTTGGGGAAAAAAATAATGAAATGCAGCTTAGCTGAAATCACGGCTGAGTGGGATTTGGTGAATAGCATCTCTGAAGGGAAACCTGCCCTAGATAGGAGCTGCGGCGTTGTGTGAGGGGCATCTCGCTGGAAGCTGGCAAGGCCTCTAATTCACATGCAGAAACATCCCTCCGTGAGATGGGGGTTATTTATCGCTTCCCGGCTCAGCGCTTTCGGCTTTTCCCTCATGCCCCTGCCTGCAGGCAGGGTGCAGGAGGGTGACGGGTGGCCATCGGGGCTGCCCGCCGGTGCTGGTGCCTGGTCCTGGCCACCGTAATGCCACAAGGTGGTCTTGCGTGGAGCTGCTCATCCCAAGGCTATATCAAAGTTGCATTAATTTGCCTCAATGATCAGCTCAAGATGAGCCTTTCCCCGCCGCATTATTATTATTATTATTATTATTATTATTATTATTATTAATAATAAATATTTCTGCACAGCAGCATCTGGGAGATGCACCCAGCCCTGGTCTGTTCTGTGCAATCAAATCCTCTCGCCGCTGCAGCGAGTTTTTCATGTAAAAGAAGCTCCTTGTGACCGATCCCTTCCCTTGCTCCAGAAGCTGTTTCCGGCAGGGGTGGAGGTGTGCTGGGAACCACCCTGTGCTTCTCCCCCAGATTTGAGGGGCAGGGGTGGCTCGAGGTGCCCCAGCTCCCGCCGAGCCCTATTGCTGCATCCCCCCGCAGCAACACCCCGACAGCGAACTCCTCCGGGGACCTTTGAGCTGATGCGATTATGCGGGTGCGTTTCTGTAGCCCTTCCTGGGACAGCTCGGTCCCGTGCTCACGCTTTTCTACTGACACCTTGAGTCCTCACAGGCTTTCCTGCGGTGCGTGTGGCTGTGTACGTACGTGTATTTCTGCGCGCACACCCCCAAATACCGTATTTTTTGGAAAGGCGATGTCACAGTGTCATGACGCTTTGCTAAAACCCGTCAAGTTGTCATTCCCGTTAATGCCTTCTTAATCCCAGTGAATTGGTGAAGAGCGATCAGACCGCATCCTTGGCTTTGGAAAAAGCCGTGAGGCTCTTTTCCCTAATTCGTGGTTTTATTCTCCCTATCCAGGCGCAGCGTTTTAAGGCAGGTTGCAGCTTGGCATCACCCTTTTTATTCTCTCTAACAGTTTCTTTGTCTCATGACAACACGGAGCTTTCACAGCACAAACAAGTCCAAGGAATAGATGAATTTCCTCAGCTATGTAATAAGTAAAGCAGATGACTGAATAAACTTTCTTTTCCCCGCCTGGTTCAGCAGCTCTGTCTTGCTGTGTTACATTTCCTAACTTCTGGCCCCAGCAACTCTCTTACCCAGATCTGCGGCCCCCCCGAGCGGGTAATGCCGTTGGGTTTCCTCCGCCATTGAAAACCCGACCTTTTTACGTAGGGCCAAACGCTGCTCTCAGTTCCCGGGTTAATCTGGAGTAAATCCCTGGGATTAACTGGATTTAACCCTGCGCTGGCTGAGCGGCTGTGTGCAGCCCTGACCGGTGGCGTTGCCCGGGGGCTACTGGGCTCCGTGTCCTCGCCAGGAGCCACGAGTTGGGTAAAGAAATGCTCCCAGAAAAGACCAGTAAACCATCCCAGGCTCCGCAGGCAACGGCAGGTCAGCCACCTCCTGGTGAAAAGCTGGAAGGGATCCATCCGAAATCCCGCAGAGGCTTCCCCGCTCTCCCCGGCCCTCCCCGGGGTGGGGGCACGGGGTTTCGTTTCAGTGGTTTTCTCTTGGGAGCCTGGGTGAAATATTCAGGCCCTTTGTTTGGCCAAAACCAGGCTGAAAACCTTGCGTGAGGAAGATGCCTGTAGCCATGGTTTTTCTACCTGCTGGGTATTTTCTAGGACTCACGTGAACGAGGAGAGGTTCTGCCTCCCCAGAACCCCGGGCGAGAAGCTCATCCCGCCCCTGGCTCTGCAGCCTCCTGAAACCCTTTTCGTGTCCGTCGTCACGGGAGGATGCCATGAGTGGGGCTGGGCGCTGGAGGACGGAGCGCGTGAAGCGCGGCGTGAGGATGGCCCCGGTCCCGCATCCGTGGGCGGGCGCGATGCCTGGGGGACGTGGGCTCTCTCGCCCTCCGCACACCCTGCCGTGCTGCTTCCCTCCCGTTTGCATCTCTACCTGATGCTCCCCCGTCGGGCTTGCGATGGAGCGAGTCCCCTTTTGCTCTCCCGGTGTGTAATCGAGGGAGAAGCGCTCACCTCTTGCTCCCCAAAGCCCCCCCCGTCTCCTCCGCCGCTATTCCGCCCTTGCCGGCAGACCTCTCCCCCCCCCGCCGCCGCCTGCCTTGCCAAGGAGGCTGATGGAAAAAGAGAGCAGCAAACCCCAAAGATGTGTCATTGTGCTAAGTGCTTTCAAACCTTGCAGGATGTCACTGTGTCACAATTTCAGTTCATTAGGCGGCGCAGGGAAGACGCTGTGACATCAAAGCACTCCTTTTCCCTATAGAAACGGGAGCAGCTCTTTTGATCTCAGCCCCCAGTATCCCCCCCAGATTCATATTTACTTGTACAACCCAAACCTACGGGGGATCCTGCGCTTGATTCCGCCATATGTTCTGGGGCGGTTTTCGTTGCTTCCCTGCTTTTCTTTGGGAGGTGGTTTGTCGGCGGGGGGAGGAGTAAGCAGTAATTTTTATATGTTTATTTATTTCCACGCTACCCTCTGCTCCTCGGGCACAGCAGGGGAGGGCACCCAACCTATTTCGTGTCAACCGGTCGCTTTGAAGCTTGCCACAATCAAACGCTTTTATTTTGGGGGAACCCGGCCAGCTGTTTGTTTGCTTCCCTGCTTTATATTGATTCAAGGAGATAATCTCCCAGGCCCCACGCGCTTAATCTGCGAGCTGCTAATGTTGCATGAGATATCGAAATGCTCCCCTCTCCCCTGGATTGCTGGGGTATTTATACCTTAATGCAGAGGTTTACAGCATAATGCTCATTTTCGGAGCAGCAGAGGATACGTACGTGTATCTAATACCACAAACTGCTGTTGACTTTAGCGGGGATATTATAACTCTAATTCAGTGCCAAAAGGTGACCGTGTACGTTATATTGTAGGAATAATCTGATATAATTTGGTTCCTAGTGAGTCGTTAGGATTTGTAACATCAGGGTTCAGCTGCTGTCTGCATCCCAGCAAGAGCAACGGATGCTCCCTGAGATACCGAAACGCAGGGCGTGAACTCGGGATGGGGCAAAACTCGGCACAAGTGTGACGCCCCGACTTCTGGGTGCCAAAAGAGGGACAAGCTCGGGAGCAGGGTCTGGCTCTCGCTGTGTTAGCATCTGACAAAATGGAGTGGAAATGAATTCAATTCAGAGACACCTAATTTCATGAGAGACTCTCTAAGAATAATTCTGCTGCAGATGCTTAAAGTGATTTCAACGTGAAAAGCAGGAAAGACAGAGAAGATGATAGAAAATTACTACAGAATTTATACCTTCCCCTCCTTCGTTTAAGCCCTGCACATCCTGCGCGTGTCCTGGCATGAAAGCTGAAGAAAACCGCAGTGCAAACGTAACAATTTCTTCTATGTTTTTATTGCCCTGAAACAAAGAGATGGCCACTGAAGGTGCATACAGCCGCCTGTCCTGGACCCACAGGGACCAGTCCAGGGGGAAAATGTGTGGTTTTTTAAATGAAGTTTTTTAGTGACGTTTTAAGTGCTGCTTACAGAGTGAAAAAAGGCAATATTTAAACGGCGTGCTCTGGATATCAGTTATTCACACCATCCAGGGGAGCCCTCGGTGATACTTCTGTGCCCTAAGTGGTGTTTGGGAAGCCAGATCTCAAAAGCCCTGACACAGCGACTGGCGCTGATAAGAACACATGACCACTATTCTCTATTTTTTTTTTTTTTAAACTGCATTTTTCCTTCCTGCTGTTTAGGGGGTTTAAACAGCCTTGATTTTCTGTGGCTGACAACACACCCCATATGCTATTTATCTTGTCAGAACTCTCTCCCTCTGCCCTCAGCTCCCATTTTGTTCTCATTAATAGTGATTATGAAAAATGGGGCTAAATACTTACTTTCATGTGATTTATCCAAATGTTGAACTGCGTAATTGGAGAAACTAAGGCATTATCCCTTCAGATTCTGTCAAGACTCAATTTCTGCATTTGATTTAATTTTTAGACTCATGACCCATAACAGTACATATATTTATTGCCTTTATGGTGGCTTGGCTGAACAATATATCTATCAGTCAGAAGCAGGAAGCTGCATATTATTTATAAGGATTTAAATAGTTAGGGTTTTTTAAGAACACTTGTCCTTAGCATGCAGTTATTAACACAGGGCCCCTAGATACAACAAAATTGAAAGTCAGCTGGAAGGAATGCCCTTATAATGAAGATATTTAATAGCTGGCATCAGACTCTGATTTTCCTTTCGGTGACAGAAGTGACGCATGAGCAAAGGCAGGGGAGCGCTTTGCACCGCAGAAACCTCGCCTGCCCCGTCCAGGGCCTGATCCAGCGGCTCCCTCCCCTTCCACTTCCCACTGGAAATTGCTCACGTAGAAAAGGCACCGGTGCACAGACACATAAAATTTGGTCCTGCCTTTCTGAGCTCCCACCCGGCGACGCGCACACGCACGCGCTTGCACACGCAGCGCTTACGGGAGCGCGTGTTGCTGCCTTGCAGTGATTTTGTGCATCCCTCTCCCCCTTTCTAATCCATCATTTCTATGCCTGTTTTTTCGCAAATCACTTTTGCATGGCTTTGGCCCTGATGGCCAGCTGAATGCAAATGCTTATCTGCAGCGAAGGGTCTCGATCATACGGATTGTCAACACGCAACTTGAATCGAAACCGAGACTCCTCTCGGCTTCCAAGCCCGGTTTGCTGGGGTGAGGGCAGCCAGCGCAGAGCACAGCAAGCTAAGTAACAAAGCATCGCAGAAACTCGAACCGCCGTCGCATCCACGTCGCCGACAGTACCACCCTGCTTCCCAAATCAACGCTGACACAGTGTTGAAATTGTTAATAAAACAAGTAATCAAGCTGCTAATATCTGCAAGCACCATTTTGCAAAAAAAGATAATAGAGCAACCATCAGGGAGTATAGTTAATATATAAAACAATTACTGTAGTCAGATGCTTAAATAAGAGCCATAGTGGTAACAAATGCATTACCGTACAGAGGAGCGGTTTACAGTACGCGTGATATTTTATTTGTGACGCCGGAATGGAAAAGAATAACTCTACGATGAAGCTGATGCATTTATCACCAAATTTTCTCCAGCAGCCTTTTTCCTTGGCATGAAACCTGCCAGCACACGTGTGCGCACACACACACACGCACACACACACACACGTGTGCGCACGGGTACAGTTGTAACTTAGTATTATTCGTTGTGGAAACTAATATAATTATTTAAAGCACACTCATTTACTGCCAGCTAGTTCATCTCAGTGGCCGTCTTTATTTTAAATACAAACGCAGTAATCAGTCAGGAGAGCTTTCTTTTAAGTAGACCTTTCGAACAAAAGCTTCCCATTGCCATTTTTGATAAGGATCTAACCGCTAATCTTTTATTTTGCAGCCAGCCCTGAGACTTGGGCATGGCTCTTCCCTCCTTGTGAGACTCTTGCAGGGAACAATAAGAATATTGATTTTTTTTTTTTTTAGACTCATAATACTGCAATGATTCTCCCCCCCCCCCCCCTTATTTTCTCTAGCGTTTGGTGGGTTTTGACCAGCTTTAATTGCTACAAAGCTCTCCTATTTTCTGTTGTTAGCGCTAAATCCGTAACCTGCTCTCTGCTGCACGGCAGCGGTTAGGACTTCTCATTGTCTCTTTAATCCCAATTCCTCTGTTGTGCATCTTCGAGGAGCAAAAAATGCCTGGAGAACCCCAAAGCACAGCGAAAAAACCATCGAGGACATAAAGAAAAGGGCTGGCTGGGACACCCTGCTTCGATACCGACGGAGCAGCGTGTTCGCTGGGAGAGGGTTGCTAAGAAGGAGTTTTGCTGGTTTTGGGTTAAGGCTGAATGTAAGAGTGGAAGTACCTAAAATGGCTTAGCTGAAGTGCCTTGCGTTTGTTCGGAAAGATTTCTGTCTATGCGGCCGTTCAACCCGACGGGGAGAAAAAGAGAAGTATTGTCACCCATAATTTTTTATTAAACTTCACCTTTTAGAAATTCCAAATTTCTGTTTACGACTTTTTTCCCTGTCGTGAACTCAGCTCAATTTTTTAATGTGTACAAGGTATTTTTGTCTTTTCCCCTCCTTTGATTTCAAAAAGTTTTAAGAATGTAAAAATTCAAAATACTCTATCAGCTTTAATAACCACATTATCCCTCTGGTTTTGATTTTATGCCATATTCTGCAGATCAGTAGAACTCACAGCCAGCAAAACTACTCTATACCTCCATTAAAAAAATGGAGGCGGCGATCTACTGTGCAACTCCTTCTGTTGTGTTACAGACCGAGCAATGACAATAACCTGGCACTTCACATTAAAACTCAGCTTTACGTTGATTAAGATTTTGACTAGTTTTAGCCCAAAGTTTAAACAGAAACAATAGACTCATTTTTCCTATTATTTTTCCATTAGACCTATGAAAATCAGAGAGGTCTGACCAATAACTATTTTCAGAGCCTGGCACACAGCGCGCTTGCCGGGGATTTTCCCCGCGCGTTGGGATTTGCAGAGGGCCGTCTGCTGTTTCCCATTGACTTCCCTGAACTTTGCATTTATCCATTCCTTTAGTGCTCTCTGGTTCCTGTGGGAAATACCTTTAATGCTGGAAATCCTGAAGTTAACTAGCTACAAATGGTATTTGGTTATTAAAAGCATTGGCCAGTCTCGAGGCTGAGCAAGGACGGGTTTCTCGTCCAGGAGAAGGGTCCCCTCCGTTCCCGGGCGGCGTCACCAGCTCCGCTTCGACGGCATCGGGGATGCGGGAGACCTCAGCCCCTCGGCCCAGCGTCCTTCGCCACGGTGGCCGGCGCATTGCAATCGCTATTATTAGGTTTTTGAAATTATATCACTTGTCTTTTTTTATGGTCAGACAGTCAACTGTCAGCATCAATTAGGAGAGTTAATATTGACGTCCTCTTAAAAGAGGTTTAAATATGAAAGTGAAAAGGGACTTGCTCTGGGCTTCGTCTCTTTGTGGTGTTCGTCAATAAAACCTTAACTCGCAGAACAGTTGTCACAGTGGTTTTTTGTGTCTTGCGCTGACATGATGCCTGAGCGGCAAATGTCGCCGGAATTTTTCAAATGAGCAAACTGCGCTTATTAATTATGCTAATAATCACGACTCAAGATAGCTGCTCTGAGGAAGACAATAGCTGAAACTTGCTCCTCGTAAAAGGGGCAGTGGCGGAGCCGTCGCCTTTGTCGTACTTAGAGGCTCTATGCAGGAAAAAAATCTTCCTCCACTTCTCGGGAAACAGCCATTCACACATGCAAACCAGAAACCTCAATATGCATATCTTTATTTTAACCACCACGCTATTTATTGATTTTTCCTGCAATTATGCAGCGCTGTATTTATTTGCATCAGTGCTCCGCTGTGCCATATATTAAAGCTCCCTTCCTCCAGTGGTGGCTCTTTAGAAAAATGCTTCTGATTTCCCCTCAGAGTATGAGGTCAATAGGCCATAACTTATGATTTTGAACCTATAGCCAGACCTAATTTATGGATCATTTCTGGTTTCTTGTGTTTAACTGTTTCTGGGAGAGGGTTTCATCGGGGAGACGGAGCAGATCCATTGTGCACAGCTGAGATCCAGGCTTTAGGGGCGAGAGCTGTATGGACTGTAGTAAAGCTCGATGCAATGCTATAGCTAATTCAGATCTGCTTCTCTATAAATTATGTATAGTTCTGCTGAAAAATGTTTGTATTTCCTAATATAGCTCTAGATTATCTCACTAAAGCAAGGGAAATGTTGTTACGAGAAAGTCAGTTCTCACGTATCAGAAATTAATTTTCATTTGCTAAGCACAGAATGCATTTAGTTCTCAAATTTTGTTTATCAGATTAATATTGACGAAATACGGATTTGCTTTTCTCACCCTCTAACAACTTTGGCAATATTTGCTGTGGACAAAAGGTTAAGGTTTTACATTACAATACGTAAACATTGACAAAAATTTCTCCTGCTCTCCAGCAGGATCGCAGCTTGCATCGCCTGGCACCTGGTGCGGCTCTCGGCGTGGGTCGTGCGCTGCGACGCGGCGGTCGGCAGGACCGGCAAGGGGATTGCCGGGTTGGGTTTCACTCGCCGTACGGGCGTTTGAACGGCGCCCGCTGTTTGCTCTGACTCAAACCGGCCCAGCGTGCTTAGGGAAGAGCCGATCACCCCTTCCAGCAGATTTTGGATCAGACACAGAGAAAGCTCCGTGTATAAATCGCTGCGGAGGCCGTGGGGACAGCACAGGCTGCCTGTGCGGAAGAAAGCGTCTGAAGCTGCTGGGACGGGGCTGCGGCATGCTGCATGCATCGGTTCCTTTTTGACTTAACTGCCTCAGCAGCTCTGGGGAGCGATCCCCTTGTGCTTTACATCACCAAAACCATCTGCTAGAGCTGTGCCTTGAATCGCCTGGTCCTCTAGAGGCAGCAGGGAGAAAAAAGGCAAAGTGAAATTCTTCCATGGAAAGAAGTAAAAAAAAAAAAAAAAAATTAACACGTTCAAACCTGAATGAAGTTTTTGCAACCCCAACCCAGGTCAGGCAGTAGCTGGATCGCACCCATCCTTCAGGAACTCACTGGTGGTACCGGGTGCCCTGAGGTCAGCCAGGTGCCCGGCGGGTACACCGCACGTGCCAGGGAACAAATAAACCGCAGCGTCCAAAGCTCCTGATGAGGCTCGGATGTGAAGCGGTGCCAGGCACTAGCAGCAGCAGCGCTGCAGCATGGGGCTGTGTCAGCACGGAGCTTGCCATGCTAACCGACAACCTGCAGCTCTGCGTGCACACCCAGGCACGTGGGATCTCAGGAAACCCAGCAAGAAAGACGCCATGGGAAGTCCAGGTCGAGGACGGAGCTGCTCCTCCCTCCCCGGGCCGCCGGCTGAGCATCCCGGGCTGCCGCCGCGCTGCGGGGGCGGCTGCAGATGTGCAACGAGTGCGTCGGTGCTCGTGCCCGCTCGCAGCAGGCTCTGCCCCCCCCCCGGCACCTAGGCACCACGGGGTGGGCTGGAGACAAACCCGCAGCCTTTAGTTCTGGATTTATGGCTGCTACTGATCCTAAGCTAACCTTTTGCCATTACAGTGTCTGAATGCAACTTTGGGGATTAATAAACGGGAAAAGTCGGGACCTTAACTGTCAGGAATATAGTAGATGTGTCCGGCACTAAAACCAACAGCCATAAACCATGGAGGAATCCACTTCACCTAAAGAAAAACCAGCTACCTGCTGTATAGGGTTAATAGCATCAAGCCAACGTGCTACGAGACCGCAGCCATCACTACGTACTCCACTGCGCAGCGTCTGCGTAGCAGGATCCCAAGGAGTTAAAGCGAAGCAAACCTCCTCATACATTTTATGTCACAACTCTCCCTTTTTTGTCTGTGTGTGTGTGTGACCAAGCCAAGTTCTTTTTTAGCTCTACCCTTTTGAAAACTGCTGGTTACAGATAAATTAAAATGCCAGAACTGAAATTGCCCACGTTAGCCCCTAAGGGAGCCTGCACTGTCATCTTTCATTAGATGCTGAGAGACCAAAAGCCCAAGGCAAAGTGAAAGCTGGTTCCTAAGAAAGGGCTGGGAGCCAGGAGCTGCATCTCTCGGCTGTAATCTTGCATCTCTGTCCTTTTAAGTTTAAGCTGAGCAATGCTTTCTTGGACATGTCTGTTTTCATACTGCAAATTTCAGTCTTAAAATCAACAGCAAATATGAACAGGGTATTCCACAGAGTCCTAAATTGTCAAGACAAGCCAATGCATTTTCTCAGAGCAATCTGATGGTTTTGTCTGGTGTCAGCCCTCACATCCTCCGGTGCAGATGATATGTTTGTACGGCTTAATAAAGAGCTGTTTAGAAACGTGACTGTTATTCTTTTTTTAAAAAATAGTCACATAATCTTTCAGCAATAAAGGTGAGATTTTCCCAATACTTCTTCCATCATTTTGAAGGAAGGATGGTGGCCTGGTGGGTTTTGTGAAGTGCCACAGAGAGGTGAAATGGTCTAGTCTAAGAAAAAAAAAAAGTCTAAAAGTATGCCTGCACAAGGAGCTTAATAAACCATAAAGGCCAGTGGCTTTCCAGCATCCTTTCACTTTGTGTTTGAATTAGGGATGTGCTTTGACTTAGAAAAATGGGGCTAGACCTCGGTGTGCGTAAGCATTCGGCGGCAGGGCAGGGGCAAAATGCTGCAAAAGCCCAAATCCGATTCCTTACGGGCAGCTCGAACTGCACTTGGCTGTTGTGCCCAAAAGCTTCCTCGTGTACCCTGGAGCGGTGAATGGGCGAGGAAGAGGAGGCTCTCGGACATCATCTCTGTGTCACCTTCTCCCTACAAAATCCTGCTGAGGAAATCAAGCTGGAAAACCATACTGGGCTGCCTGGTTATTGTAACCTTTGCGTGGATGGCCACCACGGAGTTCAGTAGCAGGTGGCTGAATATGGTATTTTTTAAGGCATGCAAAAGTGTTGAAAGCCTGGAGAAGCCAGCCCAGTTGGTTTTGCTCATCTGTCGCTCTAGGCAGTGAAATAATTTACTCCATTTCCATCCACCTTCTTCTATTTATTTGTATTGAGTTATGATGGGGAAAGGAACCGTCTTAGATGTCTCTTACGTTCCTGGAGTGAGCAAGGCTTTAGTTTTCACACCATTATATCTCTGTGCTCCTAATCTCAGTGGTTTTTTTCCTAGCTGCTCCTGAATTAACTTTTATTCTGTGTATACAACACAAAGCAAACAACTGCACAGCAAAGTCCAGCGCGCTTTTCTCTCTGCGGCAGGTAGGACCACTTCACGGTATGACATCCACAATTGACTGAGTATATGAAACCATAACACAAAGTAAAGAAAACTGGAAAATATATTGTTCCAAAAGTTATTGGGCAAGACCGTGGGGAATTAATTTTCATTGCACTACAACTCCAGAGGAGGCAATAATAATGAGCTGCACTTAGCAAAAGTAAATACCTGCCGCAACTCCATGTAGGTGCACAGGGCTCGGGCTGCCGCTCCGCGTCAGCTCTTGTGCGCTGGACACCTTGAGATCACGAAGTAAGGGGAAGCGTTTTGACTTTAGTTCTGGGGAGTTTCTGCTCTATCTGAGCAATTCACTGGAAGGCGTTGTGGTAGGGGTGGTATGAGAGGACAAACATTCCTGCCATGCAATAACTTGGCATTTTGACTATAGATTTTCTTTCACTGCATCCCAAAGACTTGCTTCAAGCATGCAATGAGGAAGGTACTTCCATGGTCTTCAGTGAACAGCGCTGCCACTGCTTTGCCTTCCCAGTTGCACTCCTTCTCACTTCTTAAATAAATTTATGATCATATGCCGCAGATGAAGTGTCACCTACTCCGCCTGTTGCCAGAGGCTACTCATTTGGGATAAAGCAGAGGTTTAATCTCACGTGCATGATCTAAATAAAATCAGAAGAGTGAAAAGAAGCAGATCAGACTTTGGCTCTCATTTTGCTCCCACTTCTCCTGACTCTGCAAATAATTTTTGCAGACTCTGATTCATCTGGAGGGGTGGCAAAGGGTGCGCATGCACTCACCAAGCCTTCGTGATGCCCAGCAAGGATGCAGCCGCATCTCCTTGTCTGGCTCTTCCAGCCCTCTGGCATCCACGCTACATTGAAAGGACATGCAAAAAACCCAACCAAGCCTCCAACCCTTTCCAAAAGGAGCTTGGGAACAGCCATCAGGCAGCAATGGTGCCTGACACGGTGCAAATCGGGGTGGTTTCTCCCGCTGGTGTGCAGAGACGGGTGCTCTAAAGAAGCTGCTTTGGCCACGGAGCAAAGGTTGCGGCAGCAGAAGCTGCGGGGTTGCAAGAAGGGCAAATTTGGTCTAAAATCAGAGACGCCATTTAGTTTCCTGACTTACAAAAGAGGATAATCACGCTCCCTTTACATGGGTACCATGCCGTTTAATTAGTAAATGATTAATTTGTTAATGATTTCCCTGGCATGGAAAGCACTACTGAACAGCTTCTTTTCCCAGCCATGTAAATCTGCAGCAGAAGGGAGGTACATCTGCACCTTCTCAGGGCCCTGTTCGGTTCCTCCCGATTCCTCTGCTGCTCTGCCCAGATCTGTTCACTTGGTAGCTGCAGGGAGTGAAACGCAGCTCTGGGAACCCGTTCCTGCAGCACCTCTGCATTAAGGCATGCAAGATTTTTGTGCAGCTGAGCCACATCGTTGTGGCTGAAGCAAAAAGAGAGAAGATGTTTTCTTAGAGCTGGATGAGAGCTGGGAACTGAGTATCAGCTCTGCGGGCACCCGCTGTTGCACCTTACTCAGAGCAACCTGCAGAAAATACACGTTTGCATGGCAAACTTATAAACCATACCGTTCTGCTCTATAACCACTCAGATATCTCAAATTCTGTTTTATTCACAATTTCAGCAAAAAAGATTACCAGTGAAAAGAGAAGGAAGCAGAAATGAATTGCAGCCTTGCTTAAGAAAAGGGAAAGAGACCCACTGAAGCCAATTTCTCCAATCAAGAAGAAAGGCTGTTTGAAAACCAGATCAAAACAAGCCTCCTTTCCTTGCGAAGGGAGTTGACCAGGATGGCATTTTCCATAAAAAGGGTTCGGGAGGGACCTCGAGGAGGCAGGGGCTGACTCCCCAGGGTGGTTTGCACCTTTGTCGCACACGCTGCAGCGGTCCCAGCCCCTGGTGTGGCTCTTTCTCCACCTTCCTCTGGCTCCCAAGGGGTTAGTTTGCTACAGAGCTCCATATGAAAAGCTCCAGAAAGGTTTCCCTTTTCTTGACCCTGCTCCCAAGCTTCCCTGACCAAGAACAATCTGCTCCCTGGCCTCTGGGAGCATCCCAGGTTTCAGGCAGCTCGGTGGCAGCAGAGATACGGCTCACGCCTACCCTCTGCTGTGGGTCCTGCCCTTTTAATTCTTGTGAGCAGCTTATCTGCCTTTCCTTATCTCAAGCCTTTCCTTCTTCGTGATGCCCTTCTTACCCTAACCCTCCTGCCATCCTTTTCCCCAGCCCAGCTAAACTGCCCTGGGGAGGGGTTGCCCCTTTTATAGCCCCCTGAAGCCACAGGACTCCCAAGCAAGTGCTTTTTTTAGGGCTCTTGACTTTAAAAAGCTCCAGTTTTGGAGCTCAGTAGTGAAGTATAACTCTGACACTGGGAAAAAAATCTGCTACAAGTGAGAGCAGAGCTGGCCCCCTCGGATCTTGAGTGGCTTCATATTCCTTAGGAAAGCTTAACACACAAATACACTGCCTGTTATGTGCAAAGCCCTCTATTCAGCTCTCTGCAAGCTGGTGAGATTGGCTTAAAAATAATGAGGTTTAAAAATAGAGTAAAATACATTTTGGGCAACTTTCATCTGCTCCTTGGCTTTGGAGAGGTTTTCAGTTTGGCTCTGGGGACCACTTGAATCCCATTTCCAAGTTCTTCTCTGTACCCTGGAGGGCCAGACATCTACTTGAAGAAATCAAATCAAATCTGAGATTGCCAGAAACCCCACAAAAAGACTGACGGTTTTTAAACCAAACACAATCTTCACTCCAAATGGAAGCCCAGTCCAGCCTGACAACAAAAATCACAAGTTGGCAGTGCAGCCCTCCTAGCGAGGCATCCTCGCTGATTAGCGCTGCTGCCTCATTAACATGCATACTGTAATCTCATTTGCTCCAGGATTGCTTTGATGTTAATTCCAGCGTTTTGGTGCAGTGTGGTACTGCACTTTGTGTCTCCAGGCTAGCATCCCTCTCTTCTGCAGCCCAAGCCTTTTCTTTCTCTTGAGTCTGCCTTTGCTGCGGCCACTACAGCACTGGCCACCTTCACCCTCCCCGCTTGTGGCTTTGTCCCCCGGGCTTGCAGCCTGGCCCCATGCTGGTTGTGCTCTGCTTTCCATCTAATTTTCTCTCCCTGTCATTTTTCAGCCATCCTTTCATATATTTTTTCAAACTATGTGCACCTTTTTCCCCAGCCCCATGACTCCTAGGTAGGATGTTCAGCCGTGAAGGTTGTCTAGTTTGGGGACAAGGCAATGAAACCTCCATCCGCCCTGCTCTGGGGGTTTGCCGTACGGCTCAGGAGCAAACCCACTCAGCCTTGCTCCCGCAGCCCGGCCAGGCTGTGCTGCCGCCTTTCACCGTGCCAGCAGGGACGGCCTCGGAGTGGAGAGGACAGACAGACAGCATCCTCGCAAGGACGCCTGCCATGCCCTGGTCTCTCCAACCACACTCTCTGTTCCTGGGGCTATTTTTATGGCTGGAGGAGAAGGGCTGCGGGACGGCCAGTCGGAGCAGGAGCTCAGAACTGGCTGCCATCTGCCCGCCAGCGCAGGAGAAACGTGCCTGCCGCCCGTGCAGCTGCACCCAGCCGCAGGGGCACGGCGGCCAGATGGGTCAGAGCCCGCAGCCCTGGGTGCTGGGGTGCTGGGGTGCTGGGGTGCTGGGGTGCTGGGCGCAGGCTCCGTGCGCTCAGGGACGGCGAGTCCCGTGCCTCCAGAAAGCGCTGCGCTCGGTGTGTGCGTGCACAGCCGTGCACATGCATTGTCTATAGGTGCTCCTGGGGACCGCGTACCCCACATGCCTTGCACTCCCTGCGTGGCCCTGAGCTGGAGCATGGAAATCAGCACGAGAAGCCACCGAGTGCACGCGGAGTAGTAAATCCCGTTTACTCCAACGAGAAAATAAATGCAATGGTGCAGCGTGGAGAAGGGCATCAGGCAGATGGCCAGTGAGGTGGGGGGAAAAAGTTTAAAGCATGTCATTAGAGGGAGCTGGGTTATCAAGAGAGCCAGATGTGTGGCCAGGGTCGGCTGGGGCTGGGGAGGCCGTGAAGAGGTTTTGTTCAAAGCAAGATGGGGACTTCACCTCCCTGCAAAACCAATCATTTACATCCTTCTCAACTGTGACTTCCCGATATCCCGGGCATTTACGATTGCGAGGGCTCAGAGCTACCTCAAAACACGGGCAGGCCAGAAGAGCGAGTCTGCTTTATTGTCTGGGAGATCAATGACTTTAATAATTAGCATCTTACTTACACATGATTTCTATACTCAATTTGAATCTTAATTAGAGATGGAGAGGGGGATTTAGAAACCGTGATGTAGCACCACGCCGTGAGTGTCTCCTGCCCCCTCGGAGGAGGTCTCCTTCTCCAGTGGGACCCGTGACGAACCTGCTGCAGCGTCGGGGACTTCACCCTGCTGCTTCCTGGGGAGCACTCCGTCCCGCCGGGGAGGACACCGGTGCCGGGGGGTCCCACAGCCAAGCCCCCTACACACACACGGCCCCAAAGCACAGCTCCAGCCGGCAAAGACAGGGGCTGGCCGAAGGGTGACACGCCTCGGGTGCCCACCCCATGTGTGTCCCCCGCTTGCAGGTGCCACGTGTCACCAACACCTTCTGCTAAAGGGAGACGTGACCGGCCCTGGGGCCACCTCTTCTCGCAGGACGGCCCGCAGCGGGGCTCGGAGCAGTTCTGGATGCGGCTGAGGCCGAGGGTGCTGTTCAGACCCGGCGCCTGCCCCAAGTGCTCCGCAGCGGCAAAAATCCGCTGCGATTTAGGGACCAAGAAAGGGATCGAGGGGCTGTCAGCGCAGGCAGGCAGCTTTAAACCTCTCAGCCTACATGTCTTTACACAGGTTCGTGCATTAAAAAAATGCGAAGCATTTGAAGCCCACCATTTTAATTAAACTGATTTAACATCCGAGCTTGCGAGGGGCGCGGGGCTGGCAAACACAAAGGAGCCGCACAATCACTTTGGCTCCATTGTTGATGGGCTTTTGCTCTCTGTTTGTACAATAACCTATTGAACTTTTCCAGACTGTAATTCAATACAGAATAGATCCTTGCAGGAGGCTTTTTTGGCAGGGAGCGCTGAAGGCCTTGAATCAATTTCACTTTTCCAGCGTGGCTGTTTAATGCATTGATACCAGCTGGAAAAAAAAAAAAAAGAAAAATAAAAAGGAATCAATGTTACTTTTATTTGTCTTGAGCTGAACCCTTTTGGGTCTGTTCTTTGTGACACTGATACCATGCAGCGTGTGGCTATTGTCCCACCTTTGCCAGGAAAAGCAAAGACTGTTAATGCGAAACAAGGCGGGTTTTTTTCCTCGGTAATACTTCCCAGTTTTGCAAAGTCTTAAAATCTTTTATAGGAAGAGAAAAGTCCAGCAACCGCACCGCCGCATGGCTTAGCTGGTGGTTCTAGAGACAATTCGGCGTAACGCCTGGGTCTCCAGGTGCGCAGCCAAGGCGGTGCTCAGGATCAGGCATCGCCCCGTCGCTGGGGCACACGCCCGGAGCTGAGCACAGCGTCCGCTCCGGACGGGGCTCTTCCAGGTCCTCTGTGAGCACACGTAGAGACAGGGGCTCTGCTCTTTGAGGACCTGAGCTACAAACAAGCCGGGGAGCTGCTGCCATGGTCGGGGAGCTGCTGCCACGGTCTGGCGGCACAGCCGGATCCGGCCCTACGGGGGACCCGTGCTGCGTGGCCAGCGGGACACCCTCATCCGACGCGTCCTGGGCAGCGGCACAGGTCCGTGCAGCCTCAGAGCAAGCGCGAGAGGAGCGAAAGCATCGTCACGGCCGCGGCCGAGCCTGGGGTGGGCTTGGTGGCCTGGTGCAGCCCACCACCGCCCTTCCACGCGGAAGGATGAGGGGTGGGAAGGAGCTGGGGGATGTCCACGGTTTGGGGAACACTGCAGGAGAGAGCAGGGGATGCGCACGATGGCCCAGAAGCACTCCCAAAAGACAAGGCTGTTAATTGTTACTTAAGCAATCAAGCTGTTTCCAGATTGTGCGGGGTGAAGCAGCGGCGGTGGAAGGTGTCTTACTGCCAGAGTGAGAAGTGGCATTGTTGGGGCCCCTCTTTGCTGGGAAACTTTTGCTGGGAGTGTGAGTGAAAGCTGCGGGCTGCCCCGGGGCGGCTGGCGTGACATGCAAACGTGAAGCACCTGGGAGAGAAACCAGAGAAACCAGCCAAAAGCAGGCACGCAGAGGGAAAAAAAAAATCCCTCTTGGCTTGAGCCAAACTTCCAGACAAAACCAGGGAGGAGGACTGGGATGGGTCAGACCTGCCCTGGGCTCCCAGGCATTCCTGCTGAGCCGGTGTGCCTTTTCCAGCCCCAGAAGAGGGACATTTCCCTGCTTTGCCCCTATCCCAGCCCTCCCTGAGCCATGCTGCACACAGAGGGTCTGGCCTCCATCCTATGGGATATATACGGGCGTGCACCAATATAATACAACACAAGACCATGCACACGTAGAGATGGGGATGTGCTTGGTGACAATTGCCAGTTTTCCTAGGAAAAGGAAAGGCTGGGCTTCATAAACCCTTAAGCGATGTAAAAGCACAAATACTGCTGGCTGACTTACACTCTCAGAGTATTTTTCTGTTAGGGCTTGCCCCAAATGAAGAGGAGACTGATACTGCAGCAGTTAATTACAGGAAACAAGGAGACTGTTTTGAATGGAGTTTCACTTGCTGAAGATCTGCCCCAAAAACTTAGTCTTGGGTTTAAAAGGCAGCTGCTGGAGGGCCGGACAGAGCTTTCTGCCCTGCCATTTACCAGGGGGAGAGAGGGTAAAACACATGCCTAGAATATATATATTTATGTATGCATCGCAAGGTGTCTGCTCCTCCCTATGGGATTAGAAGTCCAAGCCGTCCGGTATTACTGTAGCGAGTCCTGCCAAAGGGAGCTAGGAAACATAGTCATTGCTTATAATTAGGTGCTGCAGTGTAAATCTAATCGTCATTTAGAGAAACGTCTGACAGACAAAGAAAAATCCACCTGACGAGGTGCTGGTGAACCGTACGATGTGCCTGCAAAAAGCCCCACGTCTTGAAACTTAGCTGGGAAGGGGAAATAAATGGCAGGGGAGCGGCCGGCGAGGCAGCGTGCACCTTGCAGGAGCCGTCCCCGGGCGGGATGGGGCCGGCGGGGATTAAACGCAGCGGAGCATCGCCCGTCCGCGCAGCCCCCTCCCCGCCGCACACCGCCACGCACACGCGGTGCGCGCCTGACCCTCGGCAGCCCCTCACTCCCTTTCCCCCCCCTTCACTTATAAATCAGAGCAGAATTAATTCAGGCACCGCGTTTTATTTGATAAACGTCAAAATATGTAAATACCGGGCTCTCTTCCTACAGTCGCTAAAACAAATGGAAAACACATTTATTAGCATAGAGATGAGTTTAATCAAATCAGCGGCGAGTACAAATTAGCCACAGGAAACGTAATGAGCTGGGAATTAATTAGCAGCATAATGGTAATAACTTTGCCTGCTGATTACCTTGCGGCCATGGCTCTCCCCCAGGGCTTTCCATGGGTTCTCCAACAGCTGATCTTTTCTGTTGCAGGAGCCCCTGAACTGGAACAGCATGGCCGACAGCTCCCGTGCAACAGACTGGAGGAGGGGAGGGAGACGGAGCGAGGGAGGGGAAAAAAAAAAGCCATGCGAGAGATCCACCGCCTTCACCTTCCCAAGCCACGAGCCTGGTTCTTTACCTATTGCTCTCCCGGCTTGTCCTGCCGGGCTGAGTGTTCCCCCGTGCCTACGTGGCTCTGGCGCGGGGCACGGGGACGCTGCCCTCGCGGGTGGTGGGTCGGGTGGGATATCTGGGTCACCGTCGCCAACTGAATATTGCCTCCCTGGCCAGGCCCGTGGCACAGTTCAGAGCCCCGACAGCAGCCACCCTGCCCCAAGGGGTTATTTCAGCGCTTTCAGCGTCGTGCTGCAAGGGGGTGATGCGGGATCTGACTCGTCTGAAAAGAAATATCCAGGCGGGTTTGGATAGGGCTGAAGTTGCCTTGGGAAGGGCAGGAGCGGGGTGACCCCCGGAGACTCAGCTGGCTTTTTTGAGGAGCTGATGTTGCATGAGAAAGGGACAATTGGTGCTCCAGGGGCTTTGTAAAGTGCTGGGCTTGTAAATTAACTGTTTGACACCAACAGTGATGGAGAACAGTGGGGGGCAGGGGCTGGATGGAGGAAAGGGGCAGTTTCTCTTCTTGATTTATTTGTATTCCTTCTGCAGTGCCTCTCCTCCTAACACCTGAGCCGTCCAAAATAACCCGCGCGGACCTTCCAGTGCTGGAGCTAAAAGCACTTCATAAGCCTTAATGAATCAAGCTGTGCAACAGCCCTGCCAGGAATTATTATTCCCAATGGTGCAGGAGGGTTAAGGGAAAAATGCTCACGTTTGGGGGCCTCCATTTAGATGCTCCAGTCCATCCTCGTGCACCTTCGCACAGCAGCCTCCCATTCAAGTGACTGAGTCCAAACTCGAGAAGTTAAAAAAAAAAAGAAAGCTAAGTTAAAAAAATAAGCCAGGCCACGCATTGAGGTGCTTTAGCAGGGATTTGCGGGAGAATTAACTGAGCACCTAAGTTTAAAATGTAATTCAAAGTGATTTCTGGAAATTGTATGGATGCTGAAAAGTGGGAGCACTGCTCCCAGGTTGCTGGTACCTGCAGGGCCCTTTTTTTTTCCTCTCTGCTTTGGATTGTTGGCTCCAGCCTGCAAAAATGCTCCATGAAATGGAGAGGACAATAAGGCGAAGACCCAACGCTGACAAGGACACGATGATTTTTTTCGTTTTCCCGGGGAGATGGTGTCAGTTTGGACTTGTGCATCCCCCAGTCCCCCGGGCTGTCAGTGGTACCTAATAAATCAGGCTGGTGAATCCAAGATGTGATCCTAACCGTATCGCTCCGACCGCTCTAAACCGTGCCTCCACCATGCCAGTTGCTTGGGCCATCTAGGTTTGGGCAGACGTTTGATTGGAGCTGTCAAGAGCTGGCGGACTGAAACTGATGCAAACAAGGAAGAAGTCAGCGTTTTAAAATATATATGGGTTTTGGATGGGAAGGGGCAGAGGTTCTTTCATTTACTGGAGACAAAAGAGAGGCAGGATTTTCGCATTTTACAGAGCGTGTCTGCGCTAACAGGAAGGTGTCCGCACTTTGGGGTTTAACTCCAGGAGGCTTCAGAGAAGCAAGGGTTTCTCTCAACACCGAGATGAACTTAGACCAAAATGAAGGCTCTGTCTTGTCCTTAAGCATAAAGCAACTTCACATTCAGCTCTAATCTTTGAAGCTGAGACTCAGTTCTCCAGCTGAGAGGTCTCAGTAAAATCCATATCTGACCTTTGGAAGCAAAAATAAGTGAGTAGGCATACAAATTCCTGCTTAGACACCCAAGATAAAGTTTGCCAAAGTCCTCAGTATTGCCCTGACTGTTTTTCCGGGTATTTCTGGGATATTCACCATTGCCTTTAATTCAAGCAATGTTGGGTCATTGATCCTACCAACATTTCCCTAACCAATTTGATCAAGCCTGCCAGCGTCAGCAGCGCTGATGGCAACACCTTCCCTCAGCAACCTGGTTGGTAGAAGAATTTGACATCTTGACAGTTGTCCCCGAAAAACCTCACAAGTCCCTCCAAACCCAAGAGTCAGAGGAGAGAAAACGAGCCCTGCTGCACTCCAGATCAGACCGGCTTTTGTGCAGGGACTGAAATGCTTTTTTAAAAGTTCCAAAACATGGCACTGAACTGCAATCTGCTCCCCACGGGAGGTTTTGGTGAGGTGTGAACTTTTGCGGGAGCGTTTGCTCCTTCTGAAGAAGCAGAGGCAGAACTAAGACAGAGCAACTATTTAGAGCCCACGCTGCAGAGGGACGTGGGAAAGGGATGTTTGCACAGATATTTTCAGCGTTTTTGCAAAAGTCCTCCGTTCAGGAGGCAGTGCCGGCTGCCCTGTTAGTGGCTTGGCTGGGCTCAAGCCCTCCTGCTGCTTGTTGGGTTTGTACCCAATGTTGAAGGGTACCCAAAACCGATGGGTGCTGTGGGCTGTGCAGTAGCTATCATCTGCTCTCAAAGGCCGTTGCTGGGATGCTCCTCTGTGGAGATCTCACCCTGCAGAGTCAGGGCAACAAGGGCCTGGCCTCTGATCAAAGTTGTTGGGCTTCAGTTAAAGTTACTTAGTTTTTTACTCCTTTTAATGCGTCTGATTTTTTTTTTCCAAGGGAGCTTGTGCAAGTTGACACAGTAGATTAAACCATGAGTTGTAGTTGAAGAATCCTGTATTTTATTATCATGGATAAATAATATCTCACTCAGAGGGAAATGGGAGAACACAAGGTCACCCAGCATGCCCAGAGCTGAGCCTGAATAGGAGGTCTAAGTTGCCGGCTCGTGCTCCAGCCCCCCGTGCAGCCTGTGCTTCCTTCTGAAGGCAGAGGGTTTTTATTCTTCAAAGTACCACTTCCCTTTGCTACCTGCAGACAAATAGGTTGCTCTAAGATGCATGCCACGAGCTGATTTTTGATTCATGAGAGCCTGAACCAACACTGATCATAAGAGAATCGACAGTGATCATAAAATATGAAAGGTTTTTAAGAAGGACTCTACATCATATTGAGGCCTGCAGCAGGCTTTCTGCTTCAGAGCCAGAGGGGCCAAAGGCAACGCTAGTTTATTAATGAAAATGTGGCAGTGAAAGCAGCGAGAGCAGAATTTGCCCCTGTATATTCAAGGCTACTTAGTTCCGCAGAAGCTTTTAGGAAATCTACCACTTTAAGCATAAACACAAGACAATTTTGTTTTCATGCAATTTTCTTGCCAATGCTTTTTCTTAAAAATCTGTACGGCTGTCATATAAAATATGCCTTGGTTTGTTCTAATTTAGATTACGCATATTTGTCCTCAGTGAATGATTGATTAAGTGCTCTGATCTTGACTGCTATGTTAGCAGCAGGGTATCTGTGCAAGAGGATTGGAAATCTCATTGGATAAACGGTAGAGATGAAATCGTAGCTGTTATAGATCCGGTTTTCTTTTTTCACAGCCAAGGCAAATGCTGTCTTCTTTGCAATAACAAACATGCTTTGTAATGCGTTCCAGGACAGTGCTGAGCCTGACTTTGTTTCTTCATGGAGGGGCTTTAAGCTGTCATAATACCATGGCACCAAACTCTTAATGTCACAGATATCACTGTAAAGTGGGTACCTCCGAGTTCACTAGATCAGTTGTGATTTACACTGATGTAACTGAAAACAAAATGTGTCTCACTGACATCTGTGGGGTTGCTCTGATAAAACCAGCGTATAAGGCAAACCAGGGAAAAAGATATCTCTGTGCAACTGAGCTCATTCAAAGCATCAAGCATGGTTTAGCAGGACTGCCCAAAATGGAAAACCTCCTTCAGGGGTTAGTTACCCTGTCAGTCTCACTTTAACATCGCTGAACCTGAGCTGCGTGTGAATATATTGTTACCACGGGAGCTGGGAGGTATTTTCTTGCTTATTTGTATAATCTTCTGTCCCATACTTCTTACGGGAAATTATGTCAAGCTGTGTTTTGTCATCTTTTCATTAGTTTATATTGATGATCTAGAACTGACACAACTAAAGGTCCCTGAAAACACTAACTTTAAAAAACCCGTATTTTGTTTTTCTTTAATACGTCTTAATTTTTAACGTTGGGCTACTGCGTTGTCTTTGGAGCACTGCATCGCTAGGAAGGTGTGGTAACAAACCAGGCAATTTTCTAAAGAAAAGGGGATTTTTTTCTCCTTTTCTCTTTCTGAAGCTTTTTTCTGACCTTCTTGGAGGTGTAGAGAAAGCTTTCAAGACCATCAGAATAAATGGGCTGTTTACTGTGATGCTTGCAGCCTTGGAAAGAAAAGATAAAAGAATAAAGAAAAGAAAATCTCTATACCCGCTGTCTTCCAAAAGGAGACAGATGAGGTGTGAGCTTAAGAGAAAATATTCCAAAATCTGAGCATGGTGCTGTCACGTTAAAGCAGAGTAAAACAGAGAAAAGCTAAACAAAAAGGTAGTGACCCCAGGGGTGGCAGCAGGACTCAGCACCCTCCTTCTTCTCAGGGAGTTCAAAGCTTTGGAATATAAAAAGGTAAGGGCAGATTGCAGAAATACCAAAATATGGAGGTATAGCTCGGAAAAAAGTCTGGTCCGGCTTAATTTCCCATGATTAGGATATCATGTTTGCTATTGTCTGCACTGATTTGTTCACACATACCCGCGCACGCAGACACGATGACCGGGGACAGGATCTCTGGCGTCTTCTGACGAGATCTCCAGACTTGGTCACTGAACCGCGAGCCCTTTCCTGCGGAAAACCATGGCCTGTAGCCACAGACGGAAGTGCTAAGCTGTGTTAATGATGCTGTGTTATCATCAGGCTCTAATGCCGCCTTGAATGGATGTCACTACTGTGTATGTTCCTGCAGATCAGTTGGTAATTACACTTGGATCCCAAGTAATTACCTTGAGACTTGCACTCTGGTTTAGAAGACAGAAATAACCATGCACTCGCCTAGTCCCACACGTAGCACTTGTGATGTAATTTAATAGCCAGCTACTAACATGAAAGTAAAGAGGCATTTCGCTTATATTTATGCCCTTTTAAGTTAAACATCGGTGGTTTTTCCTATGAAAGGAGCAGGGGCCGTCATGCCACCGGTCTTCTTTTTCCCACTCAAGCGCCCTCCGCTTTTCTTGACAAAATGAAATACTCTGAAGCAAAATAAATATTTATAAGCTCCTCCTGGTGTGTGATTGTTTTGACAAAACAACTTGCGCAGGTCTTGCGTTGGCTTTACTCTCTGCCCTATTTAGATTTTAGGCAGGGAAAAACCAGCCCTCTAAAGGCTGGAGGAAGATGAGGCATTTGGATGAATTTTGTGGTCTCTGGGTGGGGAGCGGACGGACCAACCATCCCTTTCTGAGGTTTTCCAGGTCACATCTGCCAGTGCATTTCCTCTTTAACCTCCAAACATTAAACACCTGGACAGCTGTAGCACCGCATTAAGCACCTTTTTTTGACGAAGAGCTCAAAGGCGAGGCAGACTGACGCCCGGAGCCCACGTATAAAAGGGTACCGTCACCGTCTGCAGTTCTGTTTCCCAACCGTCCATTAGCAAGGCATGCAGCTTTTTTTGTATAGAATTTACTTCTTGTGCATTTCCAAATAAGCCAGTGCTTTTGCAAATAGTCTTCTTCCTTCAGGGCAAGTAGCTTATTTTGGTTAGGAAAAGAAAGAGTCTACTGTGATCTCTTTCTTTTGGCAATGCCTGGGTAATCATTGCTCATAATAATGCCATCCCAGATGTTGAAACATCTCCTGTATTAATTTTACCCAGAAGATAATTTCCCTTAGAAATCATGTGCAAATCCCCTGTTCTAATTTAAGAATTAATTCAGTACACTAAATCTTAGCACTTCATCCTAGAAATGTTTTGCAGTGTCTGTTAACCCTCTGCAACAACAACAACAAGCCCAAATGAGAGATTTACAGATTTAACTAAGCCTGTCTCTCATACCAAGCTCTGTTTGAGTCTAGTACACAATATTTTGAAATGAGGGTCTGCTTTGACACCTACAGCCTACCTGCTTGAACGATTTCTTTCTCCTCAGAGAATCACAAATATAAATTGATTTGTTGTTACAAATATGGAGGGCAAATACACCAGTGGTCCCAGAGACCCCCACTCCAGTGGTGCCTGGGATTGTCATTCCACCCTCCGTCGGGGCTTTGGCAGATGCTAGGAATGAAAATGTGTTGATTCCACATTTTACAAGACTCGAAGGAAAAAAGAGGAGCTGAAGGGCTTGTCTGAACCTGTATAGGAAATCTACGGGAGAGTTAGGAACACATTGCACTTCTTTTGAGTCCTAGGTAGGGGTCATCCTGACCATCCTTCCCTCCCTTGGTGGTCTCATGCATACACAAGTACACACCAGTCTGCTACTGGTGTGAAGTCTCCCATGCATTCGATGAGCTTTCTTCATTCAGTTTGTAATGGAAACTACACCAAACTCCAGACCGGGTACTTTCCTGCCCTTCCACGTTGTGACCATCTTAGCACATCGCAGCCTTTATACTGAAAGTCTTTGGCCATCAGTGAAAACAATAAAGAAAATAAAGAGGCCAAATCTATGAATTTCATCCCAGCTACGTGAGACCGGAGTGCACTCCAGCACACCTTCTGTGGAGCAGGATGCTTCAAGAGCCATGAATCTCCTGTTTGTTCTAGGGTACCTCTGCTCTGCCTTTGTTGTCTCATTTCTAGCCGTATTTGGTGTAGAAAAGAATTTCAGGTATCAGTACATTTAAGTTAAAAAAAAACCATGCAGGGAATTTGTCTCTGGGTTTTTGCAGCTACACAGCTTGCAAATGCATAAACCCACATTAGCAAGATCATGCCACCAGCTATAAAGAGTACACGCAAACCGTCAGAGGATCACAGAATTCTTTCAGTCAGAATTTTTATATGTATCTACAAATGTTTCCTGATTCCTACCATAACAACCTGAATTTGTTATGTCTCAGTGATAATATCTAGCTAGCTGCTTCACGCAATGCAATGTCACATTTTGGATTTCACCGATTTTACTGCTGGTGATTGTTGTGTTTGCACGAGCGGCACCTCGTGCATTTTGCAGAGCAGAGGGCAGGCCAAGGACCTTCTCCTAAGAGGATTCATTCAGAATCAGCTTTGATAATTATCATAAGGTGATAATATGTGATTAGTGCCAGGACACGCCAGCACTTCCACTACCACTTCACAAACTCTCAGATGCTGCACTGAGACTGTGCCGCAGCTCGGCCTCAGAGGAGAGGAATGATGCAATCCCAAAAAGGAAACAAAAGAGAAAAGACAATGTTGCTCATAGTGGGGCAAATCCCATTTTCCCTTCTCAGAGTGATCCGCTGTTAATAGTAGGTAGTGGCTCTGAGCCTGTCTTATTCGCCTATGTGGAAATGCTCAGAGAGGTAAGGTAGTAAATCACTCTAGAAAGGGCACACATTTCTCCCAAGCTGATCACCAGATTGCGTGCTATCCTGGCATAAAACGGTACAAATCCAAGGAAACTTTTCTGATTTACACAGCCAAGACAGCACGTAGCTCCCAAAGTCAGGAAAAAATGAAAGAACATGATGGTCACCTGTCCCATCCCCTCCGACCGGGTTGAGGATCCCGTGCCAGGTGTCTCCGCGTGCCCCAGGCAGGTCACGTCTGCTGTCCTGTGCAACACCGAGAGGATCTGCTGGAACGAGAGCAACCGTTTAAACCTTTTCCCTTTATTCACAGAAGATACTCTGTTTAATGACCCCCTCGCTGGGCACCGCTAGTTAGTCTTGTTTGCTGCTGCTTAGACTTCATATTTATTCTTTCTCTCTCATTTCAATAGAATAGGCTAGAAAAATACGACTGTGTCCTTCTGGGCCCTAAGTAAGGGAGGCTGCATTTATGCTACCCTGAAATTCAGCACACTGACAACTGCAGGATGGATCTGCTGGCCCAGCAACTCCAAGCTTGTGCATTGGTTATTATTCCTCCTGATGAATTCACTTGGGGGATCTGCTCCTTGAATGCAAAGCTCTCGGGTCAGGACAAATGGAAAATGCATTACATGGAGCGTGACATACCGTGAGTCCCAGAAATGAGTGCATGTTGAGATATGCCCATAGGCAGTGGGATAAAGTCGTGCCTTTATCTCCAAGTTGCTGCTGGAATTTCCTTCTAAAAACCTGTGTTTGCAGCAGCAATGGCTATTTGCAGTGAAATATTGTAGTTTCTTGTATTTATTACATATTGAGATTTAACGAGCTTTGTTCTAATTTTGATTAGTGGGGTTTTTACCTCCCTGTCTCCGGTGTTCTTGGACTCTGACCATTCCCTGCAGTCAGAGACCAGGCTCAGCAAGGAAACTGTTTTCCCATGGGGAGCAGTTTAGTTTCCTTCCATTCCTTCAACTCCCCATTTGGGGTCCCCCTTCACGAGACACCCACAACCAAACCAGGTCCACACGCATCTTGGCCACCCTCCCCACCTGCACCGTTGCAGAACAAAGAGCAGAGCCCGGTGCAACTCGTAGCATCTCCACTGTGATGGGGATGTTTCTCTTTGTGCTATAATCTTTCCTCATTTTGTTATCTCCAGGCAGCACTCCTTAGCCTTGACATTAAAGTGCCCATCCTATATCTGCATCACCGGACATTTTATATTTATCTGCCAAACCTTTGTCTCTTGCCCGACTATAGCTATGATGTTAATGACGCTCCTATTTTCAGCCACAGAGGCGGCTGTCATTTAGGTTTTGTCAAGGAAATGACAAAAAGACACAGTATCAAATCTGAAATAGTTAGAAAGCCTTTCTCCAAAAAAACCCCCCAGAACTTAAAATATTGTCCCGATGAGAAAGCTAGCTGTAGTTTTCCAACAAACCTTCAGCCCAAATTTTCCGCAGCTTCTCAGGATCTTGATCCCAAAACAGTTTGTGGTGTCTGAGGCCCTGATCCTGCCACGAAACATGTGCTGGCTGGTTCTGGGGGGGGTTTCTCCTGTCTTCAGAGAGAGAGAGACATCCTTTAGTGTTATTTAATGAATTGTCACAAGACAAGCAAAGAGACAGCTATTCTCACCCAACCCACTGATCTTTCTAGAAGACTTTATATATCATTTGTTTTCCTTTGCTGTTCTCCTGAGCTGCAGGTTACTACGTTCTCATTCAGGTTGTTTCATATTCAGATCCTAGAGCATCTTGTGAAGGAGAGGAGCTGTGTTTCCAGCCACAGTTTGCAGCTCAGATCAACATGCTAAAGTCTTGGTCTCAGCAATAGCTTCCCAAATGTGTAGGACGTGAGAGGCTGATGTGTGGATGGGTTGATATAGTCAAGATACAAGGGGGCAGGAGGTCACTGTTAGTCTGGTGGCCTGGGAGAGGTACTGGTATCTGCTGGAGATGAGAGCAGAATGCCTGTGCAGCCTGTTGGCAGCAAGAAGGAAGAAAATATCACAGCAGAAAGTGCCACCCTCTGTCAAACCAACCCAGAGCAGAGGTTGAATAGCTGCATCTAGATTTGCCTGTACTCTAATGCGTATCAGAAAGTCAGCTGGCAGGCAAAGGGAGGAAGGGAAAGCCAAGGGAGGAAGGGAAAGCCAAGGGAAGAAGATGGTGCAGTGCTGACTTCTGGGATTCCGTGGCTGTGCATGGAGAGTGGGACTGAGGGGCAGTGCAGGTCTTTGTCACTGCCTCGCTGCAGCCCCAAGCAAGACCGACCATCCTTTACCGTGAACACGCACTCCTGGCAGCTCTTGTTCCCAGGAACCATCTCCTAGCTCAGGGTTTTAGCTGAGCACAGTGAGCGTTGGCACAATGGAGCATTTTCTTTTCTCTCCCTTCATTTCCTCTCCCCCGGGGGAAAAAAGTTGGGTTTGAAGACTGCTCTTGTTTGATAACTTCCCTTAACTATCAGCTAAATAATACATGAACACTGATCCACCGTGCTGACTGATGACTCCCTCTGCTGACCCTGTTTTATTTTTATTGCTTGGCTCGGGCCAGTTCCTTCAAGTCCTGAATCATCAGAACAGAGACCTTGAGGTATTCCAGCCAAATCAATCCCTGGCCCATTGACATATTGCTTTACCTAACCAACCATACAACTTCGCTTTTCCCTGATAATTTCTCAATTAATTGCTTTTCAGCTCTCATTCGTTACAAGGTCAGGCTGTGACTGGGCTTGTACATTCCCATCTCTGATAAACTCTCCTGGTCCCCTAATCAGCCACGACTGGGATTTTAGTTCCATTAACTTATTCATCATCTAGACATTTTCATCTTGGGGAGCTTGACTTTTGATTGTATCAGTAGTATCTTCAATTATTTAAGAGGACTTAAAATTCCCTCCTTACCTAAAAGGAAAATGCATTTTGAGCACTGAAAATGGATCATATTGGGCCAGTGTCTTTTGGAGGTTCGTATGTGCAAGCCCATGTTAAATATCTCACGCATGGCGAGAGCATAAGAATTTGCTGCTGCTGAACATGTGTGTGCATGGGGCTGACTATATTAAGATGTCAGATATAGGGGAATGACAGTATGCTGATGACTAGTGGCTTACTAATGCTAAATCACGCCTGAGATTCTGTTCCATGATGTCAAACATTGATTCAGTTTCCGTGGGAAGTTATGCAAATGCCAGAGCCCCTCAATGAGATCTGAAACTGAAATTGCTAGCAAAAAAAAAAAAGCTTGCCCTCTCCTAGCAGTAAGGCTTTTTAGAAAATCTTCAAGGTAGCTGCTCCAGGAAGGGAGTGCATTTTGAACGTGCCCCCCCAGACAGAAGGTCTCGCAGGACCCTTCTTCAGCTTTGGTGCTAGCTGGGAGCCAAATCCTTCTCTTCTGCTGCAGCCTTCTGTCTGAGTCTGTGCTTCGTCTTTGCAGCAGCTGGTCCAGTCCAAGGCAACAACCCACTAGTGCTACTTACTACAAAATTAATCTTTTAACAGAAGCAGCAGTCTCTCTTGCACAACGAAATGCCCTCCATCCCAGCTCTTCTCAATGCCCCTCTTCCCGCAATTTGCATCCGGGCAAAACTCCTAAGAGTCTGCAAGCTTCTCCCAGTGGGAGAATTGGTGGCCAAACCGAACAAACTGGCATCAGCTGGGAAATGGTACATTTCTGAACGGGGTGATGGGACCAAGGAGTCTGGAGGTCCTGCCTTGCTCTTTGTCCCGGCTCCGTGGAAGCCAGTTGACTGAAAACCACCTTCCTAGGATGGTGTCGGGGGACGCTTTTAGATTATCTGAGTGCTTCAGGCTCTGAAGAATATCCATAGAGAGGGGTCAAACTGCATTGACAGACTCTCCAGGAAGAAAAGCTAGTTTAATATTGGCAAGACAAGACCTGCTGCATATTTAAGAGGAGCCTCTCCTTCCAGGAAATATGTGCTGAGGTCTCAGTTTCCTTTCTGCAAAACACAGGTGATAGCTTTTAACGCTCATGATTTCATTGCAGACCGCAGAATTATGGATTTTTCTTGCAGAGCCCTGTGCTCACACTTTTGAGTGTAAATTTTCAGCATTCGCTCAAAAAGAAAAACCCACATTATCGCTGAGGAGGGCTTAAAAAAGATTAAAAGCGCAGAAAATTGAAAAAACCCCACACCAAGAGGCAGTGCGTTGTGATGAAGGAAAGCGCAATAGCAACAACAGTACGAACTCCAGAGCGTTGCTTTGTTTGCTTTTCCCCCCAAACTGTAATAACTCACCCGCCCCACTGGAAAAACTCTGTCCTTTCGTGCCCTTTCTTCATGCAACAGCACGAAGGGCCTTTCCAAGGTCTCTGTTGCTCCCTGTAAATTATGTACCAGAAGGCACCAACACTTGGAGGACGTGAAGAAACGTACCGTTCTCTCTCCGCCTGTTGCTAGGACTCACAGCTATACCCCACCACTTTCCAGGGCTTCGGCTCCTATTTTGGCTGTAGGAAAAAAGAAGGAAACCTTGCTGCTTCCAGGCTCTCCGCATCAGGCTTTAGCAGCTCCGATGCCAACCCTTACGATATTGCTACAGTCAGACATAAAGTCTTAACGCATGATAGTGCCTTGAATCTTACATTCTTCTGAAAAAGGTGAGTCCCCAGTAGTAAATGAAATATTAAACGTTATTAAATATGAAACAGCTAAACCTGGATTCCATTAAAATGAATCTTTCATCGTTTTCCTGGGGTTTTTTTTTTTCCTTTCCCTTTTTTTCCCAGGGAGCGCAGTGATCTCATGAGCTTTTATGTGTCCTTTTAAAGACAGAAAAATCACAGGTAATTTAAGTCTATTCTACTCAGATTTATTTTAGCTGGAAAACAAATCAAGGCTGTGAAACTCTCTCATGGTCGCATCTATCTCACTGAACTATTCAGCAGTCTATATCAAAGGCTCACCTAAAGACACTGTTGTAATGCCTGCTGACATGTGCCACCTATTTAGAAATCTTGTATCCAGTTACACACTCTACTTTCATTTAGAATGGCTTTAATCTTCCACCATACACTAAAAAAAAAAAACCTCACCTCTTTTCATATTACACAGGATACATTTAGAGCTGGTTTTGTTGCTCCTGCAGGTTTTCTGGGAGTTAAACTGTGACTTAAGTGAGTGCCGATGTGTGAGCTGGCAACCGGGCATCTAAAGGAATATCTGCAAGAAAAAACGTAAAATTTTATAGAGCTGCCATTAGTCTGGGATAGGCTGATCATGCAAACATGACGGAGGTTATGACTACACAGATAGCACGGGGCAGTCAACAGGATAAGCCATTACTCAATATTGTTGCTGTATTTTGTGACCGTAGTATTTCCACCTCAGAATTCATAAATATTTGGGCATCCGTGCAGGTTGGCTGAATCTCTGATGCTAAAACAAATGCAAAGGTGTATAATTCTCATTAGATATATTTATGGCCTTGCATTCAGAACTTAAGCCCTCTCTTTTATTATTAACTGCTGTATTTGAACAGGACTGATTGATAGAAATTTTTAAAAGAGGATGGGAAAAAGAGCGTTTGGCCTTGCTAAGAGAGTCCCAGAGCCTGGTTCTGTGTGAGAGCTTTCCCTCACTCCGGACCACGGGGACTGCTGAAGAAGGTTGGGTCTGGCGGGAGGTCGCATCTCCAGCACACCCCTTAATCCTCGACTCTTCAGGCTGCTGCGTTACGGTCTCCAAAACACGCATGAATTAGTTTGTCAGTCTACAGACACACTTTCAGACTGGAAGGCAGTAACTACTAAGAAAGACGAGCTAAAACGGCAAAGAAGGTAGAAAGCCATTAATTACTCATGACTACTGTTCCGTTTTGTGCAAAAAGCCTTCTACCTCGCTTTCCATTTCACTTTCCTTAGGTCACTTCTGAGGCTCAGCAAAGCAGGAGATGTAAATGGACTCCCCACCGCAGGAGCTTGTGCTTGTGACTCGGCTGGTTTGTTCGTACCCAGCTGGGTTTCGCATCTCCCCCTCCAGGAACTGAGCAAAGTGGGGAAAAAAGAAGCCGGTTCTGCAGCTGCAGCGTGGGAGAACCCACGCTCTTCCCTGTTTCAGATTTTTGTTCCATTTCACAGATTTCTAAAAAAAAAATAAAGAGAGTAAATTGTAGAGGTTATTTTCTGTGTTTAAACACCAGTGGTTTCTTTTCAGTGTGCTTTGACTTCAGCTGAGATGGCAAGAGCATCCCACCAGCAATGGCCTTCTCGCAGCCTGACCAGAAGCATATGCTCTTGGTCTGGTTTTATAAGGGCTTTTTATGCCTAATTCTGGCCTGACACCCTTGGGATGGAGAGGAACAAATCCCAACTTTATTATTTATTTATTTTAATGAATTGCCGTTGGCCAGCTCACGTTTTCACCACAAAGATTTCAAATTGCCTTAGAGCACCAGAAAACATGTTGCAAACCGCTATGAAGCTTAGACACGAACATGTCAAATAAGTGATCCACATGAGAGTAGATAGACGTGACATTTAGTAATCATCTTTCTTGGACAAAATGGGGCATTGCTGTCACTTTAAGTAAATCTCAGTCAAATTTCTGGCATTTTACCACAGGGGAAGCAGGAGGCATAATAGTAAATTTCTCCTTAAAAAATATAAAAGCTCAACCTTGGGAAAAAAAATGGTTGCCACAATTTAAGCTGTAATACCTCATCCTAGCTTGGCCATCCGTTCACTTGCTGCTGATATCAATATGTCACCCCTAATGTTTACTGATGTTCACTTTATAAATGACTTTTCCTAGCTGTCAGAATATCTGTCACCAGCATCTCTTCCCCCTTTTTGCCTCTCACCCCCTTTAATAAAGATTAATATCTTTGAGGTTAAGTAGAAAGATCAGATACTACGTAAATGACACCATAGGTCTGATATTTAAACAAGATGAACATGTAATTGCCAAGATTATGTGAGCAAATCGGGTAATTCCTAGCCTAAATGAACACAGTTTGCTTTTGTGGGGTCAGTTAATGTAGGTGCACATTCAAATGAATTGTATATTGTGCAGACATTTGGGCTTCTGAAGGTTCACCCATTGAAGAATTGTAGATGTTCAAAGCAAAAATTGGTGAGTTTAGGTTCTACAGCTTCTCAGAAGTACTCGTATGTTTAAAAGACATGCAGAATGGGGATTCTATAAAAATATGGCACATCATTGGTTTTCCATATTTATAGTCCACCAGTGACTTCTATATTAAGCGGTTTCAGACTATGAGTCCAAACAAGATTTTTCAACCTGTCACTCCCGCAGCTCAACCTGGTATATGAAATGCTAAACATGTTCTGTCTGCTTTGTACATCTTCCTTGACAAACACCTGGAGTAATGATTCCAGAATGAAAATTTAGCTGGCAATTTTATGGATGAAGCACAAACCAGTTATTTTGGTTTTGCAATTCTAAGAGTAGTGAACATGCATTCCACTTTTAAATTGCAAGAAGACGCAGTGGAATAGATCATGGACTCTTCACATAAGCCACGCTCCAAGTGGCTCAGGTAAGGTTTGCCTGACCAAGAACTGCAGGATCAGGCCAAAACGTAGGATCATACCTATGGACCAAAAGCTACAAGATCAGACCAAAACAGCTGCTGTAGAGGTCAAACTCAGACTTATTTTTCTGACCACCACCTTTGCTGTATACGTACGATGGTCTTGTGGTTAAGAGTGGAAGATAGGAGGCTTGTAGTCCAATTTAGACAGTTTTCTGCAGACCTCCCAGCCAGGCTATGAGGATTGTATCTAATAAAGCAGGCAAACACCTCAAAAGGGACTTCAGCCCTGCTTCCTGACCTGTTAACCTGGAATCCTTTACTTTTTGGCACTCCAGCTTTGGATGTTAGAGCTCTCTGATACCTACACCATTAATTCTGTGTATCCTCAGAGTTACGGCAGTTTTGAGGTGGCTGAGCCATTCAGTTTGTGGTTTGTACTTCTGCCCCGTTGGGAACTTGCACACAGAGGCTCTTCTACTCTCTTCCAGGCACCATCCGCTGGGATTTCTCTGAACGTGGTGGAGACCAGGCACAAGGTGCTGGAGATCTAGGTCCTGCCACTGCCTGGGAGGACCGAGACCCACCTCCCTGCATGTGGCACAGTGTCTCCTTCTCTAGGTTGGCAGGCATTTTGGACATGTGCATGTGTGTGTGTGGTGGTGATCTGGCTCCTCTCTGTCCTGCCTGTTCAAGAAACAACCCTGGAAATGGAACAAAACCTAAGGACTCATTGGATCAGGAACGGAGCATGAAAGGGGTCATGGCTTTGACGAGGACACTTCCTTAGGAGTGGAGCGTTTGGTTCTGTTTTGTGCTTTATCCAGAGGCAGTTTGACATAAATTGTTAGATTTAGCCCTTAAACTGAGTAAAACTCTCCTCCCAGTGTCAGAGGCGACATCCCCATCAGTGCCCACACCACAGCCTCCTCTTTGAGCAGGTTCTGCTGTGTTGGGAGCTCAAACCCAGTGATAACTGCAGTTCCCTGACTCCACAGGGATGGGACTGTTCGAGAGGCGGCTCTCACACAAAGGGCACTGGTGGTGTTCCTCAGCATCACACAAAACCTTCCAAATGTTGGCAAGCTGCAAAAAATAGTAGGTACCAAAAGCCGATGCCTGAAGTGAGAATTTTGCACATAATTTCTTTCCAGAGCACCAACAAAACTATTGTGCTCAGAAGATGACTCTGAAACTGCCTTTTGTTGTATTTTGTGTGCAGTAGGATTTTATGTCTGCAATAACCACCAGGTGATTTTATTTCTAGGAACTAGATTATTTTACAATAAAAGAAAAGACTCTCCAATCAGTAATCTAGCAATCATATTATGAAGAAAAACCACATCTAAACATTCCAGGAATATTATATGTCCTAAAACCAACTTAGTTTTGACTCACACAGATTGATATTTGCACTGTTTTGCTGTACGGCACTGGTTTTCTTATATATACAATTGTTTCTTTCAACTATAACTAACCTGATTCTTCACGTAGCAGGATCTGAGAGTAGTAAACCGCAAAGAAATTTTACACTGCAGACTGCAGCAAGCAGAGGTCTCTCTAGCGAAGGCATTATTTTACAAAATGATGGATGTGCATATTTATTTGCTCTGTGACTTCCATGTCAGGTTTGTCATATTTCCTCAAATTACTAGTTAAACCAAGGTTTTGTGTTTTGTTTTGTTTTTGTTTCTGCTGAAGCCTGCAGGCTCAACATACCTTATAAAAATCAAGCTGTAATTTATCTGCTCCATAGATCATGTGTAACAATAATCACTCTGGAGTCTGTGCTGGGTTCTGATGTCTGGCTTTGTTGGAAGAGATGTATGAAGTGAACAAAAAGCTTCCTGATTTTCATACTCTGTAATAAACCTGAAATATGGAGAGAAGTGAAACACGTATTTAAATTAAACCGTGGAATCATGACAAAGAAGGAATACGGAGAAATACATGCACACCCAGACACATATTATGCAATGACACAGTATTATTTCTCTTACCAGATGGACCTCTACAAGTTATGTATACTATACGTCGCATACATACAGCAATTGAACCAGCGAAACAATTTTTATCCTGAACTTGGACTCATCAAAATGGTGCATATGTTAACTTGTCGTTTGCAGGGACAAAAACCTTTGCCAACATAAAAGCGTGTGGACCCCCGAATGGGTTAATATTCACAGGCGCTACCCGCAATAGCTAAGTGATAGTTCACACTAAATTCCCTGCTCAGCGTTAATGCTTGTTTCACATACATATGGGTAATTTTGGAATGGCCACAAACAAACTTTGGAATTTTTTGTAGATGTTTGAAAAAAATAAAAAAAAGGCTAAAATTCTTTGACGAACAATCTAACTATACAAATGGAAAATGGGTAGAAAAACTCGCTGAAATTGTAGCTTAAATTCCTCCCTACACCCACACCCACATACACCCCTGTGAGGGCAGGAAATAAGATGCAATAATTGAAATATTTTATATTACCCTGGGTGGGCAGTTCCTCCCACAGCTGAATTGCCTTTTGCAAGGCACTGCTCTCCCTGTTTTGTTTATTGCAATACAAAAAGAATATATGTGATTCATCTTGCAGATGTTAGAAAAGCACCTCCCCGTCTGGAGATGCGAACCGGGCACTAGACGTTGTGCAAAGGTGCTTGCCGGGGCCATGCGAGTCCTTTGGCACCGCGTGGGTTAATAAGCCTTGAAGTGCCGTCACCATCAGGGCCCCAAGGAAGCCAAGCACTGGGTAAAGGTTTCTGGTCCGCTGGCCATAGGAATACAGTGCTGCAGTGAGGCCCTAGCATTAAGAACAGAATGTAATTTTAAAACGAATTAATTCTCTGCAACGCACTTAGTCGGAGAGATGCAGCCCCGTTCTGGCTGTGGGAGGGGTACCTCCTCCGCTCCCCAGCTAAAGCGATGCCGGGGACCGTACGGATAACGCGCATCTTGGGAGGCACTTTCCAAAAGATCAAGGTCCGTTTAGTCTGCAGCCCGAGTTACAGGGCAAATCTCATTCCGCCTCTTGCTCCCCAAAGTCTCTCTTGCCTTTTTTTTTTTAAAAAAACACCCTAAATTGCAGCGGCATCGTCATTAAGAGATCCAACAGAAGCCTGGAAGAAGAGATTAGCACATACCAGAGTGACAGGGCTGCTAGGAAGGGGAAAAAATAGACAACATCAGTGCAATGTACCATTAAAAGTATGGAGTGACAGCTGACAGTTGGTCTGTGATGGGGTGATTCAGCTAAATGGTAAACAGAAGGGCGAATTCTGATCTCGCTTATGCCAACATAAACCTTGGGTTGCAGAGGAGCTGCTTCACGTCTCTAGTACCAGAGTTGAGCCCATAAAAGCTGTGACTCAGCCAGATAATCTCTGACAACTGTTAGCGCCGTGGTAAATATGGCAACGTGGCAGGCTGGAAAAGAGACTAAAAAAAGTTTCGCTTCCACACTTCCAAAAAGAAATGTTTCAGAGCTTTTTTCCCTCAAAACAACATTTAAAATCTTGATAGTAATAATAGAGGTGCTTAAGAAATGTCTAGGTAAAACGCAATTTTTTCTTCAGGTTGGACGAAATATTTTGATTAAGGCCAAATTAATGAGGTTGCTGAGCCAATGAGTTGAGAAGTGAGATATTCCCGTAACTCCAGCCCCTCCGGACTGGGCCTGACGGACACTTTACATAAGGGTTAATGCGATGCAGGGGACAGACACTAACTCACGTCTGCATGAGATGGGCGAGGAGAGGTTTTCAAAAGGAGATATTCGCTAAGAAAATCTTTAGCGTTTCATTTTGCTTCAAAGCAAGGATCCCATCTAAAACATATGTTACGCTCTTTGTGTGGGCAGGCATGCAAACACTAATGTGGGACCTAACAAACTGCAAATTAGAGCTGAAGTCTTACTGAAGCCAAAGCTAAAACTCGCCCATCCTGCCTGCTGAGGCTTCCTCGTGATAAAGCTGGCTGCTCTCTGATTTTAGCACCGAGATGTCTGCAACGCAAAGGGACGGATTCGGCTTGTCCTGCCTCCTGGACTGCCCGAGACCCCTTGTCCCTTCACCCATCGGCACCATCTGGCACCACGTTGTTTGCGTTCGGCAAATGGCAACCTAACAAACTATTGGGATGTGAACGCGTGCTATATTGCTTTGGCGATTAAAAGAACAAATTCCCTTTTTTCTGCCCGTGGTTTAACTTCGTGAGGTATCGGTATTTTTACTTCAGTCCACATAGTGCCTGGTTTCACTAGCAAGCTACTGCGGTATCTGCAGAACTAAAAATAAGACATTTCTCATGGAAAATGTCATATTTTTCACATTGTAGCTGGTCCGAAAGGCAGCTATGCACAGCGCTGGGAAGATCTGAAGTTTGGTTCTGATGTGCATGCAAAAGTTGGGATGCTCACCTGGAAACCCACCCTCCTTGGTGGGAAAGGCCGAGAGAAGGGGCTGTCCCATGGGGATGCCACCGCTGCGGCAGCTGGCAGCTCCTGAGCCCGGCCGGGAGGAGGGGAGCAGGGGCAGGGTGTGTTTGTACCCATGCACCCCACTCTCCGGGGGCTTTAGGAAATTTAGGATCATTCCGAGCCATTTTAAGATCTGGGGAAAGGTTTTTGTATTAAGCAGAATGAGTTTCTCATGTGAGCCCAACTCAAGGTGACAGTGAAAACGGGTCTGGGAAATAAAGCCATGCAGAAGTATTCGCCTTATAGGAAAGCCACCAAAAAATATATGGATTGTGGAATTACTCTTTGCCGAGATGGGAATCCAGATTTTATTTCTTTTATTACGTTTTATTTCTTGTGTCATTACAGCATACACAAGCAGATTATTCCCCAGCTACAAAAACAGTTGTAGTGAGATGCTGCAGTTGAAAAGAACAAAACAGGCAACAGTTCAACATTCTCAGTTAAGATAATTATGTTAATATTAATGGATATTAATTTCTGTTTATTTTACAAACATTGTATTAGGAAACTAGCTTTCAAATTCACACCTCACCAAATGCTTTTCAACAATGATTTGTTTCATTAATTTTATCAGCTGCATTCCTTATTTTTTTATAGCACGTTCTTTGCTGAGAGACATTAATCCGTGATAGAGCATCCTAAAAGTCTGTGCAGAGGAACCGAGCTAATAAATGTCGGTGTATAGGCTACCCACCACTGTCAATTTTTCAATTTGCAATGTAGTTGGGGCACATAATAAATTTCTGATTTTTTAATCTTTATTTTAAAGAAGTCTTGAAAAATTTCTGCGCATATTTTCTCACTGTTTTAACATGCGTATGAGCCCTCAACATTCAAATGTCAAATTATGTGTGATATGGGTTAGGTAATAAACCCTATGGTATTATTTTTAGAATATCTATAAAAATAACTAACACAGTTTAAAGTCAATGTCTTAGTCAAATATTCAGTTCAGAATTAGTTTTTATCTGAGTTCAGTATCCACCATTTCTGAGTTTCTCACTAATAAATATAAGATGCTAACGGAAAGTGAACAGGAAAATATTCTGCATATGCTAAATTGACCTTATATCCAAAATGCAAAACCGCTTGTGTCACGTGTTTAATTGGTTAAAAAAAATAAAGTGCGTTAATGCTTACACCTGGATGAAAAAGAGAACAGTGCACACACGGTTATTTAAAAAGTTTTCTTTAAAATCTCATGTTTAGAAAACTTCCTGGCCTTCTCTATAATGGCAAGAGCGGGGAGGGGTAGCTGACACTAAATTTTGTTTCTGACTTTGATGCAGATTCATTCTTGCTGATATAACTGCTCATTTCGGGAGGGTACTCTGCTCCTGAGTATTGCAGTTTTACCCTAGTGCCCCTTCACCCATCGCAGGGGACGTGGGTGGGCAACTGGCACAAGGGAGCAGCGACTGGCACCCTCCAGCACAGCCAGCTCCGGTTGAGTGACGCCTGGCACATACATTATTCTTGAACACTTGTGTGCCAGTAGGCTTTACGTGCTGTAATCAGACGGCTGTATACGACGTTACACCTCCCAGATGATAAACTCTTCCCCAAAAGGAGCATGTAAAGCCAAGGCGGGGATGGAGGTCTGCAGAGCCTTCTTCCAGGTAAGGGCAAGCCCTGGGTGAGGGTTTTACAGGCTGAAATAACCACATAAGCAGAACGCCAAGCTGCTGTTGCTCTGCGCTTCCCTGTCAATTTGCTGTGAATGCTCCATTAGATGCTGAATTCCTCTGCTAAAAACTGGAGATGGAGCTAAAATTCAGGTCTTGCGATCAAACCTCCTTGTACCGTGCTGACTCTCGTGTCTGGCGAGCACCACCGGCTATTAATCAGTGTGGGAATGTCAATAGCGAAACATTACAATAAAAAATGGGTGCAGATACATTTTCTCCCCTCCTCCCAGCTTGCTGGGCCAAATTTCTTTCTCTCTCCAAACGTAACTCAAAACCAATGAAGTCAATAGAAAAACCAGTTGACTAGACCCTGACTCACCCCTTGGCTTGCTTAAACCAGGCAATGCTGTTGAGTTAACCCGTGACACACGTCAGTTTACCTTCCTCTCTTTCCCCAGAGTAGACAGAGAATCCTATTTTTCATATTTCTTTCCCTGGACCTTGGCCAGCTGCATAGAGGTCAAATACGTCAAGCTGGGTCTAAACTACAGGAAAAAAATGAGCTGCATTTCAACCTTCTCCTCTAGCAGAGTGACAATATAATTCATGTTTATATTCCTGCCTTTGCCACCATCCTGCTGTTTGACCTTGGGGAATTCACTTCATCTTTTTGGACCTTCATTTCCCCTCCAGCTCATTTCTTTTGCGTTTAGACTAATATGGGGCAACAAGAGACTAATATCTATGGGGCAAACCGTGGCTCATGCTGGGCGCTTGCAGTGCTGCTAACATAGTGCATCCATCTCCTGGACTTGAGGTCTCATGCAGAAGTTAAGGAAGGTAACATTACCACAAATATTCCAAGCTTTGGGATAAATGTAAAGCAACGTACTGTCTCCATGTATGCACACATGCCGTGTGTTTTCAGTATGCCTTGCATGTTTAAGATGACTCAGAAGAATTTGTTCCCGACCACCCAAATTAGCACGCAGCCTCCTTCGTGCAAAGCAGCGCCGTGCCCACCAATTCTGCCATGCAGCAGGAGAAGCAAAACACTCGCTCTGCGCTGAGCTGTGATTGAATTTGTTCAGATTAGACCAGGAGCTGAGCAAACTTGAAATGCCTTCATTTGAGTGAAGCTCCCATTTTTATGGAGATGTTTGGCTGTCTTCAGATCTAATTTCAGGATCCAAACACTCCAATTTACCCATAAGAATGTGTTCAAACACCACTTGACTGCTATTCTTCTCCCTTGCTGCAGAGCTGGGAAGTCATCACGTCTGATGAGGATTCATTATAAAGTTGACAATTTGCCCCTTCCCTTCAAAAAAACTCAGCAGAGCTTCGTTCCTTTCAGCCCACACCGGCTCTCATCCGAAGCCTTCCCTGCTGCTCTTAAGAAACCTAAAATATCTGAACTGCAGGATTAAACCCATCCGTGCCCCCTCCAAACAAGCAAACAAATAACAAAAGAGGGAAGAAACGATCCCTACGGTAGAGCCATGAATGTAAAGAGCTTATAAGTTAATCGTTAGCAGAAAAAACATCCCAACTGCTCCCACTGCCCTGAAGTCAGAAGGAAAGAAAGGGCGAGCTAAAGGGAGAATACGGACATGGGGAAAAGAAAAAAGGCAAGAGCAAGAACAGAAAGTGCCACTGCCAAGGGTGTTATTTGTCTGCTGTGCGAGAGCGCTGTTAGAGCCCTGTCCGCACTGGTTAACCAGATTATCCAACTTTCAAACTCCCGGTAGTTCCTGCAGTGAGTCCCCTGGGTTCCAGCTCGGCCGCACGCTCCGGGGTGGAGGCCACCCACCACGGGTCCCTCCACCGCCCCGTGCCCTGGCGTGCAGAGTTGCCGTCGGGGGGCCGGGAGGGAGGAGGACAGACCAAACCGAGCAAGCCCCCCTTCTCTTGTGAAGTCCGTGATCGCCTTTAAACCCATCGCTTACTCAGACGGTCGTTTCTCCCCATGATGACTATTTGCGAGATGAAGGCGGCAGTTTTTTACTTATTATTATGTTATTTTTTTGGGTATCCCTGGTCCGGAAGGAGTTAAAGTGATTATCTCCTCGGATGTCCGCAGCAGCACCGCATCCCCGCTGTGCTCTATCAGAGCTGCCGGGGCAGTGTCAGCGATGACTTCACCTCCGAGCACCGCAGCATTGCTCAGTGCCCAACTGCTGGAGTTTGCTAATTTGTGTGTTTTCACTCGAGGCCTGCTGATTCAATCATTTTAAAGATGCCCATTTCTTCCAAGCCAGGGATTTTATGGCTCTAAGGATTAGAAGCTGTTACCCCAACAAACCCTGGAGCTCTATATATTCTGATTTTATGGTAAGCTTCACTAATAAACTGTTTAAAACATATGCTAATTGTGTTTATTGTATTCTTTAATTATCATATGTATCATTAAAGATGTACTATCCCGTTTGGAATCCTAATACCTAATGCCCTCCTTTTTTTTTTTCTTCTTTTTTTGTACCGTTGCACAGTACTGCATTACATTAAAAAAAAAAGAGAGGAAATAGAGAGATATATATTTTAACAAGGAAGCCTATTTTCAATTTTCATTGTTTATTTAAAAGTAGAGTCTTTGAATTTAATTTGAAATCTCTCTCCTGAAGAAAAGCAGGCAGGGAATGACATAACAAAACATGGCATTCTGTCTCTGTGCATTTTATTCCTTAATTTATTTTTTAAATATGCCTCCCTATAGTCTATTATGCTTAGTTTTCTGTTTTCCGACTGCTCAAAATGATAATTTGTGCAGCCGAGATGGGTTACAAAAGATCAGAATAATTGTCCCCTCATTTTTGTTATAGCTCATTATTCTTATCATACGTACACACACTCATATACACGCTCCAGCACGTGCATAATAAATAAGTGTATTATGTATATGTACACACACCCATGTATACATATGTATATTCTCACTTATTCTTGTGCCAATTTTTTCCCAATTAATTAAGAGTTGTTTTTCCAAAAAAAGAGATACCAGTCGTCCTAGCCATGTGAGTAATTCTCACTGTTTTGAAGACTGATTTGATCCTGAATGCGGTTTTATCCTGCCCCTTTAAAATGAGGGTTCCCCTGCATAATAAAATCCTCGTATTTAGCAGTCACAATATATTCCCCTCTACTGACCTGCTCCCAGCAGCCGAAACAACGTCTCCCAGCCCTGTTCGCTATTGATTGCAATGGCCTGCCCCGCTTCCTCTCTTTGCTGTTTTGATTTGTTTCTTTTCTTTCTTTTTTTTTTTTTTCCCCCCACCTGGGAAAATGCATTGGCAGTAACATCAGGGCATTTCGTGCACTGCTTAAAAACAAAACAGCGACAAAAAAATCCAAGCGTTTTTCAGCTGCGCAAGTCAAGGAAAAGGGATGCGGGGAGAAAGACGCATGTGCAGTGAGATCGGTCCTTGGTCATCAATATTGCGGATGAGAATCATAAATATGTGCAGACGCAGGCCAGCAAAATGTGGGCGCGCACGTTTATCACAGGCTCCTTCTTCCTTTCTGCTGGGTTGTGCGCGCTCATGTGCTCCAGCCTAGATCTTTAAAGTTCTTTTTTCCCCCCACATTTGAGGGACATCCTGGGAAAAACAGGAATATCCCAACAGAGTTATGTTTCGATGCGAAAGAATGAAACTACCGGGCTGCTTTGCTGCTGGCACAGTGGGGAATTTGCTCTCAGGAGTTTATCAATCAGGCTTTTTTTATTTTAGTTGGTGAAGAATGTTTCCTTTAGGTACCAGATGCTAATGTCACATCATGAATGAAACCGCTTCTGCAAATTGAATAATGTCATTTGCATTCACTCATTCAAAATAACATTGAAAAGTGGCGATGCTGCTCTGTGTTAAAGTTAAAAATTCTATTTCCAGGCAAAAGAGAGTGTCTGCTTGGGTATCCAAGCCATGATAAAACAATGGGATTTGGATTCCGATAGAGGTCTTTAATATACATGTTAAATAAGCGTATCATAGGGCCAAAAATAATTTTAAAAACCATATAATTTTGGTTTCTAAATAATGGCAACCAACAGCCTACAGCATCCTGGTAACATAATACAGAACTAAATGACGGGTCAGATTCTCTTTATAGGGGCTCAGGGTGAATTTGGAATAAGCTGCCTGCGTATGTGCTGGCGCTTTTCACTTGCTGGGATCACCGATAACGTCATTAATTGTTTGTTTTGCCTTTTTGGAGATTTAGCCCGTGTGTGCTTGTTGGTTTGACAGCCTCGCCGCAGGTGTACTCCAAGCTGCAGGAAGAAACAGTGGATCATATCACGTCAAAATAAAGCTATTGCGGTAACAGACATCTCGGCCATGTGCAGACCGAGGCTGATTTTACCCCGGCTTCTGTGGGTTTAGTATTTCACGCCAGCACACGGGGTGTTGGCGTGTCTGGGGGGTGCTGGGGCGAGCACGTCCCCCCTGCCCGCACCAACCCAGCCAGCGCAGGTCTGCCCTTGCTGCAGCCCCGGGAAGGGATCATTTTGCACAGCCCCAAACAAACTAAAGCATCGCCCTCTCTCCCTATTATATTAATGGATTTTATGCTACTTTTAAAATTACGCTGTTTTCAAACATGAATGCATTTGAATGTCAGGCTCTAGTACCCAAATATAAATGTCAAGACCTCTGTACATCTCTGGCATGTAGGAACTAATTTAATCATCTCAGTGAAGCGATTTCAGTTCAGACAATCACTGTGTTTGAGTGGAAGGGTTATGAAGAGAGTGCACAGTCGCAGGAGAGTGCTTACACACTATTTAGGGCCACGCTTTTTTATAAAAAGAAGACGACGAAGGGCATTTGTTCACGAGTGGAAATTCCCAGCCCCTGCTCAGCTGCTGGAAACTGGGGTAGTTGCATCTCGGGCGCAGAAAAATGATGTGTGGCACCAAGGCATATTGAATTTCATTTATTGGGGAAGAATGGGGGGAAAAGTGATGGGAAATGAATTTTTTTTCTCCTATGATTGGAGAAAAAAGGACAATCTTGTGCAATACAGGACGCCTGGTCACCGTGCGCTGCTCGGCTCCCCGAGTGGGTGGTCACGCCGGCTGCGCACACAGATGAAGCGAACGCGGGAGCAAAACCAGTTGCAGTTTTGCATATGGACTGTGGGCCTCCGTCTTCTGAATTTCAGCTTAGATGGTTTCGTTCCTCCTTTTTACATACCGCATTTAAAAAAAGGCAAAGGCAGTGCAGGCAGTTTTTTTTCCCAAGGGATAACTGCTAAACAGGCCTAGCAGAAGGAGCTTATTCTCTATGTGGGCCAGCTACCCGCAGCAGTCACGTTACTCAACCATAACCCGTGTCTTCAATCTGTCTTCGGAGGAAGGAAAGTTCCTCCTAAATTTCTGGGGGAGTTGGGATCGGCTCCAGGCCACTGCTGTGCAGAAACTCTCATTGGGGTCATGAGCAGGAGCACCATGATTGTATGGAAAAGACCGAGCAACATCACACCTCCTTTCTGGGGTTTCTGGAGGATCAGAGAGGCTTAGGATGAGCTAGCATCGTTGGAGAAAGCAGAGAAAGAGCAAGGGAAAGGGTGGGTCAGAGCCTGGAGGCTGGGCATGGGGAATGGGATCCTGGGGGTGACTGCAGGGATGGTTGGGGACAGCAGATTTAATAAATGAAGGACAAACAGCGATCCAGCTGGTCCATCGGTGTGTGGAATGTTTGACAATGTCCTTTCCCTGAGCGTGCTGCTGCCGCCCAAACCGCAGTCCGGCACAGTTTGCACGGGAGCCGATCCAGTTCCCGACAAAGTCACTGGGAATAAGCACGGATTCGGCTCCGATCGCATTCACCTGCCTTGAATTTAAAACTTTCAGCTCTAATTCTGTCTTCACAACGAGCAGGATTAAAAAGTTAGAACGAAAATAATTTTGCTACTGTTTCAAGCGCCCCCAAACAAAACAAACTAAAAGAAAAATCAGAAGTGCAATCCATTTTGGAGAGCTTTGGTGAAAGAGGCTTAATTTGTTGGATTACTTGTTACAATTAGATGCAGTATAGATGATATCAAATTATATTAATAGCTCTAACATTTTGTAAGTGTTAGTATGAAAACTGCCCAGCCTTGATAATGAAAACATGCACAAGCGAGCTTTGTAAAACAATCAAAAATCAATCCAACGTGTCAAGCTGAACATATCAATGAGACAGTTTGCAGTCAGAGGGTTTTCTTATGAAGTGCTGTCAACAGTCAACGCTACACTTGTCTGATCCGTCCAGCTCCGCTAAGTGGAAAGATTTCTCTTTTTTTTTAACCCAATAGAAGAGAAAGGAAAAACAGGAAAATGTAAGCCACGGTAATTCATCTCAAGTATCCTGAAGGACAATTAGTAACAAAGGCTAGCAGTGGTAAGCCTGCTCTTTGGTGTGGTTTGGAGATCCGGGGCTGTAATTATTGAGCCATCCTGCTGAATAGCACAATCAATGCTTGACGGCTGCGTGGCAGAGCGCCGGTGCGACGGCTTGAGCTCTTGTGTAAATGAAACGTCAGGCTGGGGGGAAAGGGGGCCATTGTGTTTACCCGCGCTTTGATTAGCTTTTAGCGAACAATGAATTTTCAATCGACGCAAGACGTTTTAATGGTGTTGTCGGGATCTTTCTTAATAAGAGGTTCGGATGATAGAAAGGGAGGGAGGAACGCGCTGGTGAGGAGGATGAATTTCCCCCACGCCGCGCAGGTGCGAGGGACCGGTGTGCACGCATCCAGCCCGGCTCCCCAGCGGCAAGGCTCTTCCCGGCCGGAGCGCGGTCCTCGGCGCTGGCAGAGCCACGTTGAGAAGCAGCCGCCCGGGATCAGAGCCATGGGACCACAGCACAGTCCTGCCAGGCTTCATGACTGGCTGGGCAGGTGACATGTTTTTTGCACTCGACTACAATTTTTCTGCCCGAAGGTCCTCAAGCCTCTCCCCTCTTGCTCCCTCGAGCACGGCTCTTCCTGATTTGTAACCTCATGGTTTCGCCCTCTCCCTCTTCCATCATATTTTCACCCCTTTTCCCCATCTCTCTCAAAAGTAAGCTTCTCCCCTGCAGCATCAAGCTCAAGCTTTTCAGCCTTCCCTTTAAACTCCTGCCTAACTTTTCACAGACACATCTCTATTCTTGTCGTCTCTTACTTCCTTCTTTCACAGCAGAAATATTTATCAAACTGTTCTTCAAACCTGCCGGTAGCTCCACTTCTCCCAGTTTTCCCAGCGCTGCTCCTTGGATATTGCAAAATCTTCCCTTCCTCCGTGCGCCGAATGGCCCTGAACATCCAAGCTCGAGCCAAGGATGTTCTGGGAGAGTTTCGTGAGTGTGTGTCCAGAGATTAGGGACTCTACCAGACATTTTTGTTGTTATTCAAAGGTATTTGGTAATCCCATTTTCTCACCAGTTGCAAATATTCCAGACTCGGACACTGTCGCTAAGTGGGGAAGGGACAGGTAAGCCCAGTGGGCTTCTTTCCAGCTGCATTTTAGTACGTCCAACGTACATACTAAAATTTACTTTCTGCCTGTGTGCAGACCATAACACTCATCCTTTCAGGGAAGAAGGAGTATCAAGGTAAATAAATACCTGCAGAATACACCTTACTTTGTGCTTATTTTATTGCAGCGGTGTCAAACTGCCCCAGCGAATGAAGCAGCCCTGGCTGTGCTAAGCCTGGAGAAGACAAAAAACAACAGGAATATCCAAATGTTTGGGGAATGCATTTGCTTTCTTCGCTCAGGTCTCATCCAAACACACTTTTGCAGCCAACCTGTTCAGCGTTAATCTCCCCATAACGAGATTATGCACGTCCCACCCAGGCTCCCCGGATGCCGTAGCTGGTACGTGAGACGCCTGACTCCTGCCACTCAGCTCTGACGGGGACTTTAGCCCCGTATTTCTTCCTCCAGCCCCAGCAACTGCTCAGCCATTAAGCAAAGCAAAGCTGGACGCCTGTAAGCTGCTCGGGGCAGGCACCGTGCCTTCCCCGTAAATCACCACAACACACCTCCTCAATGGAAGGCAAACTCTGCAGATGTAATTGATTAGTAACTATCAGCTAATTACAGGGTAATCACATGATTATTTTTGCTTTGCAAACTGAATAGTTGTCATGAGATTGAATAATTGTGCGGGGCAATTTTACACGCAGGCACATACTAATGCTGAGTAAAACCGGATAATCTAAAGGCTGTATACAGCAGGTAGGATTATTTTATTCCTATCACTGTATAAGTCCAGTGTGCACATCATTGCATCGTGGGTTTATAGAAGAATGTTTGGATCCTATGCTCTAAAGTAGAAGCGAAAGATAACAAATTGCTCTCCCAGCATTGCTAGAATTAAATGCAAACCCCAAAATCTTTGGCAAGACAGCATCTTTGCAGCTCTGCCAGCCCGAAGGGAAACTGTAATGCTTCTGCGCTATGGAGGAAGGAGAAGGGCTTGGGCTGCTCCTCTCCCAGCAAGGAGAGAGGAGGAGAAGCGGCGGCACGGACACACGGCAGGAGCATGCACTACTTCACCCGGGAACTTGTTTGCCTGCAGCCCACGTAGCCGTCGCAGTGACACAGTTGCACTTGCAATCAAGTGCAAGCGTTTCACTCCCCTCCCAAAGCCCGGGCACAAAACATAGATGTGGTGGTGGGAATACTTTGTCCCTTCATAGCTTATTAAAATGTTGGTGTTGGCAGGAGAGTCAACCTAATGCCAGCAATGCAACCCAAATATTTTCAGAGGTGGATGGCACATTGTACCAGTAAGCAATTTGAAGAAATTATTTTCTCTGTTGGCAGTTTGATTTGAAAGGCACTCTACCTTCTGAATATCTCTTTCCTAGAGAAGACAATTAAACATTTCAAGCCATTTTCAATGCCACTGGTTCAGATTAATAAATATTGGATTCAGATTCAGATTAAATATTCAGATTAAAAAATATTGGAGAGATAGGGTTAAAGCTGGAAGATACCATTTGATACAATCAAATATTGGAGAGATAGGGTTAAAGCTGGAAGAGCCCAAGAGATACCTCTCTTTGGGCTCTCAGTATTGTGGCATCAAACCCGTGGGATAAATGCTCCCACAGAAGAGCCCTATATTTCCTAAGTTTAATGGAAATACCAATGCTTCCCTTGCCAGGGAATTCTAAAGCTTCCTAAATCTTCCTACATCTCAGGATTCCTGCAAAAAGCACTGGAATTACTAAAATAGGACCGACTGGGGGAAAAAACACACTTCAGTGATTTAGAAAAAATAATGTAAAGAACCAACATACATCTGAATTAAAAAAATGCTTGTATTAATTAGAAGACACATTTCTATATGAGCCAAGAGCTAGCTGAACGTACATGGGAATATCTTCAGTTTTTATCCAGGAAAAGTTAATACAGGAAACAAATGCCATAAGCACATTCATGAACGTACAGGAGGATGGTTCGGATCCTCAGCTGATGTAACGAAGCCTCCATCATTTGTTGCAATGGAGATACAGAGATGTAAATCCCAGCTGAGGCTTCAGCTCAGTCTATGGAAATACTGTTGATGCCAAGTGGCCACTGGGCACTAACTGGGAAGGGAGGAAGCCGGAGCAGGGAGACTTTGTCTCTTTGTATTTCTTCAGGAAATAATGAAGGCAATGTAAGTAGAATAGATCTGTAAGGCCACGCTGCTATCAGAGGGCTTGGGTACAAGAAAAACAATTCAGGTTCCACTCCTGTATTGTAAGGTCCTCAGAAGCTGACATCGGAGGCTCAGCCCAAGGCCCCAGATGAACTCAAAAATGTTTCTGTGCAGGAAGAACTCTCTCAGCATGAGTTACATTAGTTTTACATGGAGCCGTACGTACTCACAGCCTGATGGAAAGATAAAAACAAGGAAAAACCCTGATTCTTTGTTAGCAGGAATATTTTTGCTCCCAGAAGATAATCTATTGGTAATGCTGTATCTGAAATTAATTTTGAGTGAAATCAAAAGCTCATACACACTCATTGATCTGAATTTGGAAGAACAGAGACACCTCTCAGTCGTTTTCACAAAGCCCCCTGCTACCCCCACCCCATGTATTTCAGCGTGCACCGGCTAAGCTTTCTTTAGCTTCCAGGTGTAGATTTTTGTAACTGGAAAATATATGTATCATGCAAACTCTTTTTTTCAAATATCTCTGGATTTCAAAATCTCAGTGGTTAAACTAAGAACTGCGTTAGAAGTAGAAAGGAAAGGTTGAAAGCTGTAAGCGAGGGAAAAAAAAAAAGAGGAAAAATCAGGGTCACCTGGTTACAGTCAGACAAAAGCCACATTTCAAAAAATGTACCCTGTAATTTAGTCAAAATGGAAAGGACGGGAAAAAGGTCAATATTGTTTTAAATGAGACTAACAGCTTCCTTTATGTAATGGCTGAACTCCAGTGTGTTTCCGGATGATTGGCAATTTAGCTGCTCAGGGAAAAAAAAAGGTTAAACTTATCAGCACACAAAAGTGCCAGCAATTTATTTCTGTCACTTTCCTACAAATTAACCTATTTTAAGGCATTCTGAACCTCATCAGCAAGCCCAGGTGTGGCCGCGAATGAGGGTCACCCCAGGTCCACGTGCACGGGGGGGACGTGACAGCAGCCCTGGGAGGCGGCAGCCATGCAAAGGAGCTCTCAGGGTGGAAGACGAGTCCGATGAGGAGAGAACTTACATTTACGAAGTGGAAAATACTCAACTCTTTCCCAAATGAGCAAGGTTTGGTCTGTCCGAACACTACTGTGGACCCCGAGGTCTGATGCTCTGCATCTATCTGCAAGCCGGGAAGGCGTAAGGGACGGATGCTCCAGGGGTAGGAGCTCGCATAGCTCTGGTACATCAAAAAATATTTAAGGACCTGGATCCTGCACTGAGCAACCCTCAGCTTTCAAACCCTGAGGTCTATGCAAAGAATATGGACAAGCGGAGAAAAGCATGTCGCTGACCCTGTCCGCTCACACACCTTTGCTCATCTAGTTCGGAAACCTTGTCATATGCGTGCACGTAACTGGGTTTCTTAGGCTGTAACCCCTAGAGACAGCACGGAGAAAACACCCTCTTCTGCAGCCGTGGCATCTGTCTGCTCTGCTGTCTGTCTGTCTGTGGTGTTGAACACGTGTTTATAGCTCTATGGGCAACCATAAGGTTGGGGTCCCTTCAGCGGTGACAGTCTCAAGTGGAGGGGTGCAGGAGGGGGTGGCATACAGCTTCAATATCTGCCCAGGCAGGGAGGTTTCCCCCTCATCTTTTTTTTTTTTTTTGCAGAGCAGCTATTGATCAACCCCCATTGATTTTCCCATGAGATTGGCTTGGCTTTAAGCCGCATCCTTCACCGGTGGGGTGTCTCGGTGGAAGGATGAAGTGGGACTGAAGAAGGGACGGAAGAGAGATGGTCAGCAGCAGGAGTCGGGAAAGGCTCCTGGCATCGCGGCTGCATGGAAATGGCCTGGGAAAGCTGGAGAAATGGTACAGATGGAGCCAGGGAGGGGGCTGAGCAGGAGGGCATGCTCGAACCCACCTCCGAGAGCCCCTGAAAGGCACAGTTCCCCACAGGGGGGAAGGAAAAAGCCAGAGCAGAAAAGTAACATTTTTGCCATCAGTTTATATGAGAGACATGGGCTTCTATGAGAGACGCTGGCTTAAACGAGACCTTTAGCATTAACATTTTCAAACAACAGTTGGTCTTTCCTTTCCATGCTAATTACAGCCTTTCTGAAAGACCAGGGCAGGGCCTCCTGTCACCCCGTGTGTACTGGGGCTGGGCAAGGCTGTCTCGCACAGCACTCTGCAATTTCAACAGAAAATAGCATAATTAATTTAAACATAATAGCTACAATTTTCAAGAGGACCAACATGAAAGGCTAGTGGATTGAGGCTCTCGTACCATCTGTGGCCAGAAGTTTCCATGGTCTAGATGCTGAGAAGCGTGGTAGTACCCATCTTCCTGGCGAGGTGCTCAGCTCTCTGAAAATCGGGTATTTTTACCTGGTGCTGCCTCTCAAAGGGAACATTAACGGCTTTGATCTAAATCACTCAGTCTCACAGTTGCTAATGCTTTTAACTGAAGCAGTGGGTTTTCCCTTTAAAATACACCTCGTAGATAAAGCAGTATCTTTCAATATCTGGATATTTTTTAGTGTCAATTTTAAATACGGGGATGCTTGACTGGCTGCTCTATACCGTAACAAAGCTCTTAATGATTCTTCCAGATACATCCACAGGTGAATCTGCCAGTGAGTTAATCAGCAAAAGATGCTTGACACGGTGATATTTTGATCTTTGGGATTTCCATGAACATTTATGGGCCTTTTTCCTTCTCTGACCACTTAAAACATCACTATCAACGGACCTCCTTCATACCCAGATTACTCTACAAATAAATACTGCCTGACAGCAAAATGCTGACCTCAAATTAACGGCAAAGACAAGACCCCTGTAAAACGTACAGGAGTATGATTTCAATTCAGACCATTAAAATATTTCCACTACTTCTGCTTGATCCTTAATGCTTGTTTTCTTGAGTACCTGAAATACTTGTTTTCACCTGCTATACCTGCATTACCTCTGCCATCACCTCTTGTGATACAATATTTACTCTTGTGAGTACTCCCATAGATGATCAAGAAAACCAGCCTGAAAATATGAGCAATTTGCAAATGGTGGGGGGAGCCTTTAAAATGTATCTTTTAGACCTGATTAATACAGCTTAATTATCTTTTAATAAAAGTGACAGTCATAATAAGAATAAAATATGATGTAAGCAGCATCAGGAGGAATGGGCTGTAGATTTCCAGCAAAGTTTTCCGGGTCAGGTAAAGTGCCTGGTGTAAGTAGCTAGAAAAGACCAGCTTAGGAAGAAAATTAGGAAGGCTGAATTTTCACTTGCTCTTTTTCCCCGCTCCGGTATGAGATAGTCAGGTGGCAGCTCGTGTTAGCAAAACATTAACTTCCAGAGGCCTTTAATAACGGCCTTCAGTGATCCTAGAAACGCTAAGAGGGCCAATTTTGCAGTCTAGGGTATTTGAATCAGTAGCTTTTCATATTGCGGTTGAGGCATAAATAGCCATTGTATCTGCTGAAATTATTTTGATCAACTTATGTATTCACCAAGTGGTGTCACTACCACCGTTCTCACCATCGCAGTGCTGGAGGAGCTAAGATTCGAGGAACTTGACAGGATAATTAAGTATGAAAGCAGACTGGATTTAGCAGGACCCCAGTGAGTCAACAATCCTGATTGTTTCATCATCTCGGCTTTGTGCTGTTCATATCTTATCAGATTAGATAACAATCTGGTATAGCTATGAGTTGAATTACCATGTTGAACTGCACAGTTAGACCACATGAAAAACATCAATACACATTTAAATAATCCCATTTTCAAACTCAGATAAGAAATGGCCAACCTCTACAAATCAAAGGCATATCCTCGGGCTAAAATAAAGAGTGGTCTGATTACCTATTCAGTTATATCAAAGTGCAACAATCAAATGCTATTGCCAATATAACGCAAAGGGTCTTATAGCAGAGCAGTAACACAACCGCCTCATGACAGCAAATTTCAGAGCTAAAATTCACGGGTGGAGAATTTCAAAGGTGAGAAAAGGATGTAGCCAGGTAGCTCCCACAGAATTGAATGCTTTCAGTGTCTCAGAGCCTTCTCCTCCTCCACATTCCTCCTTGCAGTGCTTACAGGGCTGTTGTTCTCAGCCTTGGAGGGTCTCCAGGCAGCAGGTCTCCCCTTTTCTCCATTACCCTCCCTAGACACAGAATCTCTGTTACCAGCCCACGGACACAGGACCTCCTGTTCCTCCTGCCCTGTCTTCCCCAAATGACCCACGCTCTCCCAGAAGTCCCATTTTACAGGCTTCTCCACTGGAGACTCCCCGCCCTCTCCCCACTGCCACCCGCAGGTGCAGGTGGTCAGATGTGGCCTCCTGGGAGGCGGCCGGGCCACGGCACCTGTAGGAGCTTTTCCTGCAGCATCTCTGGGGAAGGGGAGGGAGGTGACAGGCTTGAAGGATCTGGCCAACCTGTGAGGGCACACAGGTGCTCTCACATCCCGGGCAGCGTGCGAGGAGCCACGGAGACCTCCCCTTGGAGACCTCCCGCTCTGCCCTTTTCTTCCCTTCTTGTCTGTAACAATATGAGAACCGATCAGAGTTTCTGCTTGCACGAAGGTAACTTTTCCCAAGTCGCCCTGTCTTTAAAAGGCGCTCATTAAAAGGGTCACTTTCTCTCTTTTTTTCCTTATTCTCTCTCTCAAAAACTTAAAACACAAAGCTCCATCACTTTGATCTCATGATCTCATATTTCCTATGCTCAGTAATGCCATGGCACACGTAATGTCTTCTCTTTAACAGGGGATGGAGGACTTGAAGGGCCGTGCTGTTCCATCAGATTCACACAGCTGGGAAACGTATTAATGGAAATGAAGTTATTTCTGATTTGTCCTAGGTTGAGAAGAGAATTAAGCCTGGAGAAGTTAAGTTTGAGACGAATATGTGGCCCTCTTAATTACAGTCACAGTTTCTACCACCCTGCCAGATCCTGATACCACATGAAAGCTGGGCAAAATTCTGCAAAATTCTGCAAAATTCTGCATTAAGAACCCTATTGTTGAGAATTAATTTCAAACTAAATAAAAATTAAATGGGAATCAATTTTCTTTAAGTACTACCAGTCATTCCGCTTCCTTCCTTCTCCTTTCCCCGCCCTTCGCACATTATCCTTTGATCTTTTATGCAGCTATTTGCAAACTATCCATTAGTTGTCAGTCTCCAGCCATGCGCTGCCCGGCCGGCAGCCGGAGGATCCCATGGCTGCTCCGGGAGCGACCCGGCTCCCATGCAGCCGCCGGCACGCTCGCAGGAGTGTGGAGAGCCCACGCAAGGACACGCATGACCCACCGGAGCAGGGAACCACTGTCATTAGTCAAGGATACCTGGAAATAACCGAGTAACGATCCCAAACCTGAGCCCCTCTCTTCCCGCTCTGCTTCCAGCCCCAAAGCAGGCGGCTGATGTGCAACACGGCCAAGAGGATGAGCTGATTTCCAGCTGTGGCACTGAAACCTGTCGCGGCATTGCCAGGGTGGAGGGAACGGCACGTGCCGAAGCAGCGTCGTGCCAGGAGAGGCTTTTGCGCTTTAGTTTTCATCAGTGGAAAGAGGAAAGAGTTGGGGGGGAGAGGGGCATTAGCTATTTTTTCACACATTTGCCCGATTATTTTCAAAGTTTCCCTTGCTAAAAAAGCTTTTCCGTCACAACATTCTGAGAGAAAACAGTAAAGGAGCATATATTTTCCATAAACATTTAGATTTCAGTAAAATAGCCCATTGCATTTTATATATTTTTCTAAACTGGAGAAGTCTCAGCTGGGTTTGCTCAGAAGCTCTTTGGCTGCACGTTAGGTCCTGCAGCAAAGAGGATCTGCAAATTTCCAGAACAAATGGAAGCTGGCTTGGCAATGTGCATCATCCTCATGCTGAAATGACCCGTCTGCAAGATGCAAGTCGGGATCGTAATAAATATGGGCTGTGGATTTTCTGGGCACCCATCTTGAAAAAGAGCTTGCTGTAGACTAATAGGAAAGGAAAGTGTCAGAGTGAAAATACCTTTGGTGTGCTGATGCTGGAAGAAGATGTGTGAATAAACCATAACTTGATCTGTTAAACTGTTATCTGTTCATGGCTTATATACCCTTCAGGACATGGTTCATCTGACCAGGCATGGTCGGAGAACAATTTCCCTCAAGGGGCACAGTGTAAGCTTTGAGAATAATTGATTTTTTGAATGGTGGCCAAATTGCAGGGATGCGTGCATCTGTACTTCATTTTGGCTCCAATGGAGCACGTTGTTCAATCCAAAATGAAATGTCCAATTCCTAAACCTTCCTTTAAAACAAAATTTAGCCAGAGCTGAGAAGAAAACATGATTTTGAAATTTTGGAAGTATATAATTTAGGAAATTTCTAAAAAAAAACCTGTTTCAATGTTTTCACCTTTGCCAGCTAAAATGATTTATGAATTCAAGCCATACTTAGTGAACAGTTTTGATTAATGTTGAATCCAATTTTTAGCGACTAAACCATCCATCCTGCGCATTCTCTGGGAGAGTCAGTTGCGATGGTGACTGGAGAAAAACCCAAATCCAAAAGTCGCAATCGGAGACGGTGGCGTTTCGAGGACTTTCGAAATGGAAAGCCGCCGGCTTTCCCAGGACAGAGGAGGAGGAATTCAACTCCTGGCTCTGCGTATCTCAGAGGGTTTCCCCTGCGATGCTTCCAGAGCAGATACTCGGAGCTCTGCTTGGCAGCACGTGAACTCCCAGCCCTTCATTCTCGTCTCTTTTATGGGTGTTGGCACCATAAACCGACATTTTCCCTTACAACTGCCCTAGCACCCTTACGTGGCGCAGGTCCAATGTCAAGAGATCCGTCAGCTCCTCAGTTATTGTTTTTTCCCTCCAGGCTTTCACGGGTGCCCTCGTTCAAAGTGCCCCAGGAGATGATGCAGAAGAAGGCATCCTCGGAGTCTCGCAGGCTGGGCTTTGGGATGATCTTAAGGGTCTTTTCCGACCTAAATGATTCTAAGATTCTAAGTTGGAGAATTTGGCTGTGCAGCTCCTTAGGACTGTCAGACCTCATTATATTCCCCAGCACTCCTGCGTACTAAGGTTAGAGAGACATTTCCAAAACAAGGGGCAAGATACCAAGGAGATAATTATGGATGGGAAACAGAGATTTTTTTTCGTTTAAAAATGTATTGATATATACATTGATGAGCTAAACTGACAAGCTATGCTTGAGAAAGGAGTAATTGCATCTTTAATAATATTAAACCTGACACCTGCCTTGGCCGATAACACGCAGTCCTGACACTACTTAGCTAACAATTAGGACACATGAAAAGGATGAAGGGGAAAACAGTATTAAATTGAATCTGCATTTTAAAGAACATAAAAATAAAAAGAAAGACTGTTAATTGTCTAACACTTTGTTAATTCAATCAGGCATGCAATTTAAAAATAGCTTTGCTTTTTCACTGAAAGAGGAATTAATTACAATTTCTTCCTGAATCCCATATAGGAGAAAAAATATTTAGGACAGCCATGGTGCTCTTAGAAAGGCTGTTTATTAATAAAAGCAGAACACCCCAATGCTAATTGGTATCATAAGCACAATTAGAAGAGATGTTGTCCTCCATTTGAAAAAGAACAGAGAGCTACATAGCTGAAGGATATTATTGCAAAATGATAAACTGTTCAAAGGTACGAGTAAAAAAGAGGGTCTTTCCTTTAATGGTAAAATGCCATGTTATCTTGTTTAAATGGCATAACTTTGCAAAAGACGCCATAACATTTCAACCTTTTAAAATGTCAGTATTAAAAAACACATATCACAAATAGTTTCTTTATACACTTCCTTTTTCCCTCCTTTTCTTCTTTGGGTTTTTTTCCTTTTTTTTCCTTTTTCTTTTTTTTTTTCCTGAAGGGCTTATGTAGAACTTGCAACTTCAAAGGAAGAGGGAAAGGAAACAGCAAAGATGGTTCAAGGTGATCTTGAGTCTCGCAAAACGTAAATAGATTTAGAAGCAAATTTGGCTTTGCAGGGTTTCTTTCCCTCTGTGTGTACGTTTGTCTGTGTTTTAAATAAAACCCACATCCATCCTGCCAGCTGGTATATATTGTCTCTAGCACTGAGGGTCTGAAATGGGAGGTCCTCGCTCTGCTGAGCTCTCTCCCGTCTTGATTACCCAGAGAGCCAGTGTAATGACACAGGGAGCAGTGCAGCCCTACGCGAAGGTGCCAGGAGGTTGGGCTTATTTATTTATTTCTTGGAAGGGCACCTTAATCATCACCACCGTGCTGCTTACCCCTCTATTTTTTTTTTTTTTTTTATCTTTGCAGTCACACTTGGGTTCCTTCAGGGAAATAAATCTGTGGCTTAGCGTAACAAGAGAAAATTATTTTTTCTCAGTTTGCTGCCTGAACACAGTGAAACATTTTATGATCACCTGTTTCTAGCAACAACGGTGACAAAAAACAAAAGGGGAAAGAAAAGAGACAGTAAAGATCCCTCATGCAAGTGTTAGAAGCTGGCTGGCTGGCGGAGGTTCCCCGTCGTCGCAACGGACAGATGAGCGTGCAGAAGAAGTTGTTAGGGGTTGACCAGAAGCAGGTTGAGTCCATGGCTGGCAGCAGGATTTGCTATTCTTGCTTTCTAGATTTGATCCACCGAACGAGTGACCAAAAGCTCAAATGGATCCCTTAAAGTAATTTTTTTTTGTGGAAACCCTTCTTCTGTTCACCCCGGAGTTTTGCAGTTGATTTCAATGGGGGCACAACTGTGCTTTGGCTGCGGACATCTTGCTGGAATAGGATTAAAAAGTAAAAGGGAGGTGGGGACTCCCCACCCCCAGATTTCTAAAGATTGCTGTGTATGACTGGAGGAAAGTGGGGAAGTTTGAGCCGCCGTTCTCGGCTCTGCGCTGGACTGGCTGGTAAACTCTGGTTTCAGTCCTGCACGTTGAGCAGCACCGTATGCGCCTTCCGCTTCAAGAAAACAACGATGACAAATCCAAGAACCCCAAACCAGCACTTTTGGTATAGTTACTCCTGGAATATTCTGCAAATAATCCCTCAACACATGTATCTAAACCTATGTGCGTGCATACATACATATACATATAGACATATATATACACACTATATACACACACACAATTCCCTAATTTAATGCTATATAGAAAACCACGTGCCACTGTTACACTGGGTATCTGAGAACACAAATGCCTATAACTTAGCTTGATCTGTGGGTTTTTTTCAGTATACCATTGCAGCTCTATCAAATAATCAATGACATTCAATATATGCAACATAAGCATATGCATTTATCTATACATATATAACGTTATATCTATACATATAAATGGATTATTTACAAAGTATTTCTCAAAATATAGTGACAGTTCATCATATTGAAGGTGCAGTAGTTTGGTTAAAATGACACTGTTGAGCCCCTAGGGTCTTTTTTAATAAATATATTTTTGGCTTCTGCCTTCTGGAAATCTGCACCAGGCTTTGAAACTCCTGAAAAATTGATTTGCTTTTTTATTGCTGCTTAGCCCACACTACAGGCTGGACATATTTTCTTCTTTTAATTGAATCTGCCCGTTACACTGCACAAGTGCCGGGACATCAATTTAATATCTAGATTTTTGTGAGCTTTCAAACACACACAAAAAACTTATTTAACATGGTTGGATGTTTCTATTTTGCTTCTCAGAGTTTTGATTTGTATATTAGCATTACAGTAGCTGTCCAAGTTGTGTGATATTCCTTGGGAGAAAAAGATATAAGACTAGCGGAATTTTTTTTTTTTGCTGCTGCTGCTTTCCTGCTGTAGCTTATCGTCTTAACAAAGACAGGACTACAGTGGGTTTCACAATCTGAGTAAAAGCACTTTATCTGAGAGACGCACCAATGGGTAAGAACTGAGGGAAGATAAACATCCCCACATCAAGAGGCACCGTGCTGCATGAAAGCGGTACAGCAAGGAGGGATGCGCAAAGGCTCTCCAGAGCAGCGAGGGAGTCTCCGGCACCAAAGGGGGGGTTCTGCCCTTCACCGCTGCGATAATCGTCTCGGGGACAAGTGCTCACCTTGCAAGAGTTAAAATCATGCTTGAAAAAAAACCTAAAGCCAGAAGAGCAACCTAGCAAAAACCCAGAGAGCCCAAAGTGCCTGATCCCGGTTATCAAATGAGGCGGGGAGCGGTGGAGTCGCTTGTTTGCGACAATTGCTCATGCAATACTGCGGGCAAACAGGGGCCGGGATGAACATGGGAGCTCAGGAGCAAGAGCTTCTCAGTTACATGCACAAGCAGGTTTCGGCTGGGTTTGAGGAAGTTCTTGCACCCCTCATGCCTTCAAGTCCACGAGTAAGGTGGATCGTCCCGGTGATGGAGTGGGGCAGGACCGGGCGGCTGCACATGTTCTAGGTCGGCTGAAAAACTTTACCAACATGAACGAATTAAACCTCTTGATTAACTTCTCAGAGAAGGAAGAAATAAGTGGTGTGAGGCAAAGGGAGCTTAAGGTACTGTCTACAATAACTTCCCTTTGTGTAACTGATGTAGTTACTTCCTTGAAAATCCCTTGAAAATCTACGCAACAGGCATAGATTGACTTTGCTCATAGTCTGACTGAATCTAGAAAATTACCAGGGTAAAGAAGATTGGTGTGCACAAACAGAGTTAGACCAGCCCGAGCTTCTCTGGTGCTCAGAGAGCTCTAGGTGTGTGCTCCTATTCCTAATTCTGGAGTGCTCCTGAATCCGATCCTTTATTTTACTCACTGAATTATTATTTCAGGGTTTCATCCATCATCTGTTGAACAGGACCAGGACAGTCCCTCAAAGAAGCCCCTTTACGGGCTCACAGTGTGTGGCTCTGAGATTGCCATCTGGGTTTAGGACAAATAACCCAATATTAAGAAACTTTGTTCAAAATATTTTGGTTTTGTTCTGCTGCCATGCAAGCCCACTAAATAAGTATGTTGTACTGGGGAAAAAGAGAAACGCATCGATACAGCTGAGTCCATATGTAATTAAGGTAAAGCAGTTGCACACCGGCACAGTCAATCGGTATTAAGGCGTTTCCACTTGTGCATTACTTTGATGTAAACCCTTTTCCCCACTGGATCAGATAAAATCGCAGCTTCAGCCGACTGTCTGCTTCCAAACCCAGAACAAAGCGGGGCCTCCACAGTCCCAGAGAGAGAAAAAAAATTACACATTAAATGAATCTCAGAAATAAAAACAAATGCCAGAGTTATTCCAACAGGGTTGTGTCATGTGCCAGCGATATTCCTGGGCAAGGAGGGGGCAGCCCTGGAGCAAGTACTATTCATTATTATTGATGAATATTCTCAGGAGAAACAGAGGATGTTGCTTAATGGCTTGATCTAATATGCTATCAGAGAAGAGGGAAAAAATAGAGTGAAAGATATCCTCAAATGCAAACGCTAAGGAATCTTCTGAGCTGTGGCTGGTCCTTTAATTACCCATGCTGCGAGGGAGGAACACACAAAGAAGAAGATGGCTTCAGTGAAAGTCCTTTGAGATGAAGTCCTTGTACTAAGGCACTCTACTTGTTAAAGCTGTAATAATGTCACCTGGAGGTTAGCTTTTTTATTAGGACTTAGAGTCACAGGAACATTTAACACACACTTGTGCATCTAATTTGCCGTGCAATTGGCATAACTACCTGTGCCAGCTGGGGAGGTGCAGGTAGGAGCTGATATATTTGTGCAAGGAATTATTAGGTTTGTAGAGACAATCAGAAAAAAAAAAAAAAGGGAAAAAGAAAAGGTCAGAAGAAGATCTGGCTCCAGCATGGAGCAGATATTGTGCAGACAGAACCAAGGGTGATCAGAGAAGCTTTGGGGAAAGCAACACCTATGGCCAACAGACCCACAGACATGGATGTGCTGCTCCTTTGCAACGTAAGAGGTTTTTTTCCTCTAAGTCGTATGGATGGCAGGGAGAGCAAAGCCAGATGATACGGCACCTTAGTGGCTGGTCAGGCAGGTTCAGAGGTGCCCAGTGGCACCGGCTTATCTGCCGTCCACTCTTCAAAATCATTCAAACAGCGCATCCAGTTGCAAAAGAAACCCTGGGTTATCCACAGCCCTTGAGGCACTCTGCAACCTCTCTGGAGGAAGTTTCCTCAACGCGTCTCTGACAGCTGCGTGGACTTGCAAGCTCTGGGGACCAGGAATTCCCCCGTCACAGCCTCCCACATCCCTTTGCCCTGAGTGGGGACCCAGAAAGTGCCCTGGGTCCTGCTGGGGAGCCGTGGGCTCCCGGGGGACCTTGCCGGGGATGCTCTGCCACCTGTACGCAGGGCTCCCAAGCCCCGCATACCCATGAAACCCCTCCCCAGCTGCCTGCAACGGCAAAGGACCACTCCAGCCAGCTGGCAGGCACGGAGAGCGGCAAGCGAAGCAGGCAGAGGAACCATGAGGAAAATATCTCTGGCACGAAGCCTGGCAAGCGCGTGGTGCCAGCACACAGGGAGGCTGCGGGGAGGAGGGGCGGCAGGATGCTGCCGGGACTGGCCCCGAGGTCCGGGTGACAGCAGGGTCCCCAGCCTCGTCCTTGATTTGGCTACCAGCTCCACTCATTCCCGTGGCTACGGCGGCGAAGCTCCTTGGGCTTTAGGGAGGTTTCTGCAGGGAGGAACGGGCGTGAGAAGAGACGCGAGCTCAGGGTTTCGAGGTAGGTGCAGGACTGGAGCTTGCAGGACGCTGGCCAAGGGAAGGGGACAGGCAAGGAGCCATCTCCCTGCCCCGAGAAATGTAGGGAGACACCGGATTAGCGATACCGGGTGCTAAAGGTTAATGGTCTACAGGGTGACAGCACCCAAATGATCCAGGCTGGACCGTCTCCTGCCTGCTGCTGTACGGATTCGCTCTGCTCGCACCGCCCCGTGCAACCCCTTGCTCTGTCAGCAGCAGGGAAAAATCGGTGCCTGGTTCTCTCCTCGCTCACAGCTCATCTCCCCCCACTGGTTTTGTTAAATGCAGCACATTTCCAAAGAAGCAGATTTTAATTTCAATAAACTCTGTAAGAAATAGATCAGCGCTAAGGAGGGGAGCAGCCACAGGAAGTGAGTTTAACTGCTCGGCTGCAGAATATTAATAGGATAGAATGTTATTAGAATAATTTTTCACCGTTTATTAGAATAATTTTTCATCATGAATAATAAATTAATAGAATAATTTAGTACCACTAGCCCTCTGTTTGAAAGGGTATTTTATTTAAAAGTAGCTTGAAAAGTGGCATTTGGGGAGGTGGGATGGGGAGCAGACCCAGGGTGGAGGAGGCACTGCAAGGCTGCACCGCACAGGGACTCTCCCCCCGCCTTCATCCCCCTCAATTCGGGCGACCTCCTTCTCACCGCCTGGCTGGGGAAACCCAACCAGGTGAGTCCGTCGCTGCTGACGGCTCTGCGAGGGTCTTGCTTGGGGCGGGAGATGGCTGGACCAGAGGACTCAAGCCCTGGGACGCTGCAGCTCAGGCCTCCTGCTGCCCAGCTGCGTACCACCATGCATCCTCCGCAGCTCCACATCCCAGTGGAAAATCCGTCTTTCCTTCCAGCAGCCTGGGAAATGGCCACATCCACTCCCGGGTACCTTTACGTGGCTTTAACCCCTTGTTTCCCTATCCTGCTGTGGGACAGTGATGCCCATCGCGGTAGTTTTGTGCAAGCCAAGAGGTCTCTCTCTCTCTCTCTCTCTTTTTTTTTTATTTGCATCTGTGTGGAAGATAATCATTCCTCAGAAGGCTATTCACACCACAAAAGCACAATGACATTATTCTCTCCCTCTCTCTCTCTTTCTACTGTTTTACTCTACAACTGACAATTAATGTTAGAAAGAACATGAAATGGAGGAGAAATTACAGCAATTTATCAACTGAAATTATAGGTGTAGACACATGTCAGCAGTGGAAACAGTTTCTATCAAAATTAAAGTATTTAGAGATTTTCCTCAAATTTCAAATTATGCAAATCCCATTTTTGTGATACGCTGGTACTGTAGCTTTAATTGCAGGATTACCAGCAAGCTGCAAACTGCACTTGTAACCAGGATTCAGCTCTTCGGAGAGCAGCTCCCTTCTCTAGCACATCTTATTAATTCAACAAAGTTCCCATCTCTTTAACAAATTAAATATGTTTTGCAGAACAGGCAGTGGTTTTCTTGGTTTCAATCTGTCACAAAGGACCCTGCTGTTTGCAGAGGTTACTCGACAGCTGGATGAACAGACAGGTTTGAGTCCAAACACGGATTCAAATGCATATTTATACATAAAACATATTTATACAACAACATCGCGGAAACAGCTTGTGCTGCTGAAGTTTCTACAAGTCCCTTTAAAGTAAGGACACCGTAACCAAAGACGGAGAAGGAATCTGGATTTCAACGTCTTTCTCCAGGTCTTTTGGGATCACTTGAAGCTGCTCTGTGACCCCAGAAGATCACGGGCGCTTCCACGAGGATGGAGCTTGCTTTTCCCCTGGAAATAACCCACGTGGCTGGAAAGCCCCGTGCCAGCAAGCCTAACACAGTGTGCTCCTGAAAAGCTGTTTGATCACTGCCAGCCTAATTAGAAGGCACAATATTCAGGATGTTATTTCTCTTCCCTTCCCCCATTTTATGTTCCTCTGATGTTGCAAAAGGAGCCAAGGATGAAGCAGAGGAGCAGGCAGTCGCTAGGAAAGGCATTTGCATGGCAGAGAGTGCCAGGAGACCGCCGGGCCGAGGAGGGGAGACTTGATGTGCCCGAGCCCGAGCCATCCCTTCGCCGCGCAGCCTGCTGGGCTGCTGTGGTTCCACGCCTGCCCTCCACAGAGCCAGGACGAAGCAGAGCAGACGGGAGGAGAGGAGAACATGTTTCATCTCCAGAGGAGAAGCAAAGACTACTCTCTGGGTAGCTGTTCTGTAATGCCAAGCATTGCTGGGGAAGGAAAGAAAACATCATTTTCTCAACTTGCCCCATGGAAGAAGAGTGGGGTTATACTCTGCTGCATCTGCCAAGTCAAGGGATAGCTCCGGGGCACTGACACCTGGGATACCTGTGCATCACAATATTTAATCTCAGCGGTCCCTTATCATATATCGGAGTGCAACACTCCAGCACCAAGCTGTGTTTTTTAGGTGGTTTGCAATGATGCTGTTTAATGCAAGAACATCTCCAATGCTGTTCAACACATCAGTGTTGAGAGTCACCGTCCTACAGACGCTGGGGCTGAAAATCCTTTCTCAGACTCAACTGGAAAGATATAAGGCCCGGCTGTAGAAGATCGCATGACATGGATAGAAATTGTGGCAGGACTATGAGCTCCATGTACACAAGCATGGACTTTACACTCAAAAGCAAACTGCACCAATTTGGGCTGGGTTTTTCATGCACTTGACTTGTTCATCTGCTCACTGGATGGGTGACACGCAGCCACCCTGAAGAACGTTGGAGATAAGCTAGCATTTAATTCCCCTTTCTTGAGTGTTCTGCCAATGACGAACTAAATCGATACCAAAGTGAAGTAAAAGGTGGCACGAGCATCCGAGGTGCATCAACTATTTCATTCGAACCCTTGTTCTGATGACGACCTCCAGGCGCTGTGCTGGCGTGCGGGTGCTGCACCCAGCCGTGGCTCTCCCACCCGTCCAGCCCCAGCAGCCGTTGGTCTGCCATCGGGCGTGCATTTTGCACGGCCAGCCGTACCCCTACTACTTTTGAAAACTCCTCCTTCCCTGGCTTATCTACCACACCATGAATTGCGCGGTAGCTATTGCACGGTAACATCCAAGCTACGACCGGTGGGTCTCCCTAACCAATGGGTTTCTTCTAATATTTTTTCATGTGGCCGGCCCAAGACACAACCAGATGCCTGGGATCTATTTGCATATGCCAGGCAATGTAAGGCTTCTGACAGTCACTGTATCCAACTTCAATAACCATGATATGCTCCATCTGCTGACGCCCCAGCATAACAACAGTGGGGAGCTGTACTGCCAGAGGCACTATCTTTAACAGCTGAATGGCTGAACAGCTGGTAAATCATCGAAGGACACTTTTCATAGAAGAGCAGGGTTGTTGGCCCCGCTTCTTCTCACACACACGTTGTGGAGCGGAGGCAGAGGAGCCGTGTAAGCAACGACATGTTATAGGGGCAGCCTTAGCGAGAGCGTTCCTGTCCTCCGCACCCCAAGTAGCCACGAGCCGAAGAGAAGCTGGTGAATTGGATCATGTAAAAGGAACAGTCTAATTGGAAAAATAAGTTACCTGTAGGCCACCACGCATTCAGATGGGGTAGAATGTAACCTTTTTAGGGATCCAGTGACGATGCTCCCCGTGAACCAATAATCCTCACTGCTGCTGTTTGGAAAAAGAGCGATGGTGTCGGAGCTGAGCACGCGGGATCAGGAAAGAGCCTCGTCCCTCTGTGCAGGGCTGATGAACACCACCCAGCTGGGCTCCCTCGGCAGGCGGCTCCGGGCAGGTTGCAGGACCAGGCTATTTGGATATATATTTTGCCATGCAGGGAGGGATGGAGATTGCTGATCAACTGCACAAGGACGGCAGCGGGGGCTGCTGGGTGGCACGGTGGAAGCAGGGTGATGGGTGATGCTCGGCACAGAGCTCCTGGCTTGGCTTTGGTTGGTGTTACTCTTCTTTTTTTTTTTTTTTTTGAAAGAGGGAGAGAGAACACAGACCTGGGAATGTCGAGCTGTGCGTGTTCAGGAAAAAAGACTCTGGTTTTCCTGTGGCTTGGGGTGGGAGCTTGAGGGAAGGCTACAGATTGGTTTCACCTGAAATTGGGAAGGGAAAGGGAAATAAGGAAAAGGGGAAGGAGAAGGGAAGGGAAGAGATAAGAAAGGAAAAGAAAGGAAAAGGAAAGGAAAAGAAAGGAAAAAGAAAGAAAAGAACAATCATTGGGAGAAGGGGGAAAACCAGAATTGATTCAAGCATTTTTTTTTCCAAAATAATTCAGTGATTCTCATTCAGCTGGTGCTTTTCTTAAAGACCAAAGAGCCTATATGATAAGCATATTTTACAAATTAGGTAGCGATTTATCCTGCTTTTGTTTTAATGATTGAAATGAATGATGTCGTGCCGCTTGCTGCTGCTGCTGCATTCAGCGCCTGCTGTTCTTGGGAGCTGAAGACACCGAGAAATTTGCATACTTAATGCCGGGAACTGGCACAGACTAAATAGCTTCTTTTCTTTCCTCTGTGTTTGTAGATTTACTGTAGTGCTGGGTTTAATCAAAGGCTTTTTAAAGCCGTCCGTGTGCCGTTTCACAATGCTGAACTTGCATGTGACAAAGGCAGCTATTTATTACTTATCAGCTTTATGGCGAGTACCACAGGCTACTCTAATTAAAGGTATAGGGGCTGCATACCCCTGCAGAAAAAGGCACTGGCCGGTTAACATTTCTAATCCCTAATCAAGGCATGGCATGGATTAATTTTTTTTTTTTGTTTTGTTTCTGGTTAAATATTCAGCAATAAGGTTAGGGCTAGGAAGGGAGCTAAGGAAGGGAGCTAAGCCAAGAAGGTCCCTTTGGATGGGGTGTGAACTTCCAAGTGTAGGCGATGAGCTCTGCACGTGGATCCCGTGGGCTTCATTCGCTGAGGTGCTCTACACCTTCACCTTCACTGAAGCAGAACTGGCTGGGACACCGTCATCTTCATGAACTGTCACCAAAACAGGATGGATCATTAAAGCAAAAATGTTCCATGGAGATAAATCCATATCAACCAGCTTTCCTGTGGGCTTCCCTGTTTATTTCTCATGTACGCATGAGAGAGAGCAGAAAAGAGAGAGCTGTCAAACTCCATCACTTGATTCGGGGTTGAGTGGATCATCAAGCAGAAGATGTAGAGTGAAAAGCTCTTCTTGAGAAGGAGCTTCAACCTTGCATCTTTTATGAGTAAGACCATCACCCCAGAGATCAGGTTATGGCCCAGAAGACTCTGCTATTTATTAAGATAATCCAACAGTCCCAAATCTAAGAAATCTTCTTACGATAGCTAGGTTTCGATTTGAAAACTCATATTTTGATACAATCCTATGTCTTCAAAAACCGGCCCAAAATTCTTCTTTTTGTTCCACCACAGACAAAAATAAATGCTGAACTTTGGAGGATGCTCACAGAATGGAAATATCGTATTGTGGACAGCTCTGCATTCAAATCAGTGCCCACGAAACCCTGCAAGAATAGCTACACTGACTGTAGTGAAAGCAGGATTGCCCCTTATTTACTGTCAGCAAATTTAGGGCTCCCTTTGAAGTCAGTAATAAATTTCCACTGGTAAATTATTATTATTTTGAACAGCAAGAAAACACATTTTCCTCTCTAAATATTTTCCAACTTAAGGAGAAAAAACACAGCGCAGGGGAGAGCAAACAGAATTAATCTCTCGTTGGGAATGGTCCTTAAAGAGGCAAACTTCTTAAAAAAAAAAATAAATACATTGCCCCCTCCCCCCAACATCTGCTGGGAGCACTCGGAGATAACTGGCAGCTTGAACAATAACTCCGAGGACTGGAGTCCTGGAACAATGGGAGTGGGACGAGAGCAGCCCTCGCTGTGGCATCGTTTCCAGGCCTTCTGCACATGCAATTGGTTAACGGGAATAAAGATCAAGTTGGACCAATAACACTATAATTTGGAAACAAATATATTGATTACAAGAGAGTCCCACTGGAATGAATGGGACTACTTGCAAAGTGCGGTTATTATTCTGCACCATAGGGATTACAGAATATGGTCTTCTATGGTTCTGAATTGATCAGCATGATATTATCATCCTGCAAATGCGATATTATCATACTGCAGTCACGCGTAGCCGTGTGCTGGGGCCCGCGCAGAGATGGGGCGATGCAGCGGTGCCCAGCCTGAAGGACCACTTACGCACAGCAATTCCTCTTCACTCCTTTGCTACAGCTGCTAATTCCTACAGATCCTTTTAAAAATCTTCATCTCTAGACCCTGCAGGTCGTGTGCTTCTGAACTTCACTAATAGGGAGTTTATCTTTCTTCTAAAGCGACTATTTAATAAAAGAAATAAAAACTGGCTATGAAATATTTAGGAGAAAGGACAGTATTAAAATAATGGGATTTGCCAAAACCTCTACACCTATTAATAATGTTTTAGAGCACAATAATGGGATTAATTTTAAACGTCTAGCTTATTTCTCACCATCAGGGGGTTTTAGTTAGGTTCAGCATTTTATTCAGCTCTGGAAGTGACACCAAATCACTCTGGTTTTATTCTTCACTATTTATTTATTTAAATTTAAATTAAAAGATGAGATGCACATCTAAGGTTTCAAATTCCCTAATTCATCTTTCTTAAAGCAGCAGAATCCCAACATCATCAAAATGATCAGCTTGAAAGGAAGTCAACTAGCCAGACCCCTTCAAAAACACAAAGAGAGATCCTCAAATTTGCATTATTTCAGAACTAGAAGCAACAAGTCCCAAGATCCTGGAGACCTCATGGTCTCTGTCCATATAACCGATGAAGATCGGCCACCTTGCCCTCTTGTTCTACCACTACTCCGTGTCTGCTGTTACTAGCCCAGAATAATGTTTATTTCCACCTCATCTCCTTCCACATGAGCATCACCGCTGCCTTTACACTGGTGCTTCCCTTTGTCACAGCATCTTTTTGCCTTCCTGCATGTGGAGTATCACCGTTACTCCGTTGTACCTGGTTTAATTTTTTTTTTTAATTTTCTTTAAGGCTAAGCTGAGCCTTTCAAACAGACCAGTGAGTTTAGGGCCTATCTTTAGCTACCTGCAGAGAACAGATTTTCCAAAGGCGGGTGTTCAATATTTTCTGAAAATTGTTTCTTTTTAATGAGTCCAACAGGCTCCCAAGATGAAAGACACCCAAACTGCTAACCATTTCTTAAAACTTTATCCCTGTAGCAAAGTTAAATTGCAAAGTTTGCATTTTCTTTTCTAAATAATTTTCTCTGCGTTTTAATTCATTTCGGTTTGACAGCCTTAAAGGAGACAGATCAGGCTGAACCAAAGATTTTACCGACTCTAAACTGAGCCCGTTTTAAATGACCGCAATGTTTATTTAAAGCTAGGAATTATAACGCAAAAAGTCATTTTTTCCCCGCCGTGTAGGTAACAGCCCAGTACAGGCCCTTTTGGGAGAACATATGCAACAGCACGATGCTGATCAAACTAACAAAAAAAAAATTAGGAGGACCACAAATTTGCAAAGAGGGTTTTGCATTCAGTCCACTATGCTCAAAACCACAGACAGAGACTCTAATGGCCTTCTTGGGTCTCATCAGGCTCGTGCAGCTGTTACTTCAGCTAGTGCTAGTGCTAGCCTAAAGGGAAAAGAGACACTTATTTTTGGTTTGTGGTGGCTGCTGCAGCTTCATCAGCCTGATTTATATGCTGATTTGCATATGTTCACCCACAAATGCTGCGAATTGCGCTTTTCCATGAAACCGTACCATTAACGCTGGCTGCCAAAGTGGCGATCAGCGGTGCTGTTCCGCATGTTTGTCTTGCACATATCTTGGATGGTAGGTGTGTTATCAGGCCAGCCTTAAAGCTTCGGGTGCTCCCTTCGACACTTGGCGATAATACTCCATATGCAGTAAAAGATGGATGACATCGTAGCTGAGATTTTTTTTTTGCTAGCAAAATGAGCGCTGTAACATTTCACATCACTTGCCAGAGAGGATACTACTAGCTCATCACTTGCAGGCCAAAACTGGTGGTATCTATGTTCCGTAGTAACTGGCTCTATAGAACTCCATTTACGATAACTGTAATGCCGATTCATAAAAACCAACCCGCAAATATTCTGTGAGCACAAAATTGTGTTATTTATAGACCAATTTCTCAACTTCTGACATTTCTGCAAGAAACCTAGTATTATCTTCACTCCAGTCCCCGTGCAAACCTCCGAACGTATCTGCAGTCCCACGATATCTTGCAGACAAAAGAGACAATTAAACTCCCTGGGTGATCACAAAAGTGCCGATCGATACTGGAATGGTCGGGAGGGCGTTTTCCGTAGCCGGTGAAGCACGTGCCCTCCTGGTGAAGACCATCAGACCTCAGCTTGTGTCGGACCATCCCCAGCTCCCTGCCTTTGGGGGAGGCATTCAGACCCCGGCCGCAGAGTCCCTTCAGCCTGCGAGAAGCAGTGCTTGTTTTCCTCCAGGTGTGGCAGTCAGGATAGAAACTTGGCTCTGTAATCGATTTTATTCCATTTTATTACTCTCGGCTCTTCCAGAGTATTACAAACTCTCAGGGGACCTTTTAAGACATGTGCTGATGCTTCACTTATAAATCAAATTTCCCCTTCCTGGATACTTCGCTGGGTCCCATCCCCCTCCTGAGCTGCAGGAGCAAACTCCTGCTGAGCACAGCCCGGGAGCCGTGCACCAAGGCCACCTCTGCCTTCATGATGTCTCCCCAAAAAAGTTGTAAGGGGGAAATTTTCCCAGTGCGAGCTCAGGTTTTACTGGTCAAACTTTTTTTGTTACGGCTTAATAAGATGCTTTATCACCCCTTCTCCCCAGATGGCAAGTGCAACAGGTAAAACCAGCAGTTTGCTGCTATATCTGGATCTGCAAAAGATTTTTTCGAGGCGTGCTGTGTCGGGTGGAGATAGCACCTCTTCACCCTCCTGACTGACAAGGCTGTGTCAGATGGTGTCTGGGAGTGTGGGCATGTTTGAGACAGGGGAAGGTTACTGGGAAAGAAGATATTTTCAACGCACATTTTTCTTGCATTGAAATTAAAAGCTGAAAAGATTTATTACAGTGGCATATTCATGCTGCTATATTTAAGGTGATGTCAGTGTTCTCAGCATAATCCTTCTTATGCACCAAGGATTAAAACTCAGCCATAATAAAGTACTCGGAGCTGAAACTTGTCCTCAAATGTTTCCTACTTGAAGCATTGATTTTATTTTATGAAATTTAAAATAAAATTAATTCCAGAGTTTTGTGGGTTTGGAAATGAGAACAAGGAGGAATTCTGCCCAGAGATTTGTCCATGCTGATTGCTAGCAAAGTCAAGACACCCACGCAGAGATGATGCTGCCAAGGTAGAAACATTTCACATTTCTTCCTTTGAGCATGGCATATCGGACTACGGACTGAAAAAGTACCTTTACCTATAAACTGGTGATAAAAGAACAAACGAACACCAATTCTTGTTTGCAGTGTGGCCCTGCCTGTGGTGCTCCCAGGACATTTGTGTCCAGGAGAAGGGAGCCAGAAACAGCCTTTGCTTCCTCCCTGGAGTACGTGTTTACTCTTGAACATGATACAAATAATTAATAGGTTGTATCTGTTGAAATGATAAATAAAATGGCAACAAAGATACTTGTGTGGAGGAACAAATCTGAAAAAGGGAATTTGCATGTCTTTTCCCAGTATATTGTAATTACCAAAAATATCTAGTTTCTTGAGTTGTTCTTGGTTCACTGGGCCAGCATTTTTACTCCATAAGTTCACCTTTAAAATATGAACTTGAATCATAGTCCTGAGCACTCTAAAGAGATTTTGCGTGATTGCTTTCACCTTTCATCCAGGTGTAGGACTCCAGGTCAGGATCGCTGGCTGTGCTGGCTCGGGAGAGTGCATATGGGACAGGGAGTGCTCAATGAGCACCAGGGAGAAAACCAGACTAACCGGAGGTGCCACCCCAGGCAGCAAGAAATAGCCAGGTTTCCATTTCAGAGAGGCAAACATAGGTCCGGGTGATGTCAGGAAGGTCTCAGCAATAGAGACCCTAAAGACTGAGATCCTGGACTTGCTGGAGGCATGAAAGGACTTGACAAAAGCTGCACATCTCGTCATAGGGCTCTTAAATATGTATGTGTGTGCGTGTATATATATATCTCATAGGCTTATATTAATTCAGGGCTATTTATCAGCTTTGCAGAGGAGCTACTAAACTCATTTCTCCATCTGCCCGTTCCTGGTGGCTATTCGCAGGTCCTGCGTAAGGATCTCAAGAAGCTGCTACTGAAAAGGGTAGGAGACAAGTGCGCTTTTCCAGTAAGCTTTTCTTCTTGCCATTAATGCCTCCATAGGTTAATTAGCACTGATAACAACTGTTCACGGCAGGCCGTGGGAAGTTGCCGAGCACTTAACGACTGCCGTGGCTGCCTGCGTAGAGTATCCCCCCAGCCTGCGTGTGGCAAGCAGAGCACATCCAGCCACGGCGCGGTGCAGAAATGCAGAGGAAGAGAAGGCAAAGGGTGGTGGGAAGAGCAGCAAATGCATCTGATGTCTCCTACGTTGGCCACGCTCAAACCACAGCCTTTGGGGTCATCTAGAAAGGAAGACTCGTGGCTGGGCTGGCCCTAGGCGCAGGGAGCAAGCCAGCCTTAACGCAGCCCTTTGGTCCGAGATAAGGACGAACTGAATCTTTGAAGCCGAGATTGTGGAAGGAGGGAAAAAATGATAAACCTAGTGAATGAGCCAGTGTCTATCATAGCATCGGAAAGGGCTAGAGTCGAAGGTGTCCCTTTGATTAGTTTTAATACGAAACTCTCCCAAGAGTGTGCTCCAGCTGGCAGCTCGGTGCGAGGAGGAGGGAGGACCATGAAGATGGGCAGGTGTTCCTGGAGCAATATAATACCACCAGGAGACTGTCCTTTCTGAGGTTAGGACCCCAAAATCTGGAATTCAGGGCGAACATGGAGCATAAAGTTATTATGTATGCAATCTTTGTGTAATACATAGCCTGGACATGTCAAATTATATTTACCCGAACAATCTTAATTTGATTCCTTTGGGCATATACATGGTTATATGATCTTTAAGCTAAATGTTCGCGTGCCATTTTTTCCCAAAGTGTCCATGTGCGCAATGTACAGAGCTCCTTTAAAGAGCACCTATTCAATATTTTATTTCCAACTACTCAAACGCTGTTCTGGAGGCAGTGACTAATTTCCTCTTAGGCTTGTCTATGGCATTCATCAGTTTAGCACTAATTTAGGAGAAGGGTGACATTATTGCCACTTTACAGAGGAAAGTGCTGAGTCACAAACATAAAGTTCACCAAAATGCCCCCATTTGCAGTACCCAATTTTGGATGATGCAGAACTGGGTATTTCACGCCTCAGGGTGCTTTCGCTGTTACGCTGCCTGGATGCGACTGGGGGAGCTCAGCACCCCTCTAAGACCAGAGTGGTACCCCGACATGAGCAGCTCGCACCTATTAATGACTCCAGAAATGTTAGCGCATGGTGTAGGAACTCTGTGGGGGAGGTAGAAATGGGTACATCTTCCAGGTCTTTAGAGACAGCAGTCTTAAATCCAGGGCTACCTTTGTAGTTGCTTTTATTGGGAATATGTAGTTTGGCCTGAAAAGTTGTGAGGGTGAATTCTGAAAAAATTCAAGTAATATGGATCAGAGATTTCGGGGGGGGGGGGGGGAGAGGAGAAAACAAGCGATTTTTCCCATGTTAAAAAATGAACGGCAATCTGCTCTGTTAAATTTTTTAGTATTACAGGGGTACGTGGAAAGATTTTATGCTAGGAATATGCCTTTTGCCTTTTGAAGTTCCCATGAAAATCTGTTCAAATTTGGCCGTGCTAAATGCACTTGTAAAATTACTATTTGCACATGCTCAGTAGAGACTTTTTTTGCTTTTTAGCAGCTAAAATCTCTAGAGAATCACCTGAGCAGCTTGGAGCTATGCCATAACCACAGGCTGATCATACTCCAGCCCAGGACGTCAGCATGAAATGCGGGATGGGGAGGGCTTTTTCAAGAAAAGAAAGATTTCAGCCCTACGGATGAACATGTGAATGGCACAAAATAGACGTCATTATACTTTCAAAACCCAGAGATACTACCAGTAGATACTGAACCAGAGTCTTTACAACTGTCACTGCAAGTCAAGCAAAATTAATAGGAGGTGGAGCTACCAGACTGTCTGCAATACATTTTAAGAGATGCTGCTCGCCGAACATGTCCCCTATTTGGAGGAGGTTTGTTGTGTGCATTGTTGGGGCAGTCACTGCTCCAATTTTCCACCTGCAAAGCAGAAACCACCCCAGACATTGTGGCGGTGCACAACCTTTCCTCCCACCCTCCCCACTCCCTGCCTTTTGGAAAGGCAGCAACGCCTACCTTCAGCTGCCTTTCCAAATCACACGTGAGAGTTTGGAGTGAGGAGAAGACATCCTTGCTTGGGGACGGAGCAAACAGGACCTTTCCTTTGCGTGCCACAGCCCTAAATGTGTCAACACATAGTGAGATCAGCAAAGGGGGATTTTACCTGGTTATGGCCACAGGGGGACAAAAGCAGCAATGCTGCTAAACAGAATTAGCTATTTATTTGTAAGGCATTTAATTGCTCTGAATAGAGGTCAATGTGTTCTCACAGTCTCCGGTTTGTGTTGGGGAAAAGGGAGCAGCTGTGGCTCTTCTCCCCAGCTCCAAGGTATCACACTCTCTTATTCTATAGTCAGGTATTCTCAACTACTTTTTATGAACCCACTCCATAAAGAGACATTTCTTACCAAGAACCCGAAAGGAAATTATCTTTTAAACTCTCGTCCACCGTTACAACAAAGACAGAGTAGATTGTACACAAATGCAGAAGGCAACGAAGCAACATCTTTCTCCAAGAAAGTTAACCAAAAAAGTTTGGCTGATACATTTTTCCCTGGGTCATTGGGATTTGCCCACATGCTGTCCAACATTTCACAGACTGCCCGTGCTATATGATGTATTCTGTACGTCCCACTTGGTCCTGTGTCTCTTATGTCTCTCAGTGAGCTGCAGCAGATCTACCCTATGACAATGTTTCAATAACAGGGAGTTCTTTGAGACTCACTAGTATCATCGTGCACGTTCACGTGCACATCTGGCCGCGTGCTCCAGTCTCAGCATGCACCCATGCGTGGCGGGAAACGGGAGAGGTTCTGTCCCAGCAAACTCTGCAAAAGTCTGTTTCAGATGCAGGTACTGCCTGCTCTTCAGTCCTGGTGCAACTGTCAGGGCACAAAGGTCTGAGGGTGGAAAACCCCACATCTCACAGTGCAGGACATGGTGGAGCTACATGGACTCAACATCCAGCACACACAAATTAAACCACATTAGACCGCCACGTGGGTCCTCTCATTCAGGAGGATTTAACTACAGTGAGCTGAGAGCCTCCATACAAGCGTTTCACCTGCTCTAGCTTTACCCTTTTACCTGATAATCCTCTTGGTTATGCTTGACCCAACAAGCCCAAAGCTGTCACCAACCCTGCATATCTTCTGCCTACCCTCAGCTGCGTGCGTGGCTTTGCCTGACACTTCTGCCTTCCCCCGTGGGCCTGTAAGGCTCAGGCAGTACAGCAGAAGTAGCAATACCTTCCTCAAAGAGCCTTTCCTGAATGTCTCCTTTGGGCTTTTTATAACCTGGCACTCCATCAGCTATTCTCATCGAGCTGCCGTGTGGGATAATGTGCGCAGGCGAACATTGTTACGTGCAAACACAAATACTGGAGATGCTGACAGATGGAGAAATCACACCGTTTTGCAGGAAGGAAGGGCAGGATCGGAGCAGGAATATCAGAATGAGTCTTGCCGTTTACATATAACAAGCTACAGCTATATTTGGATACGCTGCTGCATTCACAACCTTCCCAATTGCCAGGCTTTCAAATACACACATTACCACCAGAAGTGCTCTTGCTTAAGTGCTCCCATCTCCAGGATTTCCTTTGAAGTATCTGACTGAAGTAATGTAAAGTGCATTTCAATTGGCAGTGAATGCAGGTTAAATGGTAACAGCACAACAGATCCAGTGTTTGTTCCCTGGGCTTTTTCTTTTACCAGTCTCTCTTTTTAAGAGAGTCGGTTACTTACTGTAACACCGCATTCAGGCACCTTCAGTCTATTACGCCTCTTTCCTGACCCTCTATACAACTGCTTGAGGATGCTGTGAGCTGTATCAGTACTGCTTTAGTACACAAAAAAGTGAGTAAATGCACCACTGTGTGCCCAGGCTGAGCAGTAAGCGGTGGGTAAACGCGCTTTAGAAATCTGTGCACTTGCATTTATCCTTGGCTACACCACCAAGCTGGCTGGAGACCGAGCCAATCGCTTTGGATCACTTTGGATTTGTGTGTCACCTCCCATTCATGTTGATGGAGCATCAACTATTTAACCTTTAAATACAGTACTTTTCCAATCCATTGGATTGGCTGAAGAACGTATATTATGCTAGCGAAATAGCCGAGTCTGCACTGAACAATGAAATATCCCCACCTGCGCATGCCAGACGCTCTCTCCGCCTTAGATCGCCGAGCCAGTGCTGCAGCATTGCTCTTTGAAAAGCAACCAAAAAATGCAGAGCAGGGGAAGAGCTTAACCTAAGTCACTAGCATTATCCAAGAGGTATCTTACCCTGTCTGGTCCCGAACAGGATCTTGCTCATCAGAAAGAGGAATGACCCACTGCAAAACCTGGGAGTGAAGACTCCTGGTGGTTATTAACTGGGCTGATTTTGTATTGGAGAAAGGACTGATCTAGGTTATGGATGTGCTGATACACTACCCAGGTGTGTGGGGGGGTAGAGGAGACGGATCAGCTGAAGAGGGACACAGGTTCAGATTCACTAGCCTGGATCTGGACGGAATTAACCCTTCCAGAAAGCAGCAGTATGTCTTTCCCAGGTGTGTACTTCATGCTGTAGGTTACACCTCATTCTGCTTTTGTACCACAAAACTGGGCTGAGTGACCCTGAAGGTAACAGGAGAAGGGATCGCATCCTAAAACCGCTGTGCAGCACAGTCAGGCTAAAGCTTTCCCACTACCAAACCCTGTTTGTGTCTGTGCGTATGTCTGTGAAAGAGAGAGAGAGATTGGAGTTTAACTGCTGCAGTTCACTTGCATGTGCTTCATACGCACAAGCTCAAGAGGATTTTCTTTTTTTTTTCTGCTTAAAGCTGTAAGCCATTTATTTCAGATTCATCTTTTTGGAGCAGAAAGGGGCGGGGGGGAAAGGAACGCTCTGCTAGGGATTTGCTGAACTGAAACCCTTACATCTGAGCATCTTCCATGGATGCTGGTAGCTTCTTATAGCTTCTTCATGGCTTCTCTGAACCTCCACCCATGATAGATGTTTAACATGCTGTAATGCATATTACTCTGTAATGACTTTGGTGGAGCCATTACAATGAGTTACACCAGTGACAGATTGATACTTAAGTCAGTATATGTTTGCATAATATCTGTCTACATTCTCACATAGCCCCCCATTACCATAGTGTCGGCACACATATAGCATAATGACAGCACGGAGAGCCATATGACTGGTGGGTTCAGCCCTATTCCCTGTCACATATTGCCATGGTACCCAGAACTGAATCACTGAGTGTGTTTAAATAGGCGGACATTAATTTATAGAGTAAATCATTATGAAATGGAGGAAATAAGTGACTATCATTGGCACTGATTTGATCTAATGGAGCCTTACACTAAATTGCTAATATTCTCCCTGCCCCGCTTTTTTTCTTTTAAATGACAGAAACAAATACAAATATAAGCCTTTGTTCAACCTGCCTTCAAATTACTATTGCCAGGTACACGGTTTGCTGATTACCTACAAATTTACCTTACCTCCTCCCTGCTGCTTCTCAGACGGGGGAACAGGCTCTCTTCCTTTTGGTTTCAGTAGAGACTCGGTAACCTGAAAATTGAAGGAAGACACATTTATCGCCCTCTCCTAAACTCTCCTTTGCCTTTCTTCTCTGGAAGAAGGCAGCTTTTGGTTCACTCGAGTGGAAGTCGGCTGTCCATTTCCTGATGGCAGCGAGGAGCAGACTCCCATCTGGTTGATGCAGATGCCACTGTTTTGACTTTATCCAGGTGGTCACCCAGCAAACCCTGTTGTGCCTAATTATTTAAGAGGGTTGTGAAACACTAGGTGATTTTATATACCATATGTGCTAGAAAACATAAGCATGAAGACGCTGTGACTTAATGATGTGGCAACTTCAGCTCTGAATCTTCCGTGTTTTACGGCTTAAATCTGACCTTTCACTTTACTGTAATGCACTTTGTAGCATTTAGCATGAAAGAAGAGCAAACAGAATTGGAGATGGGGAGGTTATCGGCAGCGGTTACGGAGCCAGCCTCCATCCTCTATCAAGATAAAGCACTTGACTCAATTTTAGAATAGCCATCCTAGCAGGGAGAGGGCAGGAGGAGAGGGGGAGAGAGCCTGTCCTTTAAATGGGATTCCAGGATTTGGAGTTCAGAGACTTCCTTCATGGTGTTAGAGCAAATCACAGACCTTCTTCTTCAGAGCAAAACAACAACACGCCAGGTCTCCTGCTCTGGTTATTAATTTATTTATTTTGAACACACATAGTTTGTTGCTTTGACTTCTCAAACAATGGGAAGGTACAAGGAGAGAAGGATAATAAATTGCATTCCCTCCTTTTTGCCATCACAGGAAACCTTGAGGGACTGTTCAGCAAGCTAGAGCTCTTATCTGCCTTTGGGCGATCTCATTATCAAACCTTCATTTTGCTCCCCAGCAGGAGAGATGGCCTGCAATGTATCATAACCTCTACTTATGAAACTCACACTCCAGAAATCTCTGATAACAGGCCAGCTAAAATGGAAAACCAAAGAGCAGGCAGTAGTTTTCAGTCGCCAATAAAGACTGTACAGACACACGCACAGGCAGGCACCGAGACACCCTTATGTTTATTTATATTTCTATGCATCAGTCCAACTCTGATGGCACCTTCCAGAACTTAAACCACAAATCTAATGCGACTAACATTTTCCAGCATACTTTGAATAATATTTTCAAATAAGTCTGTGCAATATAGGAGCCTGTGTCCCGTCTACAGAGAGGTCAGTGAAATCAGTGGGAATTATAACCTATCTAACCTGCTCAGGTGCTTTTATAAATCCCATTAAACACTTATTTAAAGACTGTTGAAAATATGAGCTGTAGGAACATAAGTAGTTCCTGAGGGTACAGAGAAAAAGAGGAGAGGAGGAATAAAGAGACTCAGGTTCCTAAAACACTTGGACACTTTGATTATATTTATTTTCAATTACTTTCCCTTTGCTAACTCTCCTGTGAGCAGAGTTTCCCACAATGGTTTAACTCTTTGACCGCACCAGTGTCATTTGTGATGCCACCCCCCAACTCATCCTTCAGCCATCTAATCCTCCATTTCTGAATCCTTCATCTCTTTGTAGGCAGGTCAGAAATAAATTGGTTTGCAGCATTCCCAGGGCAACCACTTCTGGGTACGGGAGAGAGAAGATGAGAGATTGAGGGCCCTCCACTGAAACAGTCCTATTAGCCACTCAATCTTGTTTGCATCAAGATACCTTCAGCTCAAGACCCACTTGTGAACGGTGATTCCTCCCGTTTCCTCCCCACGAAGAAAATTTACTGCTGGCCCCTCTCATCAGTGAATGCCCACCTCCCTCTGTGCAGCCAGATGTCACCAGCATGCACGCTCGCTGCTACGCAGTCAGGAATATCAGCCTTCTGCAAAGCGCCCTGTCTCATCCAAGGGTTGGAAAACGGCACTGGAGAGCCCAGAGATGGAGAGGAGGGGTGGGCAGGGGATTTGGGGAGTTCAGCTGCAAATAAGTTTACGGTTGGACTTGATGATCTGAAAGGTCTTTTCCAACCTATACGATTCTGTGATTCTGTGAAATCCCAGAATTCACTCCCTTCTGCCTGGCTTATGCTACGTACCCTGCAGACCACCATGCCCTGCAAAGTGATCCAGTCTGCAGCTGGCCATGAGGGCACAATCACAACATACACACGAGATCAGGGCTTCTCCAGTAACTTCCCGCCCCAGTTTGGGAAGGTAAAGTGTTGGGTCTCACGTCAAGGGTAAAGGGGTCCTTTGGAGCACAGAAAGGTCTTCAGAAGGACTCCCTTGGATGCACAGCCCCACTACGCCGTGCATTCCCACTTGCAGGGCTGCGTTGCAACCATTTTCCAGCTCCCTGAGCCCCCACCAAAAGCAGCTGCTCTGCCACGAACAGGCTACGCTGTTCTGCAGGCAGGAGATTAGGCCATGCGAAACACCTACGCTCCGCATCCCTGGGCCACCCACATCCCCGTCGCGCAGCCACGCCAGAACTTCTTTATCACAACCTGAAAAAAGTGGCAATCCAGGCTGTGAACTTAATTCTTATCTCCTTTTGCTGTACCACTGGGAGACACTCTGGATCAGAAAGAAAATGGTTTGAAGGTGAAACACCTGGAAGCATCACAAACCCTTCCCCCCTTTTTTTGTTTCCATTTTCCTATCAGTAAGAAGGGTTAGCAATGGTCAGTTGGTCTCCCTCACCAGTGCGGGTGATGCAAAAATGTATTCGCACTTGTAAAATCTCCCTAGGCATAGGACGCTGCTGAAAATATGATAACACTTTTAATTATATTTTAATATATCATATGGATTATATTTTTAATACCTTAAAAAATAATCAGCCTGAAAAATCCCAGCTAGTGAGGAAATAAATGCAGAGGACAAAAATATTAAGATATGAAAAGATTTATCTTACTAAAGGCTAAATAGGTCTTGTTTTTAAATTCCCATTAAACAGGAACGCATATTAGAAAATAATCATTAAAACACACAGGGAGGCACCTAGTTACCTGAGTGGACCTCACTGGGATGGGCTGTCCTTGCTCCTACTGGGCTGAAGAAAAGAGTAAAAGTGACAGAGGCCCCCCCAGCCTCCCGCACGGGGTCGTGGCTTTGGGGAAATGCTCATCCAGGGGTGTTTCCCCAGCCAAGCAGAGGCAGAGGGGGAAGCGGGAGCTCTCCTGACCCCGGGGCTCCCGCCGCTGGGAGAGGGAAGGAACCACGCTCGGTCCCCGCTTCCTTCCCACGCACAGGCTGTAGCGTTACAATAGAGCTCACTGCCACCATACCCCCCCGAAGGGTGAGCAGGAACCAGGTCACACATACTCTTCCAGCACCAAAATGAATTTTATTTTTTTTTTTGTTAGATTAGAGGTTTTCAGTTCCAGTGCCTATTAATCTAGCACTTCTCAGAAACACCACAACTCCTCTTAATAGCACATAGGATGAAGTTTGGGGTTTCTTTAATGGAAAGTGGAATGACTCACGCACCGCTAAAACGGCCAGGGCTGAAGTCAGATCTGTCTGGGCAGACCCTGCAAGAGTCCCCATGAAAACAGGGGTGTTATCGGTAAAGGCAAGTCTACTTCAAATGAACACGCGGAGACCTTTTCTTTAGAAATGGGCGAGGATATTGGTGGAATTCAAAGCAGTCCCCTTTTAAGAGAGGCATTTGAGCTCTTCTCAGGTGCTCTTTCGCAAATGACAAAAAACTGAACCCTAAAAACCACCTCTCAAGGCAGCAGATCTCCTCTGCTCCCGACATCCTCCACTTTGCGTTTCCTGCCAACGTGTCGGTTGGATTCCAGGGAGCTGGAAGGAGACGGAGCTCATGCTCGTTCTCCTCTCCCATGCTAAGGGCAGGTAATTATCTCTGCATTCCTGGAGGAATGTTACAATAAATATGGCTGTCATTTTTCATTACTGCATAGTGAACAAAGGGAACAAAGAGAACAAAAGAAAGTGTGGTTTTGCTAACCTGGGCCTGCATGCGCTTGTATATATGCAAGACATAAGTAGAGGGGGAGAGTTTATTGCTATTATTTACTGTGGATATATCAATCTGGGTGACTGTCTCAAAATTTACTAGTTTTTTTAACTAGTTAAAAATCATTCACTGGGAAAATCCTTACCTCCTACTTGCTGTCCCACCATCAGGGTTGTTGGCTTAAAATGGAAATTATGTGAAAGGCAAGAAATGCAATCATGTCTCCCTAACTTCTACCCTACAAAGCACAAATATTCTCTTTCTCATTTTTTTCCCATTTGACCTCCTCTCAGTAGTGGCTAGATTTCTGAATTTTTCTTGATGACCATTGTCTTACCATGTTGGAAAATACGGCAACGGAATTTGTGTAAATAAAAGTACTTAGAAAATGTGTGTGTGTGTTACTTTCTTCCCTCTATAGTCCTCTTTGACACTTCTGTTTCAATGCAGACAAGATAAATTAAAAAATGGTCAATACCCCCAATCACTGAGAATATCTAATCTGAGACACAGCCAGCTCAGAGTTCATCTCTATGCCTCTGTATTTTTTTGCATGGTTCCTAGGTGTTTTTACTGACTAACGGAACAGACATTTTCATCTGCCAAACTGTTATTAGAGAAAAAAATTAGAAGGTTCGCAGTGTTCACACTGACTGCAAAATTATCTCCTGAGTTGCAGAAAGAACAGTTTGCACTCATCAGTTGAAGTCTAGCAGCAAATGGAAAATTATGGTGTAAGCAAAATTTCCCCTGGCAACTGTCTACGTATGAAACATCAAACTCTGGAAAGGACTGAAAACCACATAGGTCACAGCGGTTACTCGTGTACGAAGGATCCCAGAGTGGAGTCTTGCCTTTCCCTTTCTCTGGTAGTAGTTCTCTGAAACTTTGCTGAGATCTAGTAGTGACAAATTCATTTCTGTTACATCCAAAATCCTATACTCAGTCTTCCACGCTGTTTTCTACAGCTTTTACATGTACCTTGCAAAGCCGCTCCTTTGGCTTCTCAGCTCTGGACGGGTATGGTTGCACTGCCACTTTGACTACCCCCTTCTCCAGCCCGAGGCTCTGGTCCCTGATGGTCTCTGCTGCACCCACGCTGGTTTGCTACCAAGATCCAACTTACAGAGACCCAGGCACCAGCTGTTTCCTAATGCCTGCATTTGAAATCCCCCTCCCCACAGCAGCACTAAACCACCAGCCCCTCAAGGTCTTGCAGCCTCAGACTCCCTGAACAACTCACGCCTTTACTCTCCAGAAGTCCACAGCTGTCAAGCTGCTGCATGTTCCTCTGTTATTTCAGGTCCAATGTACTGAAAAACAGTAATATTTGTTTATATATTTATATATCAGAGCTACAGTGGCTCCGTATGGACCCCGAGATGACTTGGGAGAAGCTCACCCACCCCAGAAGATGCTGGTTTCCAGCAGTGTGGACAATCTGAAGGAGCTGGCATGGGGCGAGCTGGGTTCTCTCCCAGTACTGCACACAAGGGCTGTGCAGACACACGAGCGTCGTGGGGCTGATGCTCAGCTGCAAGAAAACTTCGTGATGGACATTTCTACACTGTAGGCAAAGGTGCAGACACATCCAAGCTAGGTCCCCACCAGCTTTAACTGTGGTAGCACGGAGCTCAGGGATTTAACTGGATCACAGAATCACAGAATCGTATAGGTTGGAAAAGACCTTTAAGATTATCGGGTCCAACCGTAAACCTAACACTGCCAAGCCCACCACTACACCATGTCCCTAAGCACCTCATCCAAACATCTTTTAAATACCTCCAGGGATCGGGACTCAACCAGTTCCCTGGGCAGCCTGGTCCAAAGCTGGACAACCCTTTCGGTGAAGTAAAATTTCCTAATATCCAGTCTAAATTTGCTACCTGCATGGCTTCAAGGAGGGGTAGCACAAAAGTTGTGTAAAGCAACTGCAAGCCCATCTCTGTCAGAAGTGCAGGAAGCGAGTAACTGGAAATTGGCAAAAAGAATCTTCTGAAATAAAGAACACCTCTGATGAAAAATGAGATCTTTCTGATTTGTGACTCTCTCCCCTCTTATCTGGTCTCAACCTGTTCGCTCTAACAGGCACCTTCTCGTCAGTAGCCACAATGACATCAATTGAGTGGGAGTGCAAAGCATCAACATTACTTGTGAGAACAATTCAGTTAGGGAAGGTTGCTCTGCTGGTAATATTAGAATCAAAACATTCAAACGCAAAGACAGAGAGGCTAACAATTCAATTTATGCCGTGAATGCTGAACAGCACATTAAGCAAATCAGTTCAGATGGCTCTGAGTTGTTCTTGTTTAAAGAAGATCTGAAACAAAATTTCAAATCCTGTACCACATCTAAATGCTAGAGCTGAAGCACTAAAACATTCACTATTGTTGTTTTTATTCTACTGCATTTAACACAGCCGATCGGTGTTTTACTGCTGCCCTGTGGTCCATAGGGAACTGCTGTGGTCCTTTACAGAAGATCTTTTCAAACAAAAGCAATATCAAGTTTACCATGTGGTTACACCGCACGTAATGGGCTGGAAGGAAGACATTTTAGGGATGTTAATGTTACTTTTTCCCAAATATTCTTCTGTCATAGGGTCATCCACAACATAATACACAATAAAGCTTCCAGCAAGAGTCTGCCATTTCCCCCCCAGTTTTGGGCTCAGATTTCCAAAGGACTGTGAGTTTCCAAAGTTGCAAATAGCCATTCCAAGGATTTCTGAAGAGCTTTAAGCAAGGTTGGTACCTAACCATGGCAGGTTATACTAATGCTAACTGTCCCATCAGGACCTGGAGATGTTCGCCCACCTCTGGCACACCGCCTTGAGTTCTTCAGCGGAGCAAAATGCCTATACAAACAAGGCATGTACGTAGCAACGCTCTTTCCATAATGGACCCGATCTTGGGAGAAAGTCTCAAAATGTTCCCGGACCCAGCCCCAAACCCTGGCCCATGCACTCCAGGGGTCTCCAAATACTGCAGCAGGGCATATAATACTGCACACAACTAGGCAGGCTGGAGACTTGGATGAGAACAAACCCTTACAGCAAGACCTAGATCAGATTGTAATTTTAGAGCTGAAAACATCTCTTTCCGAAAACTTGGGGAGATGGGAGGAAAGCCCCCAAAAAGGGGGCTGCGGAGACAGCGGGGCTGGAGGCAGTGCAGCCGGCCCCGGAGCCGGTAGCGCTGCCGTGTCCCCACGGTGCTGTGTGCTCCCAGGTAGGGCTAATTAGCTCTCGTGGAGCACCACATTAGCACAGCGATGCAGACCTGGGCACTCGCGCTCGCTTTCCCGCATACCCCGGCTTGCTTGGAGCTACGTTGCGCCACTTGCAAATGTTTTAAGATTCATTAACCTCCCTCTGCACTCCCCAACTAGAGAGACAATATATCAGGACAGGAAACCTGCAGCAGCAGCGAGACAGACAGGATGATAATTTCTCACCCATTCTACTTCCCTCTGCTCTAACACACTCCAGATAATCACACCTGAAGCTAGATCAGACAGGGACAAAATTAACTGGAACTAGAACTGGGTCCTCACACGTTTCTTGCTTGTATCTACACAAGGCACCGCGACCCTTCCCCATCTGTCACCTTGTCTGTACAGCAGCCGTACTAGCTAACAGCCCAACTTCGGCACGCCACGCAAGCCTATTCTGCTGTTAAGCTACAAGGATATCGAGAGATTAACGCTTATGTGTACGCTGCTCTCCACTGCCGCGCGTGCAAGCCTGCACGTGCAAGAGGGGACGTAGGCATTTGCACACCCGGTGACCTGAGCCCTGTGTGCGTTCCCACGCAGGCGTGGAAATTCAAAGTGTGTTTTCCCCACGTCTCTCTCTTTTTCCAAGACTCAGGAAGTCAGTGTCTACAATTTAAGCATCTCTGCGGCACTGTTATTCAGTTGTTTATGTCTTAAAGGTATGGAAAATATTCTTGAGAAAATGAGCATGGTAATGAATTCTGTATTTGTCTTTATTTGTTTCATAAATGATCTTTTGAAAGCTAGTTTTCTTTGGTCAAAATATAACCTCCTCAATTTTATGAAGGTTACTGGGAATTATACTGGTCTACTATGCTCTTCTGGACCTGAATTAATAGTGACTAGTTTGACACATATTACTTAGTTTACCTAGGTAGGGTATTACTTTCTTATCTAACTACATTAATTGATTCTACATCACTTAATAGCTCAATAGCTTATCAGGTTACTTCACTCACTAGACAAGCTAAATGTCTGGAGGCAATTAGAGTGTCATTCTCCGTAATAACAAGTTTCTTTGAGAAGTTGCTGATGAGGTTCTTTATTACACAGATTATAAAACGTATCTTCATACTGTTATAAATATAGGTACAAATTGAAATTACTTACCAGGAGTCCCACTTCCCTAGCAACCAGGCAGATTTTAGGCTCGTTTTAGGAATGGTTGTTTTCTCCCCTTCCTCCCCCCTCCCCAATGCTCTCCCCTGCCTTCCTCGTGATCTGTGTCCAATTTTCTGTCACTCAGAGGTGATCTACGACCACGGAGAATCTGTCACTACGTCCCTTGCAGTTTGCCGTTCCCAATGTTCAGTTCATTTCGAGGATGTTACCTCCGGGGCACCAGGGCTCAACATCACGGTTTAATTATGGCTGCTCTTCTCCTTGGCTGCCACTTACACGATAAGTGCAAAGCTGGAGAGGAGCTCTTCCCTTTCACATTTCCATACGCCGACAGCCGTGCCGGATGGGAGGTTACACACAAATTCCCAGTCTTGTCCCAGTAGCAGATCTGAATGAACTGCTCTGCCTTCCGCCCCGTCCTTCCCCTGCTGCTTTCAGCTTCAGCTTAGTTATCCGGTTCATTTCTCACCTGGGTATCTGAAAAGCCATTAAACCTCTTCAGTCCTGTGCAACAAAGCGCCGTGGATGGAGAGCCCTCTCTGTGCATCTCCAAATACGCTCTGCTGCCCAACAGAAACCTGAACACATTTTGCTTACTACTGTATGCATTCAAACACTAATAAATGCTTCTTTCCATGGATTAAATTGATGAATACATTAATATTTAATAAATTAAAATTAAGTGGAAGATCATTAAATTAATTTGTTAAGCTGTCTACGAGGCTGAGTTGTATGTGGGAAAGAGCCCAAACCCAATACAACTGATGCCCATTTTCGTGCAATCCCCAAACCTATCTGCACTCCACGAAGCCTAAATCAGTATTTTCTTATCCCAAACCAGTGTCCCACTTTTGGGCGGCAAGGAAAGCGAGCGGAGGGGGAACTGGGGATGTAAGAGATGGACCTTGGGCTCTGGTGACGTGCAAAATGGACAGTCAAGACTCTCGGCGATCGTCCCCCAGGCTCCCGCTGGCTCTGCCTCCAAGCACTCCGCTCCCCTCGCCTGCTTCTCTCCGCTGCGTCAAAGCCAGGGTTTTAACGCTAAAAATCTCTTTGCATTACCGGAGTGGTTTGGATGCCTTTCTGCAAATGCGTTAGGAAGGCTCCTCTGATTGTCACACAAGTGACAATTTGCTGCGGTGCCTGCGGTGGCAGAGCTGCAGGAAGGGTGACCCTGGGTCTCCTCCTCACTTGCAGCTTTCCAGTTGCCTCTGGAGGAGTTTGAGGGGGTAACAACAAAACCCTGCAAAAAGACACTCCTTTGTGGTACTGCTATGACTCCAGGGCTGCCGGACCTGGGGTAGTTACAGTCACGAGCTGGATGGAAAATTTTGCTAATATGTAAAACAACCATTATTCTTGGATTCTCTTTGTTAAAGCAGAGCTTTTAGACAATGAAGATGCACAACTCCGGTTTGCTGCAGGGGACAACGTATTGTTTCTTTTCTCCCCCTCCCCCTCGGCAAAGACGTGAACAGAAAACCACCCATCCTTGAAGATCCCAGAGCCACGCTTGAAGGTGACAGTTCAGCTGCAGGCTCGGGTCTCAGGAGAAGCAACCCCTAAGCACATACAGACTTTGCACTCTTGGAGGTGGGCGAAGGGGTCCTTTGCCCCATTAGGCTCTAATTATAGACCTGGCTGAAGCGCGGCGGCTGCAGAGTCCTGCTGTCAGGCAATCCCCAACCAATGTTTTCAATTCTTTGCTTGGGTGCACTGAATAATAATTAAAAAATATTCAAAATGTTAGGTTTCATTTTGATGAAAAGCACCAACAATGTACTCCAGCCTCTCCAACCCAGACTTTACAAACACTCGGCCTGGGAATGGGGCGGAAGCATGATTTTAAATGGCAAAGGAAAATCCTTTACCGTGTTTTTTCTTTTACCCATTCTAAATCTTGCTGCTACTTCTCAGCGATCTCCTGGGGCCAGGCAGGTGATTGAAGCTGCCATTAATTGTGCTCTTTCTTCTGTTTCTTTAGGAAGTTTTGGGGTCACTGCTGGAAAAGCTGCAGGAGCTATGGGAAGATGGAAAGACTGGTGGAATTAAGGCAGAAGGTGTTTAGGTATTGCTTGTGATCTTGGTTCAAAGAAGGAGAAACCCCATCTCCCTCCACAGAGGGAGAAGTCTTGATCTCGTCTGGGTTCCTGATAAATGTCCAAGGGAGCGGTGGCTTTTCCATCCCACATGGAGGCTTTGCATGTAAGGAAAACCCGGAGCCCTTGGCCCCGGGGATGGGGCAGAAGAGGAAAGCAATGCCAGGTCCCATCCCAAGTGCTCAACTCCTCCACTGACATAAGCATCTCCACCTTGATGCACATCACGAATCCCGTGTCTCCCCTCAAAAAGCAGTTCCTCTAGGCTCATAGTTTGGGAGCTGAACGGCTGAGGAAAGTGCGTTTTGCTTTCAAGTCCCTGATTCTCATCCACTTTTCATACAAACACCCCGCTGTCTTAGAGAATAAAGACATCGCACAGAGCAGCATTAAGAGGTGTTGTCCGGAGCCAGCAGCTCCTTTGCCCGGCAGCTCCCCGTGTCCGGGAAGTGCCGGGGCTCTGAGCCTGCAGGAAGGTGCCTGCAAGACACAAAAGCAGCCTCGAAACTGCAGAACCGCGTTTCTGTGCAGTCACAGCAATCCTACGTGAGCCATGGCTATGCAGCTCAGCCCAGTGCGTTTGCTGTCTGTGCCTCCTATCTTTGGCATTTAAGATGTTCAGTAATTTTCAGAGGACAAACAAACAAAACCCTTGCGGTTCGCCTTTAAATAGTATGCAAGACCCGTGGCTAGTTGATATTCACCAGCAAGAGATGTCTGCTACCTCAGAACAATTAGTCTAAAATATTTATCAGAAATAAGTGTTGGGTTTTTTTGTCCAAGTTTTTGAAGTTATGAGGCCTCAGATGGGATTAATGGAAATTTTAATTAAGATATGGAAATAAGCTGCTTTCTCCCTGTCTCTCTGAGACTGCAGGGAGTTAACATTATCCTCAACAGCATGTCTCAACCTGCTGGGGGAACCATTTGCAAGATGACTTTGTTTTTAAGTTCACCTTAGACAGGATGTTTAGCCGGGAATTTGACGTGAACCCCAAGTCCATGTCTGCAAATATCCGCTCTGCCCCCAGGTATCATGACCGATCCCCCTGCTCTCTTGCACCACGGGGCAGTCAGAAACACCAGCCCCTTTGCCACTGCAGGGAAAAGCTTTCCCGAAGGAGGGAAAGGGATTTCAATCCTTTTATGTGTTTTCCGACAGGCATGCTGGCCATCTAGCTGATTAGCTCGGCTCCATTCATAAGGAGAAGATAAACAGAAACAAGAATTGAAGGGGCAGCAGCGGAGGAGAGGAGCCCAGTGACGGCCACGGGGCAGGCAGGCTGGCGGGAGGAGAGAAGAGGAGGCTCTGCTTCATCCCCAGAGGAGCAGAGGCTCTGCTTCGGCACTTCTCCAGGCTCGTGCTGGTTCAGACGGGATTCTGACAAGGCTGGTGCTAAAGCAGAAATGAAGCACTGACGATTTTAGGTCTGATCAGCGGTACAGAGCTCCCCTGATTTCATTCGGCAATCACAGTGCAAATGCCCAGCACTAGCAGAGTAAGCTCCCCCCTCTTGAAACACTGCTGTTACTCTTGGGAAAACATTTATTTTATGGCTGTTTGCCCTCTTTACACCGCAGCATTGCTAATGGTGTGAACGGAGCTTTTTTTGAAGGTAAAGGATTTTAATTCAAGCCTTAGAGCAACTTTGGCCTCTAGTTTTTGAAGACGTCATTGGAAATCAGGAACCCGAGTATGCTGAAGAGCTGGATTTTTGCACAGAACCAGAAATTGTGACTTACATGGAGAGGGTGCCTCAAAATATTGAGGAAAGGTGACTGCAGGAACTGTCCGGAAACTTTTCTGCTTTCTCTTCCTCCTTTCTCCCTTTAGTCTGTATAGCTAAATCTCACTCTTCCCAGTCTAAAGATAAGGGGAAATGAAGCACATAGGCACCTATATTTTCCAAAGGGAACTATATTTTTGGATGCTTGACTTCAGAAAATGATGGGCTGGCTTCCAGATGCACTAAACATCTGTATTTCTAGCTGAGCTCAACAAGAGAAGAAGTTTTAAGAGAGGGGCATTTTAATTCTGTTTCCAAAGGTAGTGAAAAGTGTCCGATAAAAGTATTTCAAATTATTCGCACTATTTTGCATCCTGTGGGATCACACTTCAATTCCTCCTGATACGAAAAAAGTTGTTTTATTTATGGGAAACAAGTCTCATTCCCAAACCTGTTAAACCAATGCAAGCACTTCTGAATGCACTGTGAGTAACTTATTTCATGTGAGGATCACAAAATAACTCACGAGCATTAATTAATCAAGTACTGAGACTTAAACATGAGCTATCTAGGCGTTTCTATACCAAACCCATCTTACTGACAAGGGGGGACTACAAGGCATGAAATGACTTGTCCAGGGTCACAGACAAGTCCATGGCAATGCTAAAACTGAAATTCAGTAGTTCTTTTTCTCTTTCTTCAAACCCAGAGTCTGTCCTCTAGCATTGGGAACAAAGGAATAACGAAAAAAATAAAAGGAATAAATGTATTAAGGATGCCCAGATGTTCTTGACACGGAGGGCAGAGGTCAAATCTGAGATCCTATTTCAAAATCTAGAGAAAATTACCTTTCCAATGACATGTGGCATGACCTTCAACTCCTAATAGTCTAGGAGCAGTCCATTTCTGAACGTTTGGATCATGCATTTTACATTCAGGATCTCTAAATCATCTCTTATCATTTACTTACTTCTCTCTGATAATGAACACTATTTTTCTGCTGTATCTCTCTTTTTATGTGGGCTGCATCCTGCTACAGACTTTTCAAAAGCACATGAAAAATCTCAAAGCACAAAACTGACATTTAATGCAAGACTTGGGTATAGTTGCTGATTACCACTTGCTTGTATGTTTTGTACAAAACGGGCAGACAGACTGCAGCAGGCTGGAAGGCATTAAGCAGAGATGATTTTGAGGGGATCTCAACCAAATTAAACTTTTTTTCAAGTAAAGCCCAGCAGGGGATAACAAAAATTAGGGTTGGATTTACTAAATATGAAGTGCTCCGGTGATTAAAAAATGGTTGGCTGCAAAATCCCAAACTGCATTTGATTGTGAAACAGCACCAAGCCAAGATAGTGTAGCTTTAATAAATTGTGTTGCTAATTACAAATATTTCATAGTATCTCCATTTGTACAATAAGGAAGGAACTGTTTAATGACAATTTACTAGTGCATATGCACAGATATAGTGTATTTTAATCTTTTTCTTTCTTTTTTTTTTTTTTTTTTTCCAATCGGTTCTTCCAAATAGGAAAAAATGATAATCGTTTTCTAAGCTCTTGACTTCCCTTGACTTAATTGCAATCTAAGCCCACTTCTAATCTGTACAGATCACGGTTGCACAATTTGGAGTTTAATTTGAACCCCTGGTGAATACATGCGCAGAGGCTGGAGGGTTTGTGTGTGCACACATTTGTGTGCTTAGTGTTTTGAACATACCTTTTTTTTCTTTTTTCCAAAAAGGCTAGCAGTAAAAGGTCTCTCGATCTTTTCCCTACTAGCACACACAGCATCTGCCTGCCTGCCAAGTATTGCAGCTTTCTAAAGGATCGGGATTTTTTTCCACATGATATAAATAAAATTAAGAGCCTTTGAGGAAGAAAACCGTAATTTGCTGAGAGTGGGGAAGACGGGAGCAGTTCTGTGCCAGGTCCACAGAGTGTGTCGTGCCCCTGAGCTGGGGAGAAGATCCCTTTGTGCTTCATGTCTGATACTGCAAAGCTGTCTGAGAGACCTGGATGCCCGATTCTTATTAGAATACTAAATTGAGGTTTCTCTTACACATCTTCACCTCACATGTGCCTCAGGAGGATTCCTCCATCCATTTAGAAACACTGGGAAGGGGATCTCACTCTCTGCATTGATGTGGCTCAGCTGGGGAGAACAGGCAACACAGACGAGTAAGAAACAACGTACCTAAAATTTGAGCCAACCCACTTTTGAAGCTCAAGAGAGATGAGTTACCTATTTTTCTATCTTTTTGATTATTATTTTTAAAGTATCTGCCCATCCTAGATCACACTGAAAACCCGAAGCACTGAAATATCTCCATGTCTGGTGACCGTACCTAAATAAGAGCAGAACGACTGTGTTTGCCCCTGCAGGAACTGCATCACCTGCACAGCCGAGGAATGCGCCCAAAACAGCTTCTCCTGCCGTGGAGGAAAACACCCTGTCTCCTCCCCTGCTCGCTTACTAACATAAAAGCAAAGCCACACACTGAAAAAAATATTTGCTACGCTCGTAGCTAAGATTTAGGTTGATTACTGCTGAAATAAGACTTCCACAGTTTTAATTAGCTACAGGGTGGGGGCCTAGCTCATTACTCTGAAAATATAATGATGTTTCCGCTTCGATTTCCACAATCAGGTTCTTCTCTTTACGAAGGGGCTTCTGGCATATTAAAGATGGGCTGTGAACTAGTCAAGCCACATCCACCGTTGCTGGACCGGTTTGGACCCTGATGTGGGACCGTGGCTGGAGTCCACCTTCTGCGCCAGGCTGACAGAGGCAGCCTGCGGAGCTGAGCCGGCTTTGGGGGCGAGCTCTGCGCTGGGTTCAGAGGCAGAGGCTGACCTGCGCTGGATTTACACCGCCATTGTCCGCATCTGGATCTTGCAAGCCTGCGGTGCCTGCTTCAGCACTCCCGATACCTCGCCTGAGCTGAACTCTTGTTCCAAGAACAGATCCCCAAGCCCTCCCGCACGGTATTTTTATCTGCAGTTATATTCAAGGTCATAATGAGCTCAGTATTATCCTCACCTGAAATGATGCATTGTCCGAGCTTTCGCCAAGCACGCTCTTACATGCCTGGAAGTCCCGGCTCCTGATGATTAACAACGAGTCCAAATGGGGACTAAGAGACAAGCAATGAAAAATGTCCCCGCAAGACAGGGAGGCTGAATGTGAAGAAACAAATCCCTTTAAGGTGCCCTGAGAGTTACTTTTAGGACCACGATAGTTCCATTAGTTGTATCTAAGGTGCCACTTTGCATTTCATGCTACAGCGAAGTTTTCGTTTGACCAGCAGTGATTTGCACAACTTGTGGAAGTTTCTTTCGCAGTGCTGGCACATTAAAGAAAAAGGCTATACGGCGCTGCAGGCGAGATCCAATATTTTGTTGTCATGTACGATTGCCTATTGACTGTGAAAAAGCAAATAACACAGTCTGAACCATGCAAGCTTTTGGATACCTGCATCCAAGCCTGTCTTGCTGCTTATAAAGAGACCCTTTGGTAAGTGTTTGGGGAGGGATCCCGTTTTGCCTGACCCCAGAAAATGTGTCAGACTCTCCCGGTTAAGAAAAAGGGTGTCTTTCTTTTAACTCAATTAGCAAACACTGCCAGCTCTGACAGTCCCTAGCTCAGTCCCCAGGCTGTCAGCTGCTGGTCCAATTTTAGTTTTGTGTACTGTCTAGATAGCAAATTTATTGATGAAATATGGTCGTAGGTGTAAGAAAAACTTGGAGGATCCGACACAGCTTCTTGAACCTATACTTATAAAGACTAATGTATATCTTGATGAACTGGCAAATGTATCTTTCTATCCCTGAAGGTTTGTGTATGTGAAAAAAAAATCTGCAAAAAAGATGCTGATACTTTGAATGTTGGCTTGGTTTTTTTGTTTTTGTTTTTTAGTCCTGCTGCAGTCAGTGAAAAAAAAATCTGGAAAAACCAACATAAAAATAATTGTTACTATGACAGTGCTGAGGAGACCCAGCCCCAGAGCAGCACTCTGTTCCCCAAGTGTTTTTCTCAGCTTAAAAACCCAAAAACTACTTACGGAAGGGTTTTGCTCTAAACATTATTGGGCACTAACGGATGCAATTCTTACCCTGCTGCACACACAGCTGATGTTGCGTCAAGAGACTGGAGGTGAGAGGGAAGAGCAGCAGAAGGGATCTGCAGGGTGGCAGCCGGGTAGAAAGGTGACACCATCCATAGAACTCTTTGACTAAGCTTTGTGTTTCTCATTTAAATTAATGCCAAACATATAGTACACTGTAGTAAGTTAGCTTCCAGTCTACATGCCAAGTTTTCTGTGAACAGAGGTCTCTGAAAGCTTAAGAGTCAGCTCAGAAGAGATACTAGTGGACAGATTTTGGGGAAGTTAGTCCCCCAAAATCTGGATCTTGTAAGATCTCGGCCCATGCAACTCTGAAGCCAATGAGATCTGTGGGAGAGCATCATCTCAGATAATCAGGACCAAAATAATTGTAATGGGGAAGATCGTACCCTCCTAGATCATCGTATAGAGATCTTTGCATGTGTGGGGATTGCCCTTTGCAAAAGGGAGTGGAAACCAAAGTGGTCTGGGAAAGGGGGGGTATAGCTGCATGGTACATTGACCAAGGGCTGGAGAGGAAAGAAATTCCTCCAGTTCCCTGAAAATAACAATTGAAGTTCTCCTGAAGGACTGTGAGCGTTGGCCAGGAGGGAGTTTGAGGAGGTGGTGCAAACTCCTTGAAGTCAATGCTCATGGCTTTCCTTCCTAGAGCCTCTGGAGAGGAAGCAGTGATTGAATCCAACAAAGCACAACCCATTTACACACGGAGAGGGGACCAGACGGGACTGCTGGCTACGGAGCCAAGGGAAAGGCAGAAACCCCTCAGAAGTGTGAGAAAAAATGTCCTTGATGTGTGGGAAGAGAGGGAGAGGTCAGACAGATAATGCTGCTGGCTTCTGTTTTGTGGTTTGGGTCTTCTCATGTTCTAACCGACTGTGTTTGACATGAGCGTGCCCTCATTATTTTAATTTAACTATAAGTTGTATATAGTATGTTGTTAATGCCTAGTGCCTTATTTGGTAGAAGCAAAAGGTTTTGAGCCCATAAGGGGGAAAAAATCAATAAATTACAATAAAAGTGAAAGAAAAACATTTCTCTGGCAACCAGCAATGCAGCACCAGCAGGAGAAGCAGCCGCAGTAAGGGGGGAGAAAAGACAGGGGAAAAAAATAAACAAGATGTCTCATTTAAAAAAAAAAAGAGAGAATTTAAAGCAAGGCACATGTTTTTGCAGGAAAGGAATAGCGAGTGAAAAGAGGACAGTTACATGGAATAATTCCCCTTGAAAAGCTTGGATAAATGGGAAGGAATATATCCTAAACAATACGAAACAATAGCTGGGCTTTGCCGTGTACCAAAGACAAGTGAGAGGAGGAAAGAGAAAACACCACAAAATTAAAGCAAAACGCAGCAAGCTGCCTTCCCGTGGGGCTGCTTCCCCCAAAACCTCGACCAAGCAGCCTCCAAAGTCCGCATTTCCTTGTGGAGGGGAAAAAGACATTTCAGCTGGTCTCCCCCCTCCAGCCAGGACTGGGGAGGGAGGACAAACATGCTGGGCGGCACTGGCGGCTCTCTCTGAAGCAGAGCCCCACCACGGTGCCTGGGCATGGCGAGCCCCATGGCCTTCATTTCGGTGCCAAGCCCCCTGCCCACTCCATGGCGATTTCCACGAGAACATTTTGGGGCCAGGTCACAGCTCAGTCCTGCCCGCGCTCTCCCTGCGCCTCGAACAGGGGCTGAATTGTCAGTGGAGGGGTTTTATGGGCGCTTTAAAAGCCTCTGCTCTGGGGTCCTGCGTCAGGGGAAGACAAAACGATGAGGGTCACAACCTGCTCCAGGTCAGAGAGCCTGGCTGGAGTGGGAAATGAGGCGGGATCTGGCCCTCAGGCTGCAATCACATCCTTGTGCTGACACTTCCCAGCCACGGGCTCTCTGCAGATGCTTCAGTCCATTCCTGCTGCCCGGCTTCAGAGCTGCTACAATTAATGTGGAGAAAATGCCAGATTTGCAGTAATGCAAACATTTAGCACTTGGCTATGGAGTCCCTGACTTCATTTTACAGCTGATCTTTCAGGCTTTTGCTTTCTGATTTTTACAACTGTTTAGAAACATGGAGAAGCCCAATGCTTCCTGAGAAGTCACGGTGCTCGCTGGCTCGGTTCTGTTCGCCATGTGCATCTTGTATGTTAATGCTCACGGTGCCGGTGCTTTAAGTTTGAACTAATCAGCCCTTCATTGCTAAACAACTCTTTGAGAAACTGGTACTTGGAAGTGAGGCTTTGGAAATAAACTCTGGGCTTGGAAAGTTGTGAGAAAAATATCTAATTATTGGCTGCTGGGTTATTTTCTTGTTGGAGAGTCCTTTAAAAGCGAGTCTGATCTATTCCCTTTGCAGGTTTCTTCCTCCCTATCAATACTGCGAATTCATGTGAAGCAAAACAACGAACACATTGGAAGATCTTCTCGCTTGTCTGAAAGTCACTTACAGTGTGTCCGACATTTTTAAGTCTAAACAGGTTTTTAGAAGAAATGAGATTGAAACAGCCTCGCTTATATGCATGAAAATTATATACTCTTGGCTAAAAGCTCCTGGCAGCACCTAACAGCAAAAGGAATGGGTTAAAGAAAAAAACCACTGTTAATATGAGTTTAAAAGTAACAATGAAACTAAACAGGTATTCTCCAAATAAGTATTTAAAGGCAGATTTCAGCCCGGGAAGCTCTGAAGTAGCTGAAGGGAGACGCATGGCTGCAGAAAGCCTCATGCTCTCGCAGTGAAACCTTTGCAAGGCTGTTTGTTCCCATGAGAGTTTCCCCATGGCTTCTCATTGAACACGTACCTGCACGCCCTTTCTCCGCAGAGGATTTCATTTCCTCCCCTCATTTACAAGACGAGGGCTTGTACAGGAAGAAATAGATGCACTAATATCCTCTTCAGTGACTATTTTCACTATTTTAATATATGGAGTTAAAGCAATTACCCAGCAGAATATGGTCTCTCAACTGCCCGAAAGGACATTTTTGAGTACTTGACAGCTGACCAGAGGAGTTGAATCGTATTATACACCCAGTAAAGATCCAAGTCTGTGGGAAACACGGAACATACTGCCATTATTGCAGTTTGTAAATTAATCGCACTGGATGTGAACTCCTTTGTTCACTACCTCCCTATAACCTGTGCTGCACAAACAGCCTCAATGACATTTTACAATCCAAATAAGGAATTATTAATGCTACTCCTAATTTGACTGAAAAAAGAAGCAGGAGCCCCCACCATGGCCCTTTGCTGTGCTAGGTACTCTCCAAATACAGACCAGAACGATGATTCCCAGCAGACTAAAGTCTGAAAGAAAATCCTTCTTCTCCTCTAAACTTCGGTGGATTAAGCATTTCCACGTGTATGTGTCCATCTCTCTTTCTGTGTCTGTATGTCTCACCGCCAAGACCCTTTCTCCCCCCATCCCTGCTTGCCCGTTATCAGCCTGCAGAGATACGTGGGCTCAGTCTCGAGTAAAATAAGAAAAATAGAAAGCAACAGAAGCAAAGCAATGGACATGACCATCGACTTCTCTGCAAGTTCACTTGGAAAGGAAAGCCACAGGTGGAGAAAAAACAGAGGAGAGAGAGAGGGAGGAAAGCTGAGGCCCAAGGAGACTCTCGTGGGCATGGATAACTGGCTTGCTGCCGTTGTGGTTCATGGAAATGCCCAGCTCCTCTGCAACGGGGCAGATTTCAGAGGAGGTATTCCCACCTGCTTTGCTTTCTCCTCCTCTTCCGAAACACTGTAACCCGACGGGCGGTTTTGCAGAGCGGCCATTCTAGTGACCTTCAGTCTGAATGCTAAAGAACATAAAATTCACCCAGCCTGGAGTCCAAGACAGTGATGTATTTCAGTCTCAGTGCTGATTCACTCCTGGCGTGGGGATATACCATCGTCTCTCCATCCCAACCTCCTGCCCACCCAGGGTCAACGGACAGGTATACCAGACTTCTCACTGTCCGCCAGCCCTCCTCTTCCTCCTGCCGTGTCCAGGAAAGAGAAGAGCATCCCACTGCCAGGTGATAGCTGCGTATCACACAGGGAATTTGCCACCATCATTATTCTGCCGTAATCATTCAACAGCAACCACCCCAAAGCTGTGACTTTTCAAGGAGAATTGGGGTATTTTTCAGCCTACTTGCTCTGCTGGAGTGCTGCAGCCTGGGAAGAGTCCTAGATTGAGGTTAGACCCTAAGGACCTGATTTCCAATATTCCTGCCCGTCGTCCCCATTCAGAAAGAAACTGAAACTTGTGCCTAACTTCTTGTCTCACTGAAGTCATCAGCACAGGAGTCAGGATTAGGCAGGGAGGCATCTATCTGGCAGCGCTGTGTTACCCAGCACCTTAGGCTTCGGTGTTAACAAGGCAATACAGATGCTACCGCTGTGTCAAAGATGAAAAATGCACTTTATCTTGCTCATCATGCTATTGAGAGAATTCCAAAGAAACGTGTGCATGTCTATATTTAACTCTTGTTCCTTTTTAAAAATAAATAAAAAATAAATTATTCAGCTCATACAGGCAATGAATATAGGCCATGGAATCCAACACACAGCAGCAAAAGTACTCCATTATTAAGTCTGTAATTGCCAAGAATTAATTTGCTAATTGCATGCAACTAATCTGCGTCCTTTTTGTTTTATATCAATTAACAGAGTAATTAAAAAAAGCAATCTTCTTGATAGTTCCTCACTGGCAGACTTAGCCCAGCAGAGCTAATGAAAGAGGGCCACCCTTTAACTAACCTCATTAGTATCTCTTCTTTTGTTAAACATCCTACAAAAAATAGTTAATTTTGCTGCATGAAAGTCCTTGATGTTAGACTGCTAATGAGGGGGCCACACAGCTCTGAGTCGGTGTTTGTTTGGAGAGTGGCTCTGCTGGCTGCAAAGCAACTGCTTGTTCCCTGCCTTGCTGCCCTTTCAGGGACGGAGAGTCAGGTAGGCAGCCAGAGCCGTGTACTGGTTAGAAGTTTATAGATATGAGCAGTTAGCAACTCTTTAAAGTTCCCTCCAGGTCAAAGGTGAAGTTTGTTTCATGCAAAAAAAAAAGCGAACAAGAGAAGAGCTGCCTGCAAGAAGAGAGCGGCTGAGATACAGCCATTTCTAGGTTAGAGTCTGAAGAGATACCGCTCTGACAGCAGAGCTGGGGGAAAAAAGAAAGACGAGTTTTCAGCTATGGCAGCGGAGGTTGTACACACGGCGTAAGCGATCCATGCAGGGAGCAGCCAAATGTGGCTCTGGATGCCTGCGCAGGCTCATCCGAACCACGGACGGGCGGGAGTATGCAGAGCCTGGGGGTGGGAGCTGGAAGAGGCACAGAGACCTGCTGGGATTTTCAATAGCTTGAAATTTCCACTCATTACCTGCACTTCTGAAACCCTGCAAGGATCTCTGCTCCTTGGCAGCTCCGAGCTTTAAAAATGCCCGTGCACAAGGGGAGCACAAGCACTCATCACAGACGCATTTCTAACATGTTTCTGGCTTACAGCTATCTGCCACCTTTGAAGGACAGCGGTGTACCCGGTAGTGATGTCTAAGGCATTTCAAAGGTGCTGGTTAGGGGAAGAGTGATTCGGCAAAGAGAGGGGAATCACCAACAAGGACAGGAGGATGGGTGCACGGCTACGCCTGTGTGGCTGTGATTCAGGAAGGAAAACCTCTGCTCTGATTACAGAATAAAATATACTTCAAAGTCCTCTCACCTGGCTGAAGATCGTGCGAACCTTTGTACGAGGCATCTGTAAGTTCAGCTGGGCACTGAGCTGCATTAACATAGTCTTCCTCAGAACGTGTGTGCTTGGCTACTGCCCTCATTCAGCAGGATAAAGGCCTAGAAATACATTTTTTTTTTTGCTGTTGTACGAGATATTCTATAATATTCTATTGTCCAAAGGAGAGCTTGTGGGGAGAACTGCAGCATCGCTAGTGTAGTAGACATGCACTGGTTCCCAGTGTAGTAGACATGCACTGGTTCCCAGGGCTGTGGACTCTTTCATTTTGTTTGCTTTGCTTTCGGGGTCTGCTGGGTTAGGAGACCCCCGTGCCAGTGTAAGGGACGTGGACGTCTCATTCCTGCAGCACGTGGTGCCGCGGTGGTGTGCACGGAGCTGGGCACGCAGTGACTTCTTGGCTCTGGTTTTGCACCGTGCCAGTCACCCGCCTCCCTGTCAGGCTTGTCTGAAGGTGTTTGCAGCTCATGTCCTGCTTTTTCTGATAGCTCCTGGAGCTGGAAACCATCATCGCTGTAATGAGACCTTCCACCAGGAGGCAAGTCGGGCTTCACAGCGGCACAGCAAAGAGCGGAAACGGCTCTAGCCAAGAGCTGTCTTTCACCATGGAGGGGTCCCAGATGATGCTCGGGTGCCAAAGACACCAGGAATTTATCTCTGAACACATCAGATGAGACTTACAAATTTTTCCCTGGGTTGGATTTCTAGATTTGCTCAGTAGATTTACTGAAAAAATGTCAGAGTAGCAGGTGGCAGCGTTAGCAGCGTTTTCCTGCTCCAGGGGCTGGAGCTTCCTGCTGGGCTTTGTCAAAGGAGACCGAAATGGGTCCACGTTACTCTGCAATGACAAGCTAAAACCCAGGCAGGTCCAAAAACCTCCTCCCAAGCGAGCTGGGAGCCCAAATCCCAGACAGAGACAGAGCAAGTTGTGTTTCTCCTTAGGAGCTTTGTGGAAACCATCTCTCCCTTCAGACAGTTTCTCCCAGGTTGGGTGGGTGTTCCCCATCACATTTAAGGGAGACCTGCCAGCAAGATGCTGGACCCGGTCCTGGAGCTCCTTAGAGATGACCCAGAGCTCATTTCACCATTCCCCCGCCTATTACCTGTGTCTGCGAGACGTGTTCTCACAGGTAGCTGAAACCTTTTTGTCATCCTCAAGTGAAAAGAAGGCATAAAATAAAAAATAACCCACAACTGCTAGTGCTGTTGGTGCCTTTGAAGCAAGGGCTTCTTTGCACTGGTGAGAGCCGAGAGCTGGGCCAAGGGCTCTCCTGTACCCTGCACCATGCCCTAGGATATTATGCTATGACGATGTATTTGTCTGACTTTATTTTGACCCAAAGTCTCACCTAGATACTAATTGCAGCTAAGGATTGAGCCGACTCGCTCCCTGTGCCTCTGAAAGAGTGAAAACTGCTCGCTCGTGTTTAAAACCATCGAGATTTTCTTTTCTTCCCTCCATGCGGGGGTGTCTCAGGACCCGGGGGACGGCAGCGCCCGTAGCCGTCTGCCTTGGCTTCCCCGGGCGGGGAACAAATGGGAAGCGAAGCAGAGGAAGGAAGTAAGGTGTTACCACCAAGGGGGGGGGAAAAGGAGAGAAAAAAAGAAAGAAGCCAGATTTATGCTTCAGCCATCTCCCTCCGTAATCAGTTTATGTTGCAGCGTTAAATGAACCGACGGGGAACGCACGCAGGCGGACGGGGCTCGTCAGCTGAGAACTTGTAAATCACACGCCGGTGCGCGAAGCGCGGGCAAGAGCGGGCAGGCGTGCAAGGGTGGGTGTGCAAGGGCAGGCACGCACGGGCGGGTGGTCGGTCGTGCACGCGCGCGTGCGGCGGGGCGAGGGCCGGCACGGTGGGGGCAGGTGGGGCTGGCGGGGGCCCAGTGCCCGAGCTCGGCGGGTACCCCTCCCGCCAGGCCGGGTGTGAAGGAGCAGCTGAGACGAATTGCAATACCTCCCACTCCTCTGCCCATTTGTTTCTTATGAATGCATAATGAATGCTAATGAATTCCTCACTTGGGGCATATGGTTAAGACATATAGAGCCTAACCTTGCTACAAAGAAGAAAGACCTTGATGTTACAAGACGGGGGAGGGCCGGGAGGAACTCAGCAATTCGTGAGACGAGCTTGGGTCAGCGGGACTCATCCTGCTCCAGCCCAAGGTCTTGTTCAAATGCAAGGGCTATGGGACCTGGAGGGGGAGAGAGAAATTATTTACTTCCCTACTAAAGGAAAGGCAAACATATGTCCATGGGTATGTTTTAGAGTTGCCATGAGGTTTCTCCTTTCTCTGGAGTACTGGGGGTTATCTGAAGGAAAAAGTTTCGCAGCGGTGCAGAGGGGAAACGGATACACAAAGATTCAAAAGCAATGTTGGAAAGGACCAAACCCACCCTCGGTTTATGCTTCTTTATGTCCGTTCAGCCCTTGGGCTTCTTGTCTGAAAGCAGCGACTGGAGGTGCCACGTAGCACCTGAAGCGAGGGATGGGTTTGTGCAATGAACAACTCTCCTCCAGACCCCGGCAGAGCCCCAGCTGCCCAGGCAGGCGCAGAGCCTGGATCTGGCAATGAGTCCCATGCTGAAAACGAGCAGTTCTGCCTCGAACTGCAGCAAAACAGGGGGTGAAAACTCTGAGGGCTGATGGGGAGAGCGGGGAAGAGCAGGAGTGGCGCGAAGAGGCTGCAACAGCACTGCAAATAACAGCTTTGGAAATGGAGAGAAGGACGAGAGGCTTTCAAATGCTGAGGGATTAATAGGAGATGCAGCAGTGGGGCCCAAATGGCCGGCATGACAGCGGGAGAGGCTCAGGATTGAAAGGCAGATGCCTCAAATGTGAGGATGATGACGGACGAGACCAACACAGCCACACCAAAGCAAAGCAAGAGGCATGCTCTGGCTCCGAGGACCTTCCTCCCCTCAACCTCCATCCCCGCCACCCCTACGGCCCTCTGTGCTCCTTCAGTCGCATTCAGCCTTCCGAACATGGAGGTTTAGGGCTATTTTACACTCTGTAGCATAACCAAGTCATCCTCGAGGGACTGGCAGATACTGCACAGGAGCCGTGAGTAACCTCCACCCATCAGAACTGTAGTTGGTGACACCACAGGGCACCTCCAATGGCAACAGACACCTATGTTCAGGCAACTGAATCCCACCCAGTGTGTCACAGGCTGGTTTAGTGGCATTATAGAAAGTCACTATAGGCCTGATGGTATCAGCACAGGTTGGGACCCTGCAACAGCATGAGTTCATGGACCTGCTTTGAGCTGATGGGTGAGCAAGAGGTTTGTGAGCAGATTTCTGCTTTCCTGCCTAGAGATCTCAGGTGCTAGAGCCTCATGGGTTAGTGCTGCAAACCCTGGACTGTGTCCCAGCCTTTCACAACCCAATATATTTGGGAACTACTGAGAGACTGCTTTTTTAATCGGAAGGGCTAAAAACTTGCTTTTCCAGACAACTTTGGATCTAGTCATGAAGTGCTGCCAGTACCTGAAAGAAGCAAAGACTTACAGACCAAGATTTAAATGAGATGATAGCTTAGATACCTGCAAAAACACACATCTCTTTACTGGGCTATATGCCAAACTGCTCCTGGATGGTTTGGGTCTGCATACAGCTTTTACCGCTCTGCTCTCAGTCCCAAGCCAGGCAGCGCTAACTAGCTCCAATATTGCTCCATGGGTTGCTGTCATGTCTGTGAGATATCAGCAAACATGCACCCTGATGGCCTGTCCCCAAAGGGTTAGAAAACATCAAGAAAATACTCAAGGACTTTCAAAGTATTCCAAAAATGGCTGAAGAAACTTTCACCCACACCAAAAATTCTTTCAATACCAAAAACTGTCATAGGACCCTTTTGGGAACCTGCAGCAGGCAGATTTCTGAGCGAGACCACCTCTCTCGAACAGCTGGGGGCTGAGCTGACACGTGAGCTGGATGTTCCACCATCGGCATTAGGACTTTGACCACGGTGGGTGAAGGCTTGTCTTTCTCTTTGCTATTTTCCAGCTAACTCTACCCACGTCCTTTCCCCTAAACTGCAGCAGGAGCAATTAGATGGACACTTCTGCAGCACTTTGAGGCATTGCTGTCCTTTGCTGTCCATCTCATGCCTTATAACAGGAGCTGAGATTGGTCAGAACAATGTAGACAAGCAGCGTTTGCCATAGCTTGTGACTGCTAATTTATCAATGCATTTCTGAGAACAAAGCAGCCCAGGTACCTCACTCAGCAAGCAGTGAAAAACAGCAGAGAGAGAGCTGGAAAAATTTCAAAGTCCTTCTAAAAATTAAAATCTGAAAGCCAGCCAAGTCCCAGCAGCCGAGTGGAGGTGCGAGGCATTTAGTCTCCGGGGTGGGCAAAAGCAGCCGACTGCCGTATGCAGTGTGCATCAACACCTCTTGACACTTATGAATATGGGGCTGGTGCTGATGCCCACTTGGATGAAAGAACAGAGTGAGACTGCCAGCGTCGAAGTGGGTGGAAGGGAGGGATGATCTGTAGCAAGATGTTGGGTTTTCTTTAACCCTCTCTCACACAAAGAGCAGCCCATGCACCCGTTCATCTGGGGTTGAGACGTGGAGATTTAAAGACTGCAAACGTGTGAGTAGAGGTTAATGGACGGATGGATCTGGGCTAAGCCCACGGGAGGGGATCTGTGTGGTTGTGTGTGCGGCCGAACCACATGTGGACGCTGGTACTCAGTGCTGGGGGAAAAAAGGTCTGATGGATTTCTTACAGCGCTGACTTGATTTGTGGAAATGCTTGAGTTTGCTGGGAGCTGTGGTTGTTGAGCAACTCTGGAAACTCAGGCCCTTTGCATCTCCTGCACAGAACACAGCAGCAATCCCCGACTCCTGAAAAGCAGGGAATCACTCTGCCATTAATTTTCCAAGCCTTGATGACTTCTTTCTGTGAGCCCAGAGAAGATACTGTGATCACCTAAAATAGCTCTCTGCAGTAAAAGATCGTGGTAGGAACAAGAAGGTTTCAGTGAAAACTGCTGATAAATGAAGGCTCAGCTTGGAGTGTGTTTTAAATCCCTACACCATAAATACGAATTCATGTAGGTGGGGGCAGCCGGGCTGAGGGTTTGGGTCGTGGCAGCCTCATCAACAGACAAAGAATCTCTTTAGTTTGAAGTGCCAGCCTCCTTCACTTCCAGACTTCTCAGTTGTGGTTTTTGGCTTTTGCCAAATCCTAAACAAAACAACAAAGTAATCCCAACCTGCCCTGCTCCCCTTCCTGCCGCTCCTTCTTCTCCCTTTGCAAGAGGCTTCCCCAGCAGAGCCCCAGGGGCTGGACCAGCAGCATCCCACTATAAAGCCTCTCCCGCTCCCTTGGAGCCGACGGGGAGCCCACCCCGGAATACTCCTCTCCTACCACATTTGCATGACAGACGGCTCCTTTGCATTATCCACCTCTTCCCACAGAAGCTCCGTCCGTCCCTCGGGCATCCCGTGGGGATATCTGCTGTCGCAGGCTGCTTTCCACCCCCTCGCTGCCCACCCTTGCCCTCGCTCCTACGTGCTTCCAGCAAAGCATCGCTCTGATACATTGGCCCCACGTTCACTTCTACTCACGCTAGCTTCTTCCATAATTTGTTCGAAATTTCAGGCCTCTGAGATGCAAAGAGCGAGACAGTCCTTCGACACCTGCGATGACCACCCTGTGCGGACATGCTCCAGCTCAGCTCCAAGCCCCCAGCCCACCCCGGCAAGGGGCTTTGGTGGACAGGAGGAAGAAAGAAGCATCACTGTGGGAGAGATGCAGTCCTTACCCCAGCTGCAACATGCACCGTGCCTGATATGTTGTAATGACATGAAAATGAATAGAATAAACTGACTGAGTGGCATTGTTATTAACCTTTGTTACCTCAATAAATCACACCAAAGAGCAGCAATTACTCCCGTTTCTGACAAATACTGGTTACGCAGCGGATTCCCCCCTTGCTCTTGGTCCTGTGCCCTCTCCCTCACTCTCTTTCACAACTGGAACCAGGAAGGTGCAGTACATATCACGGTATCGAAAGGAATAGGAATAATTTAACAGCAGCTCATAAAGGCACGTAACAGTTAGCATGGGGCTTCCATGGCATCCATCTACTTCACTCTTAAACCATCTACTTCACTCTTAAACAAGGCAGCAGGCTTTCCAGGGGCTCTGCACCCCTGGGTGGATCCTGGTCCTGGCCCCTAAACCCAAATGCACAGCAGCAGTCGTTCATGCATGCGTGCACAGGTATGGATATGTGCATTTCTTTTGCATCAAGCTTTGGATCTCAGGAATTACTGAATGAAAAGGCTGGAAAGTAAAATTTACCCTCCTCCAAACTCTGGTCCAAGGTATGAGTCAAGCTTTTGGCCCCATATCAGGACCAGCAATATTGGGCTTTCTGTGTAGCACTAATTTGGCTTGGGTTTTTGTCACGCACTTGTGTCAACACTGATACGAGTTTAGGAGCTCGATGCTGCTCCCAAGCCAGCTAATTTCTGAGGTCAGTGCCATGCTTTCAGATCGATACATTCAGAATTTAGTCAGCACAAACAGCCTCGCAGCAGAGTGCTATCCTTGCATATTTAAAGCTATCTGGGAAGAGGACCTTTCAACAAAGGTATTCAATGAGACTTAAAAATCAATCCTCGTCTGAAGAAACTGGCAAAGTATTGTAGCAACCATTGTTAAAGTGCCTGGATTAATAATAAATCAGAGTTGACAAATACTTTTTGCATTTTTTACTTTGTGGATTTGTTTTCACAGAGGACCTGGTTGTGGACACGAGAGTTGAAGACATGTTTCTTTAAAGAAAGATTCAGAATTACAATTCAATAAACTTTGAAGTACTTTTTGTAAACCTGGCAGAACTCATGTATTTTATTTGTTCATACTATTTTTTCTTCAGAAATCCACAGAAGTCACTGTGGAAATTTTTAAAACTCCCTGGGAATTTCCAAAGTCACTTTTGCAGTGAAAATAGTGGGATCACAGTATTCAAATATCATGTCCAGTCTTGGAATAGTTTGAAATGAGAACCAAACAAACACTCTGTGGCCAGAAATAGCTGAAGTTCGGGTTCCTCCTGCAGAGGTAAATTTGCTCGTGCAGCATGTAGCATTCATGACTCCTGCCTTCGTCGATACAGGTGCCTGCGTGAGTGCACCGTCTGTGCTAACACCCCGCTCCACGGACCACAAAATACAGAAGCAGTGCTGGGCTGGTTACCGTGCCAGGTGAAACCTTCCTTTTGATATCACTTTTCTGGGCTGTATTCGCTTTCTCATGCTTAGATTTTCATTAATCCAGCATGAAACACCAGTCTCTGATATCAGCACCCTCCAGTACAGGACCAGTGTCCCATGGCTGTAGGTGCTAGATGAACACAGAAGACATAAGAGTAGCCCAAAAGCACGGGTGACCCTTACCTCTCTGTCTGGAAGACACCGAGAGGACAATAGATATGATCGCGTGAATACCCTGAATAAATTTCGTGGCAATGCCTTATTTCCTCTGATATCATTTCAGCAGTGTAATGGTGTGTGGTTTTCATGCAGGGAACTACAACTGGTAGGACCAACGGGAAATATTCAGCTCTTTCTGAAGCGACTACTTGTGTCGGTAGCTTTGCTATTGCTAGATCTGCAATGAGACCCAACCTTTGTTTTAGGTCAGCTCAAATCTAATTTAGGGAGGAATCTTTGTTGTATGGATGTCTTTGTGACTTATGTGCTCAGAGATGATTTTACTCCCCCAATCTTATTAAGGACTTATTATAGAGTGAAGACTGCTGCAGAGTCCATGAGGGTATGGGAGAGGTGCCCTTTATTGCTAGCGAGGGGTATGTGTGCGAGATAGGAAGAGCGAAGGGGAAGCAAACCAGGCATAAATCATCCAGAATGCCAGCCAGCAGAGCCTAAAACCCATGGAAAAGCAAGATTATTTTCTTTCTCTTTTCCGAAGAGCAGAGGATCTGACCCAAACTCTGACAGCGAGCAGCAACTTCAGCAAGCATCAGGCGTGCAAGAAACGGTACAGGACCTCTTCCCGACTGACCTCGGCAACCTAGTTTCCGCACTTTCATTACCCTAAAATAATCCTCCCTCTCCTGCCTCCCCCACCGCTTCAGAAGACAGGAGGTGGGATTTTGTCATTTCCATCAGCGTGAGAGGAGCGGGGCTCGTTTGGGGACGAGGTGGCAGGAGCCCACATTTCCTTCCCTTTCTTTTCCGCTGGAGCATGTGACAGTTTGCAATGGGAGGACCGGGCGGCTGCAGGAGCTAAGTTGTATAAAAAACCCACCCGGTCCCACATCACAATGACTTTTCTCAGATGATAAACATAATAATAAAACCCCTCCTAGTAGCCAATATGATGCTAATGCTTCTTAGCTCTGTCAAAAGTGAAAACAGCTCCTTGCTGTCAATTACTGGAGGGACAGCTGGAGTCTCTCCTCTCACTGTCAGGATGCAGACATATTGCATGTCATCGAGAAGGTAACAAATTCACCAGGACAGCATCACCATCTGTCACCAACAGAGACACCGCCGAAACAAAGGGTCAGGCTTCGGCGCAGAGCTCGGGCCTGATCTTACCCCATCTTGCTCGTCCTTCGCTGCAAAGCGGGCTGGCGCAGGTGGAGGTGCCCCCCAAAGCACCGCGTCCGTCCCGGGGTTACGCGGGGGAGCTTCGGTTTATAAACCGAGGGGACAAGTTTTGAGTTTTGAAATGATTGTTTTCGCCAGCAAACCTCACGCTGAAGCCTCCACACCCTGCTGATGGGTGTAAGCCATGGCATGAAACACCGTCTGGTTTAACGCTGTCCCTCACCCAGTTTCCATCTCCAAGCGCAATGTTTTCCAGTGCGACCTCCTTACGCACGGGGCATCTTCCTACGCGCACGAGTAGATGCATTTGGGATACTCTCAGGAGTAAAACAACACCCACGGAGGGCTGGGGGACCAGGCTGTAAATGGATTTGTTTGGGGCCAGATGGTTGATTCCCCACATTATTGAAGTCTGACTGCCCTGGATCCGCTCTCGGGAGGAGATGCTTGCCCACCCTGGGAAGGCGCTTACGCTGGTCCAAACTCTACACATGATCTAAAACCCAATAAAACGACAAATAATTCTGTGATATGTTTTGAGGTCATTTTCAGTATTTAACCAGCTCTCCAAAAACTTCAAAAAATACTCTTCAAAAAAACCCCTCAATTAATAATGCCATTTTTCAAAACATGTTTTTGAAGATGCTGTTCAGGAGAATAGTGTAAATAATGTAAATAATTTAAGCGGTTTTTTTTCTCTAGCATATATTGTTGTGCTATTTAAAAATAACCCGCATAACTCCATTCTTTCACTCAAGATGAGGCTTATTTCCAACTGATGATGTGCTAATTATTTTGAGAGCAAAGTTTATTTTTGACAGAAAAATCATTGTACTTAAAATCACGTAGCGTGTTGAGACTTCAGATGAGCCTGAGAGAAAGATGTTTCTGCAAAACTAGCCCAATGTGACAATGCAACATGTTCACGTAGCGCCGGTGCTCGTGTTGCAGTATTAATTTGGGATACCCTGCGGCTGCTGGCAAATGCAGCGCTGTGGGGTCCAGGTGACATCTGGGGATACCCTTTGGGTTTCCAGAGTCGGATGGCAGCTTTCCTGTTTGCTATCAGTTGCAAGATCCAGGACTTACAATTTATATTCTTAAATATCTCAGGTGTTATCTAGAAGTTAGCTCAGGAGTCAGTCTGGTGAAGGAAATGAAGTTACCTGGAATTCAATAGCACAATTCAGACTTTGGCAGTCATTTGGATGCTGCTTTGCTCTGGTCCTGCAGGACTTCCCTGGAAATCCTGCCTCCCCCTGCTTTAGTGCACGGTAATAATCCCAAACAAGCACAACTGAAATTTGATCTTAATTCCAAAATGCAGCAAAAAAATGGACTCGCTACTGCTCTTTCCCGACTTGCACTACTTCTGCTGAGATTTACAACCAGCACACAGTCGTTCAGAGAAAAAAATGTTACCGCAGACTTAAGGATATGTTTCTAACAAGGAGAACTAGCCCATCCTCTAGTCACAGGCCTATATGCCAAAATTAATTTCATGCTTTAGGCTACAATAAATGACAACCGACTACCCCGAATCATACGAAATAACTTTTAAAGAAGTTACAACTGCTGCTTTCCCCCCCTTCCCAGCCCCATTTCATTTCTCAAACCCAGGACGAACATTTCCAACGTGGAGAGGCAGAGCACGGAGCTGCAAGGCTGCGTCCCCCGTCCTCCCCTCCACCCCTTCCTTCTCCCCCGGCGTTTACAGGCTGCCTTGGGATTTCTCGCTTGACTCTCCTCCAAGGTTATGTCAAGATTGCCGTGATGTGGAAGTCACGGGATACTGCCAGCAAGAGGCTGGAAATGAGATTCGAATTGCGGCTGGCGGTCCTCCCTCCCTCCATCCCTCCCTCCCTCCCTCCCTCCCGCCCCGCTGCGCCCTTGTCGTCTCCCGCAGAAATCAGGAGATGCTTGGGGGAGCTGCAAAACTTCCACACTCTGTGCCGTACAAAGCCGCATGAGTGAAAGGAGGAGGTTTGTAAACTGGTTTGGGAGAATGGCTTGTGTTCGGGAAAGGAAGGCGGTGGTTGTCATTCTTGTTAGAAAGGAGGGCACGAAAGGGTCCCGTGTTCATCACCGTGAGCTGGGGGCAGGTGGTGTGGGCTGCGATTGCTGCCTTCATCTAGACCCGCATTAGTCTCCTCCCCGGGAGGACGGAGGTGACTCACTCATCGCACAATTTCCACAAAACCCACTTCCCTGAACTCCCACCATTTTTGGAGGTGGCTCTTTGGCAGACTTTTAGATGGACTCTACTCTGCAACCCTCACTATTTTCATTTTGCTGGGAAGAGCAGACAGCCCAAAAATTCAGTTGTGGTTCCTCTAACAAAGACTTTCAGGCAGGTGTTTTCCAATACCTGCGATCTGGATCTCCACGGAGGAGCTGAGGCCACTGGGGAGGCTAGGGAGCAAGGAGTTGAGCCTTGAGGTCTCTCAAACTATTTCTCTGCCCCTCAGGACATCCTTCATCCTCATCCCCAGGTGGGACATCCTCTACTGAGCAAATCCCCCCCCTGCCCCGAGAACCAAACCTGGGCAGTTCACTGAAACTCAGAATCTGACCTCTAAATTTGAACACAATCCTGCCTAAAAACAACCTCAAAAAATTCATTCAGGAAATCATACCAAAGAGTTGCTCCTTGGGGGGTGTCCTGGTCTGCTTTGAAGAAGTCATCTCAGCACAGAAACCGCTTTGTTTAAACCACAAGTTGCAGGTTTAATGGCATGGAACGGATGAAGCCTGGGCCACACACCTGGGATGTGGACAAGGTTTGAATTCTCTTGTTTGCAAAGGTTTCTGCAAACCGAAGCAAATCCTGCCCTGGCTGCCCTGCTTAGTTTGCCCTGTGATAGGCTTAGAGTGGGATGAGGGTATTTTATCTTCGTGACTACTAAGAAAAAGGCCAAATGATCAAATGCTCCACGTACCCCGCTCTAACTCAGTCCATGCTGGGCGGCTGACTTCACAGCCGGAGCTTGCCGACTCACAAAGCCCCGCGTAGCTATTTTGGAACTAGAGCTGATCTTTATGCATTAACGTGGACCTAGATTTTAGAAGAAAACTCACATCTCTTTGGAGCTGCTGCTCAGAACATTTTGCTCTCTCGATCGCTCTGCCTGCAGAGCCCTGTAGCCACCACCAGCAAAAGAGAAATGAGAAACCTGACGCTGCTCCTTTATTAAACGGAGTGGAAAACTTCAAGAGAGAAAAACTTAGCCTGAAAGCAATATCTGCACTTAGATGTTGTTCAGCAAGTTACTGCAATATAGAGGCTTGTCGAAATACAGCTTGTGCTGCTGTCCTGAGCTTGCACTGGGGTGGTGCCCCCACTCCACACGCTATAGCAGAGCTCTGGAAGTGGCACTGTCTGCAGAAATTGTTTCTCCCTCCAGTGAAACGCAGCTGTCTCTGGGGTGGAGAGAGCAGTTGGTAAAAATGCAGCTGTTTCATTAGTTTGGACAGGGAATGGAAAAAAATTGGAGAGCTACAGGGGAAGTCAGGTGGGAAGAACCTCATCTGAGGAGCTGCCCAGAATGGCTGTAAGGAAAGATTTTTTGGTTTGAACATAAATGGCTTTTCATCATGGAATTTTGGCATCGGCCACATTTTTCTTGCCGAAACAATTGTGACATTTCCATTAAAACTTTTCCTTTCAACTCATTATTTGATTCAGTCCATAAAAAATCAGCAAACATTCCGATATAGCTCATAAAAGTCATGCACGTCTTTGAAGAAATACATGAAAAAATATTTAAAACCAGTAAGAATTTCAGAAATTCTGGGTTTTCCCAGTCACTTGACCAGCTATAGCAAGCCATAGGCAAACAGGAACACCACAGTTGTATCTCTGAGGACCCACAGACAGGGAAGCCGTTAGCTGAGAGGGGTTATGAAGGACTGCACGCCGCAGCACAGCTGAGCCAAGGCACGTGGGCTTGTCCAGTACTCGTTCAGAGGCCCTTTATAAACTGGTAAACTTTTTCACCACAGTTTCTATAAAATGAAGCAATAACAATTGTGCCAAAGATGCGTATGGGTGTAAGTGGTGTTAGAAAACAGGGTTACCTGGTAAACAACAAACCTGTCTCCTCTGGTCTCGAGTTATCAAAGATATCTCATGACTAAATACAGCAGAGGCATATACTTTGTGTAGGTTATACGTTTTGGGACTCTGGGGCATGGCCCACACTTGATCCTGCATCTGTTTTATCAGAGGTTACTGATAAAAACATATTTTCTAGGAATGCAATTGTTCAGTCCTCCCATGCGACCATAATGTATGAGGTGAGCAGGCGAGCGCAATGGTCCCACAAGTATTTTTCTATACCTTGAATATCCATGATGATGAAAAGTGATGTACACAACTAAGTGCACTTGTTAGCAATTAACTTTTTCTTTAGTCAATCAACAAATTAGTTTTCTGACACATTAGACGTACTAGAGGTGTGTATTTCCAGGATTTTTGTTTTGTTTTGTTTTTCAAATCATTTCCCACGTCAAGACCAAGGGACTTTGTTCTCCTGACATCCAGAAGACAGAGATTCATGCTCAAGACTTGGGGCAAGATTTATCAAGGGCAAGATGAGTAGATTTTTTTGACATTTCTCCTTGGTGCACTGTATGACCACTTTCACCTCTTAATGAGCAATACTAACGGTCACTGCAACGCGACTGCACTAGAACTGAAAAACAGCCTCCCCTTCTGCTCCATTTAAGATGGTTCAAAATGAGATGCAGGGAAGAAGCAGCACACATTTGCTCACATATACCGTGTAAAAGACCAAGTACAGAGCTAAGAATTTTTTGGTTTAAGATAGTATCTTTCCATAAAAGTAGATACAGACCTGACATTTGTTGTTATATTTTGATATTCCTGTTTTAATGAAACTCAGTTTCACAGGCAACTTTGCAGGCAAAATGCAAGTGTGTCTTATCACACAGTCTGTGTTCATGAAACCGCCAGGACCGGGAGCCTTCAGGGGATGCACAGCCCCGCTGCCTGATTTGTGCTTTTTTTTATTCTCATGGGCAAAATTCTGCCATTTGCAAACTTTCCATTTCAGTTATTTACATGCAGAAGCTAGTATGTGAGTTTGCAGATCTTTAGAAGAAAAAATAGCTGTTTTTTCTTGTCCCCTAGTACTGAGATTTTTTTTTTTTTTTAAAGTCTCACAGATCTAGATGCAGTTTACAGTAAACACCAAAGAGAATTAAATACCTGATGTACTCAGGCAAATTCAAGAAATCGTTATTACAATTTTAAAAGTTTTACTTGGGGCTGAAGTCCTTTCTTCTCCAACTGACAGAGACTAACCACATCTACACACTCAGAAGTGAATTTTTACTGCAATTTTAAAAATATCTGGGCACCTGCAGGTGCATACGGACACACTGTGATTTTTGAAAGCTCTTGAATGTCTTCTTTAACAACAGATAAATGCCCCAAGTTTTGAACGTTGCACTAGACAGCTATACGAATTTTCAGGCAGAGGAGAGTCTTTACAAACATGGGCTAATATTTGTAGGGATGAATACAGAAGAACGCAGAGAAATACTCTTCTGAAGATGGTCACTTTTGAAAATACTATCTGGAATCCTCAATAATTTTAACATTTAGTTTGCTTTGGTTGAGTGTAAAAGACAAAATGGGGGCCCGGATCGTACTCAGGCTTTCCTACCAAGTAGCTCCACCAAATTAGGAATTTAAACCGAGTCTGAAACAGCACTTTGTCTGCATTTACAGACGTATTGCCCCAGGATAAGAGATGTAATTCTCTGAAATGAAGAAAATTAAATCATTACCCTCTTCACCCAAGCCTTTTTGCTGTTGGAAAGTTAGTTTTGCATTTAATGAATATGGGCTCATGTCTTTCTAATGAGTATGAGATAGCTGATGTAATTGAAAACTTAAGCAGGGAAAAATCATTACAAGTTTTTTTTTTAATTAATTTATTTTGTATATTTGTGTTATGAGTGATAGCTACCAGTAGAGTAATGGGGATGGAAAACCACAATTTACTCAACAGGCAATTCAAAAACATGTGTTGGAATAGGAGATCCCTCATATTTTACCTGCCTGAAGGAAAGCAGCTGGAGGAGTTTTCTGCTGTTCTTCCCTGCGTCTCCAGGAGATCCTCGGCATTTCCTCATTCCTGCCTTCCTCCTACTTCTTGCCACTATGAACGTGCTCTCACATTTTCTGTTCTCCCTTTTTCCAACGGGAAACACCTCCTCTGTCCCTTGTTCTCCAGGACTGTCAACCAACCTGACATTTGGGAAAAGCATCTGCAAATGGAGGGATGGGCAGGGGATAACAACTCCCTGGGCTGGTATCCCTCCACAGTCACATAAATGCCTGCTCTTCCAGACTGGGCTGTATTTCAGGCTGGGTTTTTACCTTCCTTAAGGCCAGGAACTAAGCAAGAGCCCAAGGAAAACCAGGGGAGAGCTGCTGCTCAAGGACCATGTTTCTAGGATTGCAGTGATGGCTGTAATCTGGACAAAGAAAGGTCCCTGGCATCCTCTGCTCATTGTTCAAACCTTCAGCCGATGTCTTTGGAGCTCCAAAGACTAATGGGACTGATTGTCACTGTGTTCCCATGTATGAAATTGAGGATGGAAACATGCATTTTTAATAATGAAGGGACATCGAGAGGAAGGGCAAAGGAGGTGCTGGGGAGAGAGAAAGGTGGTTCATAAGGTCAATGTGATTCATAAGAGATCCATAAATCTCTACTGTTAGCTGGCAATGCTTTTCTCCATCTTTTTTGATATCTTTCCCCAGGTTTTGATAATCCCCATCAGCCCCCCGCACATTTACCTCTGGAGGCCAGCCTTCATTCACAGGCCCATATATCATTTCCAGACAAAGATTTTCCTCTCTAAGCTTTTTGTTTTCCTTTGATCTTTCACTAATAGTTAGATATTTTGTGTGTCCTTGCTCTCCCATGAATAGCTTTTCTTGGCTGCCACCATCCACAGCAAAATACCTGTCATTAACCCCTCTTTAAACCCCGATATCATTCTCCTCATAGTTCCTTCCATACTCCCCGTAAAAAAAAAAATTCCTCCTCATTCTCATTTCAGAGACCGTCCTTGAGATATCCTCTCTAATTTCAAGAACAAAATCAAAAGAGAGAGAAGGTAAAACGATTCTGAGAAGCGCTCACTGCAGGGAGTTTTCCTGGAAAGCCCCATTCACCTCTTTAAGGACGCTGGCTACCACGAGGCAGTGTTTGTGCGGTCACATCGGGCCCCACGCACCACCTTGTCCTCATGGAAGAAGGTTTCCAAAGTAGCTGAGAGCGCAAATTAAGACCATAAAAAGATATTTCTTTGCAAACTGCAGACCTGATTGAAGATTTTACCAGCCTCCAGCTTTTCTTTCCTTCCTGCCAACAGCCGGGAGCACGCGAGTGCTCCCTAATCAGTTCCACGCGATCATCCATCTCCTACCTGCAGTCACTGGCAGTTTAAACTAACCTGGCTGATTTTGCCCGAAGTGGATTAGGGAGTGCACATACCATCACTCCTACCCGCAGGGCTGGTAATAGACAGCTGGGGAAAGTTAATGTCTTCAAGTAGCATCACTTGATCTGGGAGAGGATAAATGTCTGAAACAGTAGCCAAGGGTTATGTCCTGATCCCGGTGCATAATTTATCCACAAATTGGCTTTCTGGAAAGAGGCAGGAGTAGAAAAACACCAGTGTTTCCAGGCAGATTGAGCTGAGATATAAGAAGGTTGCAACTCTGGAGCTAGATCTGGACGGCGATTTTTCTGCTCTTTGTTTCCACGAACGCCCAATTTAAAATCAAATGTCAGTCCCCACTAGCTGTTCGGATTAGAACAGACGCATCTGGAAACCACGCGTTGCCCTGAAAGCCACCCAAGCTGGCTCTGAAGTTGAAGACGAGGGTGGAATGTTCTTATCCCAGAGCCAAGGCTGTCGCTGTGCGAGCACAAAAGGCAGTTGGTAGGACATCAGCTTGTGGGAGTTTCCTTAGTTACCATAAGGAAAAGTTAAATGTCACAGTCTCCACTGGATCCAATCTACAAGAACAGAGATGATTTATCTGAGCTCAGATGTGGGGTTAGCAACTGATCTGAACGTGAGGCTGGAATATGGAACGTGCAAGAAAAGTGAGTTTGTGGTTTCTAAGGTAAAACTAGAGAAGTCAAGCCAGCAAGTTTTAAATGAGGTTGGGAGATCATGGTCTCCCTGATCTATGATTTAATTTGTCTTCATCAATATTTTAACATGCGTAGCTTGCTCGTATTAGCTAAATTTAACTAAGAAATTGTATATCTGAGGAGAAAGAGGCACAAGACCTACAAAGCAGTGATTCTGGTCTTACCCTCATTTCAACTTTCTGGTGACATCAGCGTGATCCGGGTAATACTTGATTACAGGGGCGTGAGGTGACAGCCAGCACTCGGACAACCGAGGTGGGATTTCCAGGCACGCTGACCCACATCTCCCCACACCTCCACCACCCAACAGGCAGCATCGCCTAAACCTTGCACCTCACACTCACTTCTCTGCTGACCAGAAGCAAATCAAACGAAGAGCCTGGATGAAATGTCGCTGGCAATTTAACAAGATGCTAATGCCACTGCCAGCACTGAGGCCTTCGACAATATTTTTTCTCAGCCTAAACCCCACCCTTTCAAAAGTCAGCACCACTTTAAAGAGGCAGAAGGAAGAAAACGGTACTCATTAATCATTCTGCCACGACAACACTACGGGGTGATTTCTGCCCTACACCTTTTCTCACAATAGTATGCAATTTAATTGCTTTTAAAGAAGCTTTAATGATACAGACCAAAAGCTGATCTTAGCAACATCTTTCCTACTTCAGTGGAATTAAGGACACAGTTGGTAGTTGACAGAAATGAGCGACTGAACCACTTCAGAAAAGGCAAATATATCTCAAACCTCAGTCAGGCTAAATATGAGACTTTCTGCAAAGGTCCAGTAAAACACCTTCTATCTCTTCTGAATCCAAAATGCCTCTTAACTTTCTGTCCGGCCAACATATATCATTTCAGGGTGTTTTGACCCAGGACCTTCTTGTCTATAAGAACCTCTCTCTGAGGGGCAGTTTTTAGAGATGAAAAGAGGCTGGAGAAACAGATGCATGGTTAGCAAACTGAAAAGACAAAACGAATGAGGACACGGATGGAGTGCCAGAGAGTCTTTATAAAAATTGAGAGTCATAGACCGCCAGGTGCTCAAATAAATGTGGTGTGTATCAGCAGATCCAGCTTTTCAGCAGCACTCAGCAGGCTGGGTGCTGGTTACACAGTGGGCACTTCACTAGGATTGCGTTAGATGCCATGAAGTCGTCTGGAAATACCAGGTTATTATGAATGCATCAGATCTGGAGCTGGACTTTTCTGCAGGCCTGACCTAGATCACAAGTGCTTGAAACTGCAATCCTGTATGGAAACTGCAGAGAGTTAATAAGACGGGGCAGTGTTCAGACAGGGTATGCAGACTTCTTTTATGAGAAAACATGTCCAAAAGTCAATGAATGACTTGTGCCACCAATTATAAAGGACTTTTTTTAAGAGTGATTCAGGTCGCTTCTGCTGTCACTACTTGCAATGTGTGTGCACGCACGAAGTAATGAGTGGGCTTTACCTGCAAAAGGGACAAGCCTGTGACATGTGCGGTTCTGGAGATGTCTGATGAACACACCACACACAGATTACTAAATACATCCATGCTTTTATATCACTGGACTTTGTGACCAAATTCTCCGATCTCAGAACGCCTTTTTCTCCCTGTGTGGGATTTACCAATTTGACAACTTCTCAGCTTCTGAGATGGCAGAGCTGGACAGTCTTGCTTTAGCATGCCTTCTCAGGGAGGGCTTTACTGAAATGTCACAAGGATTTCTACCTTTTCTGGATTGGAAGGAATAGTGCCCTTCCCACATCATTACCAGGAGAAGGAGAATTTCTGAGCACTGGGGTAGGAACAGGCTGAAGCGATGGCATCACAGGAGCGAGAAGGCTGCCCAGCACTGCAAGTGGAAGCCAACCCCTTGAGAAAAGTGCTCAGAATTCAGGCTGGAGGGATGAAGAGGATGAAAATGTCATATGTTGGGGAGGTGGGGAGAGAGGGGAGGAATGCGATTTGTGAATAAAGAGAGAGGCCTTGTTCCATGCAGCTTTGCCTCTGGAAAAGCATCTGTGACCATCTTCTCCCAGCCAGAAATGTGCACTGTGACTCTATCCAACCCACACAACGTGCTCCGAGTCATAAGGTTTGCATCTGTTATCGTTCACAGTCTTAGCAGAGCTGAGGACAATTTAGAAGAGATTACCTTTCTAAGATAAAAGACCTTGCTTTCTCTAAGAGCTTTGCATGAAAACATTATTTGATACAGGAATGTACACAGCAAACTTACTGGAAAATATTTACCTCAATGGAAAACGTTACTCTGCTCATGTATCAGAGTGCTGCGTTACTTTAGAGAGCACCTTAAAAATCCCTCTGGGATCACTTTTCTTAAAGGGATGAGTTTCAGTGTTGATGGGGCTGCCTAGGAGGATATTTTCAATGAAATCTATACATATGAGTGATTCATTAGATTTAAAAAAAAAATAAATAATGCTTTGGGAGTTGCAGGTCATGGACAGGTTTCCCTTTTGAACGAGGACTGCCAGTGAGGGGGCTGACACCACTCTGTGCTGCTGCTTTTCAACCCTTGCAGTCTATGACTGAGGAGAACACAAGCACTGTCTAGTTTGTCCCATGCAAAAGCCCCAGACTTGGTGAAACCAGGGAATTTCATTATTGCCCAGGGGCTTATATGGGAGTAGAGAGCTCTGAGGGCCAACGGCCCAGCCATGCTCCAAAAGAACAAGAAGCAAAAGCTGCTTTTTAGGTGAGCTGATATTTTTAGCTAGAGAGAGAAAACAAAGAAGCGAGGTAAGGCCATAGAGCAGGTCGATGGCAGGAACAGAAATAGAGAACAGATCTTTCTCCTTCCCAGCTGGTGCCCTACTCACAACAAGGTCTCTCCAGCTGGAGCAAAGCCCATCCTAGAAAATTTGGCCCCATACATGCTAACTTTCTTCCTATGGCTTTTATTTCATAAAGGGGATTCAAGGCTCACTCTCGTGTCACAGTACCAGTTCAATGTACATTTATTTTGTATACATTATCTTTCCTTTCAAGCACTTCAATATGTCTGAAAACCAGAGATGGAAAGAGATAACACATTAGACACAGTAACTCCCAAAGAGGCAGCCATGGTGTGAAGAACATTGAATTCCCATATGATATTATTATATTGCCTTCTTTGCTGCACAGTGTTACAGTAAGTAAGGGGATTATCTGCTTGTCTCCCAATATATAGACAAGGAACAGAAAAAAAGAAAAAAATACAAAGAATTGCTTTTGTTTCAGTAGTTCTAGTCTATTTGCTCACAGGAAAACAAAATCCTGCCTATTCAAAATACTCTCCCCCTGCAGCATCACTCTCTCTTCTCAAGAAAGCATCTCCGTCTAACCGAAGGGAGAAAGGAGAAGGTAGAGCAAGCTAGGAAACCACCCAGACGTTCATCACCATAACTTACACAGGCGTCTCCTTTGTAGGGTAATAAGTCTTTAGATGGACATTACCCTTTGGAGCTGGTGCATCTTCCAGGGCTTGTTCCTACCCTGAGGGTTCGAGCCCTCCCTTATTGCTTCAAGGAAAGGCAAAGAGGAGAGCATCCCAGAAACTGGAGAGAAGGTTTAGGTCCTGTAGTAGGAATAACGTTAGATTCAGATGAAAGGTATGTGTCTGTGACCATGAGAAAGGTACAGGCAAAATATTTCCGAGTTTTTCAGATGTTCCCTTGGACACCGGCTATTGAGAGAAAAGCAAGGGGCAAGGCTGTGCCAGCTCTCTTGCTTCAGGAAAGGACCTGCAAAGCGACAAGAAGAGCCTCCACGTTTCTGGAAGTCCCCTCATCCAGCTGCAAGGAGGTGGAGCACAGCTGGAGAGGATGGGCCAGCACTGGAGCAGTTCAAGTGCTTCAGCATCTGCATAGCTGGGGCTGCATGAACCCTGTCCACAAAATGTCACCTTGTGCCGAAGGCAAACCGTAGCGGCTGGATACCGCAAGGTAAGGAGCAGAGATTGTTTCCCCAAAGATGCCCAGCTCCTTCCAGGATCAGGTCCTCTCACCTGACGTGCCATTCAGCCTGGTGTCTGACCTAGTAATTAAGATGTCCTTCCTTGTCTGTTAAGTGTGGAAACCCTCTCCCTCTTTACCCCAAACATTAATTTAGAAAGCAAAATGCCAGAGCGACTGCCTCTCTCGTGTAATTTTTTCCCCCTTCAGATTCCCTTGCTTCCTTTATTTAGTGCCAGCAGAAAACAATATGGTTTCTTTCATTGTCTTCTATTAAGACTTCCAAGTGAGGGGGGAGATTATTACTGTTCCAGCGTGTGACGACATAATAGGCTCCTGTCCCAGAAAACAAAAGTCTTTGCAAGACGATAAAGAGACAAGTCCTACTTATGATGTCACCGAAAAGACAGTAGTAGAAATAAAGAAAGGAAGGGGGGGGGGAGATAAGAATAAACATCTGTATATTGGGAATAACAATAACATTTGTTCTGCCTTTTATTTCTGAAAGCTGCCTTAAATTGTGCCTTGTACAGAACAGAAAAGACTTTTTTTGTGTGTGTATGTGCACAGATGGATTTATAATAATAAAAAAATCCATTGAAATGCAAAGTTTAGGATTTCCTCCCTCCCCCTCAAAAATAAAAAGACCAAATAATTCTTGACAAAGAAAACCATTCTGGATCTATTTTTTCCTGATATTCTCAAGTTCTTCCCCTTTTTTAACCATGCAGAGCAAAATGTAGGATTCTTTTCAAAAGAGAAGTGTGTATATTTCTGGAAATATGCTTTAGGTGGTATAATTAATAAGGCATGTGAACAGCAGGAATTAGAAATATAGGAACTGATTTGCCTTCAGTGCCACTACAACTTGGGTGACGGTGGAGTCACTCCTCACTCATGGCTTTTTCCCAGGGGACAAGGCAGGGAGGATGCTGGGTTCGGAGCAAGTCACGGACACGGTGCGGGGATCCCTGTCCCAGCGCCAAGCGGCTGCACCTGAACCGCGCAGAGCGATGCCGTGCAGAACCGCGAGCCTGGGTCCCGGCGGCAGCACGGCTGCGTTCACAGTGCGAGATGCTCGCGCTCCGATGCCGCTTGGGCACAACGGCAATGCGCCCGCATCCAGAGGCGGCTCAGCCACAGCCACACCGGGGGCTCCGCACCACGCTGGGTTGTGTACTTAGTCATAGCAATGAATCATGCTACCGGTGGCCCCACAGGGACATTCAGGGTTTATACCAGCATATCTGCATTTATACCAGCAGTGTTTGTCCCTCTGTTTAGAAAAGAAGGGGGGAAATATCTTTCTAGTTTTAACATTAGTTCGAGTTATATATTAGTTCGCATACGGCTTGTGGGCCGCTGGTTGCAAGGTGAGATCATGAAGCGCTCTGTTTTATAAAGAGGGAAACCGAGGCACTGCAAGTCTCTAGCAGCGCTGACAGAGGTCGCTCCCTGGGTCTGCGGAGATCCTAAAGCAGGAGGACAGATCAGACCACGACAAATCACAATCCCGCGCAAGGAGCAACAGCATCGCTTCCCACAGCTGCTGTTGTGGGGACTGCTAATCGCCGTTTCTGCCGTAAACCCCATCATAATCAGCCTCATTGCATCAACTGCTCTAATGACTATTTCTTGCTCTTGAAGGTGGCATTATAACAAAGGTGGGCTTTATTTGATAAATAGAACCAAACTATGCATTTACATCTGATTTACCTTCTCATAGCACGGTTATTCCTAAGACTTGCGTAGTGCTATTAGATCTATACGCATGTGTATTAATAATAACAATTGTACTTGCAATTAATTTTAAAGCCCACCATCAATCTTTCTCAGAATTCAATCTGATGCACAGCCAGAGGGAAGGGATGTGTGCACTGAATTTCATTTTAACCCCTTCCTTTTTTGTTTGCCAACATTGAGTTTACGGTGAATAATAAACCACTGCAGCTATTGCATTTCCAGGCCAGACCTGAAGAGTTAAATTTGCCATTGCAGGGAGATTGGACATAATCAAAACCTAAAATATCAATAAGTAAACAGAGGAGAACAATGCGCTCCTCTCTCACGTGACCGATGTTACTAGTGGAATTAGGAATTAACTACAAGATTAAAGCCACCATTTTAATGCGTCAGACAAAGCTGGTTATCTGTACAGCCATCGTAAGCAGGTGGCCAGCTTGCTAGCTACCATGGACACAACGGCCAGTATAATGCAAAGTGGACCGGGAGGTAATAATTCAGCCGATAACCCCTGACACTCTTATTCAGTTGCTAATTCGCTCTGCGTGCAGGAGCTGTAACCAGCGTTTAAAGATGTGCTATGATATTTAAAGCCTAATTTATTCTCTTTATTAAAAATGATATCAAACAATATTTCACTCTCCCTTTTGGTGAAGATTAACTGTTTATGATCCTTGTGTATTACGTGGGGCCATAACCATTATTCACGTCAACTGTTCGGCTGGGGCATCTGAGGGCCTTTAGATTAATCGTTCGGTGGTTATTTGTTAAAGCGGAGGAGGTATCATGGAAGGAAACAGCCTCGGTTCTGAATCAACTTTATGCCAAGTATTGAAAACATTTATTTGAACTTGATTATTTATAATGATCTTTATATTTTGATGCTTGTGATCACAGGTAGAGACATATTTTCAAATCTGAGTACAGAAGATTCATGGTTAGATTTATTTAATACCCACTTTTCCATAACCGGATTCTTCCTAAAACCATATATTAGACCACTATCTGAGCAGCTACACTTCCCAGGTGTCCAAACATTCAGCAACTTGTCAGGTGCATCGTCGGTGCGAGTAGGTAACAAATACCATGGTCAAGCTGCACCATCTGAAACCCCCCACCAAGACCTGGATGAGGCATTGGGCATCAGTGTTTCCAGTTTCCCTGGGGAACGGATTTATTTTTTCTCCTCTGGACTGTCTGGGACATTTCCTTGTGCATCTTCTTCCTTGCACAGAAAGCAAACCTCACTGCTCATGTATTTTAGCCTACAAAGACCAGTGCTGATCCTCCAGGTACTCCACAGGTCCTCTGAACTAGCCCAGTTGAAAGGAATCATAAAAGTCATACAAACACGTGTGGAGTACCATTGAAATGGCTAGGGAATTTCTAGGGAAATAAGGCTATTTCTTTTAGTTGCTTGTAGTTAATGAAACATCATTATTAAAGCAGGTGCCTCCTGTTAAGGAGACGAAGTTTGAAATAACAAAACAGAATTAATGTAGAAATAGTAATTAACTGCCCTTCTAAAATGCAATGAAGAGAAGTGAATGGAAGTTATAAAGCAAGGTAGCACTACCTGCAAGGGTAAAACAGAACACAACCTCCCCCAAACTTTCTATGAAACGGAAATCGAGCATTAATGGAACAATACTGCAATGTGGAGTTGTGAGTGGGAAGAGACTTTCAGACTCCAATTTAGACACAATCACAGAAGCCGTAAGTGCCTGGAACTCTCTTTGGCTTGATGTTGGTCTACAGGATTTCAGAGATCGCTTCTAGCCGCATTTATGATTTGAGGGCGCTACGATAGTTAAACTGCGTCGCACATCCCATGCCTCCTTTTCATTCATTTGTACCTCCAGATTTTCTAAATTTTAACCCACAGAGAGCGCTTTGATTTTTTGTCTGCCGTAAAAACCCACCGGCTCTGGAGGGATTCTGCTGGCTTGTCATAAAAGGCGCAGATGTTAAGAGCTTCCCATGAGCGGCAGAGCCAGCTCTGCGGGAGCACGCTGCTCCATCCCGCACCGCTGCAAATCTGGAACAACCCCGCTAACTTCAGCACACTGCCCCGATGCTGCGGGGAGCAGAATTTGGGCCACTGACTGGAAACAGTAGGACAGCGTGTGGTTTTTTGCTGTAAAGCTAAGCTGGAAGTGAATGGCTTTTACACCTCCGCACCTCCGTGGAGTTGCATGGATTTATAGCAGCTGAGTGGCTGTGGAGCAACTCTGGTTTCCCTTGGCCTAAAGGGGATCCTAATTCAGAGTTAGGGAAAGCAGGCAAGCAAACGAGCTAGCAAATAAGAGCCCTCTTCATCCTCCATCACTCTCATCATGCCACAGAGCTTCATTTTCTTCTCAGCCAGAGCAATGCTAGTCAAAAATATTTCAATAAAGAGCCTGGAGCTACGTAATACAAAACCCGTGTTAGTGATGGTGACGTTGGATATCTGGTTGGACATATAGCCCCCTTTCTCATTTTGTCATCTCAGTTGTACACATGTAGCTACCCGGGCCCACAAACTCGCTTGCACACCCATTTTAGGCGCACCTTTGCACGGGCAAGTCACCCAGAAGAATAGCCCCCTCGCTCCTGGCGCTGCAGAACTGACCACGCAGAAGCGGTTGCTCATCTCATGCAAGCAGAAATTTGATGCCGGGAACACCAGGAGAGTCAGTCTGAGATCAGGAGAATAAAAACGGTCCCTCCTGCTCTGCACCGCTAAAGGAGGGAGGGATCGAGCTGGAGCTCCTGGGACAAAGGGGCTGTGGTCAAAGCGCTGGAGTTGGGGATTTGATCCTAGCTCTTTCCTGGACTCTGTGCTTCCGCTCCCCATCTGTGAAATGGGGACAACTGCACTTTCCTGAGAGTACGACAGCTTATCTTGGAAAGCGACTGAGATAAATAGATTAAAACTGTGCTGCTGGAGAGCCACAGAGAAGAGGGTCATGCGACAGCCTATTCAGACAGTTCCTATTATTAATATGTAAAGCTGTCATACTTCATAAGATCACATCCAATGTAATCAAGAGGATTTAGTTCACTAATATAGCAGCAGTCACACTAGATAAGATTGCTTATAGGGATAAGAGTGTACATTTGTCGCTCCATTTTAATTAAAAAAAACCTTAATAAAAGGTTGTAATGATAAACTGATAAGCAATTGCGTTCTCCCCTTCTCCCAGTAGGTTACTACACAAAACTCATATTGCAATTAGAAACCTCCCCTAAGACACCATAGGACATATATCAATGTTGGCTCAGCAGCAGAGTTATTGGTCACCCCACTTCATATGTTGAATTGCTGCTAACTAGATTTTTTTCCCCCCACCTTGATTCACAAATTATTTTGCCAGACAGGGAACAACCCAGAGTGAATTTATTTAACACATCTTGGTGTTATGACTAAGTGGGAAGAAAATCCTCTCTCCGAAGAAAACTAATTGAAAATGTAAGTAATTCCAGCAGGACAGCCCTGCTGCATGCTCTCCCTCGAAAAGTAGAGGCTCGCTCAGTGGTAGCATTGCTAAACATTCCCCCTTGTTAGCTGAGGTGTTAAAGCGTATCTCTTCCCCTTTTCGGGAGATGAATTATAAAATGGTGTGATCCAGAGCTCCAGCCTGGTTGGATGAGAGGTGCATGTCGATTTATACGACTGAGCATATACGTTCCTGTAGCAGCATGAAGAGGCATGCTGCTATTGAAATTTCAGATCATTTTGCAGCTGCAAACTGTAATAGCAGTAATAATAAACCAGAAGCTGTGCTATCCATTAAAAAGAACCCCAGACACTCTAGCATGTTTGTTTTGCCTCTGATTTTAAACATTCAGCACCAGCTGAACTTCTTGTTCACGACTCATTAAAAATGTCCTGCATCTTTTCAGACACGCAGGCTACTGCGCGTACCCAGAGATAAGTGCACAAGACGGGAGGAGTGACAAAACCCCAGCTCTCCCCTCGGTTAGGTGACTGCCTTAGCGTGAGGTTAGGTGCTTCTCTCCACCTTGCTCTGCCTCAGCTGCTCAGAGAGCAGGATGGAGGCGGTGGTGCCTTACACGCCTCTGTAAGGCAGATGCTTTTCTACTGATAAAAATCTGGAAACTTGAGAGATGAGTTGTCTTGGGTATAACCAGGCACGGAAGCTGGCTGATCGTGTGCACGTGTCCTGCTGAAACGCAGCTGTGCATCGCTACTTGGATGCAGCGCCGGTCTGAGCTGCAGCACACGGACACTCTCCGAGTCCGGTTGCAGGAGGCTCTGAGCTCCTGTACAGGCAGAGATGTCAACACGCAAAAGTCCTGAAACTCTTATCTGCCGTCTCAGACACAGAAATGATTTGTTTCAGGTCGCAAGTGCTGGCGTGTTAAATGGCGCCCAAAACTTTTGCCTAAAAGAGTCTCCCCGCGCCGCGTGCGCTGTGGGTTAAGACGGCTGCGCGCAAAGCAAAGCCCAAGCAACCTCCACTGCTCCGCCCCAGCGGAGAAGGCGGCTCCTGCCTTTACCATGTCATGGCTCTGCAGCTTTAATGGAAGGATTTCTCTGCCTCACATGGTCTCACAAGCATTTAACTTCATTACTCAGACTGTGGAGGAAGAGCAAGATGTGCAGGATGGTTTGTGCAGCGAGTCTGCGTGCTTTGTAAAGGTCCACGGGAAAAGAAAGATTTTGCTCGAGGTTGCTCAAGAAACCTTGCGCTAGAAGCAGGCGTTGGGAACCGTCTCTCCCGCGTCCCCGCTAATGCCTAAACTCCATTACTAAGGGCAGTAAGAGCGTGCCACGCTGCCTCTATTGCAATTTAAAAATCCATTTGCACATTTCAGCAGTGACAAACTGGGAAGCAGCCCTGGGCGAGCGGCAGCCAAATCCCCACCGTGCCGCGCTGCAACGGTCCAGCGCGCGGTTCCAGCACTCGCGCCATTCTCCATGCTGCCTTCTACGATGCTGGGCACTTAACTGAGTATGGTCAACTGAAAAGCTACACTGGGTTTTGTGAACCTGAGAAGAGCACTATATCCCCATAAGAGGATAGAACCATTTATTTATCAATAATATTGTCTTGCTTAGCGGTTTTTTTTTTTTTTTTTTAAGTGTGCCAAATTAACACAATAATGGCAATGTTGATTTTTTTTATCTCTACTTTTCAGTGAGTATGAATGCTCAACTCTGGCAGGGCTTAACTTTGTGTATGAAGAGGGAAAAAAAAATCCTGGTAAATATGTTGTTACTGATTTAAAAATCTATTTGTTCAGTAATTTCTGCTGGAGCCATCATTATCTTGCCAAAGCAGCTGTTGGAATATTAACTAGACACAGCAGTAACAAGTGGAATATAATTAGCACTCCTTGTTCCAGTGAATTTTCAGTTTTAACTAGGAACAATTTGCAATGAATCTCTGTGCTGTTGTAATTAACTTAACTAATGCACCACACATACCAACGACTGTACTGAGTACTGTAGGAAATCACCGAGGGTGCTGCGGGTGGGGCAAAGCTATTGCCTAATTCTGGCCAGCTATTACATACCAAGGATATCCCTCCTTGCTTTGCAGTGCGTTGCCTGCGATTAAAGGCTGGCAGCGTATATTTGTGAAACCATAAAAACGAAATTACAAGGGGATACTAATGCCTCACACTGGTTTTTTCGGGTGTATTTTTGCAGCATGCGCTTTTAATACACAAATTGTTTTCCAGGCAATGAGACTAAAACAGCGAAGGCAGAAACACACGCATAAAAGCGAGCTTTCCCAAGAAAAGCTGCTCCAGAAGCCCCATCCTGCACAGCCATATACCATTAACTTTTACTGCCCCAAGTAGCTCTTTCCAGCCGCTGGCATAAGCCAGAGCAGCCAGAAAGGCTGCTGTTAATTAAATGAATCACTGTCCCTGCTCTGGTACCCACCAACACCCCAGTCACAGCACGCTCTGGGGCTTACCTCCCCTCTTTACCAACGCGTTTCTTCCAGCCCCATCTCTCTCTCACTTGTTTTTACTCTGGAGATCGGCATGAAACCGTGGTCCTACAGTATTTCTGTAATGGGCAAATTCTTCACGGGGCTTTCTCAGCCCTGGGGCCTCACTGGACCAAACCCTTGCCTACACCAGTTGGGGTTTAACCCCCAAGCGCTGCATCCAAGCACCTTCTCCAGACCGGGCAAGCCAGAGACTACGTCTCCCTCATCTTCACGATGACGAGCTTGCCATGCCCTCCTTGCCAAAGCAAAACTCTCAGGGAAATAGCCGCAAACACATACAGCAGTTGTTTCTGAGCTATCCTGTCTTGTCACCTTTGGAACCTTCACGGTGAGACAACAATGTCAAAGGTTGTCCCAGGTAGACAACCCAGGTAAGTGAGATATTGTTAAATATTTGGGGGCAGTGGGGAAGGTGGAGCTGAAGGCTTGCTATTTCCTCTCTTTCCCTTGTCTCCCAGCAAGTCTGGTCTTGCTGGTGGGGGAAACCTGTCCCTAGATAACTTCATCCACAGCGGAGGCTTCAGCACAAGGTGTCTCCACTGAGCAGACGTACACTACATACAAGGAGAAGGACAGTGACAATGTTAACTCCACCTCAAAACACTTTTATTTGCCCTCTCCGTGGTCAAGTTCACAATCAGCCATAATATGATCGAGTGACCATCCTGAATGTGTGTATATGCGACTCCAACAGTACAGTCAGGGTTCGTTGCTGAAGATGGTCAAGATTCTCTTGCAAAATATCATCACGCAATACTCTTCAGACTTCAGCTCCTGGAAAGGTGTTATGGGAGAATCTCAGCTTTCTAGCTTTATTAAAAAAGGGTAAGTTGCTCCCTAGACCTTACAAACTATTCCAAAAAGTGGCCCTATGGCTCAAACCAAACAAAAGAAACTCAAAACCTCTGGAATTTTTCAGGTTGGAGTCTAAGACTTTTTTTTGGAACCAGTGGCATGAGTTGCAGCTTCACTCGGGATTTTGCATACAGGGGGGTATGCAACCCTGCCGTCATAATTTCCAAGTGCAAACCTCTGTGAACCCAGGCTCTGCAGGCAAGCTGAGGTCTCCTGCCTGCAAAAGCATCTCCCTGAGGAAAGCAGAGCCACAGCTCCCCAGAGACACGGGCTGGCCGAGGCCGCGGACACCTTACGCACATTGCGAGTGCGTGAGGGCAGCCAAGATGAGGAGATTGTAGGCACTGCTGGGGTTAGACCAACACCATATAACCAACAAAAATAACCATCGCCCCCTGTGCCTTACCCCAGTGCCTCTCTCTTTGCCTCAAACTATGCGCTCTACCGGGCACAAATGGTGGGGCATGGTGTGGTGGTGGGACTAAGTGTTCCTGCGTGGACATCCATGAGACAGAGCTCCGCGTGAAATACCCACAGGGCTCACAGGTGGCTGGCTCTGCTTCCTCATCCTTGTACTCAGTAAAAAATATTTAAAAGTTATATTTTGAACTGTTTTATAGAATAAAACCATGAAAACTGCTGTTGTCTTTGACCGCATCGGTGGGAGAATCAGCACTTCAACACTGTCAGCTCTGGCACTGCTGACCAGGGCTTAATTAGCCCCACATCTGCTTCCACGGGGGGTGGCACGTAAATTAAAGGTGTTAAAATGTCTCCTGTATGGCCTTTTCTAAAGGAAATAGTCTTTTCCAAAAGTCAGTTTTGAATGAAAAATTTTCACAATATTTCAGTTTCTAAATTTGTCACCCTGAATTCTCATTTTCCTCTGAGCCCCTTTTTGCCTGAAGAGTAAAGGGGGGTCAGGGGGGAGGGCAAAGCTGAAATATTTCTGCATAAATTTTTTTAAAGTTTTTTTTCCTAAAATTTTATGTACATTTTCAGTTAATTCTAGCCCACATGTTTTTCCATTATTATTATTATTATTATTATTATTATTATTATTATTATTATGGCACATTTGTCCTACCTCTAAATGCGTTATCAGTGACCAGGAGCTCCGTTACTTTTAGTCTCGGTAACTGATCTCATAACAAGACTCCTGAAATCATATTAAAGAGCCTGACTACAGGCTAAGGACCAGTGTGTGTGTGTAGCACTTCTGCATCAGGACAACAAACCGATCGGCTTTGAAGAGTCATATTGATCTAGCAATTTTTCTTTAAATACTTAGTGTGTTAGGAAGAGGAAATTCATTTTAAAACCTTGACGGCATAAAGATAAAACAGAAATAGAAAAAGAAAAGAAATAAAATAGGAAATGTGCTATTTTTACAAGCAATCGGACTGCTACAAATAGTGAGCTAAGAGGATACTTAGTCACCAATATGGAGAACAAAGATTAGAAAGAAGTGAGAAATGCGGTGGGGACTGTAAAGAGCCGCTTTCACTTCTATAAATATCCTCTCTTGCCTGTGTTTCTGCAACAGAAGGCAGCTGGGAGATGGCCCCTCTTTTGGACACCTTCATCGCGGCCTTGCAGACAGGACGGTGCGTGCTGACGTGCTCTACCGGAGCCTCCCGCATCGCACGAAAGACGAGCCAGGGAAGCGGTAGCTCAGTCGGCGTTGCCACGGCCTCTTTAAATCAGGTGCGAGCTTCCAAAACCCAAAGAAAAATCCCGCAACCTACAACGACGCCGAGCGATAAGCCCTGTGTCGGCACGGGAGACAACATCACAGGAGAAGGCAAAGGGGAAATTTATTAAGTCATGCTGTTGCAAAACGCAATTCTTGACACCTAACTCCTGAAACACAAGTGAGGTGGGCTCCTCTCACGCTCTTTAAAAAGCATCACTTCATGCTTTCTTGTCTTTTTCCATTAAGATCCCACACGCGTGGCTATTCATCCCCTCAGCACACAGGAGCCAGATTGTTTGCCGAAGTGATAGATGAAAAATTCATTCTGTTTTGAGGATGTTTAAACATTCAAAGCAGGAGTGTAACTGGCTGCTGGGTAGCCAGCTTAGCAGTTGCTCTCCAGCTCAGAGTCTCCAAGGTTCAGGCTGCAAATTCCAAACCCTACTCGTGGTCAAATAAAATAATCAGAAATTTGACTCAGATTTTTTTTTTTTTTTTGCTTTGTTTTTAATAGGGATTTTTCCGTTTATAGATCCATCCACACTGTAGCATTTTACAATTTATTCTCCTGAGCTTGACCAGGGCTGTTGTGCGTAAAGTAATGAAAATCTTGGAGTCCAAAGGGAAACATCTCTGTGTGTGTGCGTGTGTGTGTACACATACATATATTATTTTGAAAAATGAATTGACAGACACCCCTATGAGATCGTGTTTGTAGGCTGAATTTCCTACCCTGTTTTTTTCTACGAGACTAAATCAAGACGTTTATGCTATGGAGGCAAAAGATTTGAATATCTAACCCTTCCCCACCCAGTACGTGCTTGCACACACACAAAGCCAAGGCAGAAAATCACATTGCTTTCTCAGCAGATACATATTCCACCCCTGCAAAAATGGTGTAATCTGTTTTCCCTGTAACTGGAATTCGTGATGTCAGGGGTGCTGATGGCAGTGTCAAGAAATCAGCTGAGCCTCTGATAATGGCATTTGCACATTTGACTTTTTTATTCTTCAGGCTTTATGATTTAAAATCCACAGTTTAATCTGCACCCACCACCTCGCATGCGGACTGTAAAACACCCACATATCCTGACACAGAAACAGCAAATACTCTTCTCTATTGTCAGCCATTGCTGTCCGAGGCCAAAAGAAAGAGGTCACCCATAATAATAAGGTCAACCATCACCATGGTATCTGAGCACCGTTTGATTTAAAGAATGCTGTAAGAGTCTATGGAAAATGTAGAGGCAGCAAAGGAAAAGCACTCAGAGTAACTTCAGAAATAATTGCGATGCAATTAAGATGTGCCACCAAAATGAATATTTCTGATCAGAGTTCATCTGCGGAGCCGTTGCTGGTATTATAAAAGTTAGAGACATTTAGGCTTGATTAGGCTCTCGCATGCAACTCAGCAGCCAAACACACAAAAATCATTGGATTTGTATCAGTAAAAATCCTCTCTGAGAGGAAAACCTTGCTTAAAAGGACGTAACCGTACCCATCAGCAGCTCTGAAGGCTCTGACATTAACGGGTGGCCAGCACTGCTCAGGATCAAGCTCTGGAGCCGAGACATTGCTGGACCAAGGGAAGGGAAGGAGAGGAGGGAAGATGGAGCTGCTACGCTCTTGGAACAGGCTTTTCACAGCTGTCTCCGCATCTGCAACAGGCAACACCTTCAGCTTAGGTCCTTCAAGTTGCGCCATTTAAATGCACGTGGGAAACGGCACTGAGAAAGATCGGCGCGATGCCTTTTGTTACCAGTGTCTCATTTAAAAGGATCTTTGTTTTCACACTAACAGAGCAAGCGCAGAAGGGCTGTGGTCCCGTGGTGCACCGCCGTAGGGGCCAGGACCAGAGGAAGAGGCAAGGATCTTTCTAGCAGGCAATTCACAGGTTAAGCTGCCTAAACCCATCGGGGAGCAGTCGGTGTATGCCTTGAAGTATGATGGTATTTCTGCTAAAAAAGAAAGGAAAAAGGGAAGGTCCTCAATCCATCCCCCTACAGCCGCTGCCTGTCTAAAGCCCATTTCAACCCTGAGCATCTTCTCCCCATCCGGCACGGAGCGGGGATGGACTCTGCTTTCAGCAAACGAGCAGCCCCAGTGAAGCCAGCTGGGCTTAAGGACAGGTTTAAAATGAAAATTAAGCATGTTTCGCTTAAATGCTTAATGATTAAATGTTCGGGTGAAGGGGATCAATCCTGGCAGCGCTGGCAGCCCAGTGGGTCTGATCCCAAAAAGCACTGAAGGATTATAAGCACAAGTTTAAGAAAAAATAAGTATCTCTCTGGAGAAGCACAGGGGGAGCAACTTTTGGAGGCTGCTTTTCCCAGAACCGCGCCGCAACTCTCAGTAGCAGGATTGTTGTGAGCAAAGACGTGGCTGTTTATCTACTAGAGGCAAGGATTTATTTTCTAGAGGGCAAGTGCACCTCTAGGGAAGACTCTTCTGGTCATTAATGCAGGTTTAGCAAGCACCATTACATGTCGAGCTTTGCTGGTATGAAGCTGTAAATATGTTGAAAATTCTCATGCTTGAAAATCAGGGACGATGCTCCCCCAGCCAGGCAGTGGTCCAAGATGAAGGCAAATACGAGCACGGGGCAGCTTTGTTGCCTTTTTATGATCCCCACCGTACAGTAGCCTTTGATGTTTATTATGAAATATTATGATTTAAGTGACTACAGTAGTTCATGAAAAATGACTCCTGTAAACGCTGCCTGGGAAACTAGATTCAGTAAATTAGCACATTCCTTAACATGATCCTCCTAGCTGTATATTGTATGTTAACTTAAATGTGCCTAAATGGACAGTTCGGTAGCCTATACATAAAATCTTTAAATGATTATCCTATTAAGGACTATTATTGGAGTGGTTTAGTCTTGTGCTGTATCATTTATGCAAATGAGAGAAAAACTGAAGTTACTGTTACTTTTAGACAAAGTGCAAATAAGCTTTTCATTGCATATTAATGAATTGCTAATACCATGGCTCTTCCGGACCCATCTTTATGCAGATTATAGTAATGCTGTTTGCACAGTTGCATAATTTGAACTTTTTCATTTTGAAGCACCTAGACTAAGATTTAAAAACAAAACCAAACCCGATACCCTGCAAGTTAAAACAAACCAAATACTCTTCCTACAGAAATATAGAATTGAAGCTGCAGACTTGGTGAACACGTTCAGCTGACTGCATTTTGTGTTACATACATCAAAATTATTTTTTATGAGTTCAGTTCAGTGTAAAACTTAGCAGCTCCAAACCGCAGTTCAAGAAAGCATTTAAGAACAGATTAAAACCCATCCATATTTGAGATAATTCTTAATTTTAAGCACGTTTAAATCCCACTGATTGCAGTGACATGTTGACATATGTTTCAGTGCCTCTCTGAAGGAAACATTTTCTTGATTCAGGACTTTAGAGAACACGTCTTGTCTTTGGACCCAATCCTGCAACCCATTACTCTTAACTCATACAAGCAGCCCTTGTGATATGAGACCCCTTATGTCTGTGCAAATTCCTCAGGTATCAGAGCCAAAACTGCAAACAAAAGTGTAAATGCTCGCTGGCTCTAATGGGAAGAGCATCAGGTCCACAGAGAGAAATAGAGATGATAAATATGATCAATAATGACTGTAACTTGTTAAGTTATAGCTACTGAAAACAAGGAACTGCTTCCAGCTGTAAGAAAGGTAGGAAGAAATAAATGCACACTATTCAAGAGAAGTAATAACCCACTTTTATGTAGCTTCAGCAAATTTGATTCCAGAAGAGAATCAATGAAAGTGCTTGATGGATCTTAATTTTTTTTAGACTTGCTTGTTCTATTTTACTGCTACCTGATATAATAGCTACACATAGACACTAATAAAAGTTATCCACCTAAAACCATCATGAAACAGTTCATATTTACAACACTGCATTTGAATAAATATTAGAAAAACAGAGTCATGCAGGAAGCAAGCACCTCTTTTGGAAACACCTTTTAGTGCAAAACGAAGAGAGGAAGAACTGGCCTCAATGTACCTCTCTTCCCACCAGCTGGTCCCCTGAGAAAGAGGTGGATTTGCAGAGGGATGGCTTCTCTGTAAGAGTCTCTGCTGAATCCAGATTTGTGACAGCAACGACACAGCCGACGGCACTGGGCTGGGGTTTGGGTTCGATTTCTGCTTCTGCAGACATGCAGGTTGGTTGCTTTTCCTTCCTCCGTTGAAGGAGACAGCAATATTTGATAGTAATTCTTTGTGAAATTCTGTTGATTGTATCGCGGGGAAGCACTGCCTTTAGACAGGAGTACCATACATGTTTTGGGTTGGTTTTTTTTTTAAAGGGAATTTACAGTTGTGGTTACAAGGAAGAAAAAGTGACTTTTCAAGAGCTCCCATCTTCCAGGGACTCACACACACACAAGCATTCCTTTCTTTTGCAACCACCAAACTAAATACAGCTTATTGGGTTTGAAAGGGTAGATTCTGGCTACAAAACAACCTGAGGACCTTAACAGCAAAAGTGCGGGGCTTTCTGTTACCACCATTCACGTTTACGTCATCCTGAGACTGACAAAATAGCAGCGGCGGACACAATCCAGCCAGGCGAGGGAGGTGAGATGCCTGGTGCTCCATCACCAGCTCCTGCGTCCACCCGCTTCACCTCAAATCCTCAGACGTTCGTGTTTACCCTACATCATCACAACCGCTTCACAGCCATTACCAGCTATTCAGTAAATAACACCTATGCTGTCTAAATGCATAACACACAAATGCTCAAATACATAATTAATGCAGGTTTACCCTTGAGAGCTGTTGTTGGTCTCCTGGGTAAGTAATAGGCCTTTTATTGTTTAGACTTAAAGATCTCTTGAGCCTCTTCTAAGGATGTGCTTTGAGCAGCTAAGAGAAGAAAAAAAAATTGTACACAAGAAATCTATAGGTGACTCCATTGGCAAGAAACCAAACCCACTATCCTGTTCTGCTTCGCCCTGGCAGGTCTTCACTGAAGACGACTGAACAACAAAACTGTCTGCTTCTCCTCTTGCAGACGACAAGAATTTGAATTAAGGATGAAGAATTTGAATTAAGGACTTTACCTTGAGGAGGACCCTGTCCAGTTGCTGCCTTCCCACAAGCTAGCTGGGAGCTTGCAGAAGGGCTTACAAACAGCCCCGCAAGCAGGGAGAAGACTCTTGGGGTCCAGAGACCAGCGAGCATGAAAGGAAGCTGAATTTGAACTAACAGCTTAAAGGTAAAAGGGCATTTAAGTTTCTTTGCTAATTCTCAGGAGCATCCAAGCCTCTTGCCATCTTGATTTGGAAGGGTTACGGCATAAAATTCCTCTGTGGCATCTGGGCAAACCATTTCTAAAGAGCTCTGTGAAGCCGTGGTGACCTCCTCCAGCCAGGCTGGGCAACCACGTTCAACAGGAGAACACAAAGTGAATGCAAGCAATGGTACGCTCATGAACGGATCCTTAACTCAATCCTAAAAACTCCACACAGGTGCTCCTGGTGTTCCATAAAAACCATTACTGGCATCCTATCAGTTCGCACACGTTCAACATTTTCATTTCTTATACGCATAAACAGTTAACATTCCTTATTTTCGATAGCACAAGAGGCAGGGTAGAGCCAGAACCGGCGCAGAGGCACTGTCCCACCACGCTGTGCACATTCGTGCTTCACGGTGCCTACTGGTGAAATCCTCCCTTACACGGTTCTGGTGTTTATTGATGCTAAAGCCACTTTAGGACCCTCTTTCAGCCTAAAGGAACAGATTATATCTAAGCCTGCCTTAACGCACCTTAGCTAGACCCGTGCAGGGCTGAGTGTGCGTGCATATCTGCTAACTCGGGTTTCAGCGTGGCGCGGGGGATTTAGACACTCAGCTCGTATTCGTTTCAACCTCTGCTGAAGGCTGCAACCATAATTTGGGAACGGTGTTTGCAAACGTGGGCGTGCGGGGTAGATTCCAGCTCTCACCATAGGCTTGTACAATAATTACCATTAGTATTAATGAATTTGTGAGAGAACAGCAATGGGGAATATACCCCCATGTATTTAATTTAGAAACATCCTGTGAACTGCAATACTGCACACAAACACCTGACACGAACGGAATTCAGGCCTTTCCTACACTGTAACAATTTTGAGGAGGTCAGTAACTGTTTTCAAATACAGACAGCGTTTGCTTTTGCATTTCCTTTTATAAATGATCAAATTACATTTGCACCATTGCTTCATTTGGGCTCCCCTCCTTTTATGTTTAAAACACAACATTATTATAGGCTTACTTTATGGGTAAAGTAACTAAGAACAATACAAGCATCATAATGAAAAAGATGTGCAGCATTTTACACTGCATAATAAATGTGTGTCCATATCAATGTAAAACATACAAATGGCAATAATTTAACACTGAATATTTTTCTGCCTTTAATTAAAATAAACTAATAAAGATTTCAGAGATGCATTTGCTTTAATAGAATGCAGAGTTATAATTGGTGACCTATTTTAAGCAATTTAATTTCCCATGACCTGTTTTCCAAATTAACATAGTAATAGAAGAATGTTTATTGTGTTTGGGAATATAAGTTTCTCCTTCAAAGATGTCATATGCCTTTGTGATTTGATTTAAAGGTGTGTTCTTTTATTAAAATGTTCATATAAAGAGCTTGTAAATTATGTAAATGTTTCTTTTTATGGCATTTAATGAGCCTAGAATTTTAAATCAAAGCACAATCAAAGAAAATAAACAAGGACATCTTGAAGATTCAGAAGATCACTTTAAAAAAAGCATATCAGCTAGGTCGTACCGAATTCATTTGAATCCCCTTCTTCTTAAAGCGTTCACGAGAATACTTTCCCCAACTATTTTATTACGTTCATGTGTTTGTACATACACACCCATACACAAAATTACGTATTTTACACACACGAGCTCAATCTGCAGCTGTTTAGAGATGGCTCTTTTTGGAATCTCATTAAACTCTTGTGGCATTGTGTGCCAAGGGCTGATTAGGTGTTATTTAGAAAAAAAAAAAAAAAAAGATATTCCCTTGTGTGATTTTGAGGCACCTGAATTATTCACAAGTTGCACAGGGGGCCCATTTCCCGGGCCTGCCACTTCTGCACCGGCGCGCTGCATGCAGCCGAGAGCAAGTTCAATCCGATATTACAACAGAGCCCAAATCCAACAGTTGGGGCTGAGTTTTAAATATTAAACCCTCGCTTTTAAAGAATAATGCATTCTTTAAAATGGATGGTAGTCTCACAGATTTTGGGGAAAAAACCTACAAGGAAATTAATTTTTTTTGTTAATTGATTTTAGCGAGCATTTTAATTTTCTCCTGGTCCTTTTTCAGTTTGAGGGCAAACTGCCCGATAAAATGGGAGACTGAAATCCTTCAGCCTGCCGCGGCAGAGGACGGGGAGCTCACGTGGGGTGAAGGGGCTGCAGGGAACCAGGTACAACTGTGTCGGACAACTTGTGTCGGACAACTGAAACCTCCACCCAGGTAACGAGCCCAACACGAGCATCATGCCAAGATGTGTCCTGCACGTGTTACACTGGAGGTAATCCTGCTTTTCATTATGGGATTATGGAGCAATGATTTACAAGGCTTCAGAAGACCTCCAGTTTGGTTGGGGGGGGGGGGCATGACACAAGATTAAGGCCAAAGCATTTTATAAAACCAGGAAAAAACATTTATTGTCTTCTCAAACGCAAGGTAGGTGAGAGCGCATTCTTCATCCTAAGGAATAGTGGAATTGTTTCAAGGGGTTACACAAGGTTAATGAAATATGTCACCTCCGTATAAAAACAGTTCTAATGTTTTTTATTTTAATTATTTTATCATGCTGAAATGTTGCAGACCAACCTTCTTTTCTGGGAAAACGAGCCACTCCTCAATTCTTCCTATAGTTAAACAGGTTGGCTCATTATACAAGTATATGAATACATCTATATATTGTTATGTACATTTTGCTGCTTATATACATTCCCATAACTGTGCACACCCTGCGCCACGGATCTGTATATGCATGCAAAACGTATGATAACTCAAACAGTCCCAATCATGGCTCGTATAAAGTCTCATTCACTCTCCACAGGACTCCATCATCCAAAAAGGTGGGAGAGAGGAAAAAACCCTCCACGTAACAGACTCTTTAACGTACCACGGATGCACGTGGCCTGCCCAAAAACCTCTCCCGCGCTGTGCTCTCTAGACCATCTCCAAATCACTTGTGAAATGTTCGGGACAGCCAAGGCGCATGTTTAACAAGAGGAAACTCTCGTCATGGCGTTCGTGCCTCCGTAAATATGCAGAGGAGCTGAGTGAGTTTAACAGGGGGTCAACTGCTTGACTAGATCTCTCGGTGACGAGCAGGACATCAACACCTAGACAGATGACAGCCTCCTCCTCCAGCTCGTCTCAGTTTCGTTAGGGCTCAGACAGCCGCGTGGCATTATTTTAGCAGTGCATCCCCACAGCAGAGGAGATGCTCTCTAACAGCTTGTTATAGCCCCATCTGTTAAGAATTTACAGCTAATGTATCTTATAACATGGGTTTTTATAGGTAAGAAAGAAGCATTTGGCCTGGTTAGGAGATCTCTGCACGGCTCTGTCCGTGATCTCGCTGCTTAACACATTTGGGTTTAGTATTTTGGGGAATTGGTATTAAAAATATAAATGATTCATCCATCATTGATAAACAGGCTGAAATGTTCAATAAACATGCTTCAGCAGCAATAACTATACGTATGTATATATAGATAGATGAATATGTCTCCTACGTGTGTTTCAAGCACGATTCCCCCAGCACAGTCCAAGCCATAAGGTATTTTATGCTCAAATCCAAGTTTTGTACTCTGACAATTTAAAACTTGTGACCTATGAAAGTGCAGGGTCTGAGGGTTGATGGAGTTGGGGTGCCCAGCCGGACCCCTCGGCCAGCCGCCGCTGTCCCAGCTCCTGGAAGCATGGGGAAGAAAAGGACAGATCCCCCACTATAAGAAATTTACAGCCTGTTTCTGTTCTATTATTTGCTCTTTATAGCCTTATTAAAGCACCAAATAGCTGAAGGCTCTGCTGGGAAGACTCCAAGGGAATGAATGAAATGGCTTTGGGTGGAGAAAGCAAGACCAAACCAGTCTTTTTCTCTGAAGACTAAGGCTAACCAAGTTCTGATTTACATCTGCCCGTTGAGTTGAAGTCCTCCATCCCTCCGGATTCCTAAAGCACCCGCCGTCTCGGGGCTAGATGCAGCCCTTAGCCTTGGACCGTGCGAACAGCCCACCCGACAAGCACGCTCGGGAAGGAGCCGTGATGGTTTGCCCCATGTCCCTCACTGATGAGATGCAGCCTGTCCTCCCCGCTCCAGCTGCCCCGGCAACTCTTGTCAGAGAGCAGGAGAAAGGGGGAGAAAAAGCACTAAAACAGACAATAAAGAGAACACTTCAGAAACCTATCCATCGGGGATCTTTTAAAAGCATTGATTTCTGGGCTTCAAGAGAGGAAAAGGAAGAGAATAATGTTTCAAGAGAAAAATAACAGCCCCCAAACCACAGACTTCAAGCTGCCTAAATTTTCTATTGCCTTCAGGAGTCCAGGCTCGCTGCGGTTTAACGCCTGTACTGCTGGATCTGACCCCGGTGTGCGCGTCACGAGGACACCGCTCCGATACAAAACCACCACCTTTCTGCCATCGCGTTTTCGGAGGCCAAAAGGCCCAACGCTGCTCTCCCATCGCTTCCAACCCCGGAGCAATTCGACCGGCTCCAGCCAAGCACCCGCTGATAGAAACAGCCCCATGTGGAAGCGAAAACCAGGCCCTCCATTTCCTTTTGATTTTATTTTTAAAGGCTCTGAACTGAAAGTGGGAGGAGGGGGGTATCTGAAGATCTCCGTGTGTCTTCTTTATTCAGGGGGTAACAGGGAGAAGCATTTCGCTGCTCCGAGGGTGCACAGTCAGTGATCTTAACAGCGCATTATATAACGCTGCCGAATAAATGACAGACAGCCGGGATTTACAAGGCGAACCGAGCACATCAAAGTACCCCGGTGACGACATGAACCACGCGAACGCAGCTTGAGTGTGCTTGCTGTCACTCCAGCATCTCGAAAGGCATCCTCGTGCCAGCCTGCCTCTCTTTAAACTGTGCAAGGAGTTCATCTCGCCCTCCGACTCTCCCCCAGCCAAAGGCTGATGCTTTTCTGGTCTGTCTTCTTCCCTTTAGGTACCTGCTCATCCGATACCCTACACCACCATCGCCCTCTCAGATTGCCTGTTCCTCCTTCAGCCTAGCCCTGTTCCCACTCCTCTGCTCCTCCTTTAGTACAGCAGGAAAAATACTGCTGAAATAAATCATATCGGGTCCCATGTAGGACAAAAAAAAATACTTCTGTGGTTACCAGCCTGGAATATCCACATAGCTCTGCCTTGACCTTACGTGCCTTTGGTTAAAGGGATGTTCCATTATTAATCCAGCTTAGAGCTGGATTAACTTTTAAAGATACAAAAATGCCCACAAGCCAAGTAAGGTGATATATTTTTGGCTAGTTGGAACTGGCAGGCTGCTGGGAAGGGTTAGCAAGCATCTAGAGCTTAGGAGAGGTGCTTTTAGATATAAATCCTGATGGAAAAAAAACCCAACCAAACAACCCTAAAATAAATTACATAAGCAAGTAACAGCCAGCAGGTCACGCAGGACAGTTAACGTCCTCCAGATATATTTGTACTCTATGAGAAATTGCCACTACAGATTCAACCTGCCCAGCCTGGAAAGCAGAATCGTGTTCCGACCTGCTGACTTTGATTTTGAAAGGGGAGGGATGAGGGAAAGACAGAGGGGGGGGGGGGGAAGGTAATTCAAAAGAGAAAACCAAAAACATGCTGAATAGAAGAACCTTTAAGGGCTGATTCAAAGCTTACTAAAACTGATGTCAATGGGAGGTTTTTGTTTTCCTCCTTTCAATAGACATTGGACTGTGTCCCTAGAGAACAGTTTCCAAATGCGGCTGCCCTAATGAAGCATCCAGAATCTGCATTCGGAGGCTGAAATGTCACAGTGATTGCAGCCCCCCAGGTAGGGACCCGGCCTCGTTTGCTGCTTTACTGAACCTAGCACGGGGTGGGCACTCCTGGAAACGAGACCTGACTAGCAGGAACATAACCGGGAAGAGAGCAGAACGGCGATACGTGGATTTTCACATGCATCTGCACAAAGAGAGCTGAAAACCACCCTGAGACACCCCCTTACATTTGAAATAAGGTATTCGGATTTGTAAACACATTTAGCATATTAACTTATGCATCAACAGAAAGATAGATTTTAACATATCCTTTAAAGCAAACTCTTAAATACTTTTAATGTATGCCTCTTGTGAAACTCTGGGCACATCTATACCCACGGATTGCTGCTGGCTGCAAAATACATATCCATTGTGTTTGCTTTCATCGCTGCCTGAAGAAGGGATTTATGAGCAGGGTACCTGCTTTTGATGAGCACACTAGTGAGGAGCTGAGCAGAAAGGAAGAGCGAAGATGTTACAACACATCTCTTCAGACATCCAATAAAAGAGAAACTGTTGAGCTGCTACTGTTTTGCTTATTGCAATAAAGTTCCTTGTTCAGCATTAAAAGGAGACGATTCCTACTAGTTTACCTCTATTACCATATATCAAAAACGTATAAGCAAAAATAGCCAGATAATGAGAAAAATTACCTTTGAATAAGTATCACATAAAAAGAAATAGTTAAGATCTGCCATGAATTATTCAAGCAGCTCCAAATATAAATTGCCACAAATAGCAAGATGAGATCTTGCCTTTCTGTATGTTGCGTATGTCCTGCAACAACCCAAACAGCACATTTGGCTTGGGAACCTGTGTATGGAGAATTGCATTGCCTCGAGGAAATCCAATGGGAGGCAATGGTACACAGGGCAGAATATGCCCTTCTTCACCTTACAGATCGCATATATATGTTTTAAAGCCATTTTGCGCAACCAGGATCTTTCAGCACATAACACCTCTGTTGAAAGCCTACTACTACACCCAGAGGGTTTCACAGAAAATACTGTAGCCTAGGGGAAGTCTGGGTCCCACAGCTAGAAATTAGGGCTGTAGAGCTGCAAGGGAATCTGTGCTCTGATATAATTAAGAGCGATTCTTCACTAAAATTGCAATTTTGTTACTGCAATACTGACAGTTATTTTGATGCACTTAGAAAAAAAAAATACTGGCTGGTGGCTAAACCTGTGTAAATCTATTGATACCAATAGGGCTGCACCACACAGGTTGAAGAGCAGAATTTGGCAGGAAGACGGCGGCGCTTGGGCTCGCCTACATTTTCTAGGACGTGGCGCGCAAAGGACGGCGCTAATCTGCACTTTTACTCGTCTGAAACCGCAGGGAACGTAGCTCCTCTCTTCTAACTTTGGTCACCGTGTAACTCCACTGATGCCTGATCAAATCAAACTGATCGAATGCAGAAAGGCAGCCTCGTGCGACCTGCGTGAGCCCAGCTGAGCTGCGCAGCCGCTCCCCGGCCCGGCATCTCTCTGCATCCAAGGGGATTCTGCATCTTTCCTCCTGCTCCTCTTCCCTCCTCACCCTTCCCCTCAGCCTCTCCTTTTCTTTAAAAATTTGGGTCACCTTGCTTACACTGGCACAGCTTTGCCCAATGAAGACTGCTTTCGTGCAGCTCCCCAGGGTAGGAATAAAGCGGGGACTGATGCTACAGGGAGGAAAGACAGCTATCCTTGCACAGGAATTAAGTTCTCTCCTTCTGGGGGTATGTGTGGGGGGAATATATAGACAAGTATTTCTATTATTTCTTTTCATAATATCCCAGATAAAACTTCAGAATATTACAAACATGCAATCTGCAGCAACGCATTGGTTTCCTTAAATGCATGGGGGAAGTCAGAAGTCTTTGCTTTCTGAGTCTTTATTTTTTTACTATCTCTTTCTTAAAAAAAAGAAAAAAAAAATGTTCTGTTGCTTTGAAAGCAACATACATTTGCATGTGCCCACGGCTTGAGAGTGTCTCTCTGCCTTGCCTGAGGAGCATGTGCCTAGCTCGAGTCCCCATGGTGAGTGGCAGAATCTGCCATATGGAGGTCACCTTGTCCAGGTCCATAAATAGCTCTTTTTCCTAAGCAGGGAAGGGAAGGAGCTACTGAGAGTAATGAAAGAGGAGGCTAGCTTGCATCCGTGGCACTGATTGGTGCCAGGGTTACAACACGCAGAGACTTGTCATGCCAGCAGCAGCAATACCGTCAATCTGCAGGCACAGAAGTCACCTAGTTCCACCGCGAAAACATGTGCCAGCCAGTTTTTCATTTCAGTTTTCACACAGGGGTTTGGATGCCTTTCAGGAGTTGAGAACAGATACTTCAGGAAAGGTGTCCTTGGGGAGACGACGGCAACCCCCAGGCAAAGGGCTTTTGCTGCTTAAGGACGCACGTTGGGGTCTGCCAGGTTGGTCCCATGCGGTGGGTCGGGGCAGGGGAGGGATTTTGATGAGGTGAAGAAGCGGCATCAAGGCAGCGCAGTCCCAGCCCCCCGCTGCTGCCAAGAGCCGCGTAACGGCACAGGCACGACATGGTTCGGGCACAACAGCGTAACTGCCATCAGTCAGTCCCCCAGGCTGTGGCAAGGACTTCTCTTCCGTGCACCAACAACTGGCGATGGAAGGATGAAGATCTGCGCTTTGCGCAATGAACCTTTTTGCTTTATTCAGCTTTCAAGATACCAACAGCTATGAAAGTGCTAGAACAGAACCATTTGATAGCCAACAAGGTGCTCAGCTAGCAGCTAAGTAATCGATACCTTCAGTTTAAAATAGGAATGGCTGGAATATGTCACCTAGTATGCCATGTCAGACTGACTTTCGCAGACCAGAAAGCATACTGTCGTGTTTCCATTAAAACATCCTGTGGAACAATGTGAAATTAATGAAAACATTGCAAAAATAATGTTCCCAGGTAAATCATAGGAAATTTAAAAGAGGGTGGAATGGGAGGAGGAGAGAAAACTGATTTCTTTGATTCTAATTCAAAATTATTTCGGAGTGCACACACTTCCCACAGTGCCTAAAGTCTGAATTAGCACCAGCCCTCTTTTTGCTCCGAAATGTTTAGCAGGTAAATCATATCGGAATATAAGGTTAAGGAGGAGGCATAAGGTGTTGATGCCCTCAGTTTGCAACTTTTTAGACAGTTACACCTGGTAGCAGCAAGGTGGTAATCCAGCCGTTAACATCTCCTTGTGCAGGTGATGCCAGCGCTCTCCTCTCCGTCCTGCTAAAAACGATCCCCTCCCATTTGTCAGTAGAGGAAGGGAAGAGCACTTATCCCTCCATGACATCTCTTTGCATCCCACAGGCTGCAAATCCCTGGTTTGATCTTGTTCAGTGTGGAACATCTGACATGTCTGTGATGGGGAGGCTTTAACCGCTCTTATTCCTTCTTATGATACCCATGACTATAGGATTGGATAAAAGGGATGAACAGATGGATGGATCACGTATATACACTGTAAAGCCTTTATCCCTCGCTAGGTGTTGGTTTAAGCGATGCACAGTATTTTTAAATAGCCTCTTCTCTTTTTCCTTTCCCCTTCACAAGTTTTCCTCTATGTTCCTCCCCTCGGCAGTCTCTTCCCCCCTCTCCCATACAAACACTTTGAGCTAGAGTCTTGATATATAAAAAACACACCCACCATGAAGCAGCCCTAAGCCAGTGTTTCCTTTGTCCTTGCTCTTTAAAAGCTGTAGTTGCTGCTCAGATGAGGTAACGGGCCTCATAACACAAGAAGTATGTTTTTCAGAACTTAATGTCCTCTGCCACAGATGTCGTCTCTGCCAGAGGCTTATTAACACCTCAGAAGAGCAAAGCCCTGCCCACAAAGGGAAGGGAATCTAAAGAAGATACACAAACAAAGGAGGTGAATGTTAAAAGCAGCTAATGAGGGGGAAAAAAAACCCTCCACCTTCCCATCACGGCACTTCAGAACAAGTAGCATTGCCAAGCACTAAGAACCTGGGGATTAAAGAGACAATTTAGGAAGACTTGATGTGGGGAATGGAAATCTCCTGGAAGACATTAAAAGAACACAGAAGATCAGCGCACATATTTGGGGAAAAGAAGAAAAACCTAGAAAAAATATATATGCATGTATATGGGCAACTTTGCAAGGACTAACAGAAAAGCTATTTGGAAATAATCAGGCACGTTTATTTCCTATAAGGGAAATTTAAATTTGAAAGGAAATTGAAACATGCACAAAGCGGTTTCATTATCAAAAAAGATGTACGTTCAAAGGGACTTACTGAAAAAGCAAACCTGTTTGTTTACAAACCTTTTTATTTAAAACCAATCCTCTTAGAAACACCAAGAAGTACTCAAATAAAATATCCACTTCACTGACTTGTTTTTCTTGCTTTGGAAGTGCTATGTGTTGCTTTTGAAATTATTTTCTTTCCCCCCCCCAGTGCTACACTTCATCCTCTTCAGCGGCGGGGTTTGGTTCACAGCACGCCCAGGCTGCCCGGGCTGTAGGCAGGCAGCTCTGCCGAGGTGGTCTTCACACAGAAGCTGGCTCGGGGACTGCACGGGCGTGCACGGGCATCCCGTGGGGCTCCCCACCGCCTCGTGCCCTGGGACGGGGTTTCTCTTCCCTTTCTTCTCCAGGGCTGCCAAAAAAAGTGATGCACGTGCCCCTTTACTCCTTTGGAGAGAGATTTGGGGAAGCTGAGGCAGATCGTAAAGACCAGGATTTTCTCCCTAGAGAGAAATCCTCTCTCAGAGACGCGTGTCACTCGCAGGAATGTGGCAGAGGTCTGGGACCAGACCATAGACCAAGAATTCTGGTTTGAAAAATGGATGGGTAAGAAGTAATTACAGGGCCACAAAGATCACTGGAAATAAACAATAAGTCAGGATGTTCAAAAGGGCACTATGACTGAGATCAGCCACAGCAAGGACAATAAAATCAGCCCCTGAGATTGTTGCTATTTAAAGAAATGTTTCATATGGAAATGAACAGCCCATAGAGGGATGAGCTGGGTGCACAACACACATAACGCTAAAATTGCCTGGCATTTATCCCCAGCACAGCACACAGAGGCTGCGGGGATCACAAAATATATCGCGGGGGTTAAGAAAACTCAAGGGGCTAAAAGGATTCAAAGAGCACTTAAGCCAGGGTAGACACTCCCCCCAGTGCTGCAAGAAATGGGTGGTAATTAAAGTCTTTCCGGTCAGTTAAGTTGCATTCGACCATTCAAGGGGAGACAAACTTTTAGCATGGGTCTCGCACTTCCTGCCTTTTGCATTAAAAAAGTCAACTCATAAACAGAAATTATCCTGAACTGCTCCAGGCTGAACTGAGGCTGCGGTGGACATTCGACAACCCGTCCCTTGAAAAGAGCTGCACCACTGAGATGTCCTGGACAAACATCGGGGCTGTGAAGCCCCACGTCGATAAGGACCCTTAGAGGAGACCGCGCTGTTGTTCCTGCGGTAGTTTGGTTCTTCATCAGTCACATGAGGGATGGTAATTTTTGGTACTTTGAGGCTCTCCAGTAGAGCCATGTTAACAGGTCATGGAGAGGAGAGGAGATGCACGGAGCCCCAGCTTCACCCCTGGGTCAAGCATCATGTCTCAGGGTGAGGAAAATTATAATTTTTCAAGCTGTTCACCCCTCTTACCGCAGTTTTGTGAGCCATCCTTGCTTGTGCAGGGCTGAGCTAGACCAAAAGATAAGATCAGGATCATTCAAAGGGCAGAAGGATGCAGTTTGCTTCAGATGGTGCAGGCTTGGACTGCAGTCAAGGAACTGAATTTTCTGCAGAGATTAACAAGCTCCACAGGTGCAGGGGAAGAACAGGTTCTTCGAACACAGGAGGAGAAAAACACACAGTATGGAAAAGTGCCCACCGCCCGATGCGCTACTGAATCTGTTAAACAACTGCCAGTGGGTTTTCTGGAAGGAGGTCAGGAGAAGCAAAGGTGTGGAAAGAGAGGAAGCAGCAGCCGCCGATGTCCCACAGGAAGGGAACGCTGGCCAGCGCTAGGAGATACGATCTGATCCTTTGTGTATTTCACAAGTTGCCTTGTTGGAATCAAAGGCCGTAGAAAACCAGTTTGCAAAATAATGCTGGTGACAGAGCAGCACCACCCCATGTCAGGGCTGTTTCACAGAGTGGGGCTAATTCACCTTTTGTCCGCCTAATAGTACTGCAAAAACTGAATCTTTCCGATCAGAGAGGCTGAGTTACTTCATGCTACAAACCCTTCGCAGGCAGCCTGACAACAGAACCGGCTCTGCAAAGCATTACCGAGTTGCAATGAGCCTCAGACGGCACTTCCCAAAGCCTTGCTACCCCGCGGAGAATGAAGACTGTGGTGGGGAAATACCAGCTTCTCGGGGAAGGGGCGTAAATAGCTTCAAGGGACTAAGTGGGTATGGCAGCAAAAGCAATGCGATAATAAGAAGGAAGAGCTGCTGAGATTATCGGTTCCTGGCATTATATTCCCAAAACACTCCTGAAGCCTCACAGCTTCCATATGGCTCATCAGACACATACAATAACATGATCAGTCAGAACATTCAGTCATATAGAAAGGAAACAAGAAACACAGACACGTCCGCGTGCTCCTGCACATGCGCACACAAAGGTGGAGCTGGGATCTGAAACAAAAGGGACGGGAGCAAATTCTGCGTTCGAGTCAGCCTCCTCCAGGCTTCCTGTTCACAAGTTCACTGTGAACATCAAACCTTTGGAGAGACGGTTCACGTGTTGCTTCCACACGGGACGCAGATCCCAGCGAGCCACCAGACCCTCCGGTGAGGCACGTCTACGTAGATGACCCATTTGTGGGTGCAACGGAGACGTTGTGCAAACCCAATCCCCTGGGTGCATTTTGCAGATCTGTATTGCTGATCTCTAGTTACCACCTTACTCTTCCACAGAGGTGCAGCTCCATGTCGGCCTGCTGGAAATCCTGCCTATAAGCAAACCGGAGAGCAATTCCGCTAGAGAGAGCAAAGCTGTGCTAGAGTGACTGAAAATAGCGGTGGCTCTGTGCAAAGGTGACTGCTGTCACATCCACCTCGGTGACAGCTGAATGGGGCCTCGTCAAAGTCCTCGTCCCTCTGCACTATCAACAGAGCAAGGTTTGAAGAGAGCAGAAGGTGTTCTTAACCCTGCGAGGAAAACGTGGCTCTTCCCTGGAGTTTTCCTAGAAGATGTCCTCGTGTGACAACTCTGGCCCATCCCAGAGCTGCCAGAGTCATGGTCTCCGCTGACTGCAGCATTTTCTTTTCAGTTTGAGGAAGAATCAGGCCTGTAGTGAGCTCCAGAAGAACTTCTCAGTCATGGCTTGTAACCATGAAAACTCCTTCCCCAGCCTACTGAGGCTTAAATAGATGCAGTTTCAGTTTCTGTGATTCTTTTCCAAGACTGATAAGCCAGCATCCGTATTACTTGTTTCTCAGTCATCTGGTCTCCAGTTTTGAGAAACTATTTCAGTTCTACAAACCTGGCCTGCCATCTTTTTCCTTCTATGAGGCTTTCGAAAGAAAAAAGGATGAATCACGCTTTTTTTTAATTACTTTTCCAAGTGGGGGCTCCTTCACACAGTTACTTACTTCTAGCATCCACTGCACCATTCCTTCTTGGGCACCTGCAGTTTCTTTGATGCTTTCTCTTTCCTCACCGAGGGGCTTGTTTATTTTTATTTTTTTATAAGCAAAGCCTGATTCTTGGTTTTCTTGTTAAAATCCCTCAACCAAGCTCCTTGAGGAGTAAAGTAGGCATACAGAAAGTTAATGAGAAATTCTCCCTCTACCCCTGAGGACTGAAGAGGGGATAATTTAGGTAATATTCGGAACCAGCTCTGACCCTTTTAAGACTCTCCGGCATCACTGCGGGAGGAGGAGGATCCAACTGTCCTACATTTTCCTTGTGGATGCTACCACTGCTAATAGCGCATGGCTTTTCTTCCACGGCTCTCCCGACAGGTCTAAGCAGAGCGGGTGGAGCAGAAGCTGCAGTGCTGAGCACACAGCCCCGTGCCGGTACCCGGGCAGCGCTGGGACTGCCTGTGTGGTTACAGGCTCCTGGTAATAAGTGCTAATTTCCATCACTTCCCTACATTGGACACCCAGAAAGCTGATGACTAGTTATTGCACCTTCCGCTGGATGCGATCATCTCATAATATCCTAATTAGCCGGATCAGCTTTCCTCTTCATCACGAGCAGCAACTCAACGTCTTCTCCCTCTGCCCAGGACGGGCTCTCCCCCCGCTCCGCTCTGCCACGCTTCACCCTGGGAAGCGTTTTGTGATACTTTGGATCCCTTGTAAACCGTATTCTTCGATTTGGGCAGTCTTTCAACTCCATGAAAGTTACACGTTGTTTTCATTTCTTCTCAAGTACCTCAGGTCAAAGAAAGACCTGTGTCAGTGGCTTTAAAAGCCTAATAAAGTCTTTCATCCATAGACCTGCTTGCTGGCGCAAAGTCAGGGAAAACAAACTAAGTCATCGAGTGTTGTTCAAACTGTCAGATCCTTTTCAGCATGCTCTTCCTGCCAGCCTGTTCGTGTGCGTTTGGGGGCTGGGATGGGGAGGAAGGGAAGGAAAAAAAAAAAATAAAAAAAATCCTGATGGCAGAAAGCCCATGGAACAACTGGCACCTTTCCAAAGCAGCCTCCCCCCGGCCCCCAGCCCGCCTTCGTGGGCACAGGCGTCTGCCAATCTGTTCTGCACACACACACACCGCACAACACAAGCAACAAAATGACTTTCCAACAACTTTGCTCACAAGTGCCACTCTACTCCGAGTTTGGCACCTTGCGCTTTCTCCTCACCCCCGCCTCTCCAGGCTTTGCCTCCCAACACGCTGGACAGGTTCCAGTGTTTAAAAGCCCATTTAACCACTCCCTTTTGTTTAGAAATGCTAAGCCTTGATCTGATTTTATCAGCCCTGCCGTGCCAAGAGGAGGAGGATGCTGAGGGTTTCTGAGGATCCTGCAATGAGCTGAAAAGCTCCAGGAGCCCTTCAAGCTTCAAGAAGGGCTTTGCCCGCTTTGCAGCAGCCCTCGTGCTATTGAGAAGCCCCAGAAGGAGAACGTGTACCATTCATGGGACCACACAGGATGGCTTCCACTCTTGCTTTTGTGCACGTTTCTCCCTTTAAAAACTTCATTACTGGCATGTTTAGGAGCTGAAAGTCGGTGCTATGCTTGGCTGGCACTGTCTTTTGATGGTTAAATAGTTCTTTACACTCTTTGCCTTGTTCAGTGCTGCTATGCCCAGGAAAAGCAGAGCGGCAGAGGAGGGAGGCAAAGAGGCAAGAACAGGACCTCTGCTCTGATTGACAATTGTAATCTTCCTGGGTATTGTTAGGAGACATCCTTCTGCACTTGATAAACCCAGCATGATTACACGAAATATATCCTTTTAAAATATATTTCTCTTTTCCATAAAGCAGGTGAAGCCAACTGCATTTAGAGCTAATTTCAATTCCTTTGTACAGTGCAGCATTTGGATGCCCTCTTAAGGATGCTAGGTTTGAAAGTTTGCCTTATCAACATCCTTTTCTCATAACCCCAGACAAGCTCTTAACGTTAGTGATAGAAAGGACTAGGTAGATTACAAGTCAGACAGAGCCATAGAGCTCTGGAGTAACAGGAGACCCTTCCCAGAAATATACCTCCCTTTCCCACATGATTATTTCTTTCAGGCAGATTGGAGAGGAAGAATACACCGGCTCAGCCAGTTACTGTATGTGGAAAGATGTAACCAAACGTTGACCACCAAGATCACCAGCCATGGGAAAAGGCATTTTGGTCCTATCCTTCATATCCATCATCCCACCAGTTCTGTGCTGCTGAACTGGGGGAAGAATTTAAACATTCATATAGCTGCTATAAATTTGAATGAATAAGAATAGTTTCTCATCTATGGCAATTTACACCAATCAAGGCTCTACCTTCATGTATCCGGCAATCTGGAGGAAAGAGTCTGCCTCCTGCTAGGCAGTTACCGACACATTTTTAACTTTCCTACACTGGCTCTGCCCTCCTCTGCTTTTTATTTCCCACCAAAGAGAAAACATAAAGGAAGTAATGATGAACAGCCAGCCGTGGTCAACAGAAGAAGTAGCACGATCGAGAGAGCTCCTATCTAAAGGTTCACACAGAAACAGAGCCTTACTGGCATCGAGAATAGCATAGCCTGCAACAATGTCACTGAAAAACAAATTACACACAGACACTAGCCAAGCAACTTTCTTCGGTCCAAACCAGTCAGATATTTTTGATATCCTGCAGCTTCGGGGAGGATAACAGGCAGTTGAGTGCTAGTGCTGAAGATCACGTTAGCCCTACCGGATTATTCAGGTCATGCTAAACAGCAAATTCAGTGGATTAAAAGAGTCCTCATTCCTGCTGTGCGGTTTTAACAGTCTGCAAGTTACACAGAGAGGCTGAGGATGCTATGTACGTTGCATGTCTTGTGTAGCACTTTATAGCCAGACAAGCTCAGCAAGGGGCATCTGCCTTCCTAAAAATTACCATTGACCCATTCCTGTTTAGGAACATTGAGAAACCAATGGACTCGCCCAGCGGCTATGTGAAAATCTCTTTGCCAAGCCATGCAGAACTCACTTTTGTGTCTGCAGTGTATTGGCATTGTATTACCATGACAAAACCAAATTACCACCATTGAGGGCAGCCTTTGCTAATACAACAGTCCTTCTATAGTAATATACTCATGTGCACAAATGATAGCACAATGGAGTGGATGTGTAAGTGCTATAGGATCTCTGTGGTAGCAGTGAACAGTTTTTCAGCTTCTTTCTTGTCTTAACCGAGTCATTCTCCGTGCAGGCGTTAGTAGAAAGTTCAGCGGTGCAAAGCACGCCTAACATCAGTGCAATCCCATCATCTTACTATTCCTGCAATTGCTACGGAGCAAAGGCAGGACGGCGCCGGTTGTCATTGCAAAACATTTTGGGGGGTTCTGCTGTGTCAAGCACTAGCCTTGCTCTCATTACGGATCAGTGAAATCATAGGTGTTCCTGTACAATGACCAAAATCAATGTGGTACCAACGCGACTAATGCTGAAACCACCCACAGTAATTAAGGCTGTATTTCAGATGTCAATTAAAAAAGGCTTTTGTAATCATTACAAATGAAGATGTTGTATTGCCTGGGAAAGGAGGTCCTGGGACAGGTAGAAAGAGAAGCACCCAGCTTTCTGACCCACTGCTACCGCACACGTGCCAACCCCCATGTGCTGAGACCTGCCCAGCCCACAACAGAGCCAAAGCTCCCCAGAAACGTCGTGTTGGTGGTCATCGTTCCATGGCTCATTCGAAAAAACCCAAATCCTTCAATGGGTAAGTGAGCAAATAGCAAATAAATGAACTGGTGGTGTTTCTGCTTGATTTTTCAAAATACCTACTGCTGACGTAGACAACCGAGGCAGTTCCCTTCCCTTCAGGGGGAGCAGTGATGGGGTCTCCCCTCTCCCCCACTGCCCATGCTGGAAAACTCGTAGGAATTAAATATAGTTAAGACTTCTACCCCTGTCAAAACTGGTAGAAATTAGCTGACAGGCTTGAAAAGTATTACGGAAACTGATAGACAGACACACCTACATGCTGCTTGGGATGGCACAGAACTGCTTTCCTGAGAAAAACTAGGCTAAAAATGAAAACGGTCAGTCCCTGAGCAGGTCAGGACGTGGATATGAGCTTGTTGGTAGCAGGCTGACAGATTCCTTGTGGAGGCAGACAGCTCTCCCGAGATTCAATGAGCAATGTAAGAGAGAAGGATTTGGTTTAGAGTAAAACGCTAAACCATGCATGAGGGTTTAGGAGGACAATTCTTCCTAAGACTAACCTCGATCAGCAGTTTCACAGAGTAGCTTTGACCTCGCAATCAGCACGTTACGGACTCAAGTCCCACACCTGCACCCAAAGGTCCAAACTAGAAGCTGAAGCAGTTACTTTTCCACCCATAATTATCATCTTACTGGAGTGTAAAGTCAGGATACAACAAAACTAAAAGACACCCTAAGAAAGTCATCAACAAATCTAACATTACTTTTAGCTGATACAACGACAGTGCAGCGTGCCACGGTAACAATTTGACAAAGGTTTTTTCACAAAAGTTCGCAGACATTCCTGGGTATTTTTTCAGCTAAGAAAAATCGCCAGGAGCTCCCACAAAGGACTTCTCGAGGGTAGGAGACAGCAAAGCTGAACATCCATCACCAGCAGATCAGGGAGCAGATGGAAAAACCACGGTAAGAGGTTGCACCGAGTTTGCTGTTTCTTTAAGTCGCTGATGGATTCGCACATGATGCAACTAGACACAACACAGCACTTGCATCTTCCTGCATCAGTGATTTTGCAGACATAGATCTTCCCACCCTCCTCTTCCCCCTTCCAAGGCCCAGACATATTTTTTGTCTGCAACTGGATACAATCACGTTCTGCATACAAGCCCAGCAAAACAAAACATCCCATTTTCAGTTCACAGAGCTGCCATGGCAGAAATAAATATTATTTTGTTTGTTGGGGTTTTCTTTCTGGTTGCTGCAGTTGTTTTCCAAAATCATTGTTCTGCAGAACAATTTAACAAAACACGTTCTTCCTGATTCAAGACTTTACAGCTAGCTGCGTAATGGCTGGGTTCTCATTGAAAAAGCCAACCCTTCCAAGCCAAAACCCAAACTTCTCTGAAATCTCAACCTCTAGACAACTTCGTAAATCAGTAAATCTACGACAAGCACTGGGCCTCCTTCCAATTTCAGCAGGAAGCCACCAAACACAAGATCTCTGCAGCGCTGCCACGGTTTGCAAGCAGAAGATAACACCCTGGGTTTTGCCTCTCTGCTCGGAGCATGCCATGGCTGAGGGAAGGCAGCTGGGCACAGACTAACCCGTTCCTTATTCGCAGTCTGGACTGTGTTTGCAACTGATATCAGCATCACTCAGGAGGCATGGTAGCAACTGCCCATCTGGCTGATGCCCCCAGGAGTTTAGGATAAATCATCCTGCAGCGCAATGGCCTCGCATCGACCACCGTGGCCGTGTTGTGTTTTGAGAAGCACGTTGCTTGACGTTGCTGAATCAAGTCAGGGGATGAGCCCTCCTTGGAAGAGAAACCTGCTCAAGTTTGGGCTTTATGATCCTGACATGGACTCACCAAGCTCAAGCACCTGTAAAGGAGCCTGAACTCCGTTTGCAGGGGGCAGCTTCAGGAATTAGCATCTGTTTTTTCTTTCTCCCTCCCTTCTCACTTCAATTGCCTGATCTGGTGGTAATTTTCCTCTCCCCGGTGCCTCCCTCCCCATCCTTTCCTTCTCTCTTCCCACCCTGTCAGCCAACGACAAAAATAGAGATGCGAAAAGACACAATTGCATAAAAGAAGGGATTTTTCCATCTTTAATCGCAGAGGGAGATTGGTTTGCACACCGCCTCACTGCAAAAGCATCGCAGGTTAGGCAGGTAAGATTTGGAGGGAGGCTGTGTGATGCATCGAGCCGAGCCTGCCCCTTGACCTCCAGCTCCCTGCCTGCTCTGCCTTCAGCTTTATTGAAGGCACCGGGCGTGAAACGGTACCAGCGATGATGCTTCGCGCTTTTCTAAGCTGCCTTTGTGCGGAAGGAGCAGTCACATCAAATCTGCACCCTGCACGGTGTGCTTACCTTTAACGGGCGTACCTGGGGAGGAATATTTCCCTGGCTTTGTATCACTAATAAAAAAAAGTATGTTTCTATGCAGACACTGGCTCTGTGGCTCAGCAGATACAACACTGTCATACTCCAAGGTTAGAATCCATTTAAAGGAACCTGAGTTACTGACAACTTAAGAACAAAGAAAAAAATTAATCAATATTTACCTTGGATTTTGGCTGGTTGGGCTTGGGGGTTTCTTTTTCCCCAGCCGGGACGGCTTCACTGGGCTTCTTGTAGCTAGAGGGAAAAAAGAGAAAAAATATTGTAAGAACAAATCAAAAGAAGAAATTACATCAGCATGCCATTTTTAAAAAGCTCTACTCATTTTAAGGTTTATTTTGATTTTTGCTTAGTATTACAGCTGATCAGATTAAACTTTGCAAAAAAATATTCATCATAGGTATATCCTCATTTTTGTTGGAAAACATTAGTGCTCTGATCTCGATTTGCTTGAAGTGTCGTTCCTCTCCTTCCAGCTGCTTCTGTCCTTCCTCACCATTTGCCACATTCGAAACGGAGGCTGATCCCAGAACTGCTCTGGGACATCTCATTATATTCCCCCGGCAGTTTATCACCAAACTCAGTGTATTTTTCTGCTCCCCAACTGGACAATAAAAACCACACGAGGTTAACAAGAGATGAATTTCCAGGTACCATCAGCACGACTTTCAGGACGATCGCTCGTACAAATCAGGGCAATCTCCTCCAGTTCCACCAGCACTGTGGCAAACTAGACTCTTTCCGAAGGCGAGCAAGGAGCAGAGTTGGGTCCTCCGAGCAGCACGCGCTGCTGTCCCTTGTGAGCGGGTGCTCATCGACTTTTATTTCTCCTCTGCGCTGATTTCCAAGCTGAAGGGTCCTGTCCTTCACCTCCATGCATCCTATGGTCATTTGTACCAGCACAAACTACGTTCAAACTGAAGGAAAGCACCGAGAGAAGATACCAAGCCCATGGCACTACCAGCCTAAGGGACAGCGTCACAATACTCAGTGCTTGATTGTACATTCCCCATATAAAATTAATTGATCATGTTTTTTCAACGGACCACCTACAGCCCTCAAATTTTAACCAGATGGAAGCAGAGAGACTCCATTCAGAGATTTGAATCAACAAAATATGATCACAAAAATAAAATTATGCCCATTATGATTTTTTTTAAAATGAATACTACTCAGTAGGGCTACATAAATGATTTTCTCTGGAGTACTTTGGTCTGGACTTCTTAAATACATTTAAGAGGTTTCCCAAAACAACTTTTTTTAGAAAGGTTGATTTATCAAGATTAAAAATTTCCCCTGGAAATTCACTGTCAATATTTTTTTAAGCTACTTTTTTTCCTCACTCCCTCCCCAGGAGCTCTTTGTCTCACATCAGTGCTCTGCCACTCTCAGATCCTATGGCTCCTTCTGCCTCGATGCTTCGTGGGATAAAATGATCTTTACCAGCGACTCTGATAGAGCTGATTTAAAGCGGCCTTTCTCGATTCATGCATTTCACAATTCTTCTCTCTCTTCTCCGCTCTTGCAGCTATAACTACTGGTGGATTTCATTTTAATAAAAAAAAAAAAACACCCAAACAAAACCAAAACCCAAACCACAAACCAAAAAAACCCCCTAACAGGCATCCTAAAACCCTCTCCCCCCACAATCTCCATCTCTCCCTGCCAGAAATGACCCCCAGTGATCTGTGCTCAGGACGGCAGCGGGGCTGCCCGAGCCAGATGGGAGCTGCTGAAGACCTGAGATCAAGGCACCAGCCTTCAATTTTGACATTTGGTCGTGGGTGGCAGATTTCTTCCTTTCACACTTAAAAATGTTGAAAACCACAGTAGTTCTGTTTGACGGGGAATCGGAGGCTGATTAACCTTATCTTGTTATGTGCAGATGCAGATGTTGAGAAACAATTTCCCACCCACGTTGGTCAGAACTGGTCTTCGGACCGTTAGCCAACGCACAATACGCCATCCCGAGCCCTAAACCCTCCATATGCTGCACAGACCCCTACTGGGGTTTTGGTGCCATTCAGTACGTGGGAACCAAGGGAAAAACAAAGTTTGCTCCTTCCTCTGCTGCCCTACAACTGCTCTGGAAACCAGCCCTGAACATCCCTAGATTTTTAGCATCATTGCAAAACATTTTCCTCATGGGCCAAAAAAAGGAGCCCACTCTGCCATGCCGGGCTGCCGGGCCAGCAGGACCTGTGCTGGTACAGAGGGCAGGAGCGAGGAAACTCGCCCCTTTTTCGTGTTTGAAATAAGGAGGATCCTTCTTCATGTGCTTTTATTAAACCATGTGCCTGCACTGTGAGCTCAAAATGACACTTTTGAATAATTTAAGATAACGATAATAGAAACATTAAAAAAACTCTCATAGAGACCAAACCGATTCCTCTCACAGCTTCTGAATTAGAGCAGAAGTGGCTACAAGCGAAAAACTATCTTAAGAGCTATTAAAAAAAAAGCACGCTAGAAGGGAATATTAGGAAATTACTAATGCTTTTTTGAAAGCACCTATTGCTTAATCTTCTGCAGTATTATTTCTGGATTCCTGTGCAGCTTTCATCTTTACCCTGAGTGGTTTACAGGACACCTCGCACACTCGCAGCCGAGTCCAAAGAGGACGGGCTGTTTTTGCGCATTTTCCCCTGCAGCTGTTTTGTGCCATTGGAGACGATGCCTCACTAGGTCAGGACTTCATTTTATTTTTTTTGTTTGTTTGTTTAAGGGATGAGCTTTATTTACAAGACAACATTAACCATTTGGATTTCCCAGCTCCAAAATTCCTTGCAGGCATTCTGAATATATTAGGATTTTTTTTTTTTTTTCCTTTTAAATTCTATTTTTAAAGGTAGGAATGCTGGGTCTGACACAGCTGCAGACTTTGCTGCTTTTTCATGGTTTGCTTTCAGGAAGACAGAAAAGCAAGCTACTCCTAAAACATCGGGATGAGGACATCATCTTTTCCCCAGCAACATCTGGAATATTAACAGACTGGAGCGGGTTGGAGTCGCGTTGGCTGAACCAATCTCCGGCAGGAGCCTCCCCCCCTCGCAAGAAGGGAAAAGCAGCCGCGAACGTGAGGAGCAGCAGACGCACTCACCGCTGCGTGACTCCAGTTTCATGCCTGCACTTCTCCATTGATTTATGGGGCAGCTCGTTTCCAGACCCACCTCCTTCAGGAGGAGGAACTTCAACTCGATGTGAATAATAGGGTCCTATATCTCTTAAAGCAGTCCCTGCTTCTTTCCAGGGTGAGGGGGGGGTGGAATTATGGCAAAGAGAAATATTTCTCCTCGCTTTGGATGGGTCTGGAAAAGAACCGCACAGCCGGAGAGATGCCGCATTTTGCTTTTTTTTTTTTTCTCCCCCCCAAAAAAAAAAAAAATATATAGAAAAAAAGATGTAAAGCCCATAACCCAAAACACAGCTCAAGACGACAAGGAGGAGATCCCACAACCCACTCCCGTTGTTAAAGTCGCACAATAGAAGACACGCACGCCTTCCGCCCATTCAATCTCTCCCTTACATCTATATATCTATATACACATGCCCCACAAAGGCATATTTTCTACGTTAAGCCTATGGATTACTGGCTCAGGCCCTTACAAAAAAAAAAATTAAAAAAAAATGTTGCCAAGGCAACGAGCCAGGGGTTGCTATGGCATCTTGGAGCCGAGCAGCTGGGCCAATCCCCGCTCCCTGCGAGCTGGGAAGGCGCAAAGCCTCTAAATTTAATGTCAGTGCGGAGAGGAAGGGAAGCTGTTGAGGCATGCATGATGCTGAGCGTGCGCTTGCTAAATGCGGACAACATGGCCCCCATGATTAGGACCAGCACACTAATGAATATTCATTGGGCTGATTAAAGCAAAGTCAATTAACTACTTGACTGCTTGATTTTTTGCTGGATTTTAGTAATCTCTTTTAACCATTTTGCCACTGGGGATGCTCTTGTTCTCCCCTTCATCTCCCTCTTTCCTCCTCTATATTTCCTTACACTGGCAATTAGGGTTTAGATTTTTTTTTTTCCTTGTCTTTATGCTTTTTACTGACAATAACCCATCCTACTCAGATTTTACGGCTCGCTTTATTTCACCAGTAAATCATGTTCTTGTAGGGTCACTGTCTTCCGCTACAGTTGTAGGTAAGCCAGAAGGTCATAGATTTCCATCAAGTTTTTAAATCTCACGTGCAATTTAATTCCAAATCCACGGCTAAGCAATAATGCTGATTTTCTACTTCACAGTGGGATCCCCCCCCATCACCACAGCCCTTTGTTTTATAACACAGAGAGTTGCTGTGAGCCAGGTCAAGGGCTGCGGAATATTTTTTTATTCTGATTTGTAAGATCAGGATTCCTTCAGACGGACGACTCAGACCGAATGTTCTAGGAAACCTAAAGGGATCCTAAAATAAAACAACAATTCATTAAAAATGGTTTTCAATTTAGAGAGATGTCTTTCTCCCAGTGCAGTAGTGATGTAATAAGACTGCGAAGAGGACTGCATATTTTATAAAGATCATTTTTCAGAATGTGCCTGCAAACTAAAACATGTGATTAAATTAAAAATAAATGAAAAATTGTTGGCCAAAAAAAATCCACGTTTGTGAATTCAGCCCTTACAACCTAAACTGGGAAAATACATTCATTTTCATCATGTTCTTTGGCTTGTTTTGAAAACTCTCTTTCAGGGTCTTGTATTATGTATACAGAACTGTTTCAGGGAAAGATGCATTTACACGATAGTTATGACTCTCCTGGAGGGAAGTTATTAAGAGTTGTAAGTAATATATCTGATGGGTAGAGTGGAAAAGCTGAACACAATCACCCAGCATTTGGGCTCGTGTCTGTCTTTGTCAGCAATCGAAGTAAAAAGGTGCAGAAAAAGGCAGAGTCTACAGCGGGGTAGGGACAACACTGACTTCCAATATTGTCCGTGCAATTCAGCTACTTGCAAGCAAAAAAAAAAAAAGGGGGGAAAAAGTAGTAGAAGAGGAGCAAAGTGAGACAGAGCACAACTGAGTGGGGAAAGTTTGCATTATTTTTAACTGCGAACTAAAAAATAATTCATTTCCACTATATAAACTCTATACACATACAGATTTCTCTACGATTTTGCTGGATAATGCACATATTTATGTGTTTTTATACATATGTAGTAATAAAAACAGGTAGTTGCTTTTCCAGCATGCCACTAAAACGTGGAAAGCAGGGAATGACAATGCTTTCCTGTGCAAGTTGTATTCTGGGAGCACTACAAGCAATTTCTGTGCAAACTCGCTGTGTGTACATCATCCCCCTATTAACGCCGTTATCCCAACTTTTCATCTTTTCATTTGCGACCAAACATTTAGCACCTCTTTGGGCTCTATGAGTTGTTTGGGTTTCACCCCGCGTGGGCTAACACTGCCGGAAGGATGAAATCGCAGGCACGATTTGGTGTGCGCGTCCCCGGATTGCCGAGATGCCGCCCTTCTTTTCAGGGCTTTACGTTTCTGCCATCAAAATCAGAAATCTGCATAGCGACACTGAGCTCCACGGGGTAACACATTTCATTTACCCAAATCTGAAGAAAACCACAACAAATAATTACCTATTTACAAACTAAAAGAACAACAAAAGAAAAGGAAGGAGAACGTGGTAAGCTGCCACATTGAATCAAAAGAAATATATATTGGGGGCTCTCTTTCAAAATAATACATTTTAATCTATGTGCACTGGAAATCTCTTCACAGGGGGCAATATGCAAACATAGATGTACACACACAAAGAAAAGTAGAATAATTCCATTCTTACCAAAAATTTAGAGAATTGGATTCAAATTTTAACTGGGTCACAAATGAAACACAGTCAGCAACCTACAGTACAGGGAAAAAAAGAAAAAAAAAAAAAAAAAGACAAAAACCCACCCCAGTGCCATGCAACTCAGCAGTCTGCAATTCCTGGTCATGAGAGGCCACAGCATTAGCCAGGCAGGGTGTTGCAGGTCCGGATTAAGACGCATTAACAAATTCATATGGAGGAAGCTTGCCCAGCACCTGCCCACAATTTGCCAATTCTCTTCGTCTCCCTTCCATGTGAATCAAATTCTCTTTTCTACTTGGAGAAGGATTTTTTTTTTTTTTTTACATAATGTTATTCTGGGTAAAATTTGCATCCCTGAGCTGTGAAAAGCATTTTAGCTCAAAACCTACACAAGAGTAAGAACTACACGATTATTGTGCTTATATTGTGAATGATACCGGGATAAAAAACGCTCAGAGACGTGTGCATGCGTGTGCATGCATACACACACGCGCAGATAAATGACAGTAAACAGCATCTATCCTGGTTCTAAGATACATGGCAAATTCTATAAACTATTAAAAAAAAAAATCACAAAAATACAAACCCGGAATCTACGTCTGCACAATGGAAAATATTCTGGCCGCAAACCCATTGCAGGAGCAGTAAATTCAGGGTTAAGTTTCTGGATTTCTGTCTGATACTCTCAGCCTTTCATCATGTCTCTATGAATTTTTATTCCTGCACTCTGGGGTAAATTAAGGCTGATGGTGTCAATACGGAGTTTTGAGCCCTATTTCAACATTTCTTATGTTTTGCCTGTTTAATTCAGACCCTTTAAGTTCGATTTTTCAACAATTTAGGAGGAGGGCTCGGGGCTTTCTAATATGCTTTTGAAATGCCTTATTTTCCAGGAGGCTATTTCCCACCTAACTCCCCCCCAAGTCGTCCTGTGGACGTTTTGTCGAAGCAGTAGCCATTTTCCCAGGCAGAATAAATTCCTCGCTGTTAACTTCTAGCGACCCGATGGCTGATCAACCCCCCTCCAAATCGCCAAGAGCAGGAGCACCCCAAAGCTGCGGAGATCCTGAACTTTTGCATCTGTCTGCTCTTGAAAAACAAACCCCCAAAACCCTTCAGGAAAAGCCTGATGCGTTTGAGATTAAAAACGTGATGTGCTTGGGATTAAAGCAAAACACGTTTACAGACCTCGCAATGCTAACCAACCAGAAGACTTATCTAATACGCAATAGATGTGATTGCTTGAATAATATTACAGTAGACGCCGCATCCCTTCCTCCCTGCATGCGTACCCCTCTATGCATGCACACACATGGTATTTCTAATAGGATCTCTTCTCCCCTCTCTCTCTCCCCCGCTTTCACAATCTGTCGCTCTCCAATCTGCCCACTCTGCTCTATTTTCCCATCCAATATTCCCCCTCTAACACCTTCCCCTCCTCTTCAGCCCCCATCCTTGCTCCTTCCATCTTCCCCCTCCTCCAGGCTCTGTTATCGGCCACGTTAGCCCCAGCGCCGAGGTTCTGGTCTGTGGACATTCAAAGCAGTTAGCAGACTGGTTAAAAAAAAAGGATAGAAAAATTTCTCCCCCTACAACTAGCACTTAAATAACGCAGAAACTAACTAGTTCCTCTAATGATTTGGTGCCTAAAATCAATTTTTCATAGCAATGGACTACATTATTAATACTCAATGTTACTTGGTGCTATTTTATCAGAAACTTTACAAACAAGTTCACTATCGCTATCTCTGCTTTACGGAGGGGGAGAAACAGCAGAGGGAGGAAAAAGGCTCGGTCAGAGCTCCCCAGCAGGCTGGTAGCATAGCCCGAAATAAATTAGGTCTCCTGGGTTCCAGTCCAGTGCTCTACCCATTAGTCTCTGACTAAGAAACAAATGCAGAGAGGCCAGAAAATGCGTAAATTGAAGCAACACTTCACCGTTCCTTGTAGTCTGCAGAATAATTACTAGATGCAGATGTAGCTAGAGATGCCTGAGGCTTTGGTGATCCCAAGGATATATTTATAAGATCTGGCTTTTCCTCCAGACCATCCTGCTGCTCTTCTGCGTTGTAGGAACTATTCACTCTGGCGGCAATTTGGCCCTAACTTGGGAAGTGCAGGACACAACCACGTCTAAGTGGAGCAACTGGTTTAAGGAGTTCAGGGGAAGCATCAGGCTTTATCTAGGCCTGGCAGGATTATGGAAATAAGTATTTAATTTCCCAGAAGAGAACAAGCTTGCGGCCAGCCTGTGTGTGCCTACACATGGACACATACACGCACACATGGGAACATGCCGGAAGCTCCACCACGGCACTCAAGGAGGGGGAGAAATGGGTTTGTGCAGTGGGTAAGATAATAACAGCTCTCATGAAGAGGAGAGAAAGATATAGAAATTCACACTCTTTTAACTTACAGGTCTACCTTGTGGGTGCCCCTTGCTTCCTGCCATGCTGCAGAGCTCACGGGGATGAGGATAGCCCTGACCCCGTGGAGCGGTGGGCATGGCAGCAGCATCGAGTCCCTGCATGGAACGAGGAGATGCAGAGCAAGGACTGATTTAGGATCTAGCGGCACGAGGATCCTAGAATATTATGTGTTCTGCTCCCCTTTCCAAAAGATAAAAGCACCTACGGCTAGGGAAATTAACACTGCCACATACAGAAAGCATTAAAACCAGTAAGAAAATGCCATCCCACAGACCAAGCAAACACTATGTTTAAGAACAGCTTTAAATAGGGGAAAACCACCAAAGCTTAAAAGGGGAAAGCTTTAAATAGGGGAAAAACTTAAAAGTCCAGAAAGCTGAGAGTTAAGTCCCTGTCCCCACTCCAAATTCACATCTGCTACACATTATATTTAGACAGAGCACAACACAGGGTAGCTGATATCACGGACCGTTGCAACGCAATGCCCGTATTACACGGCAAGAGTCAGGAAGGGACTCACAGCTTTCAGTCAGAGACAGACCTGCGCACCACAGAACAAGGAGCTGCTCTAAAAGAGATGTTATCCAGAAGTCTCCTGGTGTGGACCGTGGTTGTGACGATGATTACTCGAGGAATCTCAGCTATTAAAGCTGTTCCTCTGCTTGGATATCTCTTCAGCGCCTGCAGATCAGGCTCTCCAGTACAAGAGAGACCTGGAAATACTGGAGAGAGTTCATCGAAGGACCACAAGGATGATCAATGGACTGGAGCATCTCACATACGAGGAAAGGCTGAGGGAGCCGGGATTGTTTAGCCTGGAGAAGAGCAGGCTCGCGGGAATCTTATCAATGTATATAAATACCTGGAGGGAGAGTGCAAAGCGGACGGAGCCAGGCTCTTTTCAGCGGTGCCCAGTGGCAGGACAAGAGGCATCGGGCACAAACTGAAACACGGGAGGGTCTGTCTGAACATCAGGAAACATTTTTTACTGTGAGGGTGGCTAAGCACTGGCACAGGTTACCCAGGGAGGTTGTGGAGTCTCCATCCTTGGAGACACTAAAAAAAAAAAAAATGTCTGGACATGGTCCTGGACAACTGGTTCTAGGTGGCCCTGCTTGACCAGGGCGGTTGGACCAGATGACCTCCAGAGGTACCTTCCAACCTCAGCCATTCTGTGATTCTATGAAATTTGCTTTTAAAAAAAAAAAATTAATCTTCATTATGAAATTTCAAACAAACATTTTGATGCACACTTTTCAAATATGGCTTTATACACCATCTCTATTACAAAAGCAACAAACAGCTTTCTCAATCTGCAAAATTTCTGGTAAGATGGCTATTCAGATTTCCTCGCGATAGTGGCACTGATGACTCTGAGAAACCTGAACAACCAGACCACCCGGGGACATTTCCTGTTCAAAACTTTGAGGATCAAGCCTACAGCAAAGATTTCTGTGCACATCCAGGCTTCTTTACCAACAGGATAGCCTCCTTGCCTTGGGCAAGTACATCTTCATAGAAGGAATCCAAGAAGAAATCAGCCACTATAAAGGCGTGAAATGTCACAGCAACTTTTAAAAGGGCTCCAAAGCTGAACCCAAGGACTACAGACTTGTAAATATGACTCACATAGCTAGCAAAAAATATTTGCAATTATGTATACACGCACAAATTCCTTAGATCTGTGGTAGATTTGTGAGGTGTGACTAATTCATCCAACACAAAGGTGACACTGTTGTGACACAACACTTGCATCTCTGAAAAGCTTCTGGCCACTTCCACCTCCAAAAGCTCTTACAGAAATGGAACTGTCATGATATAAGAGGGAACACTCCCTCCTAGATTCATAACTGGTTGCAACATGGGAAGCCAAAGACAGGGAGAAAACCCTTTGACAGTGGGTGAAGTTGCCAGTAGATTGTCCTGAGCGTCTTGGGGCTCATCTTGCTCAAGTGACCTGGAAAAGGTCACAAACAGCAGGATGACAAAGTCTGCAGCTGACGAAAAGTTATTTGAGAACCATTCCTTCTAAAAAAAAACAGTTGTAACTTATTTCTAAAAGATCTCGCTATACTGATGACAGAATAATAAAACAATGTCAGTAAGCAGAGATACAGAAAAAGAATAGCTGTATTTGTCAGGAGGCCCCTCCACTGTTGGGCAGAGGGTGCTGGACCAGACGAACCGTCACCATACCTTTTTTGGTAATCCTGATACTTTGCATATTCCATTTGGTTGTTTCAGACCTTTTGCACCACTGCAGGAGCACAAAGTCCATGTTACATCGGACAACCAAGGTCTTCACTTCTAACTTGAAATAGTCAGTGTCCCACAACATTTTACTGGTATCTGCACTCTACAGGATTCTCAGCAATAAATTTTGTAGTCCTTTGGACCTACAATTCTGTGGCGGATGGTATTTCTCCAATACAGGGTGAATGGAAACTTCACACGAGAGCAGACCTGAGGTCAGCTTTGACTCCACAGGTCTGCTGGACAGCCATCAAACACGTTGCTGACAAGTTGGAGGCTAGCAAAAACGCAAGTACAGAAGGATTTTCTTGGTTGTCCTGCATATGTCATGCCCTTGCACATCTCTGTTCTTGTGATTGATGACTACACTCCAAAATGATGATATACTGTACAGCTGAGTCAGTTCTATCTTACAAATCTGTCCAACTTCTGCATGCACACGGTCAGGTACTAAAAGCAGTCTGCCCAGAGATGGTGAGAAGAGTACTTTCCTCAGACCTGTCTGAAAAATCCCCACTCCAGGAGATCCTCAGCAGGGGTTTCTAAATCCCTTAAAACAGGCAAAACCAAAAAGTTTTCCTGCATGAGAGAAGTGACACTGGGAAAGGACAGAAAGAGGAACTCTTTGAAATCAACTTGAAACCAATTCCTGCTCTCTTGGGTTTGGTTGTGAATGACACAACTTTCCTGGGCTAATACAAACGCATTTGAAAATCAGGCTAGGGAGAGTCAAAAGCAGTGCCTCCCGCTTTAAGTAAGGACACAATATTCTTTTTAGTTCCTGGTGTGCATGTGGGCGCCCAAAAAACAGAAGACTTCATGTCCTGCTATCTTGTCCTGACGGTGGGTGCAAGAGGCTGTGCATTTCTCACTCGATACGGCAGCTGACAAGACACCAAGACCCATCTAAAAGCTCCATGCCTCAGTGCGTAGGATGCCCATGTGGAGACCCCAGCTCCAAGGAAGCCCCGAGACGCACCATAAGCCAAATGTGCTCAACTTGCACAGACTTTTCAGAATCAGAGTAGCCCATCTCTGTGCCCCGTCCACCCATGCCAAGTATCTGCCCTTTGATTCCACCCACTCACCCAGCAAATGCTTTGTGCTGCTCAGCACTTGCAGAACATGAAGCCACCTCTGCACTGAGCCAACCCCTTTCAACAAGTGCAACTGGGAGGCGGAAGAAGCACGCGAGCGCACCAGTGCAAACTCGCCGCGGCCCCGGCAGAGCCACGAGCATGCACACCACCTCTCCAGGAACTTGTTTGTATTCTTGGGAGAATGTTGAAAAATATCTCTGACCCCCAAACATTTACCTTTTGATCGGAGGTTTCCAATGTTGCTGTAGTGTATTAAAGCTGAGATGCTCATAAAAAAACCCTTTGTGTCAACATAGTAAATGACTCTAATTAGGCTGGTGGTGCAATGAAAATGCTTAATTCATTCTGATGAGGCAGAAGGAAGAGCTAAAATGTTTATAGACAATGGGTGAACAGGGAGATATAATGCTGAGTGCCAGCTTTAAATGCAAATTACCGCAGAAATCTTTCCCTCTCCACCATCCCATTCCTCCCCCTTCCTCTCTCTCTCTGTCGCCAGCACCACACTGTAATCTCCTAGTGCAGTAATTAGAAGTGAAAGGAGCCACATAGAGGGGCCTCTAAAGGCAACACTAAAGAGAATTACAGAAAAAAATACCTGCCTTTAATAGAAGACAGCACCATTTCCCAAAGTGCACCACCATTGCAGCACTTAGCATGGTGGTAGGATCAGAGAGGTGGTAATTTGGAGGGGTATTACTGAAATGGTATGTAAATTTGTTGCATTCCGCCCCATCTGAACCTGGCTTCATCTATAGTGTCTGTTCACAGGGTTGGGGCCACTTTGCCTTTTGGAAGGAGGCCAGGCCAGCACCGACAAGCAAACATTTTGGGGAAGGCAGCTCTCACGGTGTTTCTTCCCCTCACCAGAAGTATGGAGCTGCAAGCGGACAAGAACTGTAAGCCTGAAAAAAACCTCAGCCTGGAAGTTCCTGAGAGAGAGTAAACATGGAAACCTTGCAAGGTCATCCTTAGAAATGTTTCTCGTCACACTTGCAGTATCCCAGCTTCTTTTAGAAGAGGAGAAATTATACATTTGGCAAGAAAGAAGAGGTGAGAGAATGGAAGAGGACAAAGAAGGAGGGAGAGAAGGTAGCCAGTGTTTGGTTTGCATATAGGGTATGACACTTTTTTCTTTAAATTTTCTCATTTGAAACCTCTGGCATAGCTTTTCTTTGGGAGTTTAAGTGAAGAAACGCTCCTGCTGCCAGCTTGACAGTGTGTCACATTTTAGGATCTCCAATATCAGCATGGACACAGCAGTGCACAGCAGCATACAGACACGTCTTAGAGTTTCACATCTGGAGTCTGAGCTAAAATTGGGTTTTGTTTCATCTTCTGTGAATCAAGTGCTCTCAGTCCTGCTTCAGCGTTGAACAAATCCCCTTTTCCTTCCCACACACAGGCACGCAAATCACCCCAGTACAGCAGAAGGTCAGAAGAGGAGACCAGAAAATCTGTTAGTCCTAGACTACAAGCCAAATGAACTCCTAGTAAAAAGCTGCTGAAATTACATTCTGGATTGAAATCCTTTAAACAAAAAAATATTTTCTTTCCCCTTTGCAGTGGTAGTTGAGTCTGAAGCTTGAGGAGAACAGGCAGGTGAGTGTGCCCCAACGTACACAAGCAGAATAAGGCAGCCCTGGACTTTTGCCACCAGGAGCTGACTGGGGCAGGGGAAAGGGGCAGATATCGGGTAGCATTGTTGTGGGGACTATGAATTTTATCATCTTTCCACTCTAACACGGTTGTGTTCTCAGCGGTCAAGGTCATGCTCACTCTGGGCACATCATTTAACACCGTGCTCACCTTTCTAGGCAAGCCTGGGGACGTGCCCTGCCCTCTTCTGCAGGTGGCCTGACCACAGCAGCCAACTTGGGCTTGCTTTCACTTGAGGGATTTAACACCCTTTAGGAAAGCTGCGGGAGGCTGAGGTGTGCTGCTGGACGTCAGTGGTCAGACCCTGCTGCCAGATCACATTACGTTACCAACTCCCAACCAAGCTGGATTTCCTGACTTAAAATATTTTTATATGCTAAAACCAAAAAGATGATGTTTTTCCCCTCCCTTAAGGCTGATATGTGGGAGGTCCAGCTACATCCCAGAGCCCAGCCTGGGCAGAGCCACATTCCTGCAGAGGTGATGCCACATTTGTGCGGTGCATAAATATAACAGGGCACCCTCCTCTGCACGCCCTCATCTGCGTAAACAGGACCACCGAAGCCCGAGACAAAGCTGGACTTGGAAAAAGGCACGGCTTGCTTGTGCCTGTGATTCATTCCCAAGGCTCGACTCAGCTCATTCATAAAAGATCTCCATCTGACCCGCAGAGCCACCTCAAGCCCCTGGTGTGTAGGTGACGCCGGGCTCTCCTCGAGGATGCCCTTGGGCACAGCACGGCATGCCAACAGCTCCCTCTCCCCCAGCAGCGAGCTGGAGCATCCCACCGTCTCTTTCTCTCTCTCCCTCTCTGTGTTTGCTCAGTGAGACAGAAGCAATACCAGTTTGCAGCACAATAAACCATGTAAAGGAAGCATCAATTAACTAGAATACATGGATATAGTATTTAATTAACTGATAGGCTCACAGTTACCGTATGATGTCATGGAAACCTCGAATCTCCTGGGTGCCGCCTCACACATGCCAACTGGGAATTGGAGCCATCACAAATCCCATGTAAAGTTCGAATCCTGACATTTTTAATTAAAAAAAAAAAAAAAAAGATTCTGACTCTCTTAAGTACCTTTTAATTGACATAAATGTGTGCACATCTTTGGTACTGCAGGAGCCCTGGGTGTGATGACTCTTGCAGAATGGAGGCCAGCGGCATTACTCACCCATTCAAGGCCACTGTCATTAACCATGGCTTTGTGTTAAGGAAGTAGAAGAATGAGCCCACAAGGCTCTAAGGAAATAAAAAGAGGACAAAATCATATTGGATGGGTTTTCAAGGATATAACAAGATAATACATTGCATTTACATTGCCTTTGATTTGAGGACCTCCAAGCACTTTGCAAAATAAAAATGCAAACATTTAAGGCCGATTTCCTGACTCCTCATTCAGCATGAAAGCGTCATTTAAGTCTGTAACTTCTTGTTCAGCACCTTTTAGAGAAGCAACCTGTCCTAGGTCAAATACTAAATAACATAAACCTCCTCAATGTAAAAAGCAAGTGTTATTTTGCAGGTTCTACACCCGAGGAAACTGAGGCAAAGGGAGGTTGGGGCCATTTGTCCCAAAGTCAGTGGCTGTTGAGTGCCAGAGCAAGGAACGGAGCTGAGACGCCCCAGCATGTGCCTGTACCAACTGGTCAGAGCCAGGAGCGGCAGAGAGGGACCAGCGCTCTCACAGTACTGCTGGCAATGCCCAAGCACTGCGAATCGCCTCCGGGATGTGCCCAGAGCTGCCGAGCATCCCTGCTCACACCAGGTTTGTTGGGGCCTCTCGCGCTCCAGCAGCACTAACTCTGCCTCCTCGAATAGCTGCTAAATAATGCAGAGGTCTAGTTTCCCAAGTACCAGGCTGCTGTGGGAGGTATTGAAGTTGAATCTTTGCAGCCCCTAAACAAATACCAACAATCAGCCTCAACACTCCAACAGAAGTAATTTTACTTCTCCAGCTGCAAACATTAATACTTTCATTCCATTTACTGCAAGGTATTTGTTGCCTGATACTAATTTTGTCCCAACAGCTTAAATTACAGGAAAAGTCCTGTATTAAAAACCATTAGGCTGAGACGTATTGTATACCTTCCTTTCGTGCTTTGACAGTAGAACATTAGACTTAAATACACCGAGACAGGTAAGTACAGTATTATTTTCTGTGAATGAAGGTGTGCGCTCGTTATAAGTATCCATTGTCTCTGTTTATGTGTGAATTAGTTTATGGATTGTTCTTGACAGAGCTACAGCGCCCTCCCTTAAGGGCACTGCTGATATATTACCTTTGAAAGAGAATCACAATTTATTCATTCAAACACAGAGCTAAAGATAGATGTGCACTGGAATATTTTGAAATATTGCGTTATATATAAAATGAAATAGGGGAAGCTAAATTACACAGCTATAATTACTTAGAGTTCAGGTGGCATCGTAAATAATCTATTCACAACTCAGTGTTTATTATGTCACCAGAGCAATATAATTAACATGGTATAGATGGGAACTACGCAAGGCAGATGCCTAATATACCCAGATCAAACACACTACGATATACGTATAAAAACACACAAACACATACTATGTCATTCATGAAAATTCATGTGAAAGTGGGAAAAAAAAAAAGAGAAAAAAGCAGCAGTTTGACAATTTGACAGTCTAGAGCACAAGGCTGATGGGGAGCGGCTGAGGGACCTGGGGTTGTTCAGCCTGGAGAAGAGGAGGCCAAGGGAAGACCTTATCGCTCTCTACAACGGCCTGAAAGGAGGCTGTAGCCAGGTGGGGGTCGGTCTCTTCTCCCAGGTAACAAGCCATAGGACAAGAGGAAATGGCCTCAAGTTGCACCAGAGGAGGTTTAGACTGGATATTAGGAAAAATTTCTTCAACCCGAAAGGGTTGTCAAGCATTGGACCAGGCTGCCCGGGGAAGTGGTTGAGTCCCCATCCCTGGGGGTATTTAAAAGATGTGTAGACGTGGCACTTAAGGACATGGTTTAGTGGTGGACTTGGCAGTGCTAGGTTAACGGTTGGACTCTACGATCTTAAAGGACTTTTCCAACCTAAATGATTCTCTGATTCTACAATTCTGAGGCCCCAGCCCTGCTAACAGCACCAGCACCTCTTTGGAATAGTCATAGTTAAATTGATGGGCATGCTTCAGTGTTTGCATTACAGGGGCATAGATGGTTTTGCATTGACTGTGTTCATGCTACCTATGAAATTCTTTGTGCTGCTCTAAAATTGGCTTCCTGGCTGTTTGAAGTGAAATTGTTACAAGGAATAAGAAGTTGCCAATCAAAACCTGGAATCTGCAAGTCATCATCCAGTCCTGCACCACAAACGCATGAGTTCAGATACCCAAACCGAATTGCTTGGAAATTATAAGGTGTTAGGGAAAAAACAAGCAAACAAAAGACTAAGAAAATCAGAGTATATTACAAAGGGAAAAAACCCCAAACGTCAGAAGTCTCAATAGCGTAGTTAAATCTGTAAGAAAGTATTTCCTATTTTACCTAGAAATCACAAAGTTTGTCCAGTCAAGTCTTGTTTCCAAAAACCTCTACTCACACACTAAAACATATATATACACCTTAGCACTGGAGGAAAGTTTTAGAAACAAGTGAATGTGCCTTTCACTGGCTCAAAGAAGGAATGAGATAAGCAGGTGGTAAACTTCCCATTAAAGAAACAGAAAGGTTAGAGGAATAGGTTTTCAAGAGAGTTTGTTTGGGGTATGACAGTGCGAGGGACTGGAAAATAACCTGCTTTTCTCCAAGTCCAAGGTGTCTTTAAGTTTCAGTTGCTTGAATCATGACTATATTTTTAGGGCCTTTGAAAAACAACTGGATTGGTGTTACTCCATTTCTGACTCACTCCTTCCCTTCCCATAACATTTTGCTGGTTGCCATTTCCCTATTATTTTTCCCAATTTTGTTTCTGCAGCAGGGAAAGCAAAGGGAGGAAATAGAGTGGGGAGCAAACTCCCACCAGTCCCCCCAAATCAGAGGTGAGAGAGTCAGAAATCAGATTTTTTCCCTCTACACGTTCTGCTTTTCACTGCTGTGATCACTATTTGTGGAGAGTTTCTTACACATTTCTCCATTGAAAAGAGTCCCGACAAAATATACCAGCAGAGCAGCTCTATACATTTGCTCTTTTACTGCTTTCTTGGTCAAATCTGTTTACTTTAAAAGCAAGAGGACTTTTCTGCCAGCCACCAGCTCTCGACTACTATTAAAAACCCCTCTCCAGATTTAATCATACCCTCCGAATAGAAACCGGAGCAAGCCCCAGAGGGTGCGTCCTTCGAAGGGCTGCAGCCCAGCCTCCCGCAGCACCAACTTCAGCCCGAGATTTGAATACATGATTTATACCGAAGACTGGAAGATGCCCGAAGAGGTCGGGCAAAAAAAAAAATCATCATTCCAGCCAGCTTCAATGAAGTCACAACTTCCTTTTTCCTGCAGTCGAATTGCAGGTACAAACGATGTCCTTAAAGAGTTTTGGCTCAGCACTGAGCTTGTTCTGGTCCTGCCTCGTCGCCTCGCAGCAGAGGTGCGAGCAGGCTGGCTCTCTGCCACTGCCAGGGAGAAGATTCAGGAGGTTAGACACAGAGCAGAGGCAAGTGCTGTGTCTTTTATTAAACAGCATCTGCCCTTCTTCTGGATATATTACTTTATGCCAAGTGGTGTGGATGATTTTTTTTTTTTTTAAGAATATTTAACGTCATATAAAAAGAAAAATGGTCCCTTAAATTATTTGTGGCGTGTCCTCTGCGCTGTGGAGGAACAAAGCTCACTCTCCCAATGTGCCACACCAGAGTTCGGGAGCAGTGGTGACAGTCAGGAAAGAAATTATGGTCCCTGGGGAGAGATCTGCTAGGGTCCTGCAGAACAAGATAAAATATTTGAGTGTTGGGGTTTTTTTTTTTTTCCTTCCTTTTTCTCCATAGGGGTAGCAGAGATGAAAGATGCAAACCCATTTCCCAGGGACCAAGACCCCACCAAAACACCTTCCCCTCCTGGAAGACAGACTTGGGTTTGCAGAGGGAAGTTAATAATCTGCTTTTGTTTCCATGATGCTCTTTTCTCTGTTCCCAAGAAATTTTGCAGTGTGAACAGAAATTCTCCAAAGGTTAAACACAAACTCTGGAAAAGGCAAAAGAAAGCAGCACACTGGGTTCCCTTCCCCTTGGGCCCTCGTGATTTTTTTTTTTTTTTCCTTTGAGCATGAGGTCTTTGGGGCACGCTTCACGACTGACATGATTCATGAACACTTGCAGAGGGCACTCCAGCCAGGTGTCACCAGGGAAGCTGATCAGCCTCATGTTTTTAAATGCCTTTCACTGGCTGCTCCCTGGGGGCCAGGCTGAGCTCAGGACTCAGTTGGTGGTCACAGCTGGAGTGCGATGGAGAAGGTTTGGGTTATTTCTCTAGAACCTGCTCTCAAGGACCAAACCCCTCGCAAGCTGTCATTCCTAAGCCCAGCACCGAAAATTGGTACAAACCCTGCGTGTCTGTACCAAAACAGTAACTGTGAGGTTTCCAGCGCTGGGGCACACATGCTGAACAGTTCCACCATAATTTTAGGTCTTCTACCCTCCATGAGACAACCTCTTTCAAACTTGCCCAATTTCTCCCTCCAGACAAAGAAGCATCAGGGGGTAAAATCCTGCACCCTCAGACACCCATCCACAACACACACCGTTGAAGAGAAAGGGCAGAGCCATTCAGGACCTGCGTTCTGCCCCGTGCCGGGCTGGCTGGCTGGGTGCCCACTCTCCCCCAGCAGCTCTCTGGCCACCTTAGCATGGTGCTGGGCTGGAGCCAAAAAACCCCGCCGAGAGCTGCAGCAGAGGATGTATCAGCCGAGCACATCAGCTTCGGCACCGAGCTGTACAAATGCAACTGTGCAGCTGAGAGTCCTGAACTGGCTTTGTCCGGGCAGCTCAGAGCACTTGCAAAAAAAAAAAAAAAAAAAAAAAAAAAAAACCATGTACTTGCTCGGGTGAGCACCTTCTTGTGCGCTGGCCACCATCGCTTCAGCATCTTTAAAGTGAAGAGCAGCGTGCAAGTGCAGCCACATCATCTTGGAGACAGGAGCCAGCCTGATCCAAAGTCCTATCCAAAGCAAGAGTAGCTTTTCTGTAGGCTCAGTCGTGCTTTGGATCTGGGTTGTAACTCCTGCACCACCACGATCTTTAGTATTGTCCTTTCATTTGCAAAGTCTTTTCTCCCTTGTCAGCCAGAACTGCCCAGAACAATTCAAAGAGGTAAATTATTTAAAGTGCTGTTCCTGCCTCAAAATCCACTATGGCTTATCCACGGACTTCAACGCAAGTACATGGAGGATTGCCTTTAGGAGTCAGCAAGATTCAAGAGTGACCACCCCAGAGGGACAAAGTCTGGCTGATGGAAAGCACCAAAGGTTCATTAACTACAGTAGTGCCATAGTAATTAATACTAGCTAAAAATCATCATCTTTTTAAACAAATTCTGCGAGCAGATAGATGCCTTCAACGTTAGGTTCTTCATCTTGAATCACACTTAGCTTTAATACAGAACAAGGTGATAAACAGAGGGTTGATCGCCAGCACCAACGCTGCTCCCACCCACCCACCAAGTTACCCCGCTTCTTGCAGGCTGCTGCAAATTGTATTCAGCACCACCTTGGCAGCAGGGGCAAGAAAACCCAAAGTAGGCTGGAGGAAAAACATTTGTGTCTCCAGGTGAAAAGGTTAAAAGCTACAGGCAGGTTTGCTGACCCCCCAAAGCAAGCACAAGCAGCTACACAGCATCTCTGGTCTCAGCCTGCTTCAACTCCAACAGCACTTTTTTTTTTTCCCAAGCCCCCAAACAAAATCCCTCATCGAGGGACTGATTTCTCTGAAAATTAGCACATCAGCAAACTGCACATCCCACTTTCTGGTAAGAAGATTTCAAAGGCGGCTGCAGTTCCCCCCTTTCTGCTGCAGGGAAGTAGAACTAATTACACCGCAGTTTTGAAGCACCACTGGGCCAGTTTTGCCCCCTGGGCTCCCACCGAGGCAGTCACAACACATCGGACAGTCTCTCTGCTACCAGAGCAGCAAGGCACTCTGGATGGAGCAACAACAGCAGTAATAGATTTGATCTTATTATATTCATTTAGAAAGATGTTTATGGCAGGCTGACATGAATTTCAATGCAAGCCTCGCTCTCTTCCCGTAGCATCTGCAGCTCCCAGAACCTGCAAGGGGAGGCAAACATACTGTTCTTTAAAAATTGAAGATGTAGGTCAAAATGAAAAAATTGTTACTAGAGCCCCGCGTTATCTGAGCTCTTTACAGTTTCACAGAGGTGTTCTGGTGTCTCAGCTCTCTTAAAAATAAGGGCTAACAATAAAGCCTGGTATTTGTGCATGGCTCATGAAGCCTCTTACAATGCTACGGAGATAGAACAATCTCCATTTCACAAAGGACCCAGATCCTCAAATCTATGCAAGTATTTAGGCATTTACTTCGCAAGACCAGTGAGCTCGAGTACTCGAATAGCTGCAAGGCTATCAAGACTGAAATAGCGAGGAGTCGAACCAGAAACATTCCCCATCAGGCAGCAAACCAAAAGCCTGATCCCCAAACACTGCCCAGGGTCTCCCAGGCCCCAGCCCTCCCCTATCACCCTTAGCTATTGCCAGTTCCCGTCACGGCAGCAGTTCAGATCAAGGCTAATTGTATTTGAATCTACAGGGTACCAATTTTCCAGCAAAGGGGTTTTAATCTAACATGCAGATCTCTTGTCTACATTCACATCACCCCAGAGACCCATAACATAGGTCATTTGTGCATACACAATCTCGGTAATAGGATGCACAATTTTAAAATGGCTAAATCTGTAGAGAAGAAAAAAATGTTATTACAGGAGGAAAAAGAAAAGATTAGCTCACAGGCTGAGATCATGTTTGCCAAGTTTCCACCCAGAGAATTATTCCAGTACCGAATTCTATGCTACCAAAATAACGGGTTTATACAGCAGGCATTGTGCCAGCTTTTTGGCTATAATTATAGTGTTTTCCTCTCTCAAGTTCTTTATTGATATCTGGAATTTTTTTAAAAAAGGAGGAGGTGGAGAAGTGATTTTATACGTTCAACAAACTACAGCAACACTTGATGCAGTTAAAAACCAGGAAGTTTTAACAACCTGCCAGCCTCCAACTTCACAGGAAATGTCAGTGCCACTATCAGACTTTAGAGGAACCCCAGGGATCCATTACTGCGGTTTGAAGATGTCCCTGCACTTCCCTTTTAAGTAAACGCCGGAGCTGCTTGCTTCATTCGGTTGCTGCTGTGCTGCACAATATTCCTTTGAGGAGATGCTTTGCAGTGACAAAATAACTGCTGACAATGTGAATAGTGACTTCATTTTAATTTTGTTTTACATTTTCTTTGGTATGTTTTGATCCTAAAAATCTTTAGAGTGCACTTTTTTTATGATAATAAAGCAACTATTTATACAGTACCACAGAGTCATTTCGTTGCTTCTCCCCCACCCTTTTCCATTTTTCCCCCCATCCAAAGGGAGCGGGTTATGAAGGTATGACACATCCTCAGCGCGGTTTCAATAAAGAAAAGAAGTGGAAGGGAAGAGAAGCACCCTAGAAAGAATGTAGAGATCAGCAGTGACACAAAATAGGGCAACACTTTTTTTTTGCAAGCTATAAAAACAAACATTGAAGAATGTGATATCAACATGACTGTTAGGGAATCAAGCCCTTGCGACAGTCATCTCTTGTGGAAGATGCTAGTTTCCCATCCCATCTCCATCCCAAAAGGGCAGCTGACAGCAGTAAGTCCCAGTTCAGGAAGCCCTCTTATTCAGGGATGCCTTTGACTGAAGTCTTAATAAATTCCCCGAATCCAGGACATCATTATTACTTCTAAAGAACACGGCTTTTTCATCATCTTTTATAATTCTGGGAAACTTCTCCAGCCACCACCACCACCAAAATTAAAATTCCATCAGCCCCGAACCCAGGAACAATTAGCCCAGCCGAGTGATTCCCGATAGTCTTCCACATATAATAACCAATATCCAATATACCTCAACATTGTGAAGATCTCTGTAAATGAAGCGACATCTCTTGCTGGACAAAGCCTGGAAATGTTATCCTTCGGTGATAGGAATCCTAAGGGGACAACTATTCTGCCTCGTTCGAAAGCTTACTTAATTGTTCCAGTTGCTGGAAATTTTAAACAATTTCCCCAGTCACTATGCCAAGTTGTGTTAAGCTCTTTGTCTGGCTGATATGCCAACCAAAGGCACAGGGAGATAAGGAGAGCTGTGGGAATTACACAAACTGACTTACACAGCGAGACTTCCCTCGCCCAAGCTCCTTCCTTCAGCTTTGCCACTACTTTTACTACTTATTATTATTGTCACATAACTGAAGCTAGCAGCTCTTTCACCTCCAGTGCCTTGGCTACACTTACACTAGAAGGACTCTAAAAACAGAACCCCGCATTTAACACCTTTTTTGTTCATCTCCCTTCTAAATTTGCTTTATTTTCCAGTAAAACTGTATATATTTATCCTATTTATGTCAGTATTCCAACAGCAGAGTGGGCGTGCCAAAGGACATAGATTTATCTGCTGCATCTGCACTTATTTTCCCAGGTCAGATTTTCAGTGGTGACAATGGTGGGAAGAATCTGATTTTCAAGAACAAGTCAAGCCATAACTGAAACCAATCCTCTGGATTTTTGAGCAGATGGAAATAGTTTGTGCTCCTATGATTCCCAAACAGCACAACAGGTTCTCAGCAAGACGCTGCCCCTGGCTAGATAAACCAAAGGTCCCATGTTGCTAACATTAAGAAAATAAGTTATTTGATGGCATTTATTCCTAGAAATTGTACCTTCTTGCAAAGTATGCCTTTACTGAGCAAAAAACCACTCCTTTCCCAACTCAACCATCTTTGCTGCCATCTGCCTAGACAAAAAGTTGGTGAAACCCTTTTCAAAGGTATCTCCTCCCAGGATCAAACTACCATGCAAAGGCCAGAGCATTTAGTAAAGGGTTGTATCTCTATAGCTCTCAGGTGCAAAGGTTGATCTGTATTGGATTTCAGAAAGGCTAAATCTTCTCCAAGAAGCAGTCATAAGAATTGTTACATTTAGTCATCTGTTGGGGGTTTTGCACCTTTCAATGGACCTTTCCCTTTAGATCAATGAGCAGGTCATTAGCAATGTAGTGCGGGATCCTTGGGAGGAATTGATCTCAGATATGAAATAGGGTTGCATAACTTACAAGCCTTCCTGGAGCTGGGAGAAGCCAGTGTGTCCTCTCAGACCTCTCCCTCCGCTCCCATGCACAGTTATTTATAAGCACGGTCACACCACCCATTTTGCACCCAAATGATAGAGAAGCTGGTCCTTGGCAGATGAACTCCCCCTCTAGTTTTGACAGTATGAAGTTGCCAAAGAGTTTAACTTCAAGCACAAAACAAACCAACAAGCCAGCTCTTTTCTCCTCATTTGACCTCCTGATGGATTGCCTTTGCACACCATGTGGCTTTAGTTTCATCCCAAACCTTCATGTGAATGTTTATATTTGTTTCAACATCACTGAAATAGAAGCATCCAGTTTCCTGGTACTTTTTAAACATCACTTCTTTGTGTAAAGCCAGCTTAACTCTGAAGACAAACCTCAAGAGAGACCTTCAAAATGGCACGAACTTGGGCCACTTCAGCACTGATAATATTCCTAAAGGTTTGAAAGGCCAATATCATTTCAATATTATGTTCTGTTTTTCAATATTATGTTCTGTTATGTTCTAGCTACACACTGTGACAAGAATATTTTCTTCTCTATATCCCTTTTTCCCCCCATTATAACAATACCAGGATACAGAATCAGAGAATCATTTAAGTTGGAAAAGACCTTTAAGATCATCGAGTCCAACCGTTAACCTACCACTGCCAAGGCCACCACTACATCATGTCCCTAAGTGCCACATCTGCATGTCTTAAATAGCCCCAGGGATGGGGACTCAACCACTTCCCTGGGCAGCCTGGTCCAGTGCTTGACAACCCTTTCAGTGAAGTAAAATTTCCTAATATCCAGTCTAAACCTCCTCTGGCACAGCTTGAGGCCATTTCCTCTCATCCTATCACTTGTTACCTGGGAGAAGAGACCGACCCCACCTCTCTACAACCTCCTTTCAGGCAGTTGTAGAGAGCGATGAGGTCTCCCCTCAGCCTCCTTCTCTCCAGGCTGAACAACCCCAGGTCCCTCAGCCGCTCCCCATCAGCCTTGTGCTCCAGACCCTTCCCCAGCTCCGTTGCCCTTCTCTGGACACGCTCCAGCCCCTCAATGTCTCTCTTGTAGTGGGGGGGCCCAAAACTGAACACAGCATTCGAGGTGCGGCCTCACCAGTGCCGAGTACAGGGGCACGATCACTGCCCTGCTCCTGCTGGCCACACTATTGCTGATACAAGCCAGGATGCCATTGGCCTTCTCGGCCACCCGGGCACACTGCTGGCTCAGAAGCATGCAAACAGGAGGTGTCTTCTCTCTAAAGTCTCTTTTTCCTTTCTCCTCCAAGAAGAAAGCCAACAGGAGCCAGGAATGACCAGAACAAATCGCTCTGCACTCTGCTAGTTCAAGCTTATCACTAAGTTAAAAATCAGAATTGGTGTCATGAGGGGTACCAGCCCACAAGCGTTTCTCCTCCAGCAAAATGATTTCGTAGGACTTCCTGATTTCCTATCACTTTAAAATGCTTTCAAGACCAAAAATTTTTTTTAAACTCTTTGGCGGCAACAACTGAAACATATCAGTTAAAAATATTTGAATTGTACCTTGAAAAACCCCATAACACTTTTTGCAAAAGCTTTTTTTAAAATTTTTTTCTCTTTTCCAGGAAGTACGAAGAACATTGTGTGCAGGTACTCATTCCACTGAAGAAAAGACATTTTCATTTCAAAAATCCCTAAAATGCTCTCTTTAGGAATCAGTTTTAAAAACAAACTGATTTTTTTTCCTTTTTTTATTTTAGGGTGACATCAGCAGTGACTGAGCAGGGCTAGCAGGACCTGCCCTGACAGCTCCCAGCTATACATGAAGCGGGGCGTGCGTCTTCCATAGCAGATTCAGTAGACAGGACCACAGCGTCCTTAGCTCTGCCCACTTCAGCAGAGCTACGGTGCTTTACAGCTGCAAACTTGGCCCATAGTCCCTACTCCCAGCCACTTAAAGGTCTGATTTGTCCCCTCCTTAAAGGTCTGATTTGTCCCCTCCTTAATAAGTGGCCTCCCGTAGCGAAGAGCCCCACTGGTTTCACTGGCGCCATCCAGCCCCGAAACATCCGTAGCGTGAGCCTCCTCCGTGCCCCCTGCAAGGTTTTTCCTGCGAATCAGTAACGCTCATCTCCCGACCTTAAACCGATTTCATGGTAGGATGGAGGCAACCGACGGTCTCTGACATTGGCCTCCAATACGCTGTCACAAGCTTTGCCACTTCAGCAAGATGGGTGCTTGCCAGCAGGAGCAGGCGGCTCAGGATGCAGCCTGTATTCTTCCTTGAAAAAAAAATATATTAGTTTTAAATGCAAGTCGCAGCTTATAAATGCCAAGAAATTCCTCTTGCCACATGAATGTTTCCAGAATGCTCTGCTGAATTAAATGGATTCAGCTTGCTTTCAGATCCACACATACAAAGAGACAGCTTGATAAATACATTTAGGGGTGCAGACAGCCCCGGTCAGTGGACAATTAAGGATGGGAAGACGACCGTGCCCGGGTAGCTTCAGATCCAGAGCACAAATTATTCCTGCTAGAGAATTCTATTAGTAATATTTGCATCTTGCTAATAGAAATCCAATTACTCAGAATGACTCTGAGCACATTATCCATTTTTAGCAAAATTTGCCTTATTCTGCAAACAGATTTTTGCTTCATCGTCACTTTACTTTTGTTCCCGCGGTCCTCTGGGATGCAGCATCCTTCAAGGACATGTCAGAGGAGCATGCTATCCCGTCATCCTCTCGCTTTGAGGCCTAGCAGCTGAATCACCCCCAGCCCTATTTTCTTTTGCAGTGTTAGATTAGCGAGAGGGCTTATGACCTGCCATCTGTCACTGCAGTCTGCTGACTGTGAGTCTCTGCTCTCTCCGCAACATTGCTGAGGAGGTGGAAGGCTTTGGGGGGGAGGAGGGCGGGGGAAAGAGCCTTTTCATCCTGCTGCTGCTCCTTGCTCCAAAGCCATCCCTTAAAGCCGTAGCGTGCAAGCCCAACGGAGGATGCACCGGTCTCACCAGGGAGGAGAGACACCCACCAAGGACTTTTTGTTCTAAAGCAGCGACATTTGCCGTCCGGGGACTTTCGCGGCATGACGACGAATCTAGTGGTACCTCGGAGGCAGCCTGCTCCGAACCTGCGGCTCCCGCATGCTGTTTGATCACACCTGCTGAAGCTTTCCCAGCCTTGCCAGGGAGAGCCAGGCAATGTGACCATGCATCTGGCTTCCTGGCAAGGAGAGGGCTGCCTCTGGCCCCGCGCCAGCCCAGTCCATCTCCTCCTGAAAATAGTGCACCATTTAAAAAAAAAAAAAAAAAAGCTGCATGCACCCCCGCTTGCACAGACCCAGAGGACAGCTTTGTCACCCACCATGGATAGGAGACCCACGGACGGTGCTACGGGACCGGGAACCAGCTCGCAGGGTTTGGGGAGAAAGCAATGCATCGACTGCTGAATTTTCCTGCTCGATTTAAAGTAATCTGGTTGCAAAGCTTCTGCCCTGAAGGAATTAACTTTTCATTGCAGCAAGGAATCATAAGACAGCAACTCTCCTTGAAAGCTGAGGGAAGGAGTGTTCCCACCTCCTGTTGGTTTGCTTGAAAAAAAAAAAAAAAAAAAAAAATCTTTGCATAACTTCTCCAGTATTTTCCACTGAGTCTCAGTATAATTGTACCAGAACCTACCGGCTCCATCCCCGCTACAGCAGATGGGACTTTTTCAGATCAACTTACTTCTTTCTTAAAAATAAGACAATGTACAACAATGTGAGCAAACACCAAATCAGTCCAGTTGTGGTACCAGACTTCTCCCCACAGCAGATCCTTCAACCTCCTGTTCCTGAGACGGTTTCTACTTAAACACCTGGCCTATTTCAATGCCCAAAGTTGAGCTCCCAGTTCCTCTGCTGGGATGTGCTCTCAGGTCATTTCCCCCCAGCCTCTGGCAAGTGACCACTATTGCCATAAAACCACAACACGTAAGGAAGAAACAGCAGCCTGAGCATAAAAGACCTGACTTGGGACCTTGTGTGTCATCAGCAAGAGTGAACCTGCCCGTGCATCAAGCCCTGGCGCTTGGGGAGGAGCAGCCCTCCAAACTGGCCTCCAGATAGACCCGAATGGCGTCTGAAGGCAAGGGATCTGTCAGCATTGGGCTGCTTACATCCTCCTACGCCATCTGAGGAGTCTCCAGAGACGTGTTTCTCTGGCTGAGAAAGAAGAAAGGACTCAGGAACCAAAGGAAAGGAGCAAGTTAAATTCTTTCTCCAACCTGACATCCCCTGGGACTGTTTCAGCACAAGCCAGTTCCACTTTGGAGATCCAAGTAGTCTCAGCCAGACTCCTAGTAACCGGCATCACGGAAATTAACGGGGTGTGGGGGGTAAGCTGCCACCTTGCCAAAGCGTTTCTTTATACGGGGGCCCTCTGTACCCACAGGTAAGTATGAAAATAAGTCTTGCACATCATGGTCAGATGCCACGTCCTCCCATCCCTTTCCAAGCAGTGATCCATCCAGCAGATGGTATTGTTGACAAGGAGCCTGTGGAACTGGCACTGCCAGTCCTGCGTTCCCCGTGGTGGTCCATGACCTCACCGCAGAGCTGTGTTCTGGATGTTGCTAGGCACATGTGGGTAGTCTGATGTTAGCAAGCAGATATTTCTAGAAATAAGATTATATCACCTCCTAACTGATACCAGCAGTAAGTCCCACCAAGCTAGGGCTATCTTGCCCCTGGATGCCCCCATCCATGCCCTCTTTCAGCATATTTTGTCTGGATGGAGTATGAAGATTTTGACCACGTGGGCACCCAGAAACCCCAGACAAGTGGCCCCTGTGTCACACACAGATCATCTCAGCACATTTGGGTTTGCTGCAAGTGGTCAAGCTATTTTTGCAGCATATGTGCAGCAGGCCTAACACAGCTTGAAAAATCACTGTACATGTGTTACACCGTGTATATGCACATATTTCTGTACAAGAAACCTCAATCAGGAGCATGACACCTTTTATCATAAGACAGCAGGACCCAAACATCCAACACCGCTCTGAAGCCATGCGTACAATTTGCGTGCACAGACACAGCAAGAGTGTGCACAGGCATAAAATGAACCGAGCTGCATTATCCCCTCCAGCAACTCTGCATTCAGGGATGCTGCAAAAATACAATAGCAAAAGAGGACAAAGGACAAGGATGCGGGTTGTAGAATTTAGCATCAAAGCAGAAGCTGTTCAACTTCAGTTTTTCTAAGACAGCCTGGCCTCTTGCAATGCAAGGAGCACACAAGAAATACCATGCAGAGCTGCCACTGAACAACCTGCTGCAAGCGATGCAGACTAGACCCGTGCACATGCTGTAGGACTCACTAAGGTACCTTGGATTTACCATTTTGGGACCCAGCCAGCCTATTTCAAACTCCTGGAACTGCAATTGCACTCAGGTATGTGATGAGGCAAAGCTGCAGACAGAAAACAGGTTTCCAGCAAGAGCCCAAGCTTTTTTGCCTGCCGAACATAAGGATCATGTGAACCCTTCCACATGGAAATGAATTGGTGAGACTTGCTGGGGGGCAAGCCTGGAGGGGCAAAGACCCTCTTCCTCTCCTCGAGGGCCCATTACAACCCATTAAACCATACCAGCTCCTCTTTGCACCAAAACCATGGGAGAAAGCAGCGCCCAGGTTTTCTTGTGGATGTTTTGCAGCATGAACCATGTACGTCAAATTCTTATGCATTAGACATGCAGAGAAGCTAAAAAGTCGTTTGGAAATAAGGAAGTGTGTAAGTTACTCTAGCTTGAGGGCTCTAGTAATTTATGCACCGAGAATTTATACAGGTCATGTACCTATTTACTTTGCTGTGCTCTAAAAAAATGCACAGTTACCTTAGCAACTTTAACATTGCAAGAGAGTACAGAGCTTTCTTAAAGAGATATTGTCAAGAGCGGTCAGCCTGACCAGCCATTCCCTTGCTTTCCTGTGTGCTACATCTGCATTCACATGCATTTTTTTGCCCCTCAGATCAAATATATGTTTTGTTATTTTAACAATGAACAACCCATCTCGGAACTCATTGACATCATCTAACAGTAAACAACAATAAGCCTACCATGCACAAGAATGAGAAAATGTCATCAAAAAATAGACGGAATTTACTCATTTCATCATCCTGACATGTTCTGAAAGCTTAAAATAGTTCTTCAATTTGTGGAAATTGCCTAGACTCTATAAAAACATAAAGCATGCTAGTTACACCTTGGGGGCTTTCAGATTTTAAAAAAACATTGTAGAAGAAATCTAATAAGCTGACTAGGCAATAAGCACCCAACCTCTCAAATTTGTTTTAGTTTATTCTCCTCTCTCTCCAGGATTTTCCTCTAGATTTGTTCATGGAGTGTTTTTCCCAAAGCCAAATTAAAACAGATTCTTAGAAAAGGCTCCCCAGTACCCAAAATGCAGAAGTAACTCTTCAGAAGAGAAACACCTTCTCTGCCCATCACGAGAGGTCTGATTTGATACCCGGCTGAGACAGCGAGGTCCTACCGAATCCGTTACCAACCTTTTGTCAGCCCTGTGAAATACGTGCAAAAAAATCTCACAAACTAAGGAAAAGTGTCTGATAAGTTCCCCAAGCTCACAGTCACAGAGCAGGACGGTGAAGCGTAGAGTCGGGATGCGGAGGAGAGCACGGCCACGCGCTCAGGGAAACAGGCAGCCCTCGCCTTTCTGAATCCAGTGCCCAAAACAAGGACTGACTGATCCCAAGCGCACCCGACACCCGCACAGTTTTCAGTGGGGCTTCAAAAACACAAGCTTGCCACCCCAGACAACTCAAGGTACGCTTCGTTAGCTACCAAAAATCCTCCCACTTCTGCTGTTAAAAGCAGAGTAAAGCAATGACAGGACACACCGCAAACCAGGGAGGGACTGTGCTACAGAAAACAACGACGATTTTGTTACAAAACCCTTAAGGCCACAATCAGAAATGGCCCAGAAACGCTGCACTGTGGCACTGCTGGAATTCTGGCCCTTCTCTTCCTCCCTACCCACATCTGCAAGTCATTGCAAGCTACAAAGCACACAATGAAATATCTTTTTCTCCATACCTACATAACCACCATCCAGCTTTCAGAAAAAACAAAAAAAAAATTAATGATTTCTCTCCCAAACAACTCTGATTTTGCAAATCTTAGAGAGCACACAATAGATTTAAACAACAGCTTTTTTTTTTTTTTAAACAGCTATAAACGTGATATATTTTCTGCAGCATCCTGTGAATATAGGAGGTGCCTCTTTTCTGCACACAAAGGTTGTGCGTGTTGAGCTGGAGCCGGGAGAGCAGGGAGGAAAGCTATAAACCTCCTGTTTTCTGGGCAACCACTTTATTCCTACATTACCAAAAAAAGAGTCAAATTGTGGCTCTTTTCAATCACAGGGACAAAAAAAGACTTAGAGAAGCAAGATGTTGACTCTCCCTGATGAATAGTATATGCCTCCAATCAAATCCTAGAGCAGTAGGCCCATACTTTTATATTGTAGATGGGTTGTGCCTGAGAATTAGGAGAAATATCTACCACAAAGCGCTTTTTTTTGCATTTCTGACTGTCCCTTTTCCTGATAAGCATAGCACAACTTCAGGGCTTCATTTCAGGAAAAGATGTGGGTGGAAGTGGATCTCAGAAATCACCTCCGTAAGCAGCGTGAGTAGACTCCCTCCAAAGCAATAGGGCTGGGCTGGGAATTCATTACTCTTTCCTCTTGCCCTTACAGTTAAACACAACCAAACCTCAGTGATTTTCTTTTAATATTGCACCCAATTGTCCCATCCACATCCTATTGCCGAGACTGTTGAGAACAATCTCGGCAACAGCATCCGAAGGGCTTGTAACGTGCTCTGCATCTGCAGACAGGGAGCAACGGTGGCAGCAGGGCAAGGAGCAAATACCCTGTTAACACCCTTCCTTCACATCACACCCCCATGGAAACCAACGGAGAGGCTGCACAGAAGATAATGCAACTTTAAGCCATACCGGCTGTTGCAAGGAAACCTCTCCTCTACATCCAACTTACAGACGTGCCGGCAGATCGGCACCGAGGAGCGAGGTCCCCGGGTTTCAGAGCCTCCTACACAAACAGCACGGCTACCGTCTCACGCAGCATCCCGCCTGCCTTTCCTACCGAGGCAGGAGCCTCGTACCCTCCCTTCTCCCACTGCCCTGGAGCAGAAGGAGTCTGGGAGAAGAGAGGAGGATGGGGAGAGGGTGGTTTGCGCAGAGCCGCTCCGCTCCCCATCCTCCACCCCTCGTCCTTCCCTGCAAGCTTTTCTCCATAGAAGGAAGCAATCTGCCTCCTGTGCCCAGGTACCGCAGGCAGCGTGCCACTTTGCCAACGCACTGTCAGATCTGTGCCGCGTCAGAACGAGCCTCACCACATTAATTCAACTTGGTGGATTAAAAAAAAAAATAAAAGAGGGAAGGCAGGACAAGGCATAGCAGATGGCTGAGGACAGATACTGCATCCCATTCTTTCTTGCTCTGCAAGAAAACAGCTTCACTCTCTGCTGTTTATCATGCTACTCCTAGCTTTTTTCTTTTTATCTAAAAAAATGCAGAAATTGGTGTCCAAATACCCAAGGCTTCCATGTTTTTGTTGCCTCTGTTGAAATTTTGTGGATTTCCATCCCTGTTGCAGTTCTTCAGGCCACATGGCACAATGAGGGTGCGATTGCTATGAGATAATCACACCCTTGGGGTGTTATTAAGCACAAGGCTATGCCTCATGCCTCTCGCTCTCCAGGGATGTGATTATATCATGATAACCAAACTCCCCAGAGACACCTTATTGCAATTATGACATTTCTTTCAGGTTTATGTATGAATACATTATTCAAGGAAATTACTTTGATCACCAGAAACTTCCACTTAGTGTTCAAATACTTAAACTGGATGGTTTACAGAGATGAAGTTCCTTCCTTACAGTGTTTGACAGGGAGAGAAACGGGGCTTTGAATCTGAGCAGAGCAGTACCAGGGCCTGATCACCAACATACAGATACATTCCCTCTTATTTAGGATGGCAGTTTTTCAAATAACCAAAACAGTCCACATATTCAATCCATATTTTGGCTACTCCAATGCCTGGAGAACTAGTCCAGCAAACCATTTCTCTAAAAACCACTTTAAGATAAAAAGTATTAAAGATGGAGCTATTACCTTTTGGCTTCATAAGCACAAAGACCCTGGTGGTTCAAGAACCAGAAAGAAGAAGCGACAGCTCCTCTTACTGACCTCATAAACTTGGCTACACCACTGAACTTGAGTGGTCCCACCTGCATGAGGCACCCAAGAGGTTCCAATGACCTCCAGTGGCTGTTTGCAATGACTGGCCCAAATGCTCCAGCAAAACTCGTTAGTTAAACGTGTCCACCTGCCTCCCTTGGTTACGGACATCCCTGTAGCAGCAGGAGCTGCTCGTACAGCTGGTTTTCTACTGCCATTGTGGTGCAAGAAAAACCAGATCTACAATACTGAAGGGTTAAATAGTTGAGGGGCCAGAACTGACTCTATAGATTAGTGGTGGGGCAAAATCAAGGTCACACAGAAGATAGGTCACATGAAAGGCCATCTCAGTGCCGCAGATGGGTAGCGTTAGCTGATAAAAGGTGTGGCCAGAAGGTCTCCAAAGCCCATAAGGATTCTTCAGGGACCAACTGAATTAAAACAGAGAAGTAGAAATAACACCTGCATCCCAATAGCAACGAATATTCCCTAGAGACCTATGGACTTAGCAAGAGGGTACCGTGTATCTGTTCCTGTGTTTGTGTTCCTGACCTTGGCTAAGTGTTTATGAAATACATATTGGTTATTGATCACTCTCCCTGTTCCTCACCAGAGAGAACCCAACAGTTAAAAGCTTAGGTCTAGTGTCAGAGAAACACAGAAAACACACACATGAAAGAGGACACAGTCTAAGTGCTTAGCAGAAGAGATCAGAAAATGTACATCAAAAACTCAGTGGGATCATCCATAGGCTTTTTTTCATGGTTTCTGTACAGCTGGGCTATGTTCCCCATAGAGAGAGAGCATGCCAGCCGGGGGGAAAGCAAAGCCGCTCTTCCTAGTGCCCAGCAACACTTCATGCTCCCTGCTCATAACCGCCCTGCTATCATTGCTTCTTTGAAAGCCAGCAAAAGCCAAATGTCTACGCCACCTTATCCTGAAACAAACATCAGTCCAAGGGGAACAAAGAGCATGTACGTAGATTTTTATGCTCCCTTTCAAATTAAAATAAAAAGGGTTGTGCCAGAAAAAAGAAGTGCTAATTAAACAAATTCTGGCAGTTTGGTTATGTATTTTGTTTTTTAAAAAGTCCTGAACGGGATGGGAAATGTAACAGGAGCTCGGTGTGCACAGTACAGCTGAACAACCTACAGTGAACGTCCCCTCTCTGAGTACTCAGTTAATACCTTAATAATGTTACTCCTCCTCTTGTGACCAGCAGTCAAAGAAGAAACCTCAGCATCACTCCATATTTCCTATGCCAAGCCCGTCTTTCCTATGCAAAGTTTTAGTCCCTGATCACCTGTCTTGTAAACATAATCGCATCCTGTCATGAGCTTTGATCTCTAAAATAGAGATCACCTCTAAAATTGCCAGTGCTTGGGGGCCTTTAACCAGCTAACACGCACTGTAGCAGAGCTTCCTTGCAGAATGGTTTAAAAAAGCAGGTATTAGGCTGTGGTGGGCTGTAAGGTAGTTCAACCTTTGACCTGGGCCTTGCAATCAAGCTTTAGGAAACAGCATATCTATGAAGCTCCTGACGCCCTTGTTCACATTGGGTTTGATTTCTATGGAGCTGTTTATGCTGATGTCTCTTCAGACCCAAGTGGCTGCCAGGTAAAGGTTTCTGCAGATACCAGAGGCCACAGACCATGCACTCGTGCTCTTAAGGCCGCTATGTGCTTTGGAAAGCGCTGTCCTGCTGGGGAATAATGCTGTTGTGCACCTAAAAAACAGATTTGGTGATACAGTCCCACCTGCAAACAGGGAACACAAATGCTTCCAGTCTGCGCAAGACCTTCTGATAGCTACTGCGATTCTCCTGTGTCTTCCTCAGTCTTCCCACCACCTTCAGAGCCCATCGCGCTCACACCTCTTATTCTGAATTTGAGAAGCAAGTGGAAGCGTCAGAAAATCTGTTACACAGGTGATGCCTCACTTACAACAGCCATGAGAACATTTCTGCCATGGAAGCCAAATATATATATAAAGTGCTAAAGATAATGACAGAGTGTGCATTATCAGCCTCTCATCGCCGTATAGTTATTGGGAATAAATCTGAATCTATGGTGAACTTCATATATCTCACATCCATTGCTGACTACCAGTGAAGGTGACTCCAGGCAGGGGCAGCTTATCTCCAATAGTTTACCAAGTTAATTGAAATGAGCTTAAAACCAGCTCAAATGATCAAATTCCTATACACGCTACTTTGTTTCTATCTCTTCTGCAATGTGACAGGCGATCTGCAGAATTACAATGCAACAGGAACCATGATTGCCAAAGAGAGCTGATCAAACACATTCGAGGAGGGAAAGAACGGTGAGCTTGGTTAAGAAGTACACTTTACTGATAAACAATCCCTGCTGTTTGAAAACACTGGGTGATGATGATTAACAAAAATACTAATGCAAAATAGAATCATTATTAACATTACTGTGAACTAGTATTTACAACATTTGCACTGCTGCTCACCCAGCCTTTTTCAACTGTGTTTTTCTTTACGCTATGAATTTGAGCAGATACCAAATGTTTATGTGTTATCAGGGAAATTGCCTCTTGCTTATCCCGTTGTCACAGAACTTACCTGCACGTGGGGAGCGATGCCATGAGGCTGAAGCGGCCAGTCCCACAAAAGACGAGACAAATAGCAGCCACGGCATTTCTGTGCACCAGGGCTTGCTCACGCAGGCCACTGTGAATAAGAAATAGATTCTTGCCCAGCCCAGCCCAGCTAAGCTCTCTGTATCAATCTTCGTACTATTCAGTCACCAATTCAGTCACCAATTCCTCACCTTTATTTGGCCAAAACCTTCTTTTTTTACGCCAATACCTTTATTCGTGTCTCACACTAACCTAGGTGTGGCAGTCCACGCTTAAGCAAGGTAAACTGAAGCTGAAGTAGGTGCAGAGAAGGGCTATTTCGATGATGTGGGGAAACAGCCCCTTCTCTTATAAAAGAGAGTGGGAGAGCCTGCCCTGTTTGGCCTTGCAAAGCGGAGGCCATGGGTGATGCCGTTGACTGTCTCCCCCGGTTGGAAAGCTGCGAACACACATGACCATCCTGGAAAGCTGCTCAGACCTTTCCTCAAAGTGCCCACTGCCCATTACTAAGAGACTCCTATGTTCATCACGAATGCAAATAATAAATACAATCTGTATACAACAAACGATCCTTTGGACAATTAGCAAGAGAAATAATTATACTTTTAAAAAGCACCTTCATGAATCAGATCCTCTGTTTGCAATGATTATATTGCTCGAGAGAAGCTCTTACATCAATGTCTTTCTCAAAGCTAGACAACTCTCCTCATGGTAACAAATAAATGCACTTGTTATGGTGTACTTGGTTCTATAAGGACTATTATGCAAGGACAGCATGAGTGCTGCCAGAAAATGAAATCAAGAGAGAGGAGTCAGTGGTTGCCAAAGCTGAGCCTGTACCTTATGAAATCTGATTCTCCCCCAAAGACACAAGTCCAGCCCAGTAATATTTGCAAAGGTGACACAACTCACAGCATATTGCCGTGTTGTAAAATTCATTGAGGGCAGGAGAAGCCAAAAAAAAAAAAAAAAAAAATTTCAAACACTCCAGCATTTAAGGACCGGATTTTAAAATAAATGCACAATGAAAGGTTATGCTGTCATTAAAGAAATAGCCAACACTTTACAGCACGAGTTAACACAGTGCTGCAGCAGACACTTTGCATTTGCAGCTAATCTGCCAATGATTAAACGAGCTGTTATTGAGCATTTGCCCTGTTGAACTAGGTTTTTCTTATCCTTATTAATCATTCATTTTACACTACAGTAGCCTCCTGTCTTTAAGCAAAACATCTTTTTTTTTCTTTTTTTTTTCAATAAAGCAAATTTAGCTTTTTTTTTTTTTCCTCTGGTGATGTCCTTTATGATCCCAAGAACAGATAGCTGAACAAAAGCATGAACAAAACCTGGGAGAGCTCTAAAGAGCGTGGGGAAGCAAATTCTTTTTGTACTAAAACTTAGGGAGTTAAAAGTAGAGGACATGGCTGGAGCCACTAAGCTCTGGTGTAAACACGGCCATTTAAGAGGATTTGCATACCATTTATTAACCTTCCGGAAGAACTACACAGACCCCAGTCAGGGAAAACAACTGTGTACACATGTTCGTTTCATTCTTGTTATCGAAATATAGCTTCTGCCAGCCACCTCCGAGCATTTTCCACAGGCAGATAAATACAGGGACTGGGAAGGGGGTGGACGGATCCAGCCTCTTTCCTGTCCCTTTTGGGTTTCATGAAATCTGCAATTCCTTTTTTAGCTACATTTTAGGAGGAAAGGTGTGAGCAGCCACCTGCTGTGCTTCAGGTACTCGTTAAGGTACAGAAACGAAGGCGATCCTGCGAGCCGGGCAGCCCCGTAGGGAAGGACTGCGGGTGCTGTGTGGATGCATCTGTGGGTGCTGGGCGCTGGCGATGCCTTGGCCACAGCCGAGCGCAAGTCATCTGCAGTGCCAGGGGCTGTGGCAGATCCCACAGCATCTCAGCCCATGCTCAGGCTCCTCCACAAGGTCCCAGTCCTGTCCTCGTCCTAGCTGAGGATTTCACCCTGTGCCACTGCAGTTTATGCCTCAGTTTCCTCAACAGCAAACAGGCACACCAACGCGTCCTCTCCTCTCTTGGGCACCCCACATCTCTGGTGGCCACATAAGCAATGTGTCTTCCTGTCTTCTTGCTGTTACCAATCTGTATTTACTACATAAATTTCAAGGTGCTTAATAAAAGATTCTCAACAGTTAATTTCTCAACAGTGAATTGCACAACCGCCTGGAAAGAAAATCCTCTCTATATGGGCATGTTACTGAGCCTTTTTTTTGAGAAACACGGAGGAAATGAAAGCAAAAGACTGTCCCCACAACAGTAAGCACCTTTGTGCACCCGCAGCAGGTCAGAGTAGGCAGCAGGCGCACGCACAAGCTGGGGTGGGGAGGATGTTGGATGGAGATCCTCCAAAGGCCCCAGCTGCCCCAGCTTCCACTGAGCCTCAGCTGCACCTTTGCAAAGACTTCCAGCCTGCTTTCTCTTGGGGTAACGGTGCCTCACAGAGAGCAGCCAAACGGGATGGGATCATGCCGTGGGTACAAAATACCCGGGGACTTAGGAGATTCAGATTCTCATCCCCATCCTACCACAAATTTACACAGCTCGAGTCCCTCTGATTACATCTGCACTGCTAGTGGACACTTGGCCAGAGCCTTGATCATACAATCTACACGTTTTTGATGACTTTTACCCTGGCAGCATCTTGAGCTCTGGGTGTCCCTGGGTACCAAGACTGCATGAAGAAGGATGAAAGCCCCGTTAAGGTACCAGAAAGGCCCACATTGCCACCCCCGAGCGTGCTCTGCACCAGCAGTGCTGTGCCAGTGTGAGAAGTGAAGACATCAGCTGAGCTTGCACCTGGATGTGAAGGGGGATGAAGATCAAACATCACCGTGGACATAGTCAGAGATGTCAGGGAGCCCTCCAGCCCCGGAGGAGTGCTCCTTCCCTGCCACACACACGTCCACACCCCCCTTTACTTCGAAGCTCAACACGAGGATGCTATCAGCTTAAAAAACAAGCAGAAAAGAAACCTGGTTAGAAGAGATTTTCCCCGCTTAATTTCCTCTGGGTTTTCTTTTTTTTTTTTTCCACTTTAAACACATTTCATTCACTTTCCATATGGAAAATATGCTTCAGTTTAGAAGCTGGATTAACTAATACTTTTTTTGCTTTCATATAACAGCATGTTGTATGTAGTATTTACTTTGTAAGCACTGCATAGGAACAGTTTTAACATAAAGCTCTATCATTGATTTTTCACTGATTTTTGGTTAAACTACAGGACCTATGCCATTGCTATAGGGTTTTATAAAACCCTATTTCTATGTGTTTGTTCTTTGGGTTGTAATTTATTTTAACAGTAACTTCCTTAAACTCTTAATGTAATAAAACCCTACTTCGTAATAGCTATACTACTGCTAAAAATCTAGCAACACCTTCCAAAACCCACGGTGAACGTGCAACTGAGGAAGAAAACCTGACATCCAATATGTTAAAGATACATAGGAAGAGTGTAATTAATGTAAGACAGAAAGAGAAAAAGAAAGTAAGTTTTGAAATCTCTCCCAGCGATCACATACTTCAGAGCGTAGTAGAAATGCAGTTCCAATGGTTATTTTTAGCCTGGCACACACGGGTATATTGTTACCCAGCCTGCTGCTAGAAGTAATTTTAAATATCTTTCTGAACAATCAAAGAAGATGCTATATTCAAGAACAGGCACAGAAGTCGTCTTTATCTCGCATTCTCCATGAGAACGTTTGACCTTCCTGATTTGGGTTCATTTGACAAGAATTTGCTGGCTGCTTAAAGATCTGCATCTCATGTAGAATGATTATAATAAAAGTTCGTATCACAAACCCTACACAGAATAGCATTCTCTTTACCTACGAAAAGGTGACATTTTCCAAGCTGTTACCTAGAGAGCAAAGGACAAATGGAAAAGATCAGTCACATAAAAGCAGCATTATCATAACATCCCATGGCAATTTCAGAGTTCTTTGAAGGCCAGATGCTTCTGCTCCATATCTAAATTTCCTATAATAAGAGACTCAATGGAAGCACAAAACATACCTGTGTCGCAAAGTAAAAAATCATGGCTATCCTACAATTTCAAGTAATTTTCTATCTGGAGTTGGTCAATTTTTTCAGTGTGAAAGTGGTACGGTTTCCCTAGTGTGCCAGAGAGAGACAACAAAATATCGCGAGTGAAGTTGAACAAAACACTATAGACAGATTGGAACCATTGAACTGGCTCAGCTGGACGGGAGCCGTGGCTAAGGAGTTGCAGCTGAGCCTGAATTTCTGCAAAGTGCAGGAACTGTCTGGCAGGATCCCATCTCATCCCTAACAGCTACTTCACAGCACATGCAAGGAACCCTAGGATTGATAATCCAAAACCAACCTGCCTGTAGGGAAAGCTGTTTGGTGGTCTCTTCCTATGCCAAAGCAGACAACTTCCAATGCTTTTTGAAAATGCCTGGGTCTACTGCAATATATCGGGTATATCTGTTGTTGGTGTTCAGTGCCCAGACTTTTGTGAAGCCTCCAAAGTTTGAAAATCAAGGTTTAGAATGAAAACTATGAAAAGCCAGTCCTTTGCAGGATCTGAGCGTGGTTTGGGCTCAGCGATGAGCAGCCCCTGGGTACACCCCCAGCAAGCTGACATATTCCAAACTCTGCGAGCTCGATTTCCTTGCACAGATGGCAACCTTGCATGGAAGGTCCACAGCGAACTCTAAAACTGTCATTTCAACCGAACACTCATGTCGGTCCTGCCTTTCTTAGGCCAAAATCATGCCAGACTATCTGCAGGAGCTGGGGAAAGAGACTGGCTTTAGGAGAGTATAAACTGACTTCACTGGAACTACTGCCAAGCCAGGCTGATGGAAACAAGAGGAAAATCACTGTCCTCCAGTTTTAACTCCCAAAGGAAGCAGAGCCTTTGCACAGTCCTGGTTCCCACTTGCTTAGCCAAAAGAGAACAAAAACAAGTAAGGAAGGCAGTGGATGCCACTCACAGTCTAACCAATGCACATATCTACCTGGCCTTGCTTTGCTAAATCATCTCAAAATACAAGCTGGTTTCCTGGTAGTTGTTGATTATTTATATATTTGGGGGGAAAAAACCAAAAATCGATTCTTCCATGATTTACGGTGGGGTTAAGGCAAACGTGAAGCCCATGTTAAGGCTGTTCATCTCATGATAAGGCAGCAAAAAGGTCAACAAATTACTCTCTCCCTAATGGTTCATTTGAACCAATGAAAACAGGATATTTTATCCTCCCGGGTCAGGCCTGCTTAGAAATCCTACGTCCCCTTCCCCCCTTCCCTCCTCAACCTTCCCCCATACCCCCTCCCTCTCTCCCACTCCCAGCCCCTTTCTTTTGACTCTCTATCTCTGATCCTCCAAGGTGACCTTTTCTCCCACTCCTAATACCAAATTTTCTGGCTGAGTGACGCTGAGCGTTGCTGCCGCCCTGGCCGGGGGTCCCTCGGCTCCAGGGGCAGGACTCGAAGCTGCAGCCCCAGCCCGGGACGGGCTGTGCTACTCACTGATGCTGCTGCGCTGGGCGGGAAACGAAACCAGAGCAAGAAAGATGGATGGGGTAAAGCCCTGTGGTTCCTGTCCTGCTTGGGAGAGGTTTATTTGGCAATGCAAGCCTCATCAGTTATAAACTTGCAGGGGATGAGCCAGGGTTCTTCTGTTTTAGCCAGCGCCGGAGCAGCAAGCGCTAACTGCCGCCTATTAGGAATAGCTATCACATCTAATTGTTATCCTTGCTGCTGATTGAAGGGGGAAGTGGAGGGATGGGAAGTTCAGCCGGGTGACATGATGCAGTTTTAATGAGTCTCTTTTTTTCTTTTCCTTTTCTTCTTCCATTTTTTTCCCCCCTGGCCTGGCTGTTTTAATATGGAAATATAGTAAATTCTAACAAAATAAGGCTGGCACTTAGAGCACAGACCGAAGGCAAACCTCCAGGAGTCTTTCAGCAGTCGCAGGGCAGCAATAGCACTACAGAAGCAATTAGTTCCTTAAGTTCTTTAATAGCAGGGCCTTTGGAGGGGGTGGACACTAGATTAAGCCCTGCTTCATTTGCCTATTTATTCAGCTGTCAGAAAGCTGAAAGGGTTAAATCGTCTGTTGGAGAAGAAAGACTCCACAGAGCCAGCTCCTGGAGTGGCCATCCCCAGCCAGCAGCCCTGGTGCAGACCACGCTGGCTCCGTTGCAGCGTGGCCGGTCGCTGCAGGATGACCTCATGCATTAAACAGTTGAAAATGCACTTTCCCCCCCCGCCCCAGCAGATGCAGCGTGCTGCGGGGCGGCTGTGCAGCAGAACCTGACTCAGCAAAGGCGCCTGATGTCAGAGCAGCCCCAGCAGTGCTGGAATTCACCCCGAGCAGAGGCGAGCAAAGCCCGGGGCAGTCTGCACAAAAAGCCAAAAACACGCTCTGCAGAATTAGCCCAAGTTTAGAAAGAGAGGGTTTCTAAGCCGGGGTACATATCTGAAACCGGGAGAGGCTGGTATGCAGCAACGGACTCGGTCTCTAAATAATAGAGAGATTAAGCGCCACATTTGGATATGGTTTGTATTTGTTCCCTTGCTTGCTTTTCCTTCCTTGCAGCCATGCGTGTGTCCGAGTCACGTATCTCAATGCTGTAAAGAACGGATGCTCCCCTGTATATTCCAGCTTGTATTATTTTCAACGTTTCATCAGAACTAGATCTAAAAAGTTAACTCTCCCAGTGAAGTTGTTGTGCGTTGTGTGCCCCGACGCGCACACTCTGCATCAATTGTGCCTGTACCAGGGAGGGGTTTAATTACAGAATCATGTTTGCGGTGCATGAGCAGTTTATTCCTAATATAGGTCACTAATTTGGGTTCTTTTTTGGCTGAAGTGTCCCTTGGTGCTGTTTGCTGTAATGTCTGACAGCCTTGCATCCAACCCCAGAGCATTCGCTCTTTCTCTGCATTATTTGAGATACAAATCTGAGAGAATCTGGTTGCACAATCTAAGAAATGTCTCTGTGTGTTTGGTTGTTATTCCAGGATTTTTTTCTTGAAGAATTAAAAACGTAGCGTATTCAAAGTGGATTTAGAGAAACAGTTCACATACGATCACTCACTTAGACACAGAGAAGGAATGCCAGCGCGTACGGAGTATGATAGCTCAAAACACAGAGATAGCTTGTAATGCAATTTTATTATAGCACATCATTGAATTTTGTTAATATAATAACCTGAAATAAAGTATTAAGACAGATTGACATGCCTGGGTAGCACAGCTGAGGATTCCAATATTTAAATCTAACATGTTCTAGCTTGTTCCTATTGAAATCAATGGAAGTTCTCCTTCACAGCTGATTGCAGTGGGGAAAAATGGATCCAGCTTATGCAGAATAATGACAGGAGGGGGAATGGGCAAGTTCAGCTGAGTTTTCAAATGTTGATTTCTTAGCTCAAATCAGCTCTAATTTCTGTTTGGTTTTTGTGGGGGTTTTTTGTTAGAGGAAAAAAAAGCAAGCTATTTTCTTCGACATCCATAAATAAAATAGAAATCATCCCAATGCAAGGAAGGAGAGAGGGAAGAGAGTGAAAAACCCTTTTTATGTGCATCTTCCTTTCAAGCCTTAATAATGTAAAACTTCCTTAGCCACTCTTTTCTATTTGCCACTTTATCTACCCAAAGGATAAGACCATATCCTGCTGGAACCTGGGGATTCGCTGAGCCTGCTTACAATTGACACAAAAACTTCAAAACATTTTTGAGCTCCAAGTCTGAAAACATAAATACAGAAAAAAAAATATTGTAGCCTCACGCTCAATTTATGTGCGGTCACATTTTCGTACCACTCACCTATCTTTGTTCAAAGAGGATTGTGAACAGGTATTCGCTCTCTTAGCTGCCTGCTAACATCATTTCTAATTTTTTTTCCAGGGCTGTGCAGCTTCATGTTAGCAATTTGGGTCTGGGCATTCATCCTCCAAACTGACTTCAAAAGACTTTAACAAAAAGGCACTAGTTCATATTTCCACCGAGACAACAGCGATGCCCCAGTTAATCAGAGGAGAAGGAGGCTCCAACCCAGATCTCGGAAAGCTGAAATCTTTCGAAAAAGACTAAACCTATTTCAGATGGTTTCTGCAGAGGGTATTTTCAATTACCCCTCCCTAAGACCATTTCCTTTGATTGACTTTAAACATCGTGAAAGTTCTGAGAAATATAAAACTTCCGCTATTAAGAATCACGCAAACTCGTTTCAGGCTAATGCAAATTTCCATGCTAAAAACATGCCACTTCAAAATGTTTTCTCAGATTAAAAGCCGAGTTTTCAAAAATAAAGCAGTAGCAGCTACAAAAACAGACTGGAGACTTTTGCTAGAAATAAGCAGGAAACACCTCATTTTTCCTTCAAAAAAACCTAAAACAAATGGGTTAACGAAGGGCTAGGAAAATCAACGGGAAGGGTCCTGACATTTCCAATAGGAGCTTTGAAGGGAAAGAAAATGGCAATCCCCAGACCTCCCAAAACAACCCAGAGAAATGCCTTCTGTGATAGATGCCTGGAAAGAGGAAAAATACGTACTCCAAAATATTGCAACATCACTGAGGGAAGGGCAAGAGAAAACCATTCCACTATTTCCAGTCTCCTGACTGTAAATTCGACCTATCCCCCTCCCCAAATGATTTCAGTATTTTAACCTACAAGGTTCCTACGGCTTGTTTAGTTCACGTGGTTTGGTTTTGGTTTTTTTTTTTCAATTGCACTTGACAAAAATCATAAACCTTTTAGCTGCTGAAAATTTCCTGTGCTGTAGCACTGCTCGCAGCGTTCCCGGGAAGGTTCATCTTTTGTGATAAACAAAGAGTTAGGGGAGGCAGACGGGAGCAGCCGCCCAGCCCTGCTCTCCCGTCCCCTTCAGCATCCAGGGGAAGGGAAAAGTCTCTTGCAGGGTGTGACCTTGACGAGGATGCTCCGTTTGCAGCTTCTCGGGAAAGCAAGGTTGCATCCTCTGCTCTGGACGGCTCCTTCCGTTTCTGCTTTTACATTCAAATCAGCTTTGCAGGGCGGCAGGGCTGGACGCTCACCACCAAGCCATGGGCGAAAGTGTAACTTCGTGTTCCTCAGCTGGAGGAAAACACTGGGAATACAAATTGGAGCCCCAATCGTTTCCTGGTGTTATTTCACCGTAAGTTTAAATGGCCCTGGCATTGTGAAGCTCTCTCATTTATTTTAAAAGCAGAAAAGATTTATTCTACCCAGAAGTCATTCAGAGCGGGATGGAGAACAACCAGGACTTGGTTTGCTGTTTTCCTAAACAGTAACCAAAGCGGGAGCTGCTTTTTGGCTAAATTGCAAAGGCGTTTAGGACACTTCTATTTCTCTTCCAAAATAATCTCCATTTTTTTCTGTATTTCAAGAAGCTATCCTACATATCTTCTTCAGACATAACTCCTGGTACTCTGATGGGCCAGGGATACCTTTAAAACCCACCTGGGTTTTAAGTAGCAGCTTTGAGAGCCATCCCTATATTTCTTGTACATGCCAAACATAAAGGTCCACTCATAGAAATTCAGGATATTTGGGCAAATGTGAGGTCAGTCTCCCGGTCACAAATGAAGAGTCCCTGTTGAGGACTATTCTGAGACACAAATAAATACTTAGCATTAGCCTTCCCCCTTCTAGAGAACGAAAAACAGGCTGGGGAAGGAGAAATGACCCAAAGACAAAGAACAGACCTGCTGGGAAGCTGAGCTTATTGCTCATGTTCCTGGCTGGCAGCCTCATCTCCTTACCACTACTCAAGCTCTACATCTTTGCAGGGTATGCAACTGGCATATGGAATTTTTAAAAGCAATTTTGTAAAGATGGGCTTCTATTTCTGTTCATGCCATAGCTTTTAATCCTGAGGCAGAAACAACCAATGCCTGAGTTTTGCATGCATGCATATGCATTACCTGGAAAAGGCAGGCGAATGTCAGTTTTGGGTTTCTACCAAAATCTTTCCTTAGCTGAGTTTTTCTCAGGAACTGGAGAACAGACAGAAGCAGAACCCTTAAAATATGTTTTGGGGATTTAAAATGCAAACTGCAGCCTTCCTCCCTTCCCCGTATATACTCAGGGTGAAATTCAACGCTCTCGGTAACTCACAGATCACCCCTAGATGGAGCGCGAAGTGGCCAAGATGGACATCGTATTGCAGAGGTGAATACTGAATCTGGGTACGAGCTCTTTGTTGGATAAAAAACATGTGCAGAGGGAGGCTGGAGCAACATAAAAGAAGGGACAAGAGAGACTCTTGACTGACCTGCTATCATTTGAATACATGGGCTCAGACTTACGCCGTGCAGAAAGGCTCCAGCCCCTAGGCCAGCGCTGGATATTAATGACGCAGAAGAGATTTCAAGCTCTGCCTTCAGGGTTGGTGCTGGACTCTCTTTTGTCATATATTCATATCTCCTTTGTATGCAACCCATTAGCTTAGGCTGTGCCTAGGGTGTCAGGTGTATGAATATAGCCACACACATACTGCATCCACATGAGCGTACGGCGTCTCTGCATTTTTGTGGATGCTCAGCAATTAGCCAGGGATGCCTGTTGTTGGACTCTGTTACATGTGGCTGAGAAATTCAGCCAGTACCGCGACCATCTGATTCACTTGTTTACTGCCCACTCCAACAGGAACTGGCCCTAAAATCTGTAAAGCTGTAAACAGCGCTCATTCGATGAACTAAAAAGATGGATGTTTGTTCATATGTGTTCTTTTAGATGTTTATTGCCCTAACTGGCTTTTCATTAACTCAAGAGCTCTGCTATTTATTTTAATATTCCGAGCATTTATGACCTTGTAGCTATATCATCTGATTCTCTCTATATATAGATGTTCTAGGTCATCAACAGTTTGTTTTCATTTTCCTAATGATGGCTTTTAAAACTATTTGACCAGGTCATATAAATTCCTACAGAGGAATTTTGAAAAATCTTCAAGATCTTTTCTGGGCACAGACACCTCACTGAAATTAGGGTTTGTGTATTCAAGTGTAGAAATAAGATTTGTTGAAACCATGCACAATAAAATAATGCTCTCCCCCTTTTTTTAAACAAAGGAGTAGTTGGCAAGAAGTCTCTGGCTCTGTTTGTATTTTTAGAATTTCATGGTTCACTGCCATAGGGTTTTAATCCAGTTTTACTAAACTTTGGTGTGTGGACAAAGTTTGTCCTTCAGACACAGAGGGGAGAAAGAGAGTGAAGGGAAAAAAAAAAATTCACTTTTTTGTGAGTGAACTTCTCTTTTCCTTTACTATTTACTCTGACTCCAATCAATCACTTATTTCTTAACCTTTTAGAGGTTTATATCATCAAGATAGAAAAAGGTCTTAAAAGCATGGATAACCATCACTTTTCCATTTATGTCCTGTTTAGAAGCTTCCAGTCTTTGGATCAAACACCCCAGAGATATCGGTGTGGTCCATGTATCACCTTCAGTCCTCGGCTCGCAGAAGCTGGTTTAGCTCTGCAGACTGCACTGGGTATCCACATTTACTTATGTGAGTTTTTTAATCTCGTCCTCAGGTTTGCTATAACTATGATCTGAGCTAAGTGAAAGCAAGGTGAAAGGAAGTGGTTAATACTGTTTTCAGTGGTGAGAGTTCATGAGCGATGGCCATGGTCAACTCCGCACTGATGAGGATTTGGCTCTGCTAATATACAAGTGAATTATCGCACACGCAGGGAACAACAGAATCTGATGTGAAGAAAAGTCCAAGAATGAAATCGGGTCCAAGAATGAAATCGGGCCATAAAATAATTAACTTTCTGCTGGACTAGAACTGTCATGTCATGGAAAAGGAGCAAACTGAAGAGGCTGAAAATTAAACTCTTCTCCCTTCATCAGAAGGGTGGTAGGGACGTGCAGGGATGCAGAGCTCTGGCTATCCCAGCTAAACCTAACACAGACCTTCAGGCACAGAAAACACTCTTCAGACCTTTGGCGTCTTTGGTTTTCTTCTCACAATCTTCAGCCTCTCTTCTTTATTTGAGGGGGAGAAAAATCCACTTGGCATTTGCAAATGGCTGTGATTCAACGCAGCGAAGGGTCTCTACCTACGCCAGCCTCTCTGAGCCCTGGGAACTCCTTGTGCCATAATGAAACCACATCTGTTGCCAACTGGGGAGTCAGTGAAGGATGGATGAGTGGGGAGATGCTTTCTCAGGCAGGCTGGGCTCTACTTCTTCACAAGTTTAACCCCATGTGCTGCACCATCCGGGGTGTGCGTTGGTCGAGTCATCTGCCCCAGACAGAGCGACTCTTGGGCAGGTGAGGGCGCGGATCAGGGTAGCACAAGGGCCATTTTGCAATGGATCAGCAGCTACAGAGTAAGGGTAATTTCAGCAGCATCTCACAAAAACCAGTATCACAAATGGGTGCCCTGTTTCCAACGAGAGGCTGCCCCGGGCTTGGGAAAGCCCAGAGAAGTGGATGTAAAGGCAAACAATGAATCTCATCACCGATTCATGGTAACAAGAGCCTACAGAAGTAGCACTCTTAACGAATTTCTCCAAGCTCTTAGAGCATCTTAAGAGCAGATCACTGTATCGTTTGCTTTATGGCTCTACGGAGGATCCGACTGGTAAGAAATGCACATATTTAAGTTTATGGAAAGCTAAACCTAACACTTAGTACGCAGCTATGTACATGTTTAGTTCTTCGCATTATAAGGTATATTTCTGCCATATGGGGCATTCTGGCTGACCAAACCGGAATGAGTTCTGTAATTATTTAATTGCTATAGCAGGATGATACCTGTTATTAATACTATGAATAATAAACAATGTGTCTAAAACTATAAACCCCAAAGAGCAAGTCAGACCGATGCATGGGAAGAAAAAGAGGGATATGAAAATACATGTGTCTCTAGTAAAGATGAAACAGTGGCACTGCAGGAGTCAGGGAAGTGGAAATATTGGGGAAATAACAGTATGGTCCCTGCCTTGTGCTGAATCTACACAAACACACGCCATATGAAATGATCTCTATCCTGAGGACTTAAAATTCATGGCTTAGGCTGAGTGAGAAAATGCCTTTATGATACCTGTCTCTCTCTCTTGTGTCTCACTGAGGGACGATCTTTAGGAGCAGAAATAGCCAAGCCAGTGGATTTTATCACCTCCAGCTGGATTTTCACCTCCATGCCCACCAACAACAGCTTGCTCACAGAAAGGGTTTGCAAAGGTAGAGAGAGCAAGGACTGCCAGAAAGAAGTAAAGGAGGAGCAGAGACCAATGCAAGGGAAAGAGAACAAGAAGAGAAAGAAGCAGAACAAGGTCTCTGCTCATCTTTTTTTAAGGGAGAATGGAGAGATGCTCTAGGGGGACAGGCAGGGCAGAGATGGGCAGGGGGACAGGGTGGGAGAAGCCCAGCAGGGTAAGAGGCAGAGCTGGAAGTGATAAAGAAAGGTTTCAGTGCCAGAGAGGGTGACATTCACTAATCTTTCCCTGCTGGCACTGCGCCGAGCCTGGACCTGACATCTCTGCGGGCAGGTCCTACACGGGCTCCCTGCCCCGGCCACCTCCCCAGCTGCCCCTTCCTCTCACGTCTGCGTGCAGAGCAAGAGGAGGGACAACATTTCCTGTGGTTTATTTTTATGCAACAAAAGAGTGACTTGGATAGAAACCACTCGAGTTCTCCTAACCCCTCCCTCCCTCCCAATCCATCTCCTCTCCTAGAAAAACTCTTTTGCCTTTGCTTTTTACCACCTCCACAAAAAGAGAAGCAGAGGTGCCCTCGGTGCCAGAGAGTCTGGTGTGGATCCCCATCCCTCTGCCCACCACCCCCTGCCACCTCCAGCTCTGGAGACAACGGGCCACATCTCTAGCAGCAAAGCCAGGGAAAGTGCTTTAACCCTGTGGATTTTCTCCGAGTGCCTTGGGAGAGGCTGGGAATTTTGGCAATGGGGAGATGAAAAGAGGGGATAATAATAATAATAATAATAATAATAACAATAATACCCAAACACAGAACCCCACATGAATGAAACTGCTCCAAGGTCACCTGGTAGATGGCATGGAGATGGGTGGGACAGACTTCCTCCCTGCTCCCTGTCCTCTAGTGAAAGATGCACTTTAATGTGCTGATTGCATTTGCACCAAGTTCTTTTAAGTGCAAAACAAATGCAGAAACTCCAGAGATTTGCTGCACTGCTGAAAAAAATCTTTACTAAATAATTAGCATAAAGCATCCATTCCCGTATGTAAGTTTTGCTGGGTTTAAAAATTAATAATAGTAACGCATCTTGTGTAGTGGGTTCGGGGCATTGGGTTTACACCTCGTTCATAATTTCGTCAAAATTGTCCAGCAAAATACATATTTTTTTATTCTAGTGTGTTGGTGATGACACAAGGATAAAAAATAAATCAATCTCACCGGGACAGTGTGGGTAGGAGTGCCTGTTCTGGAAAAAATTGGAAGAAGAAGAAGAGAAGAAACGGATCGCTGCTGTACATTAGTTGTACAAGAAATGCAAAATGGCTGAAAATAGAGGAACGGTATTTATAAAGCTGTCTAGTTTTCAAAAGATCAAAGGCAGAGGTAGTGAAATAATCCATTGGACGTGTCTAGTTGTAAAGCATATATTGTAAAAAAAATAATCTCTGGCTGTTTCACTTGCTTCCTGCCTTCTGCACGGCGCTCGGTCCGCACGGGGCTGTGCAAGCAGTCACCGGGGAATGGCCACAGTTGATGCTGCAGCGTTTCCTGCACCGCGCTGCCTGTTGTGCGAACGCGCGTGTCTCAGAGGAAGGACAAGCGTGGAGCGTCTTTGGAGGAGAGAGCTTGGAGCAGGTCACTGGGCCACTGGCTGTGACACCCAGGGCTGTCACTCTGGGGACACGCCAGCTAGTTGCCACTTGGTGCTCGCTCAGAGGAAAAAGCCTCTGGGATGCAAACGCCCAAGCGGCTTTTTATGGGTGATGGGGAGAGGCCGGATCCCCTTGAAACCCTAACCTGCCAGCTCGCCTCCTCCTTCCCCCAAATGCTCGATGGCCGGGAGGGCTCTGCAGTTTATCCATCCCAAACCGCACCCCCTCTCCCTCCCAATCCACCCACTGCTGTCCCCACTGCCCCGGGGACCAGGGCAGGGGCCGCTAGCGGGAGGGCAGCTTTGCAGGCCGGTGAGGGGACAGGAGCAGGCAGGGCAGGGACAGGCAGGGACAGGCAGGGGCAAGGCAGGGCAGGTATAGGTTGGGACAGCCAGGGCAGGAGCAGGCAAGGCAGGGACAGGCAGGACAAGGACAGGCACAAACAGGCAGGACAGGGACAGGCAGAGCAAGGACAGGGCAGGGATAAGCAGAACAGGGCAGGGCAGGGGCAGGCAGGGCAAGAACAGGCAGGGCAGAAGTAGGCAGAGCAACGGCAGGGAAGGACAGGCAGTGCAGGGACAAGCAGGACAGGAGCACGTAGGGCAGGCAGGAATAGGCAGGGCGGGGACAGGCAAGATAGGGGCAGGCAGGATAGGGGCAGGCAGGGGTGGCTCTCGGGGAGCTGGGACCGGGCGGGGGGGTGTCTCCGTCCCTGGATTTTGGGAGAGGGGCCGTGTCCCGGGCCGGCGGGGGGAGCGGCGAGGGATGCCCGCAGCTCCGACGGGGAGGGGGGGCGAGGGGAGCCCCGGGGACGGGAAACCCCCTGTGCCCCCCCCAGCGCTGCTGTTCCCCAGCTGCGAAGGGGCGAGAAAGCCCCTTCCCTGCCCGGCTGCCCGGCTCGGCCGCGGGGCCGTTGGTCGCCCCGGGGGCTCCCCGGGCCCCGCAGGGCCGCCGCGGGGGCGGGCGGGGAGCGGGCGCAGCCGGCGGGTCCCCCCGGCCGGTCCCCCCCGGGCCGGGGCTCCTGCGCCCCCCCCCCCCCCCCCCCCCCCGGAGCGGGCAGGGAGCTGAGGCAGGGGCCGAAAAGAGCAATTTCACAATCGCGTATTAAAATTAGGCTGGGCGGAATTGCATTTCCTCGTCCCTTTAATCCAATAAGTCAGAACTTCTTAACTGATTAATTACAAAATTAATGAGTAAAATGGCAGGGTTTCAGTCAGGCGGGATGGTAAGGGATTTTTTTTTTTTTTAATGTTGTGCTCTTTAAAAAGACTGATGGAAATAAAGTTACCTCAAAGCATCAGGGTGCTTTGATGCCTATAATAGCAATTTAGTTATTACATTAATAGATTTCCTCTTTATTTTTAACTAGGCATTGTTAAATATGCTCTTGTTTTGTCTGAACGAGGACTATTTGAGTTCGCATTTTTCATTACCCGACTTCTCCCCGCGCAAAGAATTCTTTTGCGTTATTCCTCCGCCTTAAACTCAGCATTAAAGGGAGCTGAGCAGGGCATTCCCCGGGGGGAGCAGCGCTGCCGGCCCCCCCGCCGCCTCCCGGCCCAGCGCCCTGTTCACAATCCCCCCTACACCCACCCCACCAAACTTCCCACCATCAGCCCCCCGAGACTGAACCCTCCACCCAGGATCCCAACTAGACGGTTTGAGGTAGCACCAAAGCGTCGGGTCGATGCACACTAAACGTATGGATCCCCCCCCCAAAAAAAAAATCCAACTCCGCTGGAGGAACTGCGGATCCGATGCTGCAGCAGCAAGGATACAGGAGTTTTCCTCTCTCGTCATGAACTCCGAGGTGCCTTCGTTTCAGCGGATTGTCATGCTTGTCACAGAGGAATCAAAGGCAGAGATGTCTGCCAGAGTGGTATTTGCAGGTATTTACACTGCATTTTTCCCCCTTCAAGCCCCGGCGCCGGGGCTGGCCGGGACCCCCGGCGCGCTGGGAGCGGCGGCGGGGCCGGGCGGGGGCTGCCGGGCCGCTTCCACGCTGCTGGAGGCGCTGGGAAAGCTCTCTGCACTCAAACGGGCTTCTGCCTGCATGAGGGACTAATATTTTCAGGGCAAATATTTAAGGAGAGGTGAAACTGGAAGGGGGGGAGATGTTTTTTCCTTCTCGAAGCACTTGTGGTAAATAACGGAAGAGGCAGCGGGGACGGCAGCGATGCCCAGGGAAACCCCAAGGCGTGTGTGTCCCTCCAGCAGTCGCCTGGGGAGTGGAGCATCAGAGCAGCAAGGTGCCTCTCCCCTCCTCTGGGACCTTCGTTAGAGAGATGGGCTGATTTTGTACGGGAGGGTGGAAAACCCGCGACGACAATATTTTTTTCCCCTTTTCCTTAAAGTAAAACAATCTCTCCAAAGCCCCCACGGCCAGAGCACGTTCCTAGGGCTGGCTCGGGATGTATGTATCCCCTAAAAGCAAAAAATAGGGATGGCTCGGGATAAATTTATCCCCTAAAAGCAAAAAATAGGGATGGCTCGGGATAAATTTATCCCCTAAAAGCGAAAGATAGGGATGGCTCGGGATAAGTCTATCCCCTAAAGCAAAAAATAGGATGGCTCGGGATAAGTGTATTTCCTAAAGCAAAAAATAGGATGGTTCGGGATAAATTTATCCCCTAAAAGCAAAAGATAGGGATGGCTCGGGATAAGTCTATCCCCTAAAAGCGAAAAATAGGATGGCTCGGGATAAGTCTATCCCTTAAAGCAAAAAAAAAAAAAGGATGGCTCGGGATAAATTTATCCCCTAAAAGCAAAACATAGGAATGGCTCGGGATAAGTGTATCCCCTAAAGCAAAAAAACAGGGATAGCTCGGGATAAGTCTATCCCCTAAAAGCAAAAAACAGGATGGCTCGGGACAAATGTATCCCCTAAAGAAAAAAAACCAGGGATGGCTCGGGATAAGTGTATCCCCTACAGCAAAAAGCACTTAAGAATTCTGAGGGTTTTTTTCTAGGAAAAAGGGCTTCCCGCAGCCCACCTGGTGGCCCCACCCCATGCCACGCTGCTCGCCCAGGCACAGCCCCGAGCACGGCCGGCACCTCCGGCCGGGCGCGGTTCGGAGCGCGGGGGCCGCCGCCACGCAGGGCCCGGGGCGGGCTCAGCCCGGGCCGTCCCCGGCTCGTTCACCGCTCGTGGGTGGAGGAACGAGGCTGCTAAAGCCGCTGCTCAGCTTCCGCGGGGGAAGCCGAGGGGTACAACGCCGAAATGAGGCGTGAAACGCGGCTGCGGGGCTGCCGAGGCGGAGACGTGCCCTGGCCTGTACGGACAGACGGCCAGCAGCCGGACGGAGCGGCTCGGTACCCACGGGAGCTAGAGGAATTTAAAGATATATTCGGCGAAATAAGCTCCATAAACTAGATCTCTATTACACGCACTGAATGAAGCCCTGCAAGTTGTACAGACACAGCTGGAAAGACTTGGAGCACGCAGGGCGTTACCAGCATACGCGGTGTGTAAAGGCACAGGCAGTGTATATCTATACGTGCCACCCCAATTATATATGCACCAGACAGAGAGAGAGAGATACAAATAAACCCCGGGGTATTTGGTACAGCCACGCAAACGGAGGTATAAAGCTGTCCCTGAGGACTGGGCAGCGTTGCACACGTGGGAGCCAGGCTGCGGCTGTGCCCACCGGCACCGTGGGGGCATTTGCCCCCGTTGTAACCCCCGGGGCAGATCCGCGCTCGGCCCCGAGCAGGCGGCGGGGAGCAGGGCAGGGCTCGGGGTCCGGGGGGCCAGGGGCTGTGCCGAGGTACGGGGGGAGGTCTGAGCACCCCCCTCCTGAACCCCGATAAACACCCATGGCTGGGCTGAGGGGGGGGGATGCGGGGAAAGCAAAGCTGGAGGGATAAGGTGTGGGGGGAGGGAATCGTGGGGGGCTCTTGGGGGAGGGTAGCACCAGCCAGAGGTGTCCCCAGCGAGGGGACAGTCCTTGCACCCTCTGCCCGGCATTCAGGGCCCGTTCACAGCCAGACCCCCCTCCCGCGGCCCTCGGTGCAGGCAGAGCCTGCGCCCGGTTTTCCAGAGCCGTTTACCAATATTTTGCAGAAATCTCATTAAATAAGTGGCGAGCGGTATTTAAACATAGCGCTGTAATTATTAATTCCCCCCACATCCCTCCCCCCCCCGCCGAATGTGAGGGTTTAATTGGCTCCAAGACGAGGAAGCTACAAGCGGTGTTATAAAATGAACTGACCCCGCAAAATGATGCAACATCTGGAGGCTGGGCAGCCAGGGAGGCAAGAGCATCGCTGCGGAGCATCCCTACGTGCAGCCTGCGCGGACGGGAAGGGCCCTACCGAGCTGCATCCCAGCTCCTGCCTCGGAAATCCCAGGCAGCCCTCAGAAGCCCCCGAGCCTGGTAAGAAAGAGAAGCCCCTCGGTGCTTACCTGCCCGCAGCGAGGCACGTCCCCTCACCACCTGCAGAAGAGGAGCCCTCTCCTTTCAAACAGCCCTAAAAAACTTCCCCTAAGTCCACCCAGGCGATTATTTTTTTAGAGCTAATCAAGGAAATAAAGTTAAAGAGGAGGAGAGTTCCTCTTGTTTGGGGTCTGATTTGGGGGAAGGAGGGGGTGGGGGGAGTTAAAGAGACCAGTTGCTGCCCACTGCTTTGACCAGTGAGGGATTCAACCCTTATTACCATTTTGTTTTTGTCCAGATTTGAAAGTAGGGCCCCCTGCATTCAAATCATCGCCCTCCATCGTTATTGTAAAGGACAGGCCTTAGTGGGCCCCCTTTGGATTGTCCTCCATTAACAATCCCTTCTTTTGTGGAGGTGTTTCTTTTTCTATTCACACACATCGCTGATGGTACTTCAGGCCCAGCTCTTAAAGAAACTGTTTGCAAAATTATACCTTTCCGCACGCTACTCCACAAGGAAGGGGGGAACTGTAGTTAGGAAAACATTATTGAGGCTTGTAATTTAATTAAAAATGCTAAAGCTGGCGAAAGGGAAGGGAGAAAGGGAAAAAGAGCGTAAGAGTGCAAAAGCAGGAACCAGGTTTATTTTATTTTTAAGCTCCGCAGCGGCACGTCCCTGCATACCCAGGGTTGGGGTGTGCGGGGAAGTGCTCGCACTCCTGCCTGCGCACACACGGCGTGTGTGTCTGCCTGCAGCCTGCACGGGAGCACACGCTGCCCACGGCTGCACGTGCGCCCGCGCTCCCAGGCCAAGGCACAGATGAGGCATCCAGATACCCTTAAGCGAATAGTATTTTTTAAAATGTGAATACAACCTTGGACGTGCGTGGACAGACCCCGAGGGGCAAAGCCATGCAGCGGGCGCCTGCAGCTGCCTGGTGCTCAGGGCAAAGCTCTCGCCTGGGGTAGGTGTGGGGGGGTTGCACATGCGCACCCCGTTAGTCTCCTCCTAAAACCCTCTTGCTTTAAGAGTTTAGGCTGAAATAAAGGTGGAGGAGCTGCATCCCGTTCAGCATCCTCACTATCAGAAAGGCTCAGAAGCACGTCTGCAGCGAGGACGCCCTTCCTTTGGTTATTGTTGTTATCCCCGTCGCCAACAGATCTGTAAATGTTCAAAGAGCAACATGACTTTAAAAAAAAATAATAATAATTCAGCTGGCGAAGCAGGGCAGAGCCTGACCTCTGGCTCCATGGATGAGTGCTTCGCTGGGACCCCTGCTGAGCCAATGTGGACCTTCAACATCAACTCAGAAATTGGTGTGATTTGCCTGGGAAACCAGCAGTCATAGAGCAACTGGCCTTGACAAGATGAAGAGGAAATGTATAGAAGACGTTTAATGGGTCGCAAAAGGAGGAGGGGGGAGAAACCCAGCCTGGAGTGCTGCATTTTATATGTTTGGAGGGGCCCTTCTGCAGGAAGGGAAGAAGCAGGGCTGGGGAGGGGAGACTTTCCCAAGCTGGGCTTCATTTCCCAGCCGTCAGAAGTCATCTGGGAATGCTCTGCCCTGCAAAAGGTTATTTCCCTGTCCCTGGCTGGGACTCGGGCCCGGGCTGGCCTTCCAATAAAAATGGTGATTTCTTTAATGTCAGTGAATAGCTGAAGGCAGGCCGGCTGGTGGGGCTTTGTACACAGACGCACTGGGCTTGGATTATGCACACCTAATCGCCTAATTTTCTTCGAGTGATCTGGATGCCGTACTCTTGGGCTGTGGAACATTTTATAAATAGCTGTGCTTGGAGTTAATATGATTTACTGGAGAGAGACCGGTTAAGCAATTCCCCACCTAAGTAGAGCAGTAATGAACAGGCTCTGGAGAAGATGCCTTCCCCACCAGCCTCAAGAGGGGGTGGGCAGGGAAGCAGGGATGCAGAGGGGTGATGTTTATTTGTGTGCGTGCACAGAGTGTCATTGATTTTTAATTGTATTAAAAGAATTGCAGTAGCCACAGGCTGCCTCTAGGACTGGACTTTTCCTTCAAATATGTACAGCGAAGCCGTGGCCTCCCCCTCTTGCTAATGCTTGCTGCTGCTGCAAAATCCCAGTGCGGGAGCGAGCGGGGACAGCAGAGCCCTGACCCCACTGCACACCCCTTCTCCTTCCCCTTCCTCTTCCCTTTTCCCTTCCTCATCCCTTTCTCCTCCCCCTTCCAGGAAGCCAAACCAAACCAGGAGGTGCCTGCCTGTGCCCCAGTCCCCATTCCTCCTGGTTGGGGAACCTCCATCGCTGGGGGGGTATCAGCAGATCCAGGCTGACCCCTGAGGACTGGGAGCATCCCTGCGCCTGTCCCCCTCCACCAGGGAGGGGACAGTGGCTCCAGCCTTGGCCGGGAGAGTTGGCAGTGCCTGGGAAGCCAGAGGAGCCAGGGCACTGAGGGCAGGGACACCTCCCCCCCCCCCGAAGCCCTCAGCCAAGCCCTTAACCAAAGACACCGTGATCTCAGCGAGAACAGCAGTGGGGTCTCATGCGCAGGGAGCTCTCTCCTCCTCATCTCCAGACAAAACCCATCCTGGGACAATGTCCTGGGGCTTGGGGGAGCATTGCTGGGATCAGGGGTGCTCCCCAGGGAAGGAGGGGGCAAGCAGAGGGTTAGAGACGATGAAAGTGACCTTCTTCACTTAGAAAACGGAAAGAGGAGAAAATACATAAGCCTCAAAGCAGAAAGCGGTGGTGGTGTGGGGAAATTGTGAAAAGCCTGTCTAAGGCTGGCCCTGGCTCCACACAGCAGCTGGTGGAGGCTGGGGACAGGGATAAGGTGGTCAGGACCAAGCCCCCCAGCCTGGGCAGGCAGGGAGAGGGCAGCGAGCCCCGGCCAGGGGCAGCGTTTCGAGGGGGGAGATGGTGCCCCATTGCTCCCATCCCACCCAAGAGGTAGGAGACACCTCGCCCCATGCAGGGATGGGCAGAGGGTCCCCCATCCCCGCCGAGATGCACCCCTTACCCCAGTTGTGCCACCTCGGCCAGGGAGGGTCCGGGTACCCCCCCTTACATCCAGGCAGGGGTGACCCCCAGGCACAGGCGAGCTCCCCCCAGGGCAGCCCCCACTCTCCCCATGCCGGGGGATGTCGGTCCCCGCTCCCAGCCCCGCTCGCATAAGCGCAGCATCCATGCTGCACCGCAGGCACACAATAACCAGGAGCCTCCCCCCCCAGCAGCTCCTGGCCCTCGGACATGCCTTCGCGAGGTGACTGGGAAAAATTAGGCTGGAAACCGTCCTGGTGATTGATACAACCAAATAAACATCTCTAGGGAAAGGGGGGAAGGAAAAAAAAAGCCTTTCTCTAGCACGGAGCACTGGGAGGGGAAGCAGGTAATTAGCTATGTGATGGAGCAATCCTCTCCTGCAGAGGAAATTCTTGACACCAGAATTCTGCCCTGCGAAACCATGTGTGACCCAAGTGAGGATTTTTTTTTTCTCCCCCGTTTTAAAATTAAGATCATTATATGTTTTTTAAATGTCAAGCCCAGGAACAAGTGGAGGGGGGTGGGGGTTGGGGAGCTGCGGGCATTCTTCACTTCAGAAGCTTGAATGTTTCAAAGTTGCTGCTGTGCTGTTAGCTGATGGCTATTGTGTGTGTTTAAGGCTGGGGGGAGCGTGAGGAGGGGGCTCGGACCCCCCGTTGGTGTGGATTTGCTGTCCAAAGACCGTTAGAAAGAGGCAAGAATGAATGAGATTGAATGGAATTGTAATGCACAAGGCCCTCCTCCTTTCTCAAGGAGCTGGGAGGCCAGGAAAGCGAGTCGTGGGGAGAGCAGGCAGCTTTCCTCCACACAGGAAGAGGCTTTGCAAATCAGCAAATTGTGTATTTCTAGGGGAAGAGGGGAGGGAGAGGGTTTATTTATTTTTTTTATTACAGATCTGGGGGGGAAAAAAAAAAAGCCTTGCAGCAGCCAAGAAGACCAAAAGGAGACAGAGAGAAAAAGAGGGAGAGGAGACTTGATAGAAAAATCTGATTCCCAAACCTCTTGTAAGTGTAATTACTTTCTAAGAAAATGAATTGCTTTCTAAGAAAAAGAAAAATATGTAGAAGAATGCCTGAAATTATAGCAGGGACCAAACTCTGTTGAACTCTTTCCTATGCAGTGAGATTTCTGGGGCAGAAACCAGAGGCCTAGAATCGGCAAAACCTTTCTCTGAGATTTGAAAGAGATCTGGGCTTCATTTTAAAGAGACTTTGCTTTTTCCTCCAGGCTGCGGGTCGGCACCGAGGCAATGCTCGGGATGGCGACGGGGCACCGGCCGCTGAGCGCTGCCCCGGTACCTGGGCTGCATCCTGGTGGCAAACAAACAGACAAAGGCTGTTTTGTTATTGACTTATTCAGCAGAAATGAGGAGGGAGATGAATTTTTGGGGGTGTTTTGTGAGCGCTCCGCAGTGTGTGCGTGTGTGTGTGTGTCTGTGCGTGTCACGCTGCCCGGGACAGGGCTGAGCGTACGTTTTCTACGGTTTGTTGTGCCGCAGTTGATTTCAGGTTCAATCTTGTGTATTTTTCTAATGTGGTCATCTATGCATGGTGGAGTCGGGGTTTGGAAATGGAAGGAAAGTGGAGGCATGTTGCTTGTCTCTGGGATTTCTTTGTTCGGGGAACAGTAGGTGGTAGGTTTAAAAAGGCAGAGAGCGAAAGAGGGGGAGAAGAAGAAAGAAACGAAAAAGAAAAAAAATGGCCCTTTGCAAATCATCTGACTATTTTCTTCCGGGATGTAGAAATGCTGCATTAGAGATTAAGGAAGGGCCGTGCTTAAGAAAAAATGTCTCACTGGAAGTGTTAATAAAATAGCAGCCAGACCTCAGCCTGCTTTTCAAGCCTGCAACTCAGGAAGAGGCTGCAGGGCCGCGGGAGGGGGGGGATGAGCTGGTGGGGGTATTTAATGGTAAACTTTAGAGGGGCCGAGCTGTTGGTGGGGTTTGTTTTAAAGGAGAAATAAAACCCTGCCGCCAGCCCGCCAAGCAGGAACGCTCCCCCCGCGCCGTACGACATCGCCAAGTCACTCGCACGGGGCTTCGCATTGACAGGAGGGTCAAAATACCCCATTCCCGCTTCACTCGGGGGGGAGCAAAATAAAACCCGCGGGTTCTCGGGTGGTATTCGCGGGGGGCGGGGGGGGAAGAGGCAGGTGAAAGAGCGCTCTGCCCGCACGGCTGACAGGCAGACAGACAGACAGACAGACCTCCCCGCGCAGGGCCCTTCAGCTGAGTAAAGACCTCTCTGGAAGGGGGCACGAAGGAAAACACCTCCTGCTTTAGGGGGAGAAACACACACTCCCTCCCCCCCCCCCCCCCCCCCCCCCGGGTTGAACCGTGCCCCCCGCGCACCGCCGCTGCCGGCTCCGCGCCTTCAATACCATGGACAGCGAAGCCGGGGCCGGGGCCGGGGCCGGGGCCGAGGCCGGGGCCGGGGCCGGGGCCGGGGCCGGGGCCGGGGCCGGGGGGAGGCCGCCCCGCCGCCCCGCGCAGCCCGGGCAGCCCCGGAGCTTCTCCCCGGGTGAGAGCAGGCCCGGTCGGAAGCATCCTCGGGGCTGGGTGCGGAGGCCGGGTCCGAGCCTCCCCCGGGGGTGGGCCCCGTGCAAAGGGTAAACCCCCGGGGTAAGAAGAGCGGTTTCCTGCGTGTTAATTTGTTTAGGTTGTTTTCTTTTAAATCGATAAAAGATTGAGAGCCTTGGTCTGTCGGAGTAAATAGGTCAATATGGAATAGGCTCTCAATAAGCAGATTTTATTTTTTTTTTTTAAGTTTTGGAAGACAAAAAGCTAAGGGAAAATTCCCTTCACTGCGTAATGTCAAATACCGATTTTCCCCGGTTTGGTGCCTATGTCCTGAACTGCAGCGTTATAAAAGAGGAAGAGAAAAATGCACGCAAATAGGGACGGAGGCTCCCAGTGCTGCGGCTGCCTTTTAAATATGGCTCTTGAGCTCGGAAGGTGATATTTCACCTCGCTGCAGAGTATTCCTGTTCGTTCGTCGGTAGTCAAACGTGGCCCACCAGCTACTCTTTTTTACGAACTGCTATCTGGAGGCCGCTTCTCTGAGGCGGGCACGGCTCTCAGGCAGGGAGACGCCGTCCTCAGAACTATTGTTTTGATATAGTGGGGAAGGGACCAGAGCTCTCTTCCAGCGGTTCTTACCCGGCTGTCCTGGAAATGCTCACGCTGCTGGGGCAGGGAGAGACTTCCAGAGCTGGAGCAAGACGCCTTCCATCAAAACAATTGTATCCTGCCTCCCCCTGCCTTACCGCCTTCCTAAGAAGAAGGAAAATACCACAGTGCATGGAAAGACACACAGGCAAATAAATCCTCGCCTGAAAGCTATTCTAGAGAATATGCGTAGCACTGCTGGCCATAAAAGTTACTCTAGATGGGGAATAAGGGTGTGTAGAAACCCACAGACCTGCACCTCCCGTCACAAAAATCAGTGTGAGTGTGCATGTGTGTATACACATCTTTTTTTTTTTGGGGGGGGGGGGGGTGTCTGGAGTGGGAGAGATGGATAATTAGCATTGAAGAAGCGGCTTGCTTACCGAAAAATTAAACACATGCAAGGCTTCTAAGCAAGACCTCTCCTAGCTGGACATAGCCTGCTTGTTGTTAAACACGCTTTCTCTCCCCAGAGATGAAATTCGGCGACCCTAGATAAATAAATAAATCCCGGTGCCCATTTCCATTGTAACAGCTGCCCTGTGATGAGGTCTGTAAGTTTAACTGACAAGAGCCGCAGCAAACCCGTGTCTGACTGCTTTCCAGCTTGCAAAATGGATGTGGTGGAAGGATGTAGTGAGACACCAGCTAAACTGCAAGCGCAGGATGCCTGAGAGGGACAGCGCGGCTGGGAGAGCTGCCTGGATGCCACGGCATAGGTTAGAGCAGGTTGAGGGCAGCAAATCTATAGGTGCTGTCGGCGTTTTCCAGGGTGGAAGTCCTAAAAAAAAAAAAAATACTCTCTCGGTTTGTCACTTGGAAGTCAAAGCCATTTCCTTTCAGGTCCTCGCTCCTGTGAGTCTGTGCTCATGTAGCATTAACAAAAATCTAGCATTAAGCCCCAAAATATAAAATTTGTATTGTATATTTAAAGAGAACCTCTTACTTTATATAACTTAGGACACATTGTCTCTTCTTGGAGAGAACGGGGGTGAAATCCTACACATTTCTTAAAAAAAAAAAAAAAGAAAACACGTTTTAAAATTACATCCATGTCAGCTTTAAAGAAAATTATCGCTGATGTCTTTTTGAGCTTGGAAATATAACTGTAGGATGCAGCTTTCCCCTCCCCCCTGCCCCTCCACCCCCTCCCTTCCCAACCAAAAAAAAAAAAAAAAGAGGGAAAAAAAAAAAAGAAAAAGCACCCGAATATATAAAGCTCCTCTGATTAACAGTTTAGGTGCAGAACCCTATTTATAGGGTACGCGCTCGCCTATAACGCCTCGATCCTCCAGCCCGTAGCGGTACATTACTGATGCAGCTGCAAGCGCTCAAAGCTTAAACAATATTTTTCCGAAAGCCCCAGCAGCCCGCCCGGGAGGAAGGTGGGGACGGGCTGGCGATGGAGTCCTGAATGTTACTCCTCCAGTTTCAAGGACATCTTGCTGATGAGGATTTGGTTAATGGAGGAGAACTTATGTCCTAGCGGTGACGTCATTGGGTCCCAATGTAATCCTCTTGTGCTGAACCCAATCAGCAGATGTGCTGAGAGCCGGGATGCGGAGAAGAAGCTCTAATCCCTTAGACTGGATGAGATCAGCTGAAACAGCCAGGACTAGACCCCAAACCCCTCTGCTAGGAAGATCAAGAGAAAAGGGATAAATTGAGAGAGACGCCTCATAACCCCTTTAAAGAGCTTTGGAGAAGAGAAAGATGGGTGGTGCACCAAGTTCATCTTGCTTTTAAAGCCTAGCAGGAGCCTGGTTTTCACTCTGATGAGGTCCTTCTGCATTGTTCCAGGGCGGGAGGAGAGAGAGGAAAAAAAAAAAAAAAGAGAGAAAAGGAAAAAAAAAAAAAGAGAGGAAAAAAAGTCTGACATTCAAAGATAATGAGAGACTAGGCGCCTGCCTTATTCATCTCCAGCTTGCCTACACAAAAACAAGCGTCCTGAGCCACGGGAGGGCGTTCGCACCGGATCTGAGCGAGCGGCGGTCGCGCCGCGGAGCCGCCGAGCGCAGCGTCCCCGGAGCCGGTAACTGCCGGAGCCGCGGCGGGTCCCGCGGCGGGCTGGGCGACGCTGGTGGGATAGCGACCGGCTCCCTTGCTAACTTGGAAGAGCATCCGGATTTTTTTCTCCCCTTGTGCAAGCGACCTTAGTGGGCTTGTGATTTTTTTTCTTCTTTTTCTTTTTTTTTTTTTTTTTGGACAAAAGGGAAGGGGGGGGGATTTTCAGACGCGGTATCTAGAGAGAAACCGTCCTAAATTCGTAAGGCGCCTCGAAGTCCGACGGCGATCAACGAAACCGGTTTAATTGCTTTACCCCTTTTCGATCCCTCTCAATGTTTTTTTTTTATTATTATTATTTTTTTTTAAGTGGAGCGATTATTGTGCCGAACCGCGGCGGAGCGGAGAGATGGGAAACGCGCGTTTAACCTCCGCCGGTTTCCCTTCGAGAGGAGAGAAAGCGGCTCCTTTGCCTTGCCAGCAAAGAGAAACACCCGAGCGGGAGTTTCGTTTTGCTCCGGGGAGGGAGCGGGGGTCCCCCACGTCCCCCGCAGCCGCCCGCCGGCTGCCCGGGGCTGGGACGGCGGCGGCCCGGCGGGGGGACCCGCTCCCGCGGCCCCGGGCCCGGGGGGCTGCGGAGCATCGCCGGGCGCTTCGCCGCGGCTCCTGCCTCCGCGCCGGGACGCGCCGCACGGCACCGGCAGCCGGAGGTTCGTTGCTAGCTGTCCTCGGCGCTACCGGCTTTTATTATTATTATTATTTATTATTATTATTATTCTCGCCAGCCGCATTTTTATCGCTAGGAGGGCCGAAGCTCGGGATGTGTCCGTCTGTCCGTCCCTCCGTCCCCGGGGCTGTTCCGCGCCCGGCGCTCGCTCGGCGCCTGGCCGGGTGCGGTGCAGCGGGGCGGCTGGCGGAGCCCGGGGGGGGCCGGGGGGCGATGCTGACCCCAGCAGGGCGAGGGGAGGGGGATGGCAGCGGCCCCTGGCCGCAAGGCAACCCCCCCCCCCCCCCCCCACTCCGCGACCGCCCCCGGCCCCGCCGCGCCTCCGCGGCCGCCCCGGCGGAGGGGGGCCCCGGGCGGCGGGGAGGGCGGCCGGCGGTCCCGGCGGGGTGGACCCTGGACTGACAGCCTCTCTCTCTTTCTCTCTCCCCACCCTCTCTCCCGCAAGCCCCGCTCGCCGCCTGCCCTGCTCCGAGCGGGGACAGCCCGAGCCCCTCTCTGCGTGTTCACAGCGGACCTTGATTTAATGTCCATACAATTAAGGCACGCGGTGAATGCCAAGAGAGGAGCCTCACAGCTTCATTTTCATGGAAATTGGGGACATAAACCCTCTAATTACACTTAACAACAGCCACGGAGCGATCTATGGAGCATCCTCGGCCTTTTGACAAATAGGAGTAACAATGCCGGCAGCGGCTGGCGGGGCAGCTGTCTCCTCGCATTAACGGGGCCGCGGGGGAGGCGGGGAGGGAGGCCCCGCTCCGGCCCCGCCGGGGCTTGCGGGGGCTCCCGGCGTACAAAGGGCGGGAGGAGCGGCAGGACAATGCGGGCAGAGCCGGGGGGGCCGCGGGCAGGGAGCGCTCCAAGGAGCGGGGCGTGGGCGAGGGGAGGGGGCGACAAGCGGCCCCTCGCTGCAGGGCGAGGGACCCCCCTCCCGTGCAAAGGGACGCCCCCAGAGCGAGGGACACCCCCCCCCCCCTTCCTTTCACAGCGCTGGGCTCCGCAATGCCGTTCAGAAGCTCCTCGAAAAAACACCCCATTCGGAGGTTTTTTTGGGAGGGGGGTGTTTTTTGCTTTATTTTTTCACTTGCTTTTTTGGGGTTTGTTTTTGCCGTTGGCCCCTGCAGCCCTGCTCCCGGTCCCTGCACCGCTCCTCCCTTGCGCGGGGGCTCGGCTATGCGGCCCCCGCTGCGCTGCGGAGCCGCAACGTGGGTCGAGGGTCCTGTCCTGCCTGACCGCCCTTTGCGACTCAACTATTCACAGAACTAAATTAGGAGCCTGCTTTTTTCCAAAAGCCGGACAGGTCCGGCAAGGCAAGGGGCTGCAGCACCGCAGCTGCCCCCAGTGCCACCTCCGGCCCCGTCGGGCTCCGTCACCGCAGCCTGCAAGGTGGGACGCGTCCCCTTCCACAGTCTCCAAGCGAGACTGCGGTAGCCCATGCTGGTTCTTAGGCTAGGCTCTAGACCTCAATAAATCTCTGTTGTAAGACTCGTGTTTTCAGCTTCCTAAAGACATGCCGAGCCCCGAGTTTGAGCCTCCTGAGAGCTGTGCTTGGGCAAGGGAAGATTTAATTATTTGGCTGCAAAAAGCCACATAGCTGGATTCAGCCGCATGCACACAACTCTCTGCACCCCCTCCCCTCTTCATCTCTGCTCCACTTTTATCAGCATTGCGTCTGTCCAAGGATCCGAGTCCATAGACATCTCCATCCTCCATCCCTGCAGTGCTGGACGTGGGACACACGACCTTGTCTGCAACGGAGATGGCGGTAGCAGAGCACTTGCCTTGTTTAGGAGAGGGGGAAAAGAAAAACCTTACTGTACTTTGTGGGATCGCTTGATTTCATGCTCGCCTGTGAAAAGCAGGCACTTTTAGGTAGGGCTCCTGGGGGAAGCGGGACAAGGAAAGGGAAGAAGCAGAGGACACGGGCCTCGGAGGACAGCAGCATGGCGGTGAGGAAGGTAGCTGCCCCCCGCTCTCGAGGCTGTTCTGCAGCAGAGGCGTCGCACAACCAAGCAGTTGAGAAGGGGTCATGCCTCCAACCCTGGCAAGAGGCAGGAGTGAGGAAGCACGCGATGCCCATACGGCTACATCCAGCGGTGCAGCAACCCACTCCTCTCCTGCGGACCTGATCCTGAGCATTGCTCCAGCAAGGCCAGGTACTGTGTAACTGCAGAAGCTCACAGGGCAAGAGGCTACAAGGTGCAGGAGGGCCCAGCTTCATCAGGAGGGCTCTAGAGGCACAGAGATCTTTAAGAGAAGCTGGATTTTTCCCCTCCCTCTTTCCCAGTAGATCAGCGCAAGTACCAAGGTGTCGGAGACCTGCTTGCTCCCACGTCCATCAAGCGCTGCAAGGTCACAGGACACATTTTGACCTCGTTTGCCCCCACCATAAGGCAGGGGCTATGCGGTGACCGGATTCACTGCTGGGGGAAGGGACATCCGTACCACCCTGATCTCTTCCATCCAACCCTGCGGGGGCAGTTTTCCAGCCATGGGGCAGTTCTGCTCTTGAACAAGTCCTTGGTTCCTTGCAAAGCAGGTAGCGAGGGATAAGAAGCCAAGTGCAGGGAGCCAGACCCCAGTAAACCTAAAGCTGGCATTAAGAGACAGAAGGGAGCAAGTCACTCCAAGGTAATCTGCAGTGCAGCAGGAAAGCTGCTGGCTCCTTCCAGGAGCCACCAAAAGGCCAAGGACAGCTCTGGAGGAACACAGGTAACTGGGGGGCTGCGCGGGGCCTGATAGACCAGACCGGGCCTGGGCCCCAGGTTGGGGCACGAAAGGGACTGAGAATCAAGACCAATTGTGCCGAGACGGCGCAAGCCAGATGCCCATCCTGGACCAGATCCCTGGACCAGAGGAGTCACACAGACTCCTCAGCAAACAGGACTGCCTCGATTCTCAAATGTTCTCTCCTACCTCGGGCTTCCTGTGTGCCCCTTCTTCTTAGCCAGGAGGGGATTTAGGAGGTTAGATCACTTAAATGTAACCCTCTTCCCCCACACAAAGCCCCTGCAATGCAACCACACGTATTGCTCCAGCACGCCTGGCAATAGCAGCCCCCATCCCCAGGCTGCAGCTGGGGCTCTGCAGGAGAACTGCCCCGAACATGCTCCCGGCTGCGGCATGGCCAAGGGGGGCTGGTTCACACACACCCCACCAAGCTCAGTCATGGGCCCCAGGGCTCTGGGGCTGCTGCACGGCAATGGGCCTTTCACGCCAGTCTGAAATCAAGGGAGACAAGAGCACGAGCCGGCAACAGTCAGATCAGCTACAGCTGGTGGATGGAAAAGCAAGAAAGGCTGGTGACGGAGCCGGCCATGGTTTCACTTTGCATGTTTTCTGCTCATATACTGACCCCTATTTGTTTAGGTAAGTCAAGGCTCAACCGCCCGGGAGTGGAGGGTTACTGCCCAGAGGCCTATGTGTACCCATAAAACTGCCCCCACCCTGCCTTCCATCATGTTTTCTGCTCAGTGGTGGGATCCCATGTTCTCAAGGTACGGTCCCACTTCTGTGTCAAAGCCAGCTCCTTAGCCTTGGTTGCTGGTGATCCTACAGCGATTTCCAGCTGGCTCAGAGGCTCGCTCTGCTCAGGATTCAGCTGGGGGCACCCCTTCCAGGAGGTCACACATCCTGCAGGCTGGTTAGATGACAAAAGCCCCCAGAGCAACACCATTAGTCACACAGCAAGGACAGCACCAGCACCAAGTCATCTCTGGTCCCAGGCATCACCTCCTTTTCTTTCAGAAGGAGGATTTATCCACGATCAGATGTACCCCTGTGCCAGTCATGGCTTTAGTGGAGTCAAGTCCAGTTTCCTGATGGAAAAGCCTTGGGGAATGTGAGCTGGTCTTTGCAACAGTGGTTCTGGATCAGGCCATTCTATGATGGAGTCACCACAGAGGACAAATTAGCATCTTATTTCCCCTGTACAGTTCCCCCACACTCAGAAGAGCTAAACAGTTTCCACCCCCACAAAACAAAAAGCACAGCTGGGTCCAGGCTGGGGCGAGAAGGAAGATTTACCCTCAACCGTCTAAGCACCCTTTCCTTCTAGATGTACACAAAGCACCAGTCTCCAATCCTTATTCATATGACAACTGGTGAGGGAATGAATGGCTTTAAGTATGAGTGCCTCATTCTATAAAAGTCCTGACATCAGTCGTTAAGGACAGATTAAAAAATACTTCTCTTTGCTCTTGAATCACCACATGGCAGATGGAGCTGTCTTGTCATCCCACTGTGTGTGCCAGGGAGGCCTCGGGTTTGAGCTACATCGAGAAATACAGGGACTGCTTGCAAATCGGATAAGGAGAAACAAATCTGGGCAGAGGCCCGATCTCAAGGGAAGGTTTGATGATATGGGTGGGTAAACCTAAGAAAGAAAGAGGTTAGGGGAAAGAGGATAACAGTCAAGTGCATAAAAGGCTGCTGTAAGGGGAGGGAACCACCTGATTTCCATAGCTGTGTAGGTAGTAATGGGCCCAACCTACAGCAGGAATGATTCAGATATTAGGAAAAGTCCTTTCTGGTGGAAAGGATAGAGTAGCACTGGAACAACCTGGGAAGGAGGAGAAATTCCAGCCTAGGGAAGATACTGGAGAAGCACCCAGCAAGAGTCCCAAGGCAGCACAGGTCCCCCCAGCCTAAGGCAGAAGGTGCCCTACTTCCCCTGGAAGAATGGAAAAGCCCCCAACCATCTTCATGTCTTTTCCTAAGCCCAAAGGGTTTGTCTGTGTCACCACAGAGGCCTGGAAAGGCACCACTGCTCGAGTGGCAATGACAGAGCATGGTGTCTATTAAAAGCCCAGGCTTGTCATCCTCATATAAAAACAAGGTTGATGCATCCCAATAGAAGTGATCACATTCAAGGTGTCATTTTTTTCCAGAAAGATAGAAATGGGATGCACCTTCATCAATCCTATGGAAATAATCCTATTTGGGATTACTTCCTCGCACAGTTTGTCCCAAGCCAGCTCAAAACCAATTGACAGCATTACCAAGGTATAATACCCCCAGGTGACATCCCAGAGGGACTGCTATTTTCTCTCACCTCCTAATAGCTCCCTTTCGATGAACTGCACACCTTCCTGGGGATGTTTGCAGAAACAGAGGAAAACAGCAATAATCTGATGTGTGTAGGATTACATATATATGTATTATACAGCTGTATCTGCAGCTTTCCTGTCCCCCTGAAAAGGACATGCCCAGGGGACTTGCAGAGCCTGACAGGGAAGGATTCAAAGCACTCACTCGAGGACCCTGGACTCTCTCTGCCCTACTCACCAGGGAGGGAAGAGGAGGTTTTTTAGGGTATCAGGACAATTCACCTCACCTGTAGCACAGCTTTCCCAGCCTGGGCTGCCAGAGTTTTGATACCACAGGTAAGGGACTTTGTATGTGCCCTGCAGAGCTAGCCTGTATTTTAGAGCAGCTTTCCCCATGCCGTTTGCAGAGTGGCTATAGGACTATTAGAGCACAGGGATCGTTTTCACAGGCTGCTCTCCTAACACTCGAAGTAACCCCATCGTCAGCCGCTGCCCAGCTTAAGCAGGCAATACCTGTTTAAACTTTTATCACCCTTATTACAAAGAGAGAACCAAGATAAACCCAGTTCCTGCAGAAGCAGAGAAAACAATAGCGGGACAAAGCCACTCTCCCTCTTGCAAAGGCCCAGGTGACCGCAGGATGGCACTACTGCCACTTCTCCTTGAGGGACAGCAGGGCCTGTGCCAGGAACTGGAACCAGAGAGGAGGGGGCTGCTGCAGGCAGCGCTCGGGTGGATAACCTGCCTAGGGGTTTGGCCTCCCAGGTGGTGGTTCTGTCACTGAACCGCCGATGAATGATTCAGTATCCTGGATCTATGCAGACACTGAGCTACCAATCGGGTTTCAAGACTGTGGTTTGAATTAAATTTCATTCTGAACTGAGGAGGCAATTCTGCCTCCTTCTGCCAGCCCAGCCCTGCTTTCTCAGTGGTGAGAGCCACCTCTCTGGTCTGGCATTTACAGAGACAACCAGAAGTGATGTTCTACCAGATTCTTTCCCCCTCAGCTTTTTAGTCCCTCGTCCCTGTCCCCCACTGGCTTTGCCACTCCGACTGGGCTCTGAAGCCCTCTCGGCCTTACAGAGGAAAAGCGGCCAGGCATCCTGCAGCCAGCCTGTGCCCGCCACTTCTGCCTCCTGGTGCCTTCTGGCCCCTCTGCAGAGCGCAGGCGGCTGCCGGGGAAGAGGCAGGCAGCCCTCGCACAGCTTTCCTTCGGGTGGGAGGCATGGCTGCTGCTGTGCACAAGGTGGCACTAGCTCTCCATCTTAGCAAGAGGCCGCAGGAGCCTGCGGGAAACGAGCTGCCGATGCAAGATGCAAAGCAGGCGTTGGATTACTCCTCTGAGTGAGAAGATACGTGCGCCGGTTCCTTCCCTGCATACCTTGGCCCCTCTCTGGATACTCAAAACACCAGCCGACCTGCTCACACGCAGGTCCTTTAGCTTGCTATAGCAAGACTGGATGCCAGGGCCACCACTTCCACAGATGTGCTGGATGTTGGCCAAGAGCTCGTGTCTAAAATGACAAGGCTGGAAGTGCGCAAGGAACGTAACCTTTCCTGCTGGTCTGCAAATTAGTGCTGCGATAAAGCAGCCCATCTGAAGCCCTTTCTCCCCATAAGGGTGGAAGGTTACAGTCTTCACCTAGCTCACCCTTAGCTGAGCAACTAGTTCTCCCTCCTTTCACTCATTTCCACAGGCTTCCCAACTGAGAGCCACATGAACATGTTCATTCTCTGTCCCCAGGGACCCAGAGGCAGCCCAAGCCTCCCCTTCCCCAGCCTTGCCCCTCCTGAGTTAACTGTGGTACCCAGCCTCCAGGGAGACTGGATGCTTTTTAACACTCCACTACATGGTGGTAACCTCCAATCTGCCCCCACCACCTCATTCCAGGAAAGCTTGTATCCCTTCCCATGCCATCTGATTTAGGGATGCTCACGTTTTGTGCAAAGAAGCGATCAAAGGCTTGCTTGTAACCGCTGAGCTTGATTTTAGCTATTGCATGACACAGGAAGCTTGCTCCTAGCTCGCCTTTTTTCCAACAGCATCTCTAAATGAGGAGTGAGATTTAAATGAGATCAATACGTATCACCTAATGTGATGTGTCAAATCTCTTGCATTCAGATGGCACAAAAAGAAGCAGAAGCAGGGGAAAGGAGAGGGTATGTGCATATGAGATCATTTGTCAAAAGCTGGTACACCAGCCCACAGGAGAGAGAACCTGTCACATGCTTGTAAATAAGCAACGTTCCTTTCAGAGTGGTTACTTGTAGCTTGGTACCCTCGTAAAAGTCATCGCACAGGGTCCTGCAGCAAGGGAGGTTGTGCAGTGTTGATGCCAAGGCACAAGGCTGCCAAAGCTGGGGGCAATCAAGAAGTTGCAGGCTTGGAGCGTAAGGCATGATAAGTTGACACCTAAGTGCAAATAAAATAAGGGGGGGAACTGGGATGTAGCAAAGAAGCTCTGGAAACTGGCCAGTGGCAGTAGGAGGACATGGGGGGCTGTTTTACTGTGCTGCCTGGCAGTCCTCTACGGGAGACTCTGTCCGCTGGCAGGACAAGGGTTTATACTTTGCTGCCTGCTTTGCTGGGGAGCTCTTGCAGGTCCTTGGCTCACAAACTCTTCCCACCAAAGGCTCCCCCCTTTCCCAGTGCAGCTAGCAATGGCTAGACAAAGTCAGAAATTTACACTACCAAAATCCTGATGCAAAACTTCACCTCCTGAAAGCCCGTCATTTCCCAGCTAAATTCAGATGCAGACCCCAGAGATAGAAAAGCTTTTGGCATCATTACAGGAAAAGATCTAGAAGTGCTGAGGAAGTTACATTCCAATTAGCTTCACGTCAACGGTGGGGTAAGCATTACAAAGCATTTAAAAGATCAAATGCAAAAGCACAGCTTGAGTAATAGGGACCAAGGTGGTTTCAGCTAGGAACAGTTGTGGTTAATCTGATGGAGCTCTTTGAGGCTGTAACTGCTACAGCAGTCAAAGTGGAGGAAACAGGCGGAGCACAATTAGGTTTGCAGCATGCAGTGGACAAGGCTTTGCAAAAGAAGCTAATGACTGAGATGGGGAGTCCCAGAATAAGTGGATGTGCTGTGGCTTAATGGTCTGGAAATTGCCCAGAAACAAAGATGCAAGCAGGAAGGTATTAATGGAAACCTTCTATGTCAGAAGGAAATGATTCCTGGGATGGAGCAATACAGCCAGCTTGTCTGGAGCAGAACAAAAGGTAAGACGGAGAGCTCCCTAGGGCAGGGAGCTGTATTTCAGTTCTGAACATCGTGTTCCACGACCCCTAATGCCCCAAACAAACAATTCTCTCCTTTTTTCAAACAGAGCTGCTGGAATTCTGCTTTTTGTATTCTCTCCCTCATTTTTCTGCTCTAATGGTGTTGGTTTGGTTTGTTGGGGTTTTTTTTGGGTTTTTTTTGTTGGGTTTTTCTTTTACAAAACCAGAAACTCCTTTCAGAGCAAACAGTGCCAGCAGCACACACAGGCCCCATCTACGTGGGGATGGAACAGTTGCATGGCTGTGATCACATCACGGGAAGCCCGAGCATGAGCTATGCCAGATGGTGCTAACTGGGAGTTACACTCCCCATATCCTTCCCTCCATGCATTCTGCGAATCTGCAGATGAATGGGAACGGTAGGTGAGGGACAGAAAGACCTCATTCTGTACCTATTCTCTTCGGTAAGAGTTTTGCAACTGATGCACATGGGAACAAATTCCAGGTGAACGGCACCTAAAAAACATCTGACTTCGCAGGGCTTTGTAACCTGAGAGCCGGGACATAAGAGAAAGCTCCAGTCTTAGTCATGTTGGAGTAAAGATGAGTTTTTTAGCTGTAGTCCTTGAACTCACTGCTTGGTTGTTATACTGACAAGACAGACCGATTCTCAGCTCTAGGTACATCAATTCAAAGACCCCAGCCAGAGGGGTTCCCTGCCTTCTGGAAGGGAACTTTTTTACTGTGGCAACCAAGATGCAAGTTCATAAATCTGTGAGCTACTATTACCAAGCATGGTGTAGGGTCAACTAAAAAAAAAAAAAAATTAAAATCTGCTTGACTCCTGGAGCATTCAGCCCAAGGGAAAAAGAAACCCATCCTGACCGTAGAGCAGCAGCACCCACACAAGTTAATGAATCTATTTGGCAGAGAAGGACGCAAGGCACTGCGGGAGGTCACCAAAAGACTCTGTGATACACTCATACAATTTACTACAAACCAGCTTATTTTCACATGAATTTACTTCTCAATTAAACAGGTGTTAAGAACTCTTGGAACAATTCACGAGTCATATCACGTCACCTCAGAGTGATCCATATATATCTATAAGTTTAAATTAATGCAAACGCCTTGCCCTGTCACAAACATCTCTACAAAGGCATCTTAAATATGCAGTTGAATCTATGGAAAGAGTCAAAGCACTGACTAGCTCCCTTTGGCTCATCCAGCTGAGCTCTACTGATCTCCACTGAAATGGCAACGCTGGTAACTATCAGCAACGGCCAAATTAGCACCACTGAGACAATCAGGATCCCTGCAGTAGGATTCTTGGCATGCAGTTTGCCATTACATTTTCTCCAGCTTTGCTAATTCTGATCCTTTACCCTGCACTAGCTGTGCTAACTGTGCAGCCTAGGGTGTAAATCCAATCACTGAAATAAGGTGTATTTTGGTTTTTACAGTTAGGGTTCAATTAAAAAAAAAAAGTATGGGCAGGACTGTAACGGGAAGGGGAGCAGCCCTGAGTGACAGATAGCTGAAGTGGCTTCAGCCAGCTTTACTACTAGAGAAAAGATAATACTGAATAAAATCCTTCTTATCTTATCAGTGCTTTTACACTGTAAAAGAATTACAGAGCTTCACAAACCCATTGCTCTTTTATTTATCTGCAAGTTCTTGCAGGAAGGAAAACCCATCCTTGCAGAACCCCCTTCTCCCGGGTGGGCTGTAATCACCCACCGTGGGGTGTGCTTTTACAGCACGGGCAACTAGGCATCACACCGGACCACTTCTCTGAAGAAGGTTTTCTAAAAATGTGAAAAAGGGGTTGGTTTCTCTGCTCTGTATCTCTGAAAACAGTCTCCGATGTACACTGTGCCTTCCAGACCTCCCCCCTCCTCTGCTAGTTTGTTTCCTTTTAAATCATTCCACATTTCTCTTTGTTATCATCATTAATACTTTTAACACATTTCTTACAAGAAACAGGGTGAGCTTGCCAGCTAGTGGAAATCAGCAGTGTCTGGGGCTGTGCCAATTCACTTCAGCTCAGACACACAGCAACACAGTTACCACCTTTTCATTTGTATGAAGAAAAACCCAGCACTATTTCTTACTGCACCTCTCTTTGAAGCATACAAATAGGTATATGTGTATACGTATCTATATGTAATATACACACCCATATAAATAAAAGCTACTATCTAGTGGAGAAATCCCAGTGTTTATTCCAGAGTGTGATTTCTTTGAAAAACTAATGGCTTATTACGTGCAGAATGTTCTCATTCTACTGAGGATGAAAAGTGCCTTGTAGAATGAAGTCTGAGAAAGCTGCAAAACTAACTGCATTGGAAATGATGACATTAGATCACGAAGAAAATCCATTTTAACTCTCCAGGACTGTGGGGCTCCTGTTTATACAACATTTCCTGTGGGGAGAGGTGTCAGAGAGGTACTGTCTATAAATCCCCCTTTCTCTGCAATGCGATGGCTCTTGTAACTAATCTTTCAAACGGACTGAACATTTGCTGCACTCACCAGGCTAGAGATGCTTTCTGCCTCTGGACAAACTTTACCAGCCTGACTAATGGCACAGCTGGGTTCCTGGGAATAATTCAAACGGCTTCTTTATTGCTATATGAGCAACAACTGAGGCATGCTTTGATAGCCCGGAGCCTCTGGGAAAGCCCATGTGGGCTTCTCACAGCAGGTGTGTTGGTGAAGCTGATGACCATACATACAGTGCATCACCTCTCTTCCCTCCCCTCCTCCTCTCTTTCCCTTTGTCTCTAACATAACCACACCCTCACACTTCAAAAAACAAGTAAGAACAAAAATCACATAATTACTTTCACATTTGCCACCCTTCCCCCTGCTTTGCTTGGGTTTAGCTTCCCTGGCCCCCAGCGTGTTCACACTGCAGAACTGATGGGGAGGGGTCTCGTATGCTCCACTTGCAGAGCAAGCTTTTCTACAGGCTTTTGACTACTAACGACCTCGATGCCCAGAGTATTTCTGAACGAAAAACTGCCTACGTTCAGTGACTGAAAAGCACAAAAGCACTGCTTCCCAAATGCCTTGTATCTTTTTACTTACCCTCTTCATTATGTCTATGGGCCGCTTACTTTCTAGAGCACCAGTCCGTCAGGAGGAGGTGCTGAGAAGGAAGCGGGCTGTGTGCTCTCTCTCTCGTCATAACACGGGTCACATTCAGCAGAGCAGATGACAATTTTGTGTATGTTTCTGAGGATGGTTATGCCTCACAACCCACTCATCTCACCAGGAGGCTTTTGAAATTTAACAGAAGGAACCTCTGTACAATTTGTGATCTGCAGGTTCACATCCTTGATTGTATTTATTATTTAAAATAAACCCTAATGGATTAATAATAATAATTAACAAAACCTGTCTAAATATCACCCTGTCTGGCAGTCTTTTATGAATACTCTCCTTCTAGGATTTATCTTCCACTATCACATGCTTTGAAATAACTGAATTGGCAACATGCAGTGTTTTCCCATCCTCAGCAAGGTCAGTAAGTTAAGGAAAAATCTGAAATGATACCTGGCTCATAAAATCACTCTTCTTCCCCATCTAGTATTTTACTCACTATGGGCAGATTACATTTCCCATAGGAGCTCATTAGTGCTGCTCTTTGCTCAGCATCAGGAAATCTTTTGGAGTTGTCTTTACTCCCAGCCGGTAAAAATTGCTTTTTGTTTCTTCTCCTGACTTACTGCCCACCACCCCCCAGTTCTGAAGTGGCATTTTTAGAAAGACAGAGCTTTTGGAACAAAAAAACCCCACCGTGCTTCTAACCTTGATGATGACAAATGAATGAACTGCCAAGTTATGTGAACCAAGTGTACAGCCAAGGAACAATGAAAGATACCTTACCAGACTAACAGGTTAAAACTAGGAACTCTTGTTCCTTGTCAGAGCAAACAAGGAATTATTACAGTTTTACTGTTTTAGTTGTAATTTCTGTTTTACAGAGGTCAAATATATAAAACTAGAGAACACAAAGGAGTTTCCCTCGCCTTCACTTTTAAAATGCTGCACACCTACTGGAGTGATGCAACATGCTGATACACCTCCTTAATTGTTTCTTTTGTTCCAAATTTCTGTTGGCTGATCTAGCATTAATGAAAAAAGCATAAATCACCCTACAACACCCTGGCTCCAAAGACTGAACATTGTGAAATAAGCTAACTTAGTTATGCAGGTACTACATATAAAACAAGGCGAAAAAGCACTGAATTTGGTGTGATTAAGTGTATGACCGTCCAACTGCTGCACACAGTTCAGTTTCAGTAGACTACAATTTAGTGTTTTGATTTAAACGGAGATCTCAACAAAGTTATGCAGCCACTTGCATGGCGACTGAAAAGGGTAAAATACAAAAAAAATCCCCACAACTTGCCAGTGGCTTAAACCAGAAAAACTGCTTTAGCACCTCGGAATCTAATGCTGTCCCAGAAAGGGAGTCCTTACTGGTAACTGCTTCCTTCATAACATCTCCCCGACAGCAAGCAGCTTCCATCCTCAGCCACCGCCGACGGCCTCTCTAGGCTGTTACCCCTAGTCACTACTCTATCTCGGAGCACCTATGGGAAAGTACAAAATATCTCCTTTAAGGACTAAATCATGCAATCTTTAAGCAGAACAGTTCAAAAGACCTACACAATAGCACGGGTTTGTTATCTGTCCTAACCTGTACCTGCCTTCCAGGCTTTGTCCTATCCCAAACCTGAGCAGCAGAAATGGGAAGGATCACAGCTTTCATGTATTCCAGAGCACTAGAAATGTTTTGCATGAGTAAAACATCAGAATGGAGGTCTAGAAGGTTTACCAGATAGTTGCACTTAACGCATTTCTAGTTTTCCATGCCAGATAGCAATAAATACCACTGACGTATTTATGAAATAAGGTTATTACAGGCCAAAATATCAAAATACCTTGCCCTTTCACGGAAGTGTTTTCGAGGGCTCCTGACAATCAGCTTATTTAAAAGTGGCCAAAAGCCTCTGCTGAGAATTTTTGAGGTTACAAAAGCACTGCTTTGTTACAGACCTCTGAAGAGTTCTTCCCCCTAAAAATCAGACTATCTGCACTCACATAATTGTATTCTGTCAATATTTTACAAATTTATATGAAACAGATTCATATTAGAAAAGGATTTCCATACGCACCAACAGGGTAAGAAAGCCAAATAGTCTCCATAAATCCCCAGACTTTCCAAAATCCACTCTTTTTCCTGAATGTGCTGATTATCCAGAAGTTTAACCCCAAAGCAGGTGAAAAGGAAGCCGCTCTGCCAGTAAGCCTAACTTCAACCTTAGGCCCGCTACATGGCATGTGCACAGTCTTTAATTAGAAAGTGCATCTCTAGCCAGGTGTAGACATTGATCTGCTTTGCTTCTTCGTTAGCCTAATGACACCCACCTCCCGCAAGGTTCCTTCAGAAGCAGGCTAAACACCGTTTCAGCCAAGTGCATTCAGTTGCAAGAATCAGTCTGCTCAGTTTCTCTGCCATCAGTGTTTTCAGCTAACTAAAATGTGTTGCTACAGGAGAGCCAACAGCAGCAAGAACGCTTCCTACATCTGTGGTTTCTAACTTCTTAAGAGGGTTTACAGACCACTGACTTTCAGGGAGATGCAGAGCTCTCTTAGAGAGTTAGATGTTATCAATAATCAACCCACTGAAGTTACAGTTTGTAGATCCACAAGAGCAGAGCACAGAAATCAAAACTGTGCCGCAGTTTACAACAATGCTGTAAATGGGAACATAGCAGTGTAGCAATACTTTAACGGAGGGACTACACAGAAGATACAAATGATGAAAAAAGCTCCCTAATAACATACATATAGATTGATACACCATTTACTGACAAAACTTACTTTCTTCCTATTCTCACCCCACAGAATGGGGGAGGATCAAGAAGGTTGCTTGTGATTATGTGTTACAGTCCAATGCACCGCATTAATAATCTACAAATACCTGGAAAACACAGATCTGGCAAATCAAGTATTTACATCTCTTTCACACTGTCTTCACTACTGAAACCACAGCAAAACACCAGATCCTACTGATTTAGCAGCCGTTGGGCAACATTAGAAATGCATTTGGTGAAGACTTTACCAACTGTCTGTTGTCATGGTAACATTCCAGGTAAAAATAATTTCTTGAATAACTTACAAACAGACAGATGGCATAAAACCTCCTACGCTCTCCAAATTAAAGGAGATTCAGTAAAAGACAGTGTAGATGTCAGTTCTATAAAGTCCTGTGTGTTGAAGAAAGCAGGTCTCCACAGTCTTCCTCGTGCTGTCAGTAACTCACCTCAGGAATGTGAACAAAAGAGAGATCAAGGACATTACAGGAAGCAAAAAGATGATACAGAAGTCAAGTCAGCACTCTTTTTATGTAGGATTTCCCAAGGGATTACAAAGGTGCCCTGAAATTATGATCCTACATAAAATAAGGAAATTAATCCAGTATTATACCAGGGAACAAAAGCTGTTCTTGCAATTCCTAAAGCCTTGCCCTGCTTATAGTCTTGCTAGGAAATGAAAAATATTACAGACTGTCATCACATCGCATATGCAATACATCATTGCATGTGCAATATGCAAGCCAATTTTAAAGGATTTTTTTCAACAGAAGTTTTTGAAGACAGGAAAGCCGTGAAATCAGTAACATTCCTCCACAAGACAATCCCAGTCACCCTAACATTAGGTCAATGTGCCTATGTTCATCTGTGAACTGGAAGTAGTACTGTGAGAACGATGTCGGCTATGAAACAGTCCATCGGACTGAACCACATCACTCGTGAAATCCAAAATCTCCCTCTGCCAAGTCACACCCCAGTTAAGTCATTTCAGCGTTTTGACTCAACTCCCTTACTTCTAAAATAGGCTGAACAAGAGCTGTTCTTTCTCAAAGGAATTGTGGACAAGGCAGGCTACAGCCAAGGTGGTTATCACAGAAAAAGCCGCAGCTACACTCACGCTATTCTTGGGCAGTATCACACATTCCAATTAAAGACCTGCACTTTCCTCAAAATAGCGAACAGCTTTCTCCTAAAATGAGCAGATGCGGAGCACTGTTGTCAGAAAAAGCCAGACCTTCTTCCAAGTGAAACAGATTGTTCAACGTAAAGAATTCAAAGTAACTGAGAGACCAGAAAAAGGAGCATTAGATCAAAACACACTTTTCCCCCCATTAGATATTCTTTGTGCTTCATTTTTGCACTTATCTGCTACTTTGAGCAAGCTTCCCTCGCTCCCCTCAACTACTTTTCTCAACAGGTGTACAAGAAAAGGGCAGTAACATTACCAGTTATTTTGCTTTTGATAGTTTTGTAGTATCTCTGCCTACAAGTTTTTTAGTGCCCACGTTTACTGGAATTTCCATCTTCCCTGGCCAAATAAAATCACTCATTATTCAAGAGGAAAAGCAAAGACACGTTCTGTCACAACTTGTCCATGCTCTCTAGTGCGCTGTGGTCAGTCTAATGCTAAGAAATAAATACTACTCTCTTTTTCATTGAGATCTCACTAATATCTTTGAGTAAATCCATTAATACCTTTGGGTAAGTTCTCCAAACAAAAATCAAGTATTTTGTGAAGAAACACTCACATCTTTTAATATCAACAGTCCTTCAAAGGGTGAAAGAAAAAAAAATTGGGATTTTAAATTTTACATCCCCTATTTCCTTCTCCCAAGAACGAGTAAGGCAAAAACCAAAGTCTGACCTTAATGTATGAGCATGCTGTGTCATGGCAGAGCAGTAATCCTGAACATTCATTTGTTTTTGTCTGCCTGTTTCTGTTCTTACATCTCAGTGTAATTTAACTTGATCATTCTCTCTACAAGCTCAAGTCACTTAAAACCATCCTTCACAGCAAAATATAATCTCCATAAAGTATTCAGTACTATTACTTTTGGTGTAACTACCTGCAAATGAATACGTTTTTTTTTTTTTCCCCCTAATGATGTAACGTTCACAGCTTCAGAGCAGGACAATGTGCTGCCATCACCAACCAGTAATCGAACCAGAGAAATAATTTCATTTAACTCTGTAATCAGTATTTGGTGCTACCAGCTACATTTGGCTTAAAAGCGGAAGGCAGCAGGGATACCGTCAAACACACACAAATTCTAAAACCGTCAAACAAAAGCAACTCATTTAAGGAGTGAATTTAAGCACAAATTCCAAAAGCACACAGGCAAGTTCTTTTAGAACTATTGCTTGGATTAAATCAAGAATAAGCAAGACCTACGACATTACGTTATTCTACAACAGACACTGGAAGAATGCTTTTTCCCCCCTCACAGTGTAATTTGAACACTGCGAAACAAAAAAAGTCAGGCATCTCTTTACATTGAAATGACAGTTGATTGAAAATTAGAACCACCAGTCCGCATTTCAGTTATCTTAACACTGAACATGGTCATAATGAAAGTGATTATTTTACCTGCTGTTAAATTTTCTCCCCACTTTAACCCAGATACTGCTGTACAACCCAGCCACAGCACTGCAGTATCTGCAAGAAATCTCTGCATGCTGAAGCTGTTATGAATTTTTTTCTGCTACCCACAAAGCCAGACAGCAGGTTGAGACACATCATAACTTCTCCTAACAGTACAGCCAAACCGGTTTCAGCTAAAGGCTCTCAATTTGTTGGGGGGTTTTTGTTTGGTTGGGTATTTCTAGAAAATATTTACCTGAAGTCTATAGGTGTATCACAGCAAAGATAATTCTTCTTTTTTTTTTTTCCTCATCTCTAAAGAAAGAAATAAAAGTTGCGTAACTAACTTTTCGCTTCAGGGTCCAGATGGAGCAGAATTCGTTTTGGCTCTGGAATCACTAGTTGTTAAGCGTCCCGACATAACAACTGAAACTAACAGCAGCTTCTATTAGATGGTAGCATGTTTATAAAATGCAGTATTGCTTCAAGAAGTCAGTTAAAAAAAAGATATCAAGTCAAATTACTGAAGTTAGAGTTGGGAAATACAGCCAACTGCTGTAAAAGAAACCGTTCAGAGCTTTACTTCTATTGGGGAAAGCTCTTTTCTCATCCCAGTGACCCACATCTGCGATACTGCCTTCTGAAGGCTATAGGACAACTTCTAATTCTTTCTTCAGCTTCTCTACCATACAAGGAGAAAGGAAAGTACAAGTGACAGCCACTGGAGACGCATGTATTTCTTTTGAGGACCGGTAACATTCAGAGCAGCTTAAACGTCCTCTGCAGAGTCCTGCGAAACCCTTCTGCAAATCATCAAGCGTGCTGACAGCAAGCGTCTAAGTTATTCAATCAAAACTCTCCTCAAATCAGACTTAATTCACGAGTCAGCGTAAAGGGCGATTATAACACAGGAAGACAACTGAAAGTAGGGAAAAAATGAAAATGACATCAAACTTGCTAAATATGTATTGTTTATTAAGGCTTGTATTCTCCTAGAGGAAAAAGTTAATCTGATGCTGTCCATTACCCCTTACAGGCAGTAACAGTCCAGAGACAGAGTTATACGTTCTAAATACAAGTCTAAATGATACAGATTAAACTTTATTTAAATTGGAGGTCCTTTTGGAGTAAATAGTATTCAGAAGATACTTGCTTTCTAATATAGTAAAAGATCCTCTACAATAAACACGTGCAGATTCAGTGTGCTAGAGCAGCGGACATGAGCACCATTTCCATGCTTAATTGGAACTCCAGTTGGTGACAGGTTCTCCGACGGTCCCCTCACTCCACAAAAACATGACAGCAAATTCAGTTTCTTAAAACAGGTTTTTTTACTCATCCAACAGAAAAAAATTAGACATACACACTGTCAATTTTAAACATCTGAGGCATAATCCATCATATTATCCATACTATTAGTTCCTACGTTAAAGCTCAGCATTATTGGTATAAAAACTTTAAATGGCATTAGGATTTGGGAGGGTGGGAGGGAGTAATGAAGGGAAGGATTAAAAATGATCTGCAATTAACTAATAACACCTGAAAGCTGAAACAGGTTTAAACACATTGTCCAAAACCCCTGCAATGTTGATAGCATCACATTATTATTATTTAATTAAGCTACAAAAACCGTAAAGCAGAATTATGGCTGAGAGAAAGCATCTCGCTCACTCTCGGCAGGATATGGTATAACAAATGCACACTGAAGCACTGGTTAACAGAATGTGGAAGGGAAATATTTTCCAGAGAAACAATTTCACTGACAATTTGATTTTCTACTAGACAGAAAAAACCAACATGGCGCATTAGCAGTTTTAAAAGTGTAATTGTACAGATAAATAAAGAGGCATAGCAGCTGCACAAAGTGATAAGAAATGTAGTTTTTTCATTTCAAAATTCTGAAGTGCAGTATCTTAAAAGTTTTTTAAATGACAAAAATCAATGCGTGGTTTCTTACTTCCGCCGTGAAGAAAAAGGGGTTGGGAGGAGGATAAAGGAAGATTTGTGATGTATTCTCCATAATCTATATCTGGCTAGGAACATAATTTGTGCCAAAATAAAGTCTTTGGGAAGCATTGACACTTTAGTATGCTCATGTATAGGTCCACATTAGGTTAATATAACTGTTTACCAACTTAAAAAAATAAAAACAGACACACCTTTATTAATGAATTCTACAGAATTTTACATAGAAAAAAAGATACAAATCAATGCAGATCCACTTGGGCAAAAATAAACTACAATGTACTTAAAGATGCGACAACTTAATTTCCCCTGCACGAGAAGATATATCGGAGCTGAAAGCTTTAGTTTGTCCTGATGCCAGGATACAGCACCAGTATACTTAAATTTTGTTTCTCATAGTTGAATTTAATATCAGTTCTAGTATATATATCAAACTGTATATGTTTATTCTTATTGTTTGTTTCGATTCTGACGTTCCTGCAAAGAGAAAAAAGTTAAAAGTTAAGAAAGATTTTAGTCAAAAGAACAAGCAAAAAGTTTTTAGTAATATAATAGCACTAATGTGATTCCCAACTATACACTTTGTCAAAACATTGCTGCTACATTTTATAAATATGTTGTATATACCTGACAAGCCCAAGGACTTGGTAACTTAATATAAGTGCAGCTTCAAGTGGAACAGCTGAATGAGTACCTGCACAGTCACTTCATTGTGACCTTCGTCTGCTGTCAGTTTACGGGAGGTTACGGAATATCAACATTCCCAAGCAGAAAGGGGACCTGCAATATTCTACTTTCTGGATTATTTTAGCTACTGCAGCAGTAGCACAACCAATACAAGAGCAGAAAGGAGATGGTAGTAAGTGAACTCCACAGAACTGGTATAATTTTGAAGCACTCAAATGACTTTAGAGTTAGGCACATTCAATAAAAGTAGGATTTGAGCTCTTTAGAAATTCTGTTCCTAATTCTTCCTATCTGTTCAGCTATTCTGGGAGGCACTGTGAAATACTTGACAAGTCAGGGGGGAAAAAAAAAAAATACATCATCAGGTGGAAGAAAAGTTATGTGCTTTTGCACAGTCTGATAAAAACCAGCACAGCTAGACTGAACAACCCAAGAATTTCTAAAAGTGTTCTAGTACAGAAACCAGTAGGCTCTTTGAAGTTTCTCTCAGAAGTTTCTGCTAACCACAAATACTGAAAACAGAGAAAGGTAATCTAAGGGATACCTGCAGGCACCTCTCAATTGCTGTTAAGTCTTCATCTGACCAACCCGTGCTCTCCAGGCAGGAAACAGTCCTGCCTCCGCTCTGATTTCAAGCAGAGGCTCTGCACGGGGCTTACACAGCCATGCTGAGCCACGCAATAACAAAAGAGGGGGGACTTTTTCAGTAATTGTTTCAGGTGCCCCATAAGTTGCAGAACATGCAGAAGACAGCAAGACAAGCTGAATAAAATATGCTGCTGTAGCTGTAGGCCAATGCATTTTTCCAGCTAAGACACCATGCAGACTGAATAGAAAGGGTTCATTCAGCCTTGCTGTTTTCTGTTTCACCCTAACGGTCTTTAAAACAGACTGTACACTGCAAAACAGGCATGTAAAGACTCTGCTTTGTGTACTGTACTTGAACGCATCAATATGGCACCAAATCCTATTTCAAGCAAGAAAATTGTGAAATAGCCTAAGCATAAACAACAGTCAACTCCTAAACTAACACCTTCAGATTTTACTTGTTTTGTGGAATCTTTCTGTACAAAATTAATCTCAGAATTGTTTCTGTTGCGATATAAAGCTTATTTGCAAATATACCAAACATAAATGTAACAGACTGTATTTGCTACTTCAGCTGATCACAGCATAAAATCAGAAGAGCTTTTTTTAAATGGAATGTATTGATTTCTGGCTCCAGGCAGAATATTTCCATTTTCATAATAAAATAAGTCAACAAAGTCTAGTATAAATTCTTAATCTATGATTTAAGACAGAAGATAGCAAAATTGTTTTACCAAATCAACAAAACAGACCATATAAAGTGGTATATATATTTTTTTAAATCTATATTTCCCTGCTGACTTATGATGAACTGTCAATGAAAGTCATTTCTCAGTGGCAGAGTATCAGAACATAGTAGGTGTTGTATGTTCTTAATGAAAAGAACTTACGGCTGCCTAAAATTTCAAACAAAACGTGGTTAGAAAGACCTAAAACTGAACCATATCAACCCCATTTTCAGGCTTCCAAAGAGGTAATTGTTCCATCCTACTTCCATCTCTAAGGTGGCAAATCCCCTTCACTCTGCTTCACTGCCCTACCATGCCCATCAGCCCATTCTTTCCCATTGCACCTTACATCTTATTTTTAGTTTTCTACGTTGTCCTGGTTTTGGCTGGAATAGAGTTAAGTTTCTTCCTAGTAGCTGGCATAGCGCTGTGTTTTGGATTTTAATATGAGAGTAATATTGATAACACACTGATGTTTTGGCTGTTGCTAAGTGGTGTTTACACTGATCAAGGACTTTTCAGCTTCAGATTTTCTGCCAGGTGCACAAGAAACTGGGAGGGGGCACAGCCAGGACAGCTGACCCAAACTGGCCAAAGGGCTATTCCATACCATATGGCGTCATGCTCAGTAGAGAAACTGGGGGGAGTTAGCCAGGGGGTAGCGATAACTGCTTGGGGACAGGCTGGGCATCAGTCAGCAGGTGGTGAGCAGTTGTATCACTGTTTCCCCCCCCCCCGGGTTTTGTTGCTCTCTCACTCCCTCATTGATTCCCTTCTCATTACAATTTATTATTTTTTGTTGTTGTTGTTCCAATTATTAAACTTTTCTTATCTCAACCCACAAGTTTTCTTACTTTTGCTCTTCCTATTCTCTCCCCCATCCCACCGGGGGACAGGGGAGGGTGAGTGAGCAGCTGTGTGGTACTTAATTGCTGACTGGGGCTAAACCACCACCATATGTGGTCATCCACTGACCCTCATAATCCCACCTTCTTTAAAAGTCAAAGTCTTCCAGCCTCACAGACTAGTCCCACATAAATAGAAGACAGGCTAGCACCTGAGACTTCTACCTGGTACCTAGAGAAAGTATGCTCATGGCATTCAGAGACTCAGCTCAGGCTTTGTAATTCAGTAAAAAGTGCTATTTATTAAGCAAGTTATTAAGCAGTTTTTCCTACCTTGCTACTTGCTTTCTCTCTCGGGGGCTAATCTGAATCTTCTTTTTAAACTGTCTGAAACCATATAAACTGACGGGGAGGAAACTGATGCAACAATTCTTCATGCTCGAGCGTGGCTGCTTTTTAGAAGCTCTAGCTCTCAAACTCTCTTCCTTACTGCTATTTAGTACTACTGCAAGCAAGGACAACCAGTTTTGTAAGCAACTAACAAAGCTTTGTTCATTTAGGTTCTGAAGATCCATCCAGAGCCTTCATAGTTTCTCTTCTCCAGGGGAATTCTCTGATATCTGACAGGGGAGCTCCTGTTGCATACGTCTCCTTCGTGACATTAATGTGTATAGTCTTCAGACACAGGGAAAACTGGTTTTCATAAAATCTGCAGAAGCTCCCATTTTGGAGACACTCATCCCTGACAAACTTCTGTTCCCTTCACCTCAGTCTGAAGTAGCTGTCAACCTTCCTACTAAACTTTATTTGTTAAGGTCAGTGGGATGAAAGCATTCATCTTCTGACACAAAAATGTGTTATCTTTACATCAGGAAACACAGTTACTATTAAGCTTAAAATAGAAATGTTTAATTACAGTTCTGGAGGAAGGACAATATTCCATCCTTAAGAGTTCTGTGTCAATGAATGTTCACAGAAAGCGTACTGAAAGGAAATACGCAATACGAAAATGAGTATTTCTGAGTGCCAGCATGCACTAGCTAACACTTTACAACATTTAATCACCCAAAAGGAGAAACGGCAAGCTTGGTGATTCAAAAGCTTTCTGAGATAAGACTACTCAGCTCTTCCAGCACAACACCAAGGTGTAGACCTTGGAATAGCCAAGCACCTTGACATGGATCAGAGGTGACAGCACAGCAGTCCATCAGAGTAACTATGACCATCTAGTTAAATACAGACCTATGAAGACGAGCTGCTGACAGTAGATCAACCCATCCGTCCTACCACATGAGATGCACATAAAAATACCAAATCTGCAACAAAGTTTATTTTCTTTACAAGCTTTTTACCTTCAGAAGACAATTTTGTTAAGACTATGCAAGCACATTTCTAGGGAATGTTAATAATTAATGCCACATTATACTTTATTTTCTTTTTAAAGAAGCTCTCTTCACACATGTTGTGACTTTTTTACATTTTAAGAGCATGAGCTTTGATCACAGAAGTTGCTCTCTTTGTGGACACTGTAGTGGCCCTGGAAACTGACTGAGAAATGCTAGGAGGGTCAGGAGAGATTTCATGCCACTCACTTTTTTGCTATTTCATTCCAGACACCAATATCCTTCTACTACTCCTTTCCCAGGTTCTGGGTCACCAGACTGGGCTTAAATAGTTTATTACTATGGTAAATCAAAAGTTGGACTTAGATCCCAGGATGAACAAATCTTCCCTCAATTCTAGATAATGATACAGTCCTTAAGCAATGCTGGCAACACTGATGAATCTTTGGCACTTCAGTGAATTTCATCCAGCATTATACCTGCCGAATCTACATTTGATGATTTGGTGTTAACACAGAGGTTCCTGGATCAGTTAAACTCAAAGAGCACACACTGGAGCTTACACTGCACACATTAGTTAAGGAAACACGAGCTAGCAACAAACTGTAACCTTCTAAAGAAAAGCACTGAAATGGTAGTGACTTGCATTGTACAGATTACATGAAGTTATTCTTCCATACTAAATATCTGTGTATAAATGAAATTAAAGCATTCAAGCCCTCCATGTGGAGATTTGTAAGAATTCTAGCCCTCTGTAATCACAACAGTGGCGAAATGGAAGCACAGAATTTCAACAAGTAATTTTACTGCTAAATAGAGTATAATGAATCAAAACCACAGCAACTTGAAAACCAATTAAGATGGCACGTATACAAACAACCACCTGAAAATGTCAATTAGGTCATAAGATACCTAACTAGCAATAAGATTCTTCAAAAATTATTGCCACAGGAAGGTTAACTTTGCGTATTAGGAAGGCTTTAACTTCAACAGCACAAACTTCTCAACAATAAGAAGTTTAAGAGTGTACATATCCTGCAAAAAAACTCTTCTAGTAATCAGTTGGACTTCTAAAATTCATTTAGTCAATGAAGGGGAAAATATTAACTTTCCAGACAATAGTTTTATAGAATGCAACCTGACAAGCAGCATCTTATTTTTCATTCCCTCACTGTTGATCTGCTTTACCTCTCTAGCACTATTATCTTCCACAGTGTATTTCAATTGTCTGTATATTGTCCTATTTCTAAGCTGTTCAGAGGAATCCAAGAAATGTTAAATTAGACTTCAGAGTTTATTTCCTGAATGCATCATACAAGCTAGAGCCTCAGTTTTAAATGAGGCAGAAAAAATGCACTACTTTGAAAAACCGATCCTGTTATAAAGCAGTTACCTAAGTAAGAATATTGTATCAGCACTTGAACTGAAAGTGGGAAATAGTTGTGTATATGAAAACAACCCAAAGCGGGATCAGCCCAATCGTTGAACATCAGCCCCCTGAGCTACTACAAAGCAAAGGAAGTTCGGCATTCAGTACACAGCCATCTGGATCTTCCTCGTTAACTGTTCAAGACTAGCTCTCCTATCACTTTCCCAGCACTCTCACTCCTCAAACATGCACATTATTCTCCCCTTCAGACTTGGCAGCAAATCACAGGGGGACTCAGCATTAAAAAAAACCAAAACAATCACCCCCATACACTGTAAACACTGGACAAAGGAACCGAGGCCTCTTGACTTACTCAAGATTCTCTCCTACAGAAGGGAACACCTCTCTTCAAGACACAGGTTGCATTAAATATTGAATTGCTAATTGTCTACTGAAGGAATGAAGTGTTGAAAAGCTTCAAATCTTAAGCTCTCCTCCCCTCCCGAGCTGAGGTATGCTATGCACATCGTATCTGATGGCTAGGAAAAGTTGAGCTAAAAAGTTCTTAAGACACTGATCTCCTTTTCTCTCATAATTTAAGAGTACATTCTATGAAGACAGTTTAAAGCAATTTTATCTGCACTTTAAAATGCCAATAAAACCTTTAAAATGGCAACTTCAATTTAAGCTCCAGGAACATGCGTTAAGTCTTTCCTTCAAAAACATTTTCAAGCAAGTGTGAGCTGCACTAAACTAGCCTGTCAAATAAATGCTTTATTCAAAACGCTATACAAAAAAAGTCTATGAAACACTATCAGTATCAACTGTAGTTGATACTGTATACTGTAGTTACAGTATAACTGTAAGCGTTACTTAGCTAGGAACTACACATCCCAACACCTATTATTTTGTCAGTCCGTTGCTTCTAGACTGCCTAATTAGAGAAAGGCATTCTTGAAACTGAGGTCATGAGACGGATAGGGACAGATGTCTCTTGCGGTAGACTTTGAGCCATGAAAGCGTATGTAAGTTTTTACTACGCTTTCCCAGTTACTGCCCAAATTTCTCTTACTACATCTTCACTCAAAACTTCTTTCCAAGAATTAGTAGACAGATTAGACCTGGGAACTGAAAACCTTTATTTACCCAAATAATAATACATGTGACTTCAGCAGCAGAAACGCAATCTTTCTAGCACTATTGCAGCAATTTTACGCAACTCTTTCTTTTCCAGAGAGATCAACTGAACAAACAAGATCAGGCTTCTTGCGCTTAAAGGTGATGTACAAATTTCAAATGCCAACACAGGTATCAATTTTGATAGCCCAGTTCCAGTCAAAGAGCATTAAAACACCTCATATTTATAAGGCAAAAAACTTAAGTGGCAAGCATGGGCAGAATCCAATTCTGAAACAGAAACTATTCTCTAGTTTATTAACGATTTTAAGATAAAAAAATAAATCAAACTCCAAAAAATTGGATGTAATGTCCTTCACCTGCATTATTGCTTAACTTTCTGCTTTGAAACCCATTAGCTATGAAATTGTCACAGACAAATAAGCATCAGTTTGTTTTTTGTGTTGCTAAACACACATAAAACCATCAAGTTGAGATGTATTAAAAACATTGTGAATTCCTACTTACATTTTTTCCACCATAGCAGCCTTCACATTTTCCCCATATCTGTGTATAAAATAAATTTTTTAATAAGTTTACCTTCCGCACCACCTCCTCCTCTTCTTGGCGCTTTTCATAATGAGAAAAGTCATCAAAGATGGAGGTCGTGTGCTTGTAAGTAGCAATAATTTTAAGCACTTGTTTTGCTTTTTCTAGGGGCACCTCCTGTGTATCACGGGAGTTTGTAACGGGTTTGTTGTCATTGTTCTCCAGCCTGATGTGTCGGAGCTGGTTGTTGGGCACATCCTTCACAAAGATCCACTTGACATCAAATTTCCCCTTCCACTTGTCCTGAGACCAGACACCTGCACTGGTGCCATAGTCCACAGGTGATTTCATCTCTGCTACTCCACAGAAGTGTCCACTGCCATTGACACTGAATAGCAAGTAGACTGGACCCTTGCTATTCATGGACCGAAAAGCACTGTCCAGGCGTTTGTTGCCATGTTCCGTACTACACCAAATAGAATACTTAATGGAACGATGAATATCATCCTCAGAATAGCTCTTTATTATGAACACACGTCCATTTTTAAGGTTCCATTCAAAATCTTTAGGGTTATAACTGTGAGCAGCTTTCAGTTTTTCAAGAACAGGATGGGACTCGCCACTTGGAACAGGGTTAGGCTGGGTACTGCCAGCTGAGTTGCTGTCGTTACCAGTTCCTCCACTTTGGCCAAAAGCTGCGTTTCTGTTGCGAGGAGCTACCCAGCGATTTTGGGGTGGCTGCTGAGGGGTCTGATACTGTGGCTGAGTCAATGGAGGAGGCTGAGTCGGAACAGGCTGAACAATTTGTTGCTGTGGGACAGACTGAGGAGAAGGAATCTGTTGGGGGGCAGGAACTTTTGCCACAGGACCCTTATTGTCCCAAGTACCTATGTCCATATTATGCTTTATAGGTGGAGGAGGCAATGCTCCTCCAATTACAGGTCCAGTTTTTGTTTTCATTTTAGGCTGTGGTTTTGCAGGCTTGCTAGCTATAGCAGCCCAAGAAGTTGGTTTAGATACTGGCAAGTTTACGTTAGATCCACCATTACCAGAGAGGGCACCTGTCATCCCGGCACTGTTGACAACGGAACCTACTGTTTTCACCGCAGAAGTTGTAACGTCTCCACCTATCTTAAGTCCAACCATTCCCTGTTCAATACTGTTCATTCCAGGAGCTTTATTTAATGTATCATTATGAAATCCTGTTTGTCCATCCACAATGGTACCGCCCAGTGAACTAGGCGGGTAGCTGTAACTGCTCCCATATGCTGAACTTTGAGTCTGCTGTCCTTGGGATCCACTTGTTCCCCAAGCTGAGAAGGCAGGATTTTCAGGGAAAAAGTTAAACCGGTGTTGATAGATATTATTTCCCAGACCCCCAGGCTGTCCAAAAACAGCATCATGCATAAAATGATGATCTCCATTACTGAGCTGTCCATAGGTGGTAAGATACGGGATAGGAGGATCTCCTCCTGTAGACCATGGTGCTTCACTGAGAGAATAGGGGAACCCAATAGATGGTGGATAATAACTGGACAGATAAGGATCAGTCATTGATGGATAGCTACTGTTCTGTTAAAGAGAGAGAAAAAAAAAAAGGTAATTTCAGATATAAAATCCCCCTGTGTTTATAAATAGCCACAACGCTGTTCATCACCAAATAGAAAAGAACAACAGAGTCAAGGTAATTTAATTTCTAATTACAGATCTCAGTTCATACTCTAAGAAAGATTCAGGGCTAAAATGCAGTATCTGCGTATTTATAATACACCCCAGGACTAGTGGCTCACAATGAGGTTAGTACTTGAGATTTTGAAACCATGTAAGCTTATTTACATTACTAAGGGTATTTCATGGCTTCTTCTAGAATTATTTAATCTACCAATACCCCAAAATATTTCAAGGAACTCATATAACAATACATTTTGTGTCTCAAAGAACTAAGGATATTTGGTATTTCTGGATCGCTACATGGGAGAAGTTTTAGATGAAATTACTTTAATATGACAGCACATATAACAGAAAAGATGATTACAGTCCTCATTATGGAATTGTTTTGGGGGCCAACAGTCCCCAACAAGCAAAACATACCTGAAGTGGTAAAACATGCAAAGGCTACTTCTGACATAGACAGGACCACAGTGAGATCACATGCAAAGAAGCATGCCAAGTTTGCTCTAATAACTACAAACTGAAATTAAGGTGACTAGACAAATATATGCAAATACAGCATGTGATACATGCCATCCAAACCGTTTGAGAAAGACCCAATTCAGCCTTTTGCAAAAGTCTCCTCCTCCGTCAGTAGTAAAGTTACAAATGTGCAAGACTATTTCTGACTGTCCTTCCAAACAGGCCATCTTTTCCACTCCACAAAACAAGAGGCTGATCGGTTATAAACCAGCAGACCCCCTTTGAAATTCTACCTTTTCCTCCCTTTTCAACTGCTCCTTAGACCAAGCTGAGAAGCCTTTCCTACCAATCTTCTGCTGACATTTGATTTTGAAGAATTCCATGTGTTTCCGTTATTCAACGATGCAAAAGAACAAATACAGAATATTCTAAAATAGGTTTTATTCCTCTTTAAAGAAACTTGAAGCATATATATAGGAGACCTTCCAAACTGACACTCTAACTGTAATTACCAGTGAGGGGGAGGGAAGGTCAACATCTCCTGTTAATGAGTCAAACAGTAGCTAGCCTTTCCTTACTGATGGAGAAACATTATTTTAAAAGGAACTAAGATTTCTTTCAAATGGCAAGATTTCAAACTTGAAAAAAAAAACCCGTGCAAAATCAGCAAAACTGCACTGCAACTTCAGTCATTTTTCCAAAAATCAGATTATTTCTCAGCTCATTCAAAAAATGAAGTAAAAAAACCTCCTTGCTGAAGATAAGCATAATACCCAACTGATACACAGAGTCATTTGTGTTGCTCATTTTTCAATGACTCCCTTCCATGATACCCCAAAGCCAGAGTAATTCAATATCCTTACTTTCCATATACAGAATGATACTATAAAGTGCCTCCAAGACTTACATACAGTACTGCAACCACTTCTGAGATTTAAACAGCCTAAATCCTGTTTTATTAATTCAAAAGAAATAATCTCTGCCACTGTTCACACTGCCTTTATTTATGTGCAAATTCTATCACTAACAAGAGGTACACAATCCACCTTCCTATGAGAAGATCCTCGAAAATGCATTAAATTTTCAGAGACTCCCAAACTAAAATAATCAATATGTAGCATGTGAAAACATCGTTTTTCTGAAAGACTTTGAGATTTGTGCTGGTTTGGGCCAGGATAGAGTTAATTTTCTTTATAGTAGCTAGTATGGGGCTCTGTTCTGGATTTATGCTGAAAACAGTGTTGATCTATGTGTTACATCTCAAAGTGTTAATATTAAGAAAAATGTAAAAACAAATGCAGATGTAAGGGAGGAGACATAAATAGTTCTTCAGAGCTACTTATGTTCATATATTCTACCGATTTAGAATTAAGACCAAAAAAAATATGCCTAGAGAAAGCAGGTGCTTTGTCCTAAAATATTTCTGCTAAAGGATTCTAGACAATTCCTGAGACTGTCACCTCCTGTCACACAGCCCGTAAAGTTTCCACAAGGATTCTAACAAGATTAAAGGAAAGTTTCAGCAGACATCCTTACAAAATATTCAATCTGTTTTGACTGGCTTTTTGCCAGAGTGTGTAAAAGAAACCCTGGCAGAAGTCCTTCACTGCAACAGCAGTACATTTATTTCAACAAACTTATCCTTGACCTTTCTGCACCCTTCCTTTTTTTTTTTTAATTAAAAAAACCAACAAAATCCAAACGCCAACCATTCTGTTCATTAGGAAGGGAATCTTTCTTTCTCCCAAAGTACACTGCTTGCTAGTAATTCCCTGTTACTTATGAGTAATCTTCTGGTTCTGGGTAACATTACATGGGGGATGCCTTTCCTTCTTTGAGTATAACTTTGTATATGAATACTCTACTTCACCCAGTTGCCTTTAAAAGTACTTTTAGTGTGTGCTTTATAACAAAAAGCAATCACATCTCAAATTTGATCTGTATTAAGTACTGTTACTTGGATACTACAACCTTTATGGAAAGAAAATAAGGCACCACTACTTAGGAGCAGTTTTCAACAGAAAGATGGAAGACGTATATTTTATTTGATTATATAACATACTCAATACTAATTTTAAAGACTAATTTGTATTTTTAAAATATGAAATTAACACAATATTACCAACCTACATTTGATCTTTGATGTCAAATATACTGTTGTATCAGCTGGTGTTTTAATTTCTTAAAGTATTTTAAAATATCCAGTTGGTTTCAAATCTTTTTTTGTAAGTCGCTTATATTTTACAGTAATTTTAAAGGGCTGAATAAATCTGACCGAATAACTAGATAATAAGGCTTTGTTCAGAAACATGGTTGTCTTCAGTACAAAATCTCACAGTCCTAATTAATGCTACTGTCACTTTCCACTTAAAATTTTAAGACAACCTACACAATTGTTTCTTGTAGCATGCCAATTTCTTACTGCAGCATAAATAAATCAGTCAATGGAGCTACACTTTCATGTAAGAAAACTTTATGAGAATTATGGAAGTTGTAACAGTCATAGCAATTTTTCCATTTAAACCTAATAATTGGGCTTGTTGACAGCTAAGACAAATTTCCTAGAATTCAACTATAATAGATGGTTCTACATTTTTTTCTATATGAAGTTTAATGTTCAGTGTATTTCACATTAGAAAAACATACCTTGGTTTTAAGTAATCAAAAATTACATACAAATGTGATGAAGTAGAATGTAAAAAATTAGTGAAAGGTGAAAACCTCAATTTCTTTCAACACTAATTTTGCATTAAAAAAGAAAATTTTACTCCCTTTTTTCCCCACAAGTTTCCTGCTTTTATCTCTGCTACAGTACATTAATTCCAGAGAAGAGGGAACACTTGCCATGAAATCATTTTAACTTTGTATAAGTCTGGAGAACACGTCTATGCTGCAGATGACTATGAAGCTTAGCTTGGGAGCTGGAACCCACACAGTGCAGAGCTCAGAAGACAGTTTGTGTTGTCACATATACACTTGTCCTGACCTCTACAGTGGTATGTCTTGATTGCTTCCAGGATGGAAACAAGCTCAAGTATATCTATATTGTGCTAAAGTTTGCACCCTTCCTGAAAGCTGCTATGATCCAAAACAAACTTGTAACACAGTTCCATCTACCTGACTGCCCTAACAAAAATGTTTAATACACCTTAAAGATAACCTATACACAGTACATGAACTGATAACTGTTTGCTCTAGTATTCAAGATTAAATCACAACTTCTACAAATGAAATAGAACAGCATGTTATATGCTATTTTTTTTTAGCATGTAGAATAATTTTCTTTTGCAAGCAAGTTCAGTGATGTCACCAGTATTAACAGTGGCATCTATCAGCTTCAGGATGAATTACAAATTTCCCTTTTAAAACATAACACTTAGCCTTTCTGCCAAGAAATAATAATGCACCTTGGTAGGTCTCTCTCTAAAATGGTATTTTATATGTGTGAAAGAAAACTTTCTGCATCTCCAGTTTCTATACATTTTGTTGACTTTAAAGATTTGAACATTAAGTCAAAAATTACTTCAATTAAAAGATATTTTCAATTATAATGGTATTTAATAAGTCATGGATGTCGATTTAACATACATTATAATGAACTGGATTATATCAAGAGTTTACATTGAAGTGCCTTATTCATAACATATTTTTAATTCTTAAAATATTTCAGAGGACATGAAAGAACAACAATATTTGCTGAAGTGTAAAAAGCAAGTGGGACAGCTCTACAAGCTATCTAGAAAGCACTGAAACCAAATTTCAACTATGCTAATTTGTAAGATTATACAAGTTATACCAATCAGGAAAGCTCAAAAGCAGAACCTTCAGACTCCCACATGCAATGCATCTATCAATGAACTGTAAGATCAAATAGTCTGTCACAGTCCAACCGTACCAATAACCTGCAATTTGAGGAGCAATCAGCAGACACTAGTTGGAGCATTAACTTCATTTTCACTTGTGGCCATCTGGATACGCAGAGTAATATTAGCTTTGCGAGCACAAATCCTAGTTGTATTACCAAGTAACACAATATGCTAGTCATTTCTTTTTCCATTTCTATTTAAGGAATTTGCTCCCTCAACACAATCCTATGAATTGAGTGCCAACAGCACGCCTAAGAAAAAAACCTAAGTTAAAAATACACTAACCTGATTTGACTGCCCAGAAAGGTAAGGTTCAAAATCGTTGTCATGAACTGTATCCTTCTGATGTAACGAACCATTTTGTACTAGAAGAAAAAGGTTACAGCATATTATAAGACTGCTTAGTAGCATTTCAGTAAAGAGATCCACCCCATGTTATTTTATGAAAAGCCTTATTTCTTCTTCACAGCACAAAGACTCATAAAAAGCCCAAGGGATGACATTTTTCCCCAAAAAGGTTTCTCTTTAGATTATTGCTTATAAAACTAAATTTGAGTAAATTTAAAAAAAAATCTTCAGTTGAGAGTGACTAGACAACTCATGCGAATTACCTCTGAACAAAAAAAATACTAGCTGACAAGAATTTTGTGAAAAATATTGGGAAACAACATCTATTGTTCTGGTCCATAATTAGAACTCTCAGAAACTAATTCACAGTTCTGCCAGCATGTGTTATTCACTGCTTGCTTAAGTTGGCTAAAGTAAGATGAGGTGAGGTTACATTTAGTTATGAAATAATGACTGCTAAGTGTCTTGATATCCTGACACTTTCAGGAAAATTTAATTCTCAACTTTCTCACGTGTAAAAGAGACATATCTGCCATAATCAAAGGCCTACTTAAGCATACATTAAGGCGTGACAAGCATTCAAACCCCATTACTGAAAGATATACAAAACCAAAACTGTTATTAGGTCACTTCAAATAATTCCATTTGTTTGCTTTACATTTAGGAAAACAAGGTCAAACAGATTATGTGATAGTTGCTTTATTTACCTATTTCATAGAATAGCTAAGCTAAACTACAAGTAACACTACACCAAATAGGATGGTTAGCAAACAAGTCTGGGAATTTACCAGAATATTTCTGCAAAGTTTGTCAGGGAGAGTAGAGGTAAAAGATTATTTACAAACCTAGGAAATAGTGTCAAGCCTTCTGTAACTAGAAGTAGCGGGATTTTTAAGGCAGGTTAAGTTATATTAAAAAGCATTTATGAGTTGACTATTGTTAGTTTCTAAGCCTGATCAGTTACACACTTATTAGCAATCACAGTAATAATCAAGGTATTTTCTTAGATGACTTGTTAGTACATTTAATTACAAATGAAGCACGGGAATTATCATGAAAAGCTTATTATCTCATCAGAAGTTAACTATTTTTTATTTAAAATTTCTTAAATTAAGTTTTTAGGCTTATATATGACAGCTAGAACAGATATCAGTCAACAGCAGACCAGTAACACAATTGTATTCATATAGCAGGAAGAGACTATGCAAAAGTATGTAAAAATATATATTGAATAGGCATATCCTTGTGACTTTATGTAGAAATCTCCTTTATTGTAAGGAAATGAAGAGCATTATTACATTTAGTACTAACAGATAGTCCTTCCCACTGTAAACTCAGCAGCATTAAGTGGGATGCAAGCAAGCAAGCTTGTACGAGTAACAGTTTATGTTATTTTGGAACAAAGCACAACTTCCTTTGTTCCAGATGTTATCCATACGGACCAACAGCAATACCTTTCTGCTCACCTACAGGTATCTGCATAATTCATCTGTTACAGTAACAATTTAAATGACCAGAACTCAGCAGGATCCTCACCTTTATTATCCTGTCCTTTCGGTCTCTGGGATGCCATGGCACATGATGAGGTAAAGGAAAAGGGGGGGGGGGGGGGGAAGGAGAGGGGAAATAAAAAAGTTAATTTTAGAAAAACGCTTATATTGTCACTGCAAAACACACAGCTTTTAAGGAGGGCTAAGAGGCTCATACAAATGGCTAACAACTTATCAGGGCTTGTTTAAACTGGGATTGAGGAGTATGTTTCACGTATCCTTCAACACTGGCCCTCCTTAGAAATGGCCACGGCTCTCGAAAGGCAGTGGGAACGTGCTGTGCCCACGGGGGGGAAGTTAAGGAGAAAGACTACGCTCCGAAGAAGCCAGGAGAGGAAAAGCCTCTCCCGGGCCAGACGCGGGCACCGGCCTGCAAGGGAAACCCCCCGCCCCCGGGTGGGGAGGAGGCAGGCCCCGCGCTTCGCTTCGCCACTTACCTGAGGGTCAACGCTTGTGGCAGACATAATTCATGTACAGGGCCGCCGTGGTTCAGCAGAGAGGGCCGGGGGAGAAGGCAGGGCCGCTCGGCGCGGCGCGGAGCTCCGGGGCCTGGCGGAGGGGCGGCGGCGGCGCCTCTCCCCTCAGGCGGCGGCCGGGGAGGGGAAGGGGCCGGGGCCGAGGGGGAGGGAAAAGGGCCGCTGGCGCGCGCGCCGCCGCTCGGCGTCTCCTCAGAGGGCCCAGGGGGCGGTAGGGCGGCGCCGGTCCCGCGCCTCGCCTCACCCTGCCGGCCCCGTCTCTTCACATGCCCCCGGGCCGCGCCGCCCGGGCCTGCCCGCCGCCGTCGGGCCGCAGCGAGGGATGGAGCCAGAGCCTCCAACTCCAATGGCGGCGGGCGCCGGGCTGCGGTGACGTCAACGCCGAGAGCGCGCGGGGCACGCCGGGAAAGCACGGCCGGGCGCAGGCGGGGAGGGGGAGGAAGGCGCGCAGCGCGCGGCGGCGCCTGCCGCGCATGCGCGAGCGGGCGGCGGGCTGAGGGGCGGCGGGCAGCCGGCAGCCCCTTCGCTCTGCCCGGTGCCTTCGGCTGTCCTCGCCCGGCCTGTGCGGGGCCGGAGCCGAGGCCCCTTGCCCGTAGGCTCGGCCGAGCAGGCTCACTCGTGGCCCGAGGCGCTGAGGGAGGCCGGTCTCCCCTCACACCACCCGCGGGCGGCGCGGATCCGGCCCTTGGGCCTGCGGTAGCTGCGGCTGGGATCCTCTGGCAGAGGGTCACAACCAGCCTGGCTGCTGGCTGCAGCTGCTCACGCCATGGTTTTTTATCAGGTTAATTCATTTTATTTTCTTTCCAGCTGCTGTTTTGCAGAACCTGGGTGAACTCTTAGCCCCCTTTGCATAGCTTGTTTTGATTTCGGCAGGGCCAAGAAGTAACCTAGTGGTTTTCAGGGAGGCTTGTCATTTACCTGTGCACCCTTCTGAGGAAAGGTGAGGAAATGAAGCAGTATTGAATAAGCTGCCTGAGTTGTAATCGTTCAGTGCTGCTTTATGCTAAAGTGGAATCTCCGTAATTTTTAGGGAGGGCTGGCTTAAGGAGGAATCAGATTAAATGAAAGCAATGCCCTTTTATTTCTAGTATTTGAGTTCTACCTCCTTAATGATTGTATTTCTGCTTCTTGTACATAGTGGGTTGGGGGGGGTTGTTTGTTTTTTCTAAATGGGTGGAATATCTAATGACAAGAATTGTTGCTACTTCTTAATAGTTTTTAGGTCCTGCTTAGGATCCTTTGGTCAAGATATATTTTGTAGGTGCTGCAGAGAACAAAAGGGCAGTTCCTGCCCTCCCCAAGGTCCTGCAGTTTATAATGTATTATATATACTGATTATAACACAGAAACTTGTGTGACAATCTGCCTCAAATCTGAGTTCTCCTGACCAAATCATAAATGTTTTGTGATGAAAAAGAAATCAGCATGGTTTTGCTTTTTTAGTACTTGTATTATGGCAACACCCAGAGGCCTTACTGTCCTGCTGACTTACAAGCATAAACGATATAACGAGTAAACGATAGTTCACTCAGTGCCCGATTAGCTTATAGTGGACTGGGAGCCTCTTATGCCACAACAAAAGAAAATATCATTGCAGTGCTTCTAAACAACACTGGTACCAGATGATAGCAACTAAATGAGATTTGTAGAATATAATTTCTTTTGACTTCTTTGGAAACAGGTGCGGTAAAAGAATTTGTAACAAAGAATTTTCATTGATTAACAATAGGTCACTGAGATTATTTTTTAACATGTTACATCGGTGTCTGACATCTGTTCAGAGAATGGAAATAATTGTCCTTAAATTGGCCAGAAACCTGATTTTTTTCTTGAAGGTATCAAAATACCTGCAGGGATTTAGTTTGGTAAGTCTCTTTAGGCTTCGAACATACCTCTTGTGTAGGTTTCTTGACACAGACATACACCATGTTAGGTGAGCAATATAAGAACATATTTGAGAGAAAGGCAAATCACAATCAGGCCTTTAACATGCATATGAAATATTGTGTTATTGCCTGAGGTGATAACTTGAGGCCCAAACTGGGCCAAACTAGTACCAACTTGTGCGACGCTTGTATCCAGTCTCATTACTGCGTTCACAAGTAGCTAGAGCTGTGACCAAAGTAGTTAAGACTCTGCCATACCAGACAGTACTTCCAGAAGTTACAAAGTCTTACTTGTAACATCTCCATGCTTAATTTTGGGGGTAAAAGTGGCAAATTCCAGTCCTCATGAAAGATACTAAACAATGCAATCATCCTTTCCTTTAGATACAGTTAAACCCAGAGTCTTCTCTGTGTTCACGTTTGGAAATTGTTAGTTTGAGTTTGTATTTATTATTCTAATAAAACATCTGAAATGAATAGTCCACTTTCTTTTGTCCTTTTTCTGATCAGTCATCCAGAGTTAAGGAAGGAGTATTGCATTAATCCTCAGCACCTGGAGGTGCTTTGAGTTCTTTGTTTGGCTTGGGTAGCAAGTAAAAATTGGCATGTTTTATCTTAATTCTGTTTGCCATACAGTATAGCTATGGACAAAGTCAGGAAGTCTGTGCTCTTGAGAGTCCCTGGATGAGCGGGAAAGGCAATCTAAAGAGCAGTGCTTCAAAAACAAATGTGAGAAAAAAGTAAGCAGCGTGGCTAGAGAGTGGAACATCTGTCTGGAAGGAAAAGGGAAAGGCTCGTTCTGGATACTGGGGTGATGGGCACTGCTCTGAAGTCCATGTGATTGTGTGTGTTCACTAGTCTTGATATAGAAACGATGTGACTATGAATCATCCTAGCCATGAGCATATGTAGGCAGAATGTTAGAACTGTATTTGCTTCAGCAGGGGACTAAAGCTATTAGGCTATACCTGTTATTTTAGATTCAAAGACAGAGCATGTCAGGCAGAGAGAGAGAGAGAGAGAGAGATGCCTAAGTCCATGTTTGTGGGATAATTTTGTTTTCTTTTGCATTAGGAAAATGTGAGTTACTGCTTCTTCCTGGTAACTTTAAGAATGTTCTTGTCTATCTAAGAATGTTCTTGTCTATCTAAGAATGATCTTAAGAAGTACACAATATTTTAGAACAAAACCAGTAAGACGAGAAGTCTCAGTTGAAGCATATAGATGAGGCAATATTCAGAATTATATCAACTCGGGATGCTTTTGGAGTGTAACTGTAACCTAGGGGGTGACACAGGTTTTTGTTTGGTTTTGGCTTTGTTGAGATAAATATGGTGGTATGTTCTTCTAGTATAAGAAAAAGTTACAGATATATTTTTCTTCCTTTGCTAACACTCTCTGAAATCTCAGAAGAGTTAATGGGTAAATGACAGAATACTTTTTTGGTTTGGGTTTGGTTTTTTTTTAATTTAGATTTTACAGGGATTTTATGCAGCCCTCTGCTATGAGCAGGGGGTAAAATTGAACATTACCATCTGGAATCATCTCCCTCCTGCACCCCACACCCCCGTGGAATGTAACCAAAGCAAGGATCCAACGTTAATTTCCATCATTTTAGGGTGAAAAATAAAAGCAGACACACGGAGAAATAGTATCTGTTCTTCTCTCCTGTTTTTCGTGTCACTGACACATTGTGAAAACATGAGAAGGGAAATCATATGCAAAGAGTGTGGCCTCTGAACAGATATCGTCTGACATCATCATTGCACATGCTGTTCTTTGCAAGACAACTTCATTGAAAAGCTGTAGCAAGGAGCTCAGCTGAGCAATGACTGATCACAAGGACTCTCCCATGTCTCCCTCTTGATCTTCATCACTGGCAAGTCTTTCTTGCCGCTATCATGTAGTTTCCATTAAATTGTAAGGTCAGTCTGTCTTTGCTTACTTATTAGAATACGGTCACCCATTTTTCACTTCAGCTTTTTGCAGTGTCCTTCAGGTTGGTCTGTTGTCTGTCTTCTTCATCTTTCAATCTTGCTATTGATTGTTGATACAGGGACAAAATAAACCTATTCCGAGCCAATCTGCATGGAGAAAAGCAGATGATTGCTAGTGTTAATAGCTCCGGAATAGATCTTTCTGCCTGTTGTCCAAGCAATATTCAGGCAGCTAGGCACGTCTCTCTACAATAAAAACACGTTCCAAACTGTAGCAGAATTTAATTGGAAAATCAGATGTTCCTTGTTCCTTGATGGCTGATTTTCCACCAGTTAAAAAGTAGGATGAGCTCCATTAGAGTCGTAACAACACCTAACAAATCCTTCTTTAGAGGTAATTAATGGCTGAATGGTGGAACAACGTACATTAGTCACAAGCTGATAGCAATCTCTTCTGAAGAGTTGTTAGTTTTATTTGTGAACAATTTGGAGTAGCAATGCCACGCAGTTGTTCCCGTACCTCCTGCCGGGCTTTGAGCAGGTAGAGGGAATAGAGCGCAAGTGCGAGGCTCCATGTCAGAATCAGAAGGAATTGGGAAATGATCGGAGTCAGTGAGAGGCAGGAATTGAGAGGAAGGAGAAGCACAACCGATCTTTGGGGAAACCAGCCAGATCCTACCCAGAAAGGGAGAAAGAAAGGGAATATCATTCACGTTTTCCATGCTCCCTGTGGGAATTGTATTTGCCCATCCAGTTCTCTCCTGAAACTGTGTTTTGTATTCCTAATCCCTGTGCTGCTGCTCAGCCCTGTAAGCACTCTGCTTGCTCTTTGGATATCCCATTGATCTGCTGAAAACTGAAAATAGTTCATTCAATTTGGGGCAGCATTGAATTTTTACAGATTGTTTTAAGTATTCAGAATGTTGTGGGAAACAAAAAACCAAATAATGGGTGGGTTTTGGTTTTGTCCTTTCTTTTTTTCCCCATGATGTTTTGTGTTCACTGGCAAAGGCAAGAAGGGGTAGAAAACCAAATAAAGACAGACCCTTGAAAAAGAAACTCAAATTTTTCAGCTCCAAAAGCCATTTAGAAAAATAAAAAAGAAACTGTTTTCTACAACCGGTTACCTTTTGAAAAAGCATTGAACAGTTTTCAACGCACTCTCTCTTTTCTAGCAGAAATATTTTTTTATGATAGGCTGGACACTGAAATCATGAAGTTATGAAACAATGTAAAACACAGTAATGGCTTGTGGCAGGAACACTTCCGTTTTCCTCATTCCAAGGAACTAGCATGTTAGTTTGCTTTTCTTTCAAATCACAGTAGGATTTTAAGGTCAGTTCCTCTATAGATTTTTTGAGTATCTGCTGTGCTTTGCAGATTTTTCTTTTGATATGTACCGTGTTCTTTTCCTATGGGCTGGAATATTAACAGTATTTGATTTTAAGCACTTTGAAATCATGCAACATGAAATCATGCAACATGAATCATGTTGCAAACTACATTTAGCTATTCCTAACTATTACAATACATAAAGTTTGGAAGCAATCAAATGCTATGGTAGTGGAGGCCAGAATAAGGAATTGGGGGAGGAGATCGAAAGGTTTGAATCTTTAAGAGGTCACTTCACAAAACGTGTATCTGTTACTCACCTGTGCATTAGTTCTGGCAGTATATATTTATAGTATGTGTATTTATAGCAACATTTTTCAGGCTTCTTGAATTACTGATTGTTAATGTTTGGAGGAATAAATCATTTATTAATGTGTTAAATTTGTTCATCATTATTATTGAAAAATCCAGGGAGAAAAGTGCAGCGAGGGAAACACTGATAGGCAGAGAAGACCCCTTTAGACGTATAGCAGTACTCGTTATGGTAAAAGAAAGAACCTTCAGCTGGATGAAATACCAAAGTGAGACTTCTGAGCTTTGCCCTAAGAGAATAACTTTGTGTTTGTCTCTGGTGTGACCAGTCACTTTTCAGTGTGTCTTGTCGTTATTCACTGGGTCGGATCATACTGCCTGTCCACAGTGGATTTGTTTTATGGATGCCTTGGAGTTTTGTGTCAACAGACAGCAAGGTGCTCTGGTCCCTCAGTGCTGCACTGGAAGGCAGCTGAACAGACAGGCACCCTCACATTTTACTGTTGCAGCAACTCTTAGGAGAGCAGCAGAGTGCAGGCGTTTTGCTGCAGGGTGATACCAGCTTGCCATTCAGCGTGAAGGAAGATGAAGGGCAACAGACAAGGAAGAGGCAGCCAGAAGAGGAAAAGCAAGGCCCTAAATGGAGAAACAGAAGCAGTCACCTACTTCTATGACTACAAATTTACTTATTTTGTCTACTCTGCTTCAGGCTGGAAAGCAGTTATATCACAAGGTCCGAATGTTTTATTCTGAAAAATGGATCCTTGTCCTCACAGAGTGGTTAACAGTGGTTCTGAGCAAGTGGGAACAGGAATTATGCCGTACATTTCCTTGATAACCAGCCCCCTTACACATCAGTTCCAGTGGCAAGCTATGGCATCTCTGGTTGTGTTCCCAGCCTCTTTGCTTCTTTGATAATGCCAACCGATACCTTTGTTTCCCCCTGTTATGAAAGCCCCTTTCCTCAGGAATTCTTTATTGACTCTTAATTTATCGGTGAAAGCACAATAGTCTTCCTTGAGCTAAACCAAACAGAACAGCTTCATCCCCTTATAGCTGCGTAGAACCTCGAGGTTAGAGACGCTGAACTCTGCTGGAGTTTTTCCAGGGGCTCCAGTCACTTCAGTCCTTTGGAGCTCTTTATGCTGCCTCCAGCTATACTCTGGCCCTTGTATTTAATAATTGCTTTCCTTCCAAATCAGGCTGATATTAGCAAACATATTCTTGATTAATTATGTTTACATTCCTTTCTTCTTAGGGTGTTTCAAATCAGTGTTTAGTATTGGTTTGCAGTTATGCTCGGAATGAGCTCAGCAATGCAGAAGTTACTACGTTTCTCATGCTGTCATCGTTATCACTGATCTATCCTGGTCTCCTGGTTGATGCTTACTGATTCCTGCATTTGTTTGTTGTTAGCTCATCACACTCTTCATTTTAAGAAGCATTCAGAAGTTCAGTAGGACATATTAAGTCTCTGAAAAGGAGCTAAAAATATACAGGAATTGCTAAAAAAGATCAATATTGGTTACATACAACACATTTTTTAATATATGTTATTTGCTTTCAAAATTTTAGTGTGCTAAAATAAACCCCCGTAATTTGTCCATGGTGGCTTATTTTTAATTGCTCTCAGCACCAGACTTGGTGTCACTTCATCTTCTTTTGCTACAGTCATCTCACTAGTCCTTCTGAGCTTTCCTTTGTTGGTGAAATGTTCCCCTCGAAATCACGTAAGTGTGTCCCCACAGAAAACCAACCTTAAACCTGTCTCTAAGCTTGCATGATGAAAGAACGTTGTGTAAACAAACCCCCCTAATAATCACTGCCAGAATCAGTCACATTTTGTAAATTAACTTAGAAGCTGCCTTTCTGCTCCTCTGAGCTTTTATACAGCTTTTCCCTTTTAACAGTCACCCTGGGGGCTCCCCTAGAACAAGCGGAGCGTACAGGCTTGGCAGTTCAGTACACCTTTCCCACAACGCTGTGGGAAAGTGCCAGCCTGGGCCATCGGCAGATCGTTTGAGCATTGCGTGACAGCATCCCCGAGCGCTGCTTGCGGACTGCTGGTCAGGCCAGGGCACGGCTGCGAGGAAGGCAGATCGAGGAGCCTGCCGTGTTCCCCACACCGCCCAAGATCACGTTTGGAGAAGCGAGGTGGTTATAAGCAGGACGAGATGAGGTCATTGCTCGTAAAATGCTTCGTAAGATCAGAACTATCGATCACTCTTATCTATGAACAGGTGATTCGCTACAGGCCATCGGCAGAGTCCCCAAACAGCCTCTGTAAGAGGGATTTGGTTAACTCTCTGTCCTACATTTTTAGGATACATTCTTCAAAAATCAATATAGATTATATTGAAGAAGAGGAGGATCTTATAAAGAAGAGGATCTGTGGAGCAGAAGATAATGTGCAATTACGTATAAATTCATTATGGACAAGACAAAAAGAACCACATTCACTTGTTACGAGATTCTGTAAATTTTGTATATAAGCGCTGCCCTCTGCTGCTCAGGGATTTCCATTAACACACATTTAATTAAAAAAAAAAAGTTTCAACACTGTGCTTTTTAATCAAAATGTTTGTATAGGCTTGCCTGTAAGAAAAGGACTCTAGATCTTTTTTATTCAAAGAAAAATCCTAATTTATCATTTTTTACAAACACAAAACACCTGTGTTCTTATGTTAACAAGGAGAACTTATGTTTTATCAAGCACATAGTTTAGAATAAGCTGCATGCATCTTCTCAGGCAGAAAAGTGGTAAGAGGAAGACACATTTTCAAGTAACTGCACCTTCAAAACTAGCCTTAAAATCCTTCATTCTGAATTGTGACCACAGGAAGCAAAGGAATAGAAAGATTTCAAATTGTGAAGATGGCGATGGTAGCAAAAGAGTCAGTGTTTATTCCCAAAGTAAAGGCAATGTAATGTATTCAAGCTGTCTTGAGTAAATTCTTATTGCTATTGTCTGTTAATTTTATAGTACATTTTCTTGAAAATTGTAAGGTACAAAACATACGTGTGAGAGCAAGTTGAAAAAGACACAGCAAGAGTGTTAATAGAGAGTCACAGCATGACTGCGAGGGCTAAGAGGGCTATCGCCCTCTTCATAGGCAACTGCTGTCGCGCCCCTGTGTGACGTACTCCATACTTGACATATGTCCTAACTTACATCTGGACAGTCTTCTTTTAGAATATGATTATGTTCGTTTCTGTTATTATATCAATAGAAATTAAAGAAAAAATCATGGATGCAGTAGCAAAGGTACTATAGCAAAATAGGAGGATTGCGATCATTATGTCATAGGAGTCAAGATGGCATGACTGGGGCTGTGCTGGGTTTTAACAAGATGGCAAGGCTTGGTTATTATTTCTTTTTTTTTTTTTAAAGGGCCCAAAGTTATTTTCTAGAGGAAGTCTGAGCTTAACTTTTTATCTTTCCCTGGTGCCTCCCACTTAAAAAGATGAAATTTGGATTGTTCAGCTAATAGAGAATTTCAGCACAAACCCAACCAATTGGGGAAAACGAGGCATTAGAAATGGCTGCTGAGTCAGGTGGGGTCACTTCCACCTTGGAAAGGTTTCTGCTTTGTTGAGAAAGGCCTTTGCATTGCTGAGACGAGCATAGCTTGAAGTTTGTGGAGTTGGGAGAGTCTTGGTTCTTGGAAGTGTTTGGGGGTTTTCTTTTTTAAGAATTTTGCAGGTAAATTTTGCCTTTTTTTTTGGTTTGTTTTTTTTTAGTTTTCATTGTGCTGATCATAGGGAATTGTTGATGTTAGCTGTAATGTTGCTTTGGAGGTGTGTTACTATGTAGTTGTAAGTAGTGGATTGTGGGGCAATATTGGCTTTTAGTGGTGGTGTAACTATTTAAATTATCAATTTGGTTTGGAGAGCCTTGTTAGCCAGGTTAATGGACCTTCTGCAGAGCATGTAAATGTCTTTAATACAGGTAAATCATAATGAGTTTCTTTATAAACAGAAGATAAATATACTTGTTCTCTTATGTTGCATCTCTTATTTAAAGAAAAGCTTGATTCAACTGTTAAGCTTTTGGGTGGAAAAACTCATTTTCTTTCTTTATGTTTTGCTGTGAAGCTTGCTCTGATGTGTACTTCTGAAGTGGAAGTAGGCTAAGATAACTTGGTCACCTTCTAGGTGGAAAATGGTGTTTGTCATAGTTTAAGAATAATAGATTTGCTTTGTTAGGGCCCAAGATGAGAGCAATACTGATACGGTGGAGCTGTGCCTGATGAGCAAGCCTCTCTGCTTCTCTGTGTTCTGAGAGCAAAATCTGCTGTGCAGGCTAAAAAATTGCATGCTCCTAAGTTTGCTTAGCTTGCAAATTCTGCTGTGTATCGGTGACTAATGGGTTTTTTTTCTTTCTGCATGGATTTTTCTTTATACCAGTGACATAGTTCTTGAGTAACTACTTTACTGTATTAAAGAAAGCACAGTTTCTAAACCAAACTTTTAGAGCTTTTTTTTCCTACAGCTCTGGCTTCTGTGATGATGATTATAGAAGAAGATTCTAGTTGCTAATGAATTTTCTCTTCCTTGCTACCTTTTACTGTGAGAGGCACGTGGTTGAGCAAGCTTGCTTTTGCTTTTAAAAATCTCCCTAAATGTGTAATACCTATGAAGGATGGATTCGTTAACTCTGGCTACAGGTCTTGCAACTAAAATGCCCTGGAATTTTTTTCCCTCTAAATGTATTGCAGCACTTAACTAAGAGGAATAGTACTTCAGAGATGCTAGTGGTCTGAGTGCCTCTTAATGGTCTCTGACTGTGTTTGCTGCAGAGGAGCTGCTATACAGGTGGTCTCCACTTGATAGTTTTTTACAGTGTGCCTATTCAAAAGAGGGCACTGCAGCAGTTATCTTTTATCTTAATAATGTGGTGTACCAGCTTTGAAACACCATATCTTTTTTGGGGGCGTGCAGGTGTATATATATATATTTTTCTAATTTAATATTTGCCTGTGTGATGTTTTGGGTCTGTGTGCTTAGCTCTGATAACCAGTAGATCATTAGCGCTTCTTTGGGATGAATTGACCTGCTGAGTTAGGTGGTGAAGGGATTTTCAGGGCACTTAATTTAAAAAATGGATTTGATTGCACCTACCACTTAGTCACACGTGTAGTGACTTCACTCTAAAGGAATTTAGAGTGATTAGTTAAATTGGTCCTGTTTCTCAGTTGTGTAATTGTATGACCTTTTGAAAGTGTGTGTGCCAGCCATATAGAAAGTATTAGAAGCAGTGGCTGAGTTGCAATTTAGCTTATTTGTGCAGGGAAGGGCTATTACCTTAAGTAGGATGAGGGCTTGGAAAATCGGGCACTCGGTGACTTCTTTAATTTCACTCTTCCTCTTGCACAGAACTACCACAGGCAGAAAATGCCTTATCTTTGATTTAAGGGCACCTCCCTATAGAAACCGCACCTAATTATTTTAGACTGTGCCTGGAGAAGTTCTCTTTTATCGAGATATTTCTATATATTCCCTGTTGAATTAGCATAATAAGGCTATGAAGAATCCTCTGATATTCTGTGTACTGTTTGGCTGTAAACTGAACATCATGAGACGCTTTGGGTGGGGCTGTTCACTGCTTTGTTATGGCATGCCTTCTTAAATCTGTTTTTAGGGAAAAAAAAAAAAGCAGTCTTTTTAACATTAATTTAAAGGCTGAGCAAAATGACTGAGGATTTATCACACAGATGCCAAAAGCTGGATTGGTTCAGCTAGGGAGGCAGCATAGGTTTTGCCCTCCCCCTCCACTATCTGTTCCCGCAAGCATCTTTCCTGTAAATTGGCAGAGGGGCTCAGAAAGTGCTAGTCTCTTCCCTTCAGACACTAGTGAGGACTCAGCAAAAGTTCAACAGCAAAGTACAGAAGCACCAGATCTCTGATTGGGCTGCAATTCCAAAACAAGCTCAGCTTTGTCAAGACCAGGAGCTTTCTGGAATATGCATGGGGATAAGGAACAAATAACACGGGGCGAGTGCTGCCTGACAGCGGGAATCCAGCTGACTGCTCTGGGTTATCTCGTCCTCTCTTTCAGAACGAGAACATGGGGGACATGACACCAGCAGAGGAGATTGAGCTCAGGGCTGCTTGCTGCCAGTTGTTTGAATCCAGCATGAGGAACGAAGCAAGGAGACTGAGGACTTTTCGGCAATGGCCAGGCACCTCACCTGTGTCTGCTCGAGATTTGGTCAAGGCTGGCTTTTTCTTTGTGGGTCCAAGAGATGCAGTGCAGTGTTTCTGCTGTGGTGGTGTCCTGAAGGACTGGGGACCTGGTGATTGCCCAATAGCGGAGCACCTGAAGTTCTTCCCTTCCTGTAAATTCATTTGTGGTGAGGATGTTGGGAACCAAGAGATGCTTCCTCTTCAGGAAATCTTTGACACTGTGGATGGGCAGTTCCTCAGTCTTTTGCAGGGGATAGACAGTGAGGAGACAGCCCTGCCCAATGAACCAGAATACCCAGAGATGGTAACAGAAGAGATGAGACTATCTACGTTTCAGAACTGGCCGCGATATACTGACATGCATCCCGAGCAACTGGCTAGAGCAGGATTCTTTTACACAGGTGGGTTCTCTGGGGAAATGTGTTTAACTCTTATTCAAGTTAACTTTTGAAGGTGTCACTATGTTTTATTGCTTGCACCAATACTTGCAAGTATGTGTAGTGTAGTTGGAAACTACATCCTTTCTTCAGCCTGTGCTGTCTTGTTGCTTGTGCAGCATTCACTTCTATGTTAACCCCTTTTTGGGTACTGAGGGGTCTGCTAGTAAGTCAACTCCCATACCAGCAGGAGTGGAAAAAAGTGACTGTTTTAAACTGGCAGAAAAGTGTGTGCTTTAAGATCCATTGAGCCTGTTAATTGCACTTCTAAAAGGACTTGAGGCACTTACTTGGCATGTCATGTTTTGTATAAGCTCTGTCTTGCACTGAAGCCTTCTCTTCTCAGGAAAACAAATCTGAGTGAAACCTGTGGGCAGTCACCCCATCTGGCTGTCACTGTGGCTTGTTGCTGTAAGGACCCTGGACTTGTAATACAGAAATAAAAAAGATACTTTTTGTTTTGAGGAAAAGAGGCAATATTTGTTGTTATCATAAGCATGTGAGTATCAATATAACATCATTGTTTCCCCTTGAGAAAGCTTTGCTGGGTAGGCAATAGGTTTGAATAAGTACTCCTCCCTGGCTGGACCAGTCAGAGGAAATATTTACAGTACATTAATATTTGACTGGAGTTAAATATTGGGGGGATCCTTCTGTTTTTTGAAAGCTAATAACGTAGTGTTATTTCTGTGTGTTACAAGTATGACTTCTTCCGTATGAAGGAATCTATTTGTCTTGTATTTGCACATCAAACAGAGATATGGAAGGAAGTGACAGGCAGGGTCCATAAACTGAAGCTCCCTTAGCAGAAACAAACCTGTGCATCCTGAATGCCTCACACTCTGATTGGTGAAGTAAAATTGAATTGTCCCTTTCTCCACTTATTTGTTGGTAAAGATGGGAATGGGGAAAAAACAACCTTAAATGTTGTGATAGCTGGAAAAATCTGAGATGCAACATGGTGAATGACATGCACATAGGAAAGTCTGTCTAAATAACTGACCTGTTCTTTTAGCTTGAGTTAGAGGAAGCGACTGGTTAGTTTGCTAGTATGTCTCTCAACTTCTGCAAGATTTTCACTCCAGCTGTGTAACCTGGATCTTGCTATAAATCCAGTTAATACTAAGAATCTGTATGTGTCTACTTGGAGCATAGTAGCAGGGGCTAAACAGCATGCATGCCCAACTGGAAGAGCATTATAGGCATATTGGCTTATCTGCTGCTTTTGTCTTTTTATTAATTTTTAAGGCACAGAAAAGACCAGCATGGCCAGGAGCACAGAATAAACTATAAAGTAGTGTCTGCAGCTAAAAACCTGTGTGTCTTGTGTTGGACTTGATTTACCACTTGCAGAGCAGCTGTTTGAGAGCCCAGCACAGACACTTACTCTGGGGACTCGCTGGGCAGCAGTAGTCTGGCATGGCACTCCCCTGCAGTCACTTGAGCAGGAGAACTCTGGAACTGAGCACTCGAGTTAAGCCAAACAGTACTCTAAACACAAGAGTGTTTGGAAGATCATGTCTGTGACCCAAACTCCCTGGCAGCCTTTAGTGACATTGTTTCATCAGCAGGGCATTTGTAGGCAGTTCTTAACCGTGTGTGGCTTTTTTTTTTCCCCTCCCTCCCTCTGCCCCTGTGATTTCTGTGAAGAGAAGCACAGAAGCAGGATGGGTAGCCTGGGACCATGTTGTGGCAAATTCTTACACTTATGAGATGGAAGCTGTGTACCTCATCTGACTGTACCTGCTGCTGGTTATGGCAGATTGTGGTTAGGAAACAAAGTATGTTTATAGGTATAATGAAGTACAGCTCTCTTCTAAATGCAGGCAAGAGGGGATTGGATAGGTGTGTGCATATGTGGGAGCTATGGTGCTCGTATGCTGACTGTTAGCTTGTGACCCAGTTCTGGAATCATCTCAACCAGCCGCAGCTCTGGGAGTTCAAACTCTCATCAGATTTCCTGCCCCTATACAACTTGCACAGTGTTGGTAAATTGTCATGTGCTCGTCTGTTCTCTCTGGTAGCCTGTGTTTTGTGCTGAATCTCTCCCCAGATTCTCATCCAGGGCTAGTAGAGCGTACAGTGTCTCAGATGTCAAAGAATCTCTTGATGTCTTTTTCAGGACAAGGTGATGTAGTGAGGTGTTTTTACTGTGATGGAGGTGTGAGGAACTGGTCGTTTGGAGACGATCCTTGGAGGGAACATGCCAAATGGTATCCGGGGTAAGTCAGTCTTGGTTGACAAATGTCCCTTGTAGCAAGACCAAAAGGTATGCTGTGCATTCCACACTGATTTCTTCTTGCATAAGATAGAAGTACCTCCAGTTGAGAGACAAATGAGTCACAGTTGTACTGGTAATAAATGCTGCTTCCAGGCTCTGTTTTTAGCTTAGTTCTAGACTTTTCTACCTAGCTAGAGCAGTTGAAAACCTAGTAAGGTATGTTCAATCATGTGTAATTGCATAAACTGTGGCAATAGTCTGTAACTGTCTGGAAATCCCTGAAATCTCAAGAGAAAGGTTCTGAATCCCCAAGGTCAAAGTTGCACAGCAAGGGACCATCTTCAGATCCTTGTAGTGGGTCAAGACAGAAAACTTGTTTCTAGGTCTGCCACTTGGTCTGTGCTGTCTTCCAAAAGTGCTTTCCTCCCACTCTCCCCTCACATGTGGGAAACCCAAAGATTGGCCTGAAAACCTAATCATCGTATCTTCAACTGCCTCTCCTCTCCTGTTTCTCACTTTCCACCCTTCCAAAAAAGTAGTTGATGTGTGTCTTGGTGTCTCCCTGCATATGTTACCCCTTACAATAGTTTGCTGACTCCAGGACAGTTGGCTTCAGTCCCTTTAGGCTTCTTTGGCATTGCTACATCTTCTATTCCACAGGCTGATTTATCACTGGATCATTCTGTGTTAACGATGAAACCTACTGGATAATGGTTGTCTAAGCTGTAACTAGTTTTTAAAAAAAGAACTGTACAAATAGAAGTGACGAGGCTCTAAATATTTACCCTCTCACTTTAAAAGCAAAATCAAATGTTCAAGCTCAGGTAGAATGGCACAGTTCAGACCTGAAATTTTCTAATTTGACCAAGAGTTCACCTTCTTAAAGTTCAATTAAAATCACTTTGTTTGACATCAAAGCACAGCTTTGCTTTCTACTACTCTGAGGTACGAAAAGAAAGATATTGTGAATCTTGTTTTTCTGTAGCAGTTCTTGTGTTTTGCTGTGAACTAGTCTATTATCACATTTTCTGTGATCTGTTCCAAAGGATGTTGCAACTGAGCTCATCTTGGGCCAAACATGAAGACTGAATGAAGGGGGGGGATAATGAGCCTCTTATTGTTGCCCTTCGTGCAAGGAGGGGGAAAAAAAGACCATCATACTCCCTCTTCTTTAAAGAGTATAGCAGTTTGCTCATAACTCAATAGCACCCTTTGCTTCTAAAATTCAAACTACTACTGCTACTTTCACTTGAGATATGCTGTACTAATGTATTTAAATCTCTTTGCTTATAGGTGTGAATTTTTATTGCGGTCAAGGGGGAGAGAATTTGTTAGTGGTGTTCAGGAGTCCTTTTCTAGCACCCTGATATCTCCAGTGAGTCATGAATATTTTATGTATAGTGGATGGGGGTTTAGTAGATAGGGGGAGTTCTGAACACATGCTCCTCTTTTATGACTATCTTGTGACATTTTCAGAGAGATTCCTGGGATCAGACCGAGCAAGATTCCTCTGCTTCCCAAGGTCAGTGCTATAATTACATGGTGTTTTGTCTTCCGTTGAAAGTGGTGTAGTCTTACTTCTTCTACCCCACCCCAGCTACTGTGCACTCTGTAGACATGGTGTTTGAGAGATGTTTTGATATTCTAGAAGCTGTTTCACTTTATTTTTAGGAAATGGTCTCTAGCACAAGAAGAAAAATTGTGTGCTCTTGTGAGACCTCTTAGTCTAAGATCAGGGACATTTAGCTACTCTGGATAATCATGTGACTTTTGGGTGCTTGCCTAACTTTCCTTTGACTTGTCCATGTTCTTGATGTTGTTGTCTGTCTGTAGAGTCTTTCAGACTACAGCATTTTAAACATACTCAATAGGAGACCAGAGAAACTCTAGAGGGTCCAGTTGTTCATGAAAGTGTTGATCCTGGTGATCTATTCCCATTCATCAGTTGCTCCTGGAGATTTAAGTAGGTGAAATTTGGCTCCTGTAACTGTGGAAAAGTGATTTTTCTCATTCTTTTGAAGAGCCTGTCCGATAGGATGGGCTTAAGGAAAGACTTTGAAGGAGCTGCCAGCTGAATTTCCACTTCTGTCTTTACTGATGAATGGTTGAGCTAGATTATAATGTAGGAGAGACTTCAATTGGGATGTTTCACTTGATCTTCATGAAAGCAGTTTCAAGACTTCTGTTCTGGGATGTGAAAACAAAGATAAGGATTTTGGACTGGGGCCGAACATGGGAGACTTGGTTCACTGGTATAGTAGAATAAACCATCCAAAAATTCATCTCTTGGTTATTATGAATTTGCTTTTGATTACTTTCTTGTGAATTATGATTGGAAGTAAAAACTGTAAATCTGGATGTTGATCTAGGTACGTAGATAGCTTGAGGAATGTTCTTGAATATATTAACACCATTTTATATGTAACAGCTTCAGGGAGTGGCATACTTCTGGCCCAAAGTTCTGCCTCTTTGATAAAGTACCTGCTCACTGCTTTACAGATCCTCTGAGGAATTGGCAATTGCAGGCTCTTCATTCTCTGGATCAGTTTACCATAGTGCAGAATGTCCTACAGATGGGCTTTGACCCCACCTGGGTGGCTAACCTGGTAGAGAATAAATACATGCTGACTGGGACTTTCTACCTTTCTGAGTCTGAACTGATTTCTGATCTGCTTCAGCCAGACTGGGAAGAGAGCAGCAGTGCAGAGGAAAGCAGAGGTATGCCTGACTTGCACACTGACGTTCTTGGTGGATCTTAAACCTCTTATTCACTTAATCTTGAGCACTGTTGTGAGTGTCTTGTGGGTCTGCCTTCTCTCTTCCTAGGCTGGAATTAAGAGTAGTAATGTACCTGAGCCTGCCTTTCTTTGAGAGGCTGAAGAATGAGGTTCTGCTTTAAAGAAACCTGAAGGAGCTGTGATTACTGGGGTATCAGTAATTATATCTGCCTCTATTAGCCTATGGGGTAGATATTCTCAATATTTTCTGCTGCCCTTAGACCTGCAGTAGCAGACAGCTGCACGATGTGGAGGCTTATGCACAAATTCACGTGTGATGCAGAGACAGGCAGTTGTCTGAAGCAAGGCTTCTAGGATGGATGAGTATTCCAAGCCTATTTAAAATTGAATCAATGGCTTGATCAGAAATAGCCATACTTCTCGTTTGTTTGGATAATATATATTCTCCTTAACTTATCTATGTCTGTCTTGTGTTATCTGTTTTGTGGAGTCTGTTTGCCAAGTGAAGTTTATTTGAAGATGCAGTTCCACATAGGCTTTCTCTGGTAGCAAGCCCGTTTTCCAACGCTCCTGTCTGCATATCACAGTCTGCCATCTCTTTAGCTAAGGCAAAAAAAAAAAAGACTTCCACAAAACCAAAAGTGTGATTAAATAGTAGCACAGGAGCAGGAATGAGCAGCTGATGGCTCCTGCTGTCTGATAGATAAATCAGCTTTGCTGAGGAGACAGTGTGATGTGGACATGTTTTGGTAGGGAGGTTAATAAACATGTTAACCTGAAGCATCACAGAGCTTCACCAAGCTGAGTGTGGAGTTAACAGCAAAATAAAGAGGTATTTAACCTCAGGCTACTGAAATCCAGGATATTTCATTTTTTTTAAACAGCATTGTCTGAAGAGGGAGGAAAGGGGTAGCATTTAATGCCATCTTCTTTCCTGCTTATACAGATGCTGTTCAGAGAGAGACTGAAACATCAAGTTCAAGAGAAGAAATGCAATCTGTGCAACAAAAGGAATCAGGTGCACTGGGCTGACAGTGGTGGTGAAATTGAGCCTAGGCATGATTGGGATGATTTTTATAGTAATGGTATCAGTGGTCATTGTATTCATTCATTGTTTTAATCCTGAAGGGGAATGTGTGCTAGCTTGAATGGTAACTGAACATGGAGACCCTTATTCAGGAATTGGTTCCACTGTGAAGCAGACCATTATAAAAAAAATAAATTTGGTTTATCGGGGTAATTTACATGTTACAGCAAAAAGATGTTGATCTCTGTCCCTGCTCAGTCCAGCATCTATAGGTATGATAGATAAGCTGAATCCTGTGTAGATAAGCCAGAGTCTATAATAGCTGTAGCTTTTCAGCTTAAATGAAACTTGCCTGAGAGGTACTCTTGCCATATTCACAGTCAGTCTCTGAACAAAATGATGAGCAAGTTGCAGTGTGACTTCCTAAGATGACAGGACTCGTACTGTGGAGCTGTTATAATAAGTTTGGGCTTTTTCTTTTCTTTTTTGGTAAAGATGAGTCTCGGATGAGCACAGAAGAACAGCTCCGACGCCTGCAAGAGGAAAGGATGTGCAAAGTGTGCATGGACAGAGATGTGTCTGTTGTGTTTGTTCCTTGTGGCCACCTGGTAGCTTGTGGAGAATGTGCCCTCAATCTGAGATTGTGTCCTATCTGCAGAGCAGTCATCCGGGGAAGTGTGAGGACTTTCATGTCCTGAACCATGATGTGCCTAAGGGGAAAGATAAGTCTATACAACTCATTCATAACAGAGCAGAGGAAGAAAATAAGTAAATAGTTCAATTGATGCTGGAGCAATCTTATGCCAAACTATCCTTCAAATAAACATAAAAACTTACTAACTGTGCCTCCTATGCACAGTGTTTCTAGTAAGAGTTGCTGGTTTATGGTACTCTTGCTGATCTTGCTGTAGGACTGCTCCACAAACTCTGCTTGTTTCTGTTGTCCTCCAAAAAGAGGCTTTTGTTGACAAAGATTCTCCTTCTCCAAATTCTTACATTCTCAAATGAATCTCTGCTCTGTGTTGAAATTGAGGGCTGTTTTCAGTAGACCAACTCTGGTTCTTTTTCTCTCATTTAGCAGTTGTTTAGAGATTATTCTGCTAGGGTTGATGACTTCCTTCAGTAAGTCAGAGTCAAAATGGGAGTATTTCTATACAGAATGCATTCAGTTGAGACTAGAATACTCAGCAGCAATATATTCTGGGGGAGGGAGAATCTAGATTTTTCTTCGGAGCTCTTTGCTGTCTCCCCCCAGTTGAACTGTGAACAATTGACAGAATGTTTCAGTAATACTAAGTGAAGTAACTTAGTATTAACTTCACAGTTATTAACTTCATAGTATTAACATTAACTTCATAACCAAGTGAAAAGCCTGGCCTGTTGTAGACTCTCCAACCTCTTTACTCTCAGCTGACCTCCCTAGACAGAAGGTGAAAGGCTCTTTGATGGTCAGGGTCACTAGATGATCTCACGGAAGCTGCTTACAGAGCCTCTTCCCTGGCTGTTGGGCACTATCCTACTAGAAGATGACTATGGAAACACACCTCTTTAGGACTTTTGTTTGGCTAAACTTGACAATTCTTATTTTAAATGGAACATTCTATCATGTGGCCAAAAAGAGAAAGTTTTGTCAGTATTATAGCTTGCTAACTGCAGGGGAAAGGAAATACTTTTTTAAAAATTAACTGTTCTTTTTCACAGAATAAAAAGTTTTTCTTAGAGGTCTGAGTATCTGATTCTAGTATAATGCCCTACTGGGGGAGGGGGTGTGGTGGTATCCTAAGATGCTAGAGCAGCATCAGGTTGTAGATCACTTGAACTTCTGTCCTTCAGTACTACATGGGCATGAGTGAGAGAAGCAACTGTTCTTACCATCCATTAGCTTCCTCTGGAATTCCCAAGACAGCATGTGCATCCTCCAGGGTCTTAACTGCAGAAGAAGGGGTAAGGATGCAGGGGGATAAGGACCTGTGTAAGGGGGGGAAGCCGTGTAAGTGGGGAATAATTCTGCATCGGAACTTGATGCAGAGTTTTGGTATATGGCTCTTAAACACATCTTCAGAGACTGGAGCACCGGCTCTGGAGTTGCTTCTGTTTGGTTCCAGCCCTGGATACTGAACAGGGTTATAGGCTTGTCTCTGCGTATCAGTTATCCCTGGGCCACGTGGGAGGGCAGATCTCTTCATCCTTCCCTTCAGAAGAAGGTAATATTAACACAGCTCTTGGCAAAGATGAGAGAAATTACTAGGTGAGCAGTTTAAATTCTCCAACTCTTGGAAGAACTGGCGGGTCTTTGCCAGACAGCAGGTTTCACAGGGAACAGAGTTGTACCACCATGCCAAACTAGGTGTTGTGTCTGGGTTCAAGCTATCATTTGCTTTATTTTGCCTCTAAGTAACAGCAAAAGCTTACAGTTTAAGTAGGTGTGCTAATCTGAGAAGGGGAAAACAAAACAGCTCAGTGTTGGAACAGTGTTATTTTCTCCTAAACTTTATCTCAGTGTGGCTGAAACCTAGCCTGAGCATCAACAGGACTACAAGGCTGTAAATATACCGGCTATTTCTGCGGCTTCTTTTATTTTACACTTTGGAAATTGTGGCTTTTCCACATCTGGAAGGGCGGAGCCTTTTTTTCTATGGGGAGATGTCCCTTCAGAAACAGATACCCGCTGGTTTTGCCCAGCAGTATCCCAAGCGCTGCCTGTCCCCAACAGAGGGCACTCCGAACCTGGCCCTGAGGGAACCCACGGGAGCAAAACCTTCAGCTGCTCCCTGCTCCTACAGCAGGTTGGAGGTGCAAACGACTGGGGGTCCCTACCCTAAAAGAACAGGGTCACTGCATGACCTTGCAATGCTTGGAGCAGGTCTAGCATGGGCAGACCAGGAAGAAGGGTTGTCAGAATATGAAGGATGAATGGCTCTGCTCATGAAAACTAAAGGAGGTAATTAAGTGTGGGATATGATCCTTGGTAGCTTGTCTTATTTTCTTCTCAGACTGATTTTGATGATTTATGGCAGTCACTGATACTAAACATTATAGGCTTACCTGAACCTTTATTTTAATTCTATTAAAAGATACTTAATTACCTGTGTTCATCATAACAAAGGGTGGTGGTTATGGAGCTACTTGGTCATCACACTTGTATTTATTTAATTGATCTTTACCAGTGTGTATTAGAGAGGCATGCTGTTAAGTGCATAGTTTGAGGCTTAGTCTCTTTAGAGTACTTGGCAAGTATTTTTGATCAGTTTTCTTAGTAAACGTGGCATCAAGGCTCAGTCAGTTTAAGATGTATAGTGTTAAAAACATGCAGACCTCAAAATAATTCAAAGTTCCTTCTGACTTCATACTACCATCTAGAAGAATTCCTTCTTGCAACTAGTAGTGAAACACTTTGGCTGTTCAAAGCTGAAACCATGCTTTCTCCACTGTCTGTGCTGAATTTTGCTTGCACTCAAACAAGGCCAATAAAGAATGCTGGTGTCTGATGGACAACATTTCTCTTTTCCTCAAAGAAATCATAGTAAACCAAAAAGTGTAAAGTCAGTGTTTTCTGATGAGGAAAGGGAAGATTAATTTCAAAAGCCCTATATAAATGAAGTCTTTCATGGAACAATCTCATTGACTAGAGGATATGTATTCTTCCATTCCTTTTTCTGCCCCTCCGGGGAACATCAGGTGGGCAAGTAGGAATGAACTGAATCAAAGAAGAGGTGGAGAAAGTGCAAAGATTGTGTAAGCACACTGCTATGCATGCTGTTTAAATGGTGTAGTAGCTTGTGTTCCACTGATATTTTTTTATCTTGGCAGTGGCACAGTATTGACTAATATGGGAGGTAGTTATGTTTTGTCATGCAGAGCTGTTTTAAAGAGGGTTGAGCTTTTTCTTCCTTGGATGATGGAACTAGTACCAAACCACAACTGTCAGCTGTCTGTTCTGCTCAGTCAGAAGCGATGGATTCTACTGGCTAAAAGAAGGAAAAATACCTGTAGAATACAATGTTTTTACTCACAGCTGCACCTGATCAGAACTCATGATGTTAGGTTGCAGTAAGTATCTGGAATGAAAGTGCACAGAAACAAAAAATGTTCTCTTAGTGCTTATATTTTTGGGTTTCTAGAAGAGGATTTTGCCTCCTGGGCCCTTTGGAATGGGACAAAGAAAGGTGCATCATTCTGTCTTTGACTTAGCACTTAATGTTTTTATTTCTTCCTTCACACTTCCCCTCCCTAGCATGGCTTCTAGCTTGACTCTTCTGAAAAGCATTACTCAAAAATGCCAAGTAATCTCAAACAGATTAGGCAAGACAACAAAGAATTACAACAGCACTTGGAACGTACCAGCCAAAGAATGCCACGGATGGCTGACAAGTGCTCTTTCTCTGCTTGGCATGTAACATGCTGGGAGATGTAGCTAACAGAACTGACATTGGTTTTTGTTTGTGTTTTAATTAATTGCCGCAGCTCATTAATGCAACTTAATTACACTTGCATTCCCCCTTTCCTTCAGCCCATTCCTTCCCCTCAAAATTATCCTGTCACAAAAAACCCCTTCTGTCAGGATGTTGCCAGGCTTGTGCCTGGAACAAGTGTGGCTGCTTGGTGAAGAAGGCAGGTACAAAAACATCTGTGATCCATGAAGAATTAGGCATTTTCCAGTGTCCTGCAGCAAGCTTCAGCTGTGTATATGGCTACACCAGAGTTAATGTAATGTAAATGGACAAACCCAGAGTCAGCTACAGCTGCTCTGAGAATGGCTTGGCGTGTTGAAATGGGGCTAAGCTCCATGCTGAGTAAAGATTTGGTGCTCGTACTAGTTTTTAGCTGCTCAGCATTATAGGAGTTAGGTCCCAGAACACTGAAATCCAGGACAAATGCCTACTGCTAAGGTGCTGACCATGTCTAAAGAATAGAGAATGAGGAAGGGAGTCCTGGATGGGTGGGGGGGAAGAAGGGAAGAGGTCTCATCTATAACTTAAAAAAAAAAAAAAAAAATCATCTAACTCAAATGTAAATAGCCCCCACCTAGTTCTATACAGGCAGGGAGGGGATGAAGCTGTGTTAGGGGATTTAGGCTCTTTTCAGAACAAGGGAAAGGAGAAGGGGAAGAAGCTAACTACAAAACGGATGAAATGTCCCAGGGTGTTATGCAGTGCTTCCTTCTTTATGGATCCTTGGTGCAAGGAAGCAGCTCCGACTTCAACTGTATTTCTTGAGAGAGGCTGTCGGTGAACTTGTTCTGCCTGAGGTCTTCAGGCCTGTGCCATTTATTTGTTAGTACCACCACGCTATGGTAGGAATGGTTTGTCAGGGCACTTGGAGAATTAAAAACCAACCACATGGCCATTCTTCAATGTACATTCATTGCATTTGAAAAGAAGACAAGGAACAAAAAATGGAATGGAGTTCACCATCCTGCATTTCCTCTGCCAAAGATCCAGGCCACGGGATTGTTTCCTGCAGCACTTTTGATGGTGGAGTGCAAGGTTTATCCATCCTCTGGCTCCTCTTTATTTACGCAGGCCTGTGGGGGGGGAAAGTGAAGGCAGGACATCAATGTGGAGCAAGTACTAAGTTGCTTACTTATGATAACAGAAATGGTGTGGAAATAATGAGGACAAACTTAATTTTTTTTTTTCCTGTTCTGGGTTTTTAAATATGATTGGCTACAGATGAGGAATAGGATTGAGAGCTCAGAGGTAATGTGGATAAGTAGTCTTCAAGTCTGGAAAGAATGTTATGCATATACCAGACCTGAATATACTGCAGTTAGACTAAGGAATAGATATGAGCCAAAGTGTTAGATCTATGTATCCTCAGCGTTTAGAGCTGCCTAAAATCTGGTTAGGAATTTTAAAAGCTAGGGGTCATCTCTAGAATAAAGTAGCTTCTTGCAATTGCAGTGATGTGCTTTTTGTGTAGATGCAGCAGTATAAGCAGATCTACTTTTGTAGCCAGCAGTAAAGATGAGTGAATGTTTTCAGCTGAGACATCACCTCTTAAATAGGCAGCTTCAGGTTGATCAAAACAGTTTGCAAATTCCTGTTGATATTCAGCAAATTGTTTGTTTGGGAAAAAGTCTACCTAGAAAGAAAAGCAGGAGCATTTTGTTTTGTGTTTTTTCTGTCCTCAAAACAAAGTGGGATTTTTTTTTCCTGTTTAAAAGTTTCTTTTGTAAAGTATTCTGGTCATCAAGCAAAGTTTGGAGGGGAAAACAATCCTAAAGGAGTTTAGTTTCTTCTCCCCCCCCCCCCCCCCCCCCCCCCCCGTGTTTCAGTCTGGATTTTGATTTTTTTTTTTAATTGAAGAATGTTATTTAGGTACTTGTACCTATCAGTTGTCAGTTGATCTACTGAAGAACCTACTTTCAGCCTATAAGTGGATGACTGTTACATGGGGTCTAGTCCTTTAATGCTGCATGCTCACAGCTGCTTCATGCCTATGGCTAGCAGACAGACAGCACCACAAAAGAATTGATTAGGGAGTATTAAAGTGAGTAATCACCAACTGGAGCCTTAGATCATTCAATTAACCAATACCTCCTGGTGCTACCCTGTCAATGCTGAAGTCTGCATCTGATAAAAGTCACACCCTATGTTGCCCTATGGTCCTTTCTAACTGGTAGATCTGAGGAAAGCAGTCAGTGAAATCTGGCTACACAACTAAAATCAAATTAAAGCTCTTAAGCCATAAATGTAGTATAGTACTTGGGGTGCCAGATCAGTTAGTGTTATGGACAAGAGCCTCACAACTGTGCAATTCGCTGCTTGGCCTTATAAATACAGTCTTAAAAGGCAGGGAGATCTATTGCCTATCTCTCTACCTTTTAAATAAATAGTCTACCTCCTGTCATCCAGCAGGTTCTTGATTTAGCACTGAATCATGTACAAAATCATGCTTTGAGACTATTCTGCTTTATAATTGAGATTGCACAGTGCTTCTTTCTGAAACAAATCCAGAGAATGATGTCAAAAGACTGAATGGATGCAGCAGGCAGGAAGTGCTGACAAATGATTATGATGATCTGGGCCTCCTACTGTCTTGGCAGGTATTGCAGGGTACTCGGAGATAACAGCTTTAGTCAGGAACTTCAAAGCTGTCTTGGTTAACCCTTCCACAGTTATCGGTGCATGAATACTCCCTTGCCTCAAATGATAAGAATTCTGTTACTACAAGTGAACAAGAAGAAAAGCAACCTGGAGCTGATGTCCTGTCCTGTGCAGCCTAAGAGGAGACAGTGGTGCAAGCAGGCATGGCCTGAATTTGAGCTTCAGCTAAGGGAGGGGTAAGAGCTCAGCCTTTCCTTCCTGAAAACTCATTGGAAATGTTCCCTTTTGGCCTCAGGAGAATAACTTTGGTTTTCAGTAAGTGATTTATTATCCTTTGGCTAAGTACTTTGACCCAGAAACTCATGCATTGAAGACTTTAGCGTATCTTCTCTCAAGATTCCTAAGAAATTATTATTAAATAATTAGTGCAGTGCCTTGATTGGTAAGCGGCAGTAAGATTAAGGGTAATTCTATTACACTAAAACTTCCAGAACAATTTTTTAATGATAATTTGAGTTTCTTTTACTTAAGCTTGTGACTTGAAATAGGAACTATCACAACCAACCCCCCCCTGGAGTCGATGAAATGTAGAACAGAAGCAGTTGTGGAACCTGAAATAGAAATAACTGTATTTATAGAATTTCATTGTTGCAGTGTGAGTGGTGGAGGTGCTAATTAAGATGAAGCACACTTAAATCATGCCTTTAAGCAACAGTACAAAACTTGGTTGTTTTTTTGTTGCTGTTGTTGGCTTTTTTTTTTTAAAAAAGAAAAATAACACCTGGCTATTGATAATTTGCAAGGTTTTCCACTAACTGGAGACTTGCAGCTGAAGTCAAGGAGGTCAGTAGATTACCATGATAAGGCTGGGAGATAACTGGATTGTGGTCTGGAAGTGTCTATTATCAGTAATAGTTTGAGGACATGTTTTTTCCTTCCTACTAGGAGGCAAAGGTATTTAAGAACTTTTTTCAGTGCAGTGGATGGAAGCTGAAGGCCAGAAATGGGGTGTATGTTTTGAATGCTGAATTCAGCAGCTGATAACCACTGAAGGAGGCTGCCAAGGAACACAGCAGTCTCCCTTTAATATCTTTGAACTGTGACAGCATATTTAAAAGTTATCTAACTCATAGGCTGTATGCTTGATACAGAGGTTATGGGGGTTGGTCTTGGACTTAAGCTGTGCACATCAGTCTAGGTCAATGGCATTGTTCTGTGGGACCTTCAGATCTATGAAAATTCATAAATTTGGAGAGATGAAGAAGAGAGACTAGGGAAAAATGCAAGCCAGGACCAGGGAAAGGGCACACTGGGAGGAGAGGAAAGAGTATGATCTTGTCAGAAAAGGATAGATAAAGCTGGAGTAAATGGGATAATTCCATTAGGGAATGAAGGCAAGTGATCCTGTTAGAGAGTTGTGGCAGCAGGGCAAGTGCATTATTGGGAGAGCAGCTGACTACTGACAATGGGGTGATACCATCCTAAAATGAAAGTTCATGGTTGCAGTTAGCTCTAAGTCAGTAGCTGTAGAATGGATTTGGCTTCATTCAGCATTTTCCTTCAACAAAAAGGAGTCAAAAACAGAGAGTCCATGTTCCTGACTCCTAGCTGTTCTGCAAATTTAAACTTGAAAGAAGTTGGATGTATTTGTTTTTTTGCATCTTCTTGAACAGGATATAAAAAAAGAAAATGCCTTCAGTCATCATGAAATGATTTTCACAGCAGGACAAGGGCATCTGGGACTCGGTGCCCCAGCCTGAAAAACTCCATGGCATTGTTAGTTGAGAATCAAGTATCCATTCCTCCTCTCACTCCCATTGATACATGTGGAAGAAAGGCAAGAGCTAGGCTGAAATAAATAAACAAACATTGCTATTTGGTGGCTGCTGTGAAATTTATAGAGGGTCACCCTATCTACTGCTCAGCAGCTGTTTTCATCTCCCCTTAGCAAGAAAGAAATATTATATTGTGCTGGCAGAAGCTATCAATAGATAAGTGATGGTCGGAAGAATGGGACTGAAGAACAACAAAATTATCTGTGTACTTCATTAGTAGCTTACCATCTTACTGAGACCCCTGTAAGGAAGTTCTATGTTGCTAGCTTCTGTTCATATTACAATCTCCCCATATAGAAAACTTCACCATATAGAAAACTTCATTTATAAGTACGAGCTTCTTTCACAAACAGAATTTGTCATTTTAAGAAAAAACAGCTCAAGCCTCATACTGTAAAAGTGTGATGTTTCTTCAGCACGCTGCTGTATCAAGCTAGTAAATCAGGGAGGTGCTTAAAGCTCCATGGCTTCTGCAGACTATGGAAAATTCCATCCCACTGTGACAAAATGAGAGGGAAATCAATATTTAATCTCCTGTAGCATCCCTTCTAGTAATGCTATTGCACCCCCAAACTTACAGGGAATTTAACTGCTTTGCAAAAATGACTTGTTCTCCTGGTCGTGTGCTGCAGTGACAAAGTGGAGGGTAAGTCCATATACATTAGAGGGGCACATCTACAAATCTATTTGGGGGCAGTTTTTCTTCCCTCAGCCCCACTTTTCTCCCCCATCCTCACATCCTTCTTTTCAGCAGGACTCTGGTAACATTCCCCCCAAAAAAACCTCCCTTAGCAGCTGCTTTAAAAAATTTCTGCACATTGAACTGCCTTCTTGCAGCTTGATTTAAGGAGTATCAAAAATTCAGATCTTATTGCAGCTTTAAACAGATAATACTGGCCTTTATGTTTGAGAATCTCATTAAGAACCAGCTTTTAAGTGGACTGCATGAAAGTGTGATCTTGTGCCTTCAGCAAGGGGAAGGGATTATCAGAAGCTGGAATTCAACAATGGATCTCTATTAGTGGTACGAGAGGAGCTGCTGTGGACAACTCCCCTCTCTGCTCCCTGCTCTCGGCTGAACTCTTGAGATGCCCCACACGTAGAAGCCTCTGTTCTTATAGGCAACAGAATTTTAAAAAAGAAATTAAATGAAACCTCAAGAGCAAACCTGTGCCATCCAGCATACAAACTGTCTAATGCTTGGTTTAATTTAATTCACTGGTGTGTTAGCCTTGTACCCTACAGGTTCTGTAGAAGTACAGGCAGAAAGAGGGAGACCCTGTACCCAAGATAGCGTCAAATTTTGTGGTGCTACCATGAGAAGATTATTGGAGGGTGACAAAGACATGGCCAGTGATCAAAATTGCGTGGATGTATAGGTCAGAGTTCAGTTATGACTGTCTGTCCACAGAGCTAAAATACATCTGAGATAACTGGATGTTGCATAAATTTTACCCCAGTAGAGATCTGTCATTGAGGTTCTGCCTGACAGACCACAATTTAACCTTGAGATTGAGAATCATATTCTGCTATTGCTATGGCTGACTCTCAGCATCCGCTGAGGCTGACTCTTCCTTCCTCACAGCTCCTACCTTTACCTGCTTGGGCACCATTCACTGCTGAAAAGCCTCTCTGCTTTCTTCAAGGAAAACGCATCCAGTAGTTTGTTTACAGTAACATCCTACAGCTGGCCCCACTGCTTCCTATCAAACAGCACTGCCATAAGCCAAGTACAGCAACACCAGCTGCACCCTAGCAACCTGGGGCTGAGCAGAGGCAGTTTCACCCCTTTTGGTGTCCACTTGCTCATTCTTTCCATGCCTGAAAAGCCTGCTGGAGAAATTGACCTGCAAGGAGGAAAAAACCCAAAGCTGTGGCACCCTTGAGCCATAAAACTAAGAGGCAGGCATAGCCTCTTAGCACAGGAAATGATACTTACAGGTATGTCTGCTTGAACAAAAGGTTGGTGGGTTTTTCATTGACATGGTAGAGAGGAAATGGATCAAATCCACCAATGAAATCAACTGAAAAAAAATCAAAACTCAAATAAACAAACAAACATGGCCAGAAAGTTGAAAGGAAACGAAAGAGAAAGTTGGTGCATGTCATGGCATAACACAAAAATCAGTGAGATAACAGAAGAATGATTTTTCAGGTATGGATTGCCTGGTGGAAATCTCTGCCTGTACAGACCTCTTTTCCAGGATCTCCTGGGATGGGCAAGTGTGCCAAGGAGGAGATTCAGCTAACACAAGACTTAAAGCACAGAGCTAACAAAAGACTCCAGAAAAACAAGAGGGCCTCCCTCAGCCTCCTTGGATATTGCCACCATGCTGTGACTTCACTCGAGAGCTGACAAAGCCTCAGCCATTCAGCGATGTGCTGAAAGAAGGAAGCTGGGGAACAGCTTGTGAGTGAATGCCAGCAGAGGAGTTGGCAGCACAGTAATCCCTGTGAAGGTTATATAGTCAAGTGGGAATTTTCTTGCCACACTTGTCTTTCCTGCAAGACAGACAACAGCAGCTTTGGAAAACTGCAAATACCTCATTATCTTCAGCTCTGATATTTTTCACGTCCCCTCTGCCAACTCAATTTCTTTTAATTGTATACAAATAGGAACAATGCTTCCCTTCTCCAGTATTCACATAAGGGCAATGTAACTAAACAAGGAAAGTTTTAAGTGACAATTCCCTTAGTAACCATAGAAGAATTTTCCAAGTCTCTCTCAGTTCCTCTGAAATTAGGCCAAGTCTATATTATTGAGCTGGCCAACATAGCCAGGGCAGCAGGGGTATGATGTGGTGTGATTTGTGACTGACCTAGTAGGCCTTGCAGAAACCTTTAAAATAGATCCAGCTTCGACTACTTTTTGCTGCCAAGTTAGTGCATTTTGTTTGGAAGTGTGAAAGCTACCTGGTCCAAATGCCATTTAAAAATAACTGGAGAGTCTTATTAACTACATAAATGCCTGTTTATTTTTCTTTCCTGAAGGTGGCACTATTATTTTAAATTTTAGCTAAAGAGTTTTAGTATTTTTTTTAATGAACAAACAATAGAAAAAATATTTACTAAATATATTGGAAGTGAAAGAAAAACCCCTCAAAATATATTTAGAAACCCAAGGACAACATGTTCTCACAAATTCCATCTTGATGGATAGCTTCATGCTGATACTGTGATTTTGGAACAGCTGTCAGTTAATGGGCAAAATCTGTAGAGGTTCTAAGTTAACTGGGGGGATAATTCCCAGTAGTTCCAGTGAGACTTGACCTTTTCTCAGCCACTTTGAAAATGTTTGAGTATTTTAAAATCATGACAGTCTTCAGTTTTAAAAAATGGATACTAACTATATTACCTCAGTTGTGGAATGTCTAAATAAGGAAACCTTAAAGAATTGCAATTTTCAGTAACTGTTTAGTACCTTGAACAAACAAAAGTCCTATCATCTGAGCACCCAACATCCAAGTCACTTAAAAAAACTCTTAACTGTGGTTCACTGTTGCAATATATTAAAGTGCATTAACACATCTAAAATATTCTTGCCCACAATTCAGCATTAGTAGATCCCTACTGCTGTGTTTTCTCATGAAAATCACGTTAGCGTGAGCTTCCTCGTTAATGTGCCTCAGCACTTATAATTACTGCATGCTGCATATCAAAGCAACATGTAAAGGAAACCACAAATGGAAGAGAAAATTAAAACGCGGCTCAAATTTGTTCAGGTCACTGGAAGGATCTACCACTGTGAGTGTCAAATATTGATGGTTTGTCATTGTTAATTATTCAAGCTGGCATTTTAACTCCAAGCTGGGAAACTGGGAGGGAAAAGGAATTTGTTAGTGGAAAAAAAATATGTATCCTGAAATTAACAGCTCTGTGTTTCTAGATAATGCTTCCTTCCATGTGGCTGATCCCTACTATAAAATCCCTACTATAAAAATGAGGTCTGTCAAGTTATTACTTTACAATATTCAAAAGGGGCTCAGAACTCAAGCTATTTAGCTAATAGAAAAGCTATAGGGTATTTTTTAAAATATTACTTATAATGTAGCACTTCCGCTAAGTGCACTGCCAAGCTCTAAACAAATGATCAATAAAGTCAGTAAAATGAGTTCAGCCATGCAGGAAGCAACAGGAAAAACATGAGGACAAGTCAGATAAGCAAATGCATCTCCTCTCACTCCTATGAAATCAACATTCTTCACATACTTTCAAATATTCTGTTCAAAGCTGTTGTTTTTCAGCTAAAATCCATGCCAGCTGCTCTTTAAAACAACAAAGCTACTTGCACAAACCTAATGAACGTCTTAAAGAAGTGGTACTTGGATATAAAGCCTTTGGATCAGATCCTTACCTGGAGTAAACTGGCCTAGACCCGTTGATTTCAGTAAGACTTTACCGATTCAAACATGCTGAGAATTCAAACACAGAAAGGCAACACATTGCCAGGAAAATCAGACTTCACATTTATTTCAACCCTGTGCATCTGTTCTTTTGTTTGCAAACTTACCGCTCTGAAAGGGAGCTTTAGAAGAGCAAAGTAATCCAGGACTGAGTTACAGATATCTGGATGGGTCCCGCAGACTCAACCACCCATGTGATTCCTCTGAGTCTTTGCTCTTCTCTGACACGTGTCATGACACGCAAGATATTTGTATACCAAACATGAGAGAGTCAGCTCCTTCCTCCTTCTTGTAATTCAGATACAGTACTTCCCCTGCTTTTAAATTAAGTGGTCAGGTTGGTTCTTGGCAAGAAATCTCATGCTCTGCTTCATCCTCGGCTTGTGGCATACGATACTCAGCAGGTGGCCTACTTGAGTACTGGGCTCTATTCTTTGTTGTAGGTACTCCTATTTACAACGAATGGTAATATTTCAGTGGCATTAAGTTATACAAGCTTGAGAAGAGAAGAAGCTGCCCAGTTTCTCTAAAGCCTAGCCTGAGCCAACAGCCAACATCAAGCTTTTTGGGGCTGAAAGAGTAGCAGAATTACAGCATCTAAGACATGGTGAAAAAAAACACACCTCACAGTAAAAATAGCTGATCCTTTAAAGGTAGGTAGTGCCATATCACATAGATGGCGAGATGGAAACAAGTCTGATAGCAACTCAGTCCTGACAGACAAACATCTGAGAGAGAAATAAAATTTAATAAAACCTTTGCCAAGGGATCTGTTGATAAATACTTACAGCTGTCTTCTTCTTCTGTAAAAACACTAACAACGTAACAGGCATAGACAAAGCCCACCAGCTGGAAAATAGAGAGAATAAATCATTTTAGTATCAATCTTGCAAGACTGGTCAAAACCCACTTGGCACAACTTCAACAGCCAACATTTACGGTCAACTTGGCAGTGCAGCGTTACTGTAATGGTGGAGCCAAGTCATATTTGCTGTAAGGTAGGGGGTGCAGGTGTAGGCTTAAGGGAAGGCACTGCTGCGGCATACTCAGAGGTCCAAACTAAAAACCTGCAAGACCCATCCTCACCTTCAGAGTAGCAGCCTGCTGTTGCTAGAATGATTGGCAAGAACATGGGCTCGCTTTGTTGGCACTGAAACTACCATGCTAAGTTTACTCCCTGTAAGAAGTGATGAGGATGCAGGTGAGTGCCTTATGTAACATTTTAGACAGATGACTACGTACAGGACAGACATACAGGGATAGGTTTTATTAACAGAGGTCCAGGGACAAGAACTCATCAGCTCTGTATTGCTGTCATAAGGGGTATGCAAAGGAAAAGAAATTACTTTGGTGCAGGAGCTACCGACAAGATGTGAGTAGTTTTTATGCAGATGAGATAGATAGAAACTTAGTTAACCATAAAACTGGTGATGTACTGGCAGCAATGTTCAGAGACACTGAAATCTTTAGTAACTTAGGCTTGGAGATCAAAAATTCATTGGAAAGAAATCCCAGTCTTACTCTAGCTCTACAATTTCTAAGGTTCTTTCTATCTTTGGAGAATAAACACTTCTGCATGGACTAATCAAGCATTGGGCCTGCAAAGTAAATGGGCCAGAGCACACTGAGAAACAGCCAAGATGATAGCGATGGTCTTAATTCAGAAATTGCATAGGTTAGCAGTAAATTGCCACCTCCTGGGGAGCAGATAGAAGCAGGGAAGGAGCAGTAAAACAATAGGGTGCCTCTCAAATAACAGCCATCCTGGCATGGTGTGGCCCTTATGTCAACCCACTGCTCAGAGCAGTCTTTAGAGCAGAAAACTAGACTGAACATTAAAAAAGCAATTTAAAGTAGCCTGGTGGGTCTGTCCTTAGTTGGTGGTTTGTAGAAGCTCTAAAGCATCAGAACTGCCTCATCCTGTTTCAGTAGCAAGTTGTTACTCAGCCTGAATAGAGAAACAAACTTCTGGTACTACGGGAGTTAAGCATTCTAGATCCAGCAGGGTTTTATTTCGCTTTGCCTTCTTCCTGTTAATCAAATATCCTCTCCATCCTTCATTTTACATCTTTACATAACACCCCACCTAGCGAGATCTTGGTTGACAGTAACGGTATTAGTAAAGTTATTGTGAGACATAATTGTTTTCCACTGTGAACTCAATTCTTTTGAACAAGAGTTAGAATGTAACATACAGTGACTCACTCTAAGGGAAGACAGAATGATGCATGGTAGGGCTTGAAAAGTAGAGTCCATTCATTTTTAATATGACAGAAAAATACATCACACCAGAAAACAAAAGGCAAGATAATGAGATTTCTACTGGGGAAGTTATAAGGCATTCGTGATTTCTCCAGCTCTCCCTGACAAAATGCACCTTGTTGGAAGGAAATGGAATGTTTTTGTAGCATCACTAAACCTTGTATTTCCTTTACAATTTTCTATTATCTTCTGAAAGACAAGCCGGCTCTCTCCTTTCCTCTTGGGTGAGCCTGATGGAAGCATGTCCCAGTACCTCAGTGGAGGGGAAGCAGCTCTGTGCACTCACTCATTCCCCTGCTGTGCATTTTTGAAACCAGGGCTGCTTCATCCTAAGTTTCTATGAGCTACAGAGGACTTCCTGCAGAAAAAAAGATATATGTCCTTCTGGGCATGACGGTAACCGCAAAGCCCCGTGCAATGGCCAATCTCATTTTACCTGCTGACTTCGAACTGCCTCGGAGTAGAACCATTGCTTTTTAAAGGCAGACAAAAGGACCCCACCCCCACCCCCCAAAACAAATGAGAATAATCGGAGGTTTTTCTTCTCTTCTATTGCTTGTACTGTGCTAACAGAAGACCCGGGGAGTTGTCTCTTCCGCCGGCAGCCTGTGGCCCTTGGGGCAGTTCTGGCGGCCGGGCGGGAGGGTGCGGCCCCGGCCCGGAACTGGCCGTGGTGCTGACGCAGCCCTCGAGGCGGCTCCCCGGTGCCTTGCGTCATGAGCGGGCTTGGCTGCGACGTCAGCAGTTAGCGCTCATCAGCTGGGCTGTGGTAGCTAACGCCGTGAACGCTTGGAGAGGGAAAAACACTTATAGATAGAAAAACTCTTGGAAAGCCAGAGTGCTTCAGCTTAAAGCCGTCCCAGCATTCAAGCGGATGTCTAACCGCCCGTCCGCGCACCCCGCTCTCCGATAGAAGTGCGTTCGCTCTCGCCCTGGGATCAAATTAGGACGGTGGTTACACGCATTCTTTGTACTTGCTCTAGCATTTGTATAGTTTGAAGGTCCAGCCTTTTACATTTTACAGGAGATAAGGTCAAATCATGCATTTACATACACACAAATATCCAAGCAGGAAAGATGCATCTTGAATGTGTGCCCTAATTCCCAGGGAACTGTAGGAAGGTTTTCTATTTCCCCAGATTTTCCATCATGCCTCAGAGTAGGAACTTTGGGTTAACGACCATGCAAAGTGGCAGCCCTAAATCCATTCACTGTTAATATACTCTCTAACATGTACACACAAACCACAGAGTGATATCTCTGTCAGGGAACTCCTGATAGTATTGACAATGAAAATGACTTACCTGCCTAGTTTATGGGCAGAGTGCATGAACGATTATCAGCTATACTGTCACGGGGAACCTGTTAAACCTCTGAAAATTGTTCATGGTTCAGAAGCACCAAGCAAGAAGTAAGGTTGACTTGGGAATTTTGTTTTGCACAGAAATTAATGCCTCATAACCCTCAACCACCATTCCTCTCACCCCATACATTTTTCCTTTTATGACTAAGGTGACCTTTTGCATTCAGAAAAACAAACCAACCAACAGCTAGTGAATTAAGTGAACTTCCCTAAATCTCTAATTCCAGCTCCATTGGAGTGGAGGGTTTCCTTTTTTATTTCTTCTATGTCCTGGCTTTGTTTCAAAATTACCTGCTTAGTGTTCAAAATGTACTTTTAATTGACTTTATAATCCATTCCTTCTTTACATGAGTTTCATCAATAAAAATTTGTTTATTTAAATGGCACTTTTTATTCAAAGAAGTTTTGCTAGTCTTGTGACCTGGCCAGAACAGGAGAGTTTCAGTAGCAAGGAGGGAAGAGATGTGCAACATAAACATGAATTGCATTTTTATATGGGCTGACCTAAACTATAACTAAACATATCACCTCGGGGACCAAATGAACTCCTGGGACTCCCTGTGTCTCACCTTCTGCATGAATTATGAATGAAATATAGCTGCAGAGGAGAAATGCTATTCCTATTGTCCAGTCCTTTTTACTGGAAGAGTCTGCCACAATGTGGGATGAGCAGACTCCAAGAGACACCAACAGTTCCCTTCCGACTGCATCCTTGATGAAGATGTATCAAGCCCCCAAACATCACCACATTTAGTAGCAATTAACACAGAAGCCAAGAATTTGGAAGTCATTTCACTCTTGCACAAAGTGCCATCGTGGTTGCCCTTTTCAATACAAAAGAAGGTTTTAAGCTCTACTATCCCAAGGAAATAGCAATAATTCTTAGATCTTTGCAAATTACGTAGGGAAGGTGGAAGAGGAGAGAAAACATCAGTGATGTAATATGACACTAAGCTATTGCTCTAATTCCCCAAAGAATGTTCTTGGGCTTTAGCCTCTGCTGCTGTTTCTCTACTTGTTCTGCAGCCTGGAGGAAGCTGGTACTGAACATGCAGAAGTATCCGATTAAGCTTTTTATTAGGAATACATGTTGTAGGCAGGTGTGTTCAGTCAGCCTGTCAGACAGCCTGGGAACGCACATGCTGCTGAACGAAAGAGGACGGAGCTGGGATTTCCCAAGCATTCTGCAGGCCAATGAACAGAGCAGGAAAGACAGGAAGAGACAAGTGTGCCCAAAGGGAACAAGGAAAACATAAGTACATCCCTCTGCCCCTCAGTCATCTGAAGTTAACTTTTTAATAGGGAGTTGAAAAGTGTTCACAAACCAGCAGCATTGAACTAAAGTGCTAGAGCCAGAAAGACTGAATTACAGCAAAATCGACAGAAAGGGACCAGCTGGCTGCAAGCGTGCAAAATACATGAAGGATGGGAAGGCAAGTTTTAGGAGGTGTCAGTGCTGCTTGTGTAAAATCTTAGCTTTAGTCTACATCTGTCCTAAGTGAAGGTTCTGGGCTCTTCAACTCTTCTCTTAATAGAAAAACTTGCCATTGTTTTTTTCTCCACGGAGAATACGTGCAGAGTCTCCTCCTGCAGGGCAGATGTATTCTAGGTTTCACTTCTAATCAGAGCTAATGAGGTGTGTATGCTCTCATCAGTGCAAGAGGGGGAAAGTGAAGAGATCTCTGCTACAAGAAAGCAAAAAGCCAGCTTGTGAAAGAGCTACTGCGACCAGGTAGCCAAAAATAGGCAATCAAAATCCTTTGATTCCTTGACCTTCTTTATTCTTTGGATGCAATTACAACCACTGAAAATCTAGCTTCTGCCAACAGCAGAGCATCTCTTGCGCATTGCTCCTCACATAACATCTGCTGTCAAGGCTTGCATTGCCGCCTTCCTGGGAACCTTCCAACCTGTCAGTCTGAGTGAAAACAGCAGACAGGCAGGCAATAGTTCTCTCGGTTGGGAAGACATTTCCAATTTCCATCCCATTCAATGGAGCCTCAGGAAAAGCCTAACCCTCCCCACTCCCAGAACTACCATATGGACAGCCCAGAGCTATGCCAGGTATTTCAAAACCAGAAATCACTCCTCTCCCTGCTGGCTGGCAAGTTGGGGAGATACAAGATGAATCCTTGCTAAGATAAAAACAAAGCAGATTTCTTTTCTTGACAAACTAGTTGCTGTTGCCTTTCCTAATTGGGTTGGTAGGATTAGTTTTACAGTGACATTTCTATAACAGTACAGACTTCAAGTTGTTGTTACAATAAGCTTTTTCCTCCAATGTGTTCTGTGCTAAAGCATTGAGAAAGATTTTCATACCAGGCCCTACAGCTACTTGTATCACACATGGCGAGTGATATGCCCAAGTTTGATTGCATTCCAGATTAAAGGACTTGCTTTTGCCTTCAAGGAGTACAGACAAGCTCTGAGCAAAAGCAGACTGAGACCTTATGTATCTTCAAATGTATGCCCAGGAGCAGGATAATATAGTCAGCAGGAGTCAAGATGACAGCCAGCACTATGCTCACCATATGGGTTCAGTTTGCTTTCTCTCTCCTTTGGCATGCAAAATTGAATTCAGTGAGCCTTACCCCAACTACACAATACAGTGCACTACAGTTCCTCAACAGTCTCAAGGAACTGGTATTTCCAGAAAACAACCAAAGTGTCCACAGCTGGGTACTGCATAGTTAAAGAACATGGATTTCACACTACCATATCTGGAATTTAAAAACAAACAAAAAAAACCAGAACAAAACCCCCAAAAACAAACACAGCCCCCCCCACCCCACAACTTCTAAAAACCATTAAGCAAAGCAAAAAACTACAGAAAGCACAGTTTTGCCTGCCCCTTGCCCTTCTTAACAGGGAACTGACTATTCTGGTCTCAAATGCGTGGCAGACAAGGAGGGAACTAGGTCATGTCCCTTGCTGCATCCCCTGAGCCTTCAAGTTCCTAGTCATGATTTTCGTACTATCGATCTGGTCTCCCTGCCTGTCTGCAGCACAGTACCTGCCAGGCGCTCTGGGAAGGACAGCAGCCTGTAATAAAATCTGCCTTAAAATGAGATAAAGAGGACAGAAAAAGATACTGGCAGGGTTCAAAGAGTTTGACCCTCGGAGACTAAAAAGGGAGAGAACAGGCTGACTGTTTTCAGGCAAGGTCTGAGCAAGAAAGTGAAAAGGCTTGCTTTCTGCCTTACCTCAGCAAAGCAGAGAGGAAAAGCTTTATTTCTCCCACTACATGACAAAATTGTATGAGCATTTCAGAGCCAGCAGCAGTTACAGGCCTGGGCTTCAACACTCTACCTTCGTTACAGGACAAGGAGAAATTTAGTTCACTCTGCATAGCTCAGCCCATACGGCTTTCTTGCATACAAGTATTTTAGCCTCATTTCCAGGGTTTAGGATTCAAAAATCCACTGCAACTTAAATCTCAGGGAGAAGGAGAGAGAAAATATTTACCTAAATCCTATTTTATCCTGTAGTTCCCTCCTCTGTCTCCCCATCTGGCCCTTTGTGGTGTTTTGCAGATGCACAGAGAATATTGTCCTGTGCCTTTGGGAAGAAGCAAAGGAGAAAACACTCCCAGAGACACAGACTCCTATATATCGGTGTGATCACTCAGCTCAGGGCCATGTGCCTAAGTTAGTAAGCTGCCATAAAAAAAAAGTCTATTCCAAACAAACTCGGGACCATTTATTGGCTGAGCCTCGTGCCTGGGGCACAGGGGCTCATGCCAGCTCAGGCATTTAGGAAGGGTGCTAACAGTGACATACTTCTGCACCTTAAAAGTCTGGGATGTTCTGACTTCAAAGGCTGTCAATTGTTTCACCAAACTCCAGGACACCACAGCTCAGCAGCATCATCCCATTCCAGCTAACGGCCTTTTATAAAAGGCAACAGGCTCTATTCTTCTGCATACATAGGTTTGCCTCTCATACACATGCATCAAAGCAACCCTCAGACAGTTTAATGCAGATCATTTTCCCCTGAAGGAGAACTAACCAAATATTAACAGCCAGCACACATGCCAGGGAGTCCATCCAACTCAGGAAACAGGAGCTTCTCTGTCTGCCTCTTTCTTGTGACATGGCAAGAAAGGGGTCTGAGTCGTCCCTGCTCCCTGCAGTTCACTGGGTCACACACATCATCCCAGCTAATAGGAAACGCAGCATCAAGACAGTGGAAAGTTGGACCAAAAACGTGCAGAGAAGTACTTGGCACTGCAGAAGCTTGGAATTTCACTATTTGTTATCCTTTAACATTTAATCAGGGCAAGTTACCCTTCTTTTCTAAGCCAAAACTGAAAGCTGAAATGTGAATGTTTCACCAGTCCACCTCCGTTTGTACTTAAAGCCATTAACCACAAAGTAACAAACCAAAGCTGATTAGAAAGATGGGGGCTGCTAACTCTAATGCAGCTAGAAAATGCAAGAGTACTGACGAAGTAACGGGAACAATGGACATTTTGTTTCAGTTAATTTCACAGACAAGTGAGAAAATTAATTAACAGTGAACATTAAGGACATTGAATTACTGCAGAGTACTTCAAAAAGCCTGTGGAAGACTCTGATGAGGAAAGAGTCGATGAAAACATTTAGCGCATATATCTTAGGTGTCAGCAGAAAGAAAATATGCTGCTTTCTGCTTCCTTAAAGTTTCTTTTATTTTCTGAAGATAAGGATCTTCTCCCATTTATTTCTTCACAACAAATGTGCACATACATGTTCTGTCACCCATCACTAAAGTCATGTGGAATAAGAGAAATCCTTCTTCAGAAGGGTCTCTGTCCTTGTCAAAACATGAATTTCCACACCCCAACAGGGATACAGAATGATTAATTATTGTATGGTTGCATGTGATGCATTACTTCAGCTGTTAGGTTGCTGGTATCCATTTCCAATTCTTTCAAGCAATATTGTTCATAAGAGAGAACAGGAGAACAAACAAAAAGCCATTTACAGAGGCTTTTGCAGTCAGATGATACAAAATGGGGTGGACAATATGGGCCAGCCTCTGTGCCTGGAAAAAAATAAAGCCAAAAAGCATCTCCTCAATAATTGCTACCCTGCAGTGCTCTCAGCGATGTACTCACCGCGATCAGGATCTGGAAGGAGCTGTGCATGACCTCGATGTACCGATACTCCAGGGCACAGCCTATCACAGAGATGTAGGAATGGCTATCCAGCCCTTTGATGCCAGACATTGAAGCCTCCTTCCTTACACAGCCAGGACCATTTTCACTCCACCATGACTGGTGCCGGGAGATGTTGAATGTCAGGAGTTCACTGTCCTAAAGAGAAAAGTTGCCAAGATATCTCAATTTACTATAAGAGCATCCGATATGCTGTCAGATGGAGGTCATATTAAAATCAATGGAAAACTTAAGTTTCCAAGATCCCCACCCTCAAGAAATGATAGCACAGATCAAAACGCATTGGCTTTATATTCCTTAGAAGTATTTCACAGGCAGGCTTCTGTGGTGGGAACCATTTCGGAGGCAGTCCTGCAGCACTCCAACAAAGCTATTTCACCATCATGCAGCACACTTCAGAACCAGGACTGAGCAGCTTCTAAATCAGACAGACAGTTTCTAGGCTGCAGACCCAAGAACACTTTGTTAGTGGTTCCTGCACCCAGAAAAGAACCCTCAAGTTTTGGGTTTGGGAGATTAACCTTGCAAATCTAGAAGAAAAAGATAAACAAGGCAGCACTAAGCATCCTGTCAGAATCATGCGTTATGGGTATGCTCTTCCCAGCATGGGAATCAACACAGATAACTGAGAAATATGAACTTCATAACCCTAAAGCGAGTTTCAAAACCCAGCAGATCTTCCTCTGTTCCTAGCTTTTAACAAACACATCTAACAAGTTCCCTTACCATTTCTGTCCGATTTCCTTCCCCACTCTTCACATATGGTGCTTCTACATCTTCTGTTGACCTGACACACTGTCAGCCTCAGGTCAGATTACCCAGCTGAGCTGACCTCATGGTGATGATTGCAGCTTCTTGCAAACACTTCCCCAGCAATCCCTTATCATCTCTACCCCAAGAGAGGCTTTTTGTTTTGCTCTTCTCATCTTTGCTAGTTCAATAATTTAAACAATGCCATGGTGGGGGTTACACAGTGAAATGCCACACAAGTAGTGCAGGAGTTTGGTATGCAACCAGGTGCTCATTTAAAAATGTCAAATGCGAGGAAAGTGTTGTCAAGAGTGATACTCACTGGAGTACTCAGGAGAGCTTTGGGATTCTGAGCTTACAGGACATGGCAAAGCCCTCCCTGCAGATGGCAAAAGACAAACTCAGAAGGGGCTGAATAGATCGGCTGCATCACTTCACAGATGAGCGCTAAGTGCTGGGTGCCCTAGCAGCCCTCCCAGGTCACTTTGATGTAGAATCAACAACCCCTTTTGACCACAAAACAAGGCAAGGGGTTGGAAGTTTTATTCTGAAGGATAGATTATAAAATTCTCAGGCAGAGAATCTATGTGTCTCTATAGACTAGAAATAGGTACTGGATATATACAGCCCACCTAACCATTACTAAAAGTTCTAGCACCTCTCCATATACTACTTCACACCGCTCATGCCAAGGTCCTACACAGTCCCTGTAGGAAAGAAGTGGCTCCCAGAACAGCAGCTGTCAGAGCTTGGGGCATTCACACTTCCTAACATGGGAAACCTCACGTGGCCGCTCCTTTGCCTCGTCTCCCTGTAGAGTCAAGAGGGAAAAACAGATTCAGGGCAGCTAATCCAGACTTCTGCTCTGAATTACCCTCTGGATACAGGACTTGTCTCCACTGCCAATACAGGGAGCCTAGCCAGGTAGTCCTGCAGACACACTTTTCTGTGTCCGTGTCTGTGTCCAGGGGCAAGCTTGAGTTACAAGAGCAGAAAATTTGAATGGCAGCCAGAAAGCCTGTGAATAGGAAGCAAGTGCCCCCACTGTACACATTGTGTAGGTACCCTCCACTCCACCACAGATACTCAAAAACAGTTTGCAGAGCTGTTATTAAAATATGCTGCAGGAAGCGCATGTTAAGAAATGTGGACAATTAAGTAAGAAGACAGCTGCCAAACTCCTGACATAATCACCACAACAGATGGGATGTGTTTTACAGTAGACGGAGGAGGGCATGGAGATGAAGTATGGCCCCAGTGCAAAAGCAGCCTGAATAGCAAAGACAATAGGGAAAACTCTATTAACAGTTGGGAGTTTAAAGGGAGCTGTCTGCATTTTAAAGGCTATGGGGAATAATTATTAGATTGGCAGCTACAGGATAATGCACACAGTGCAGAGTGCTGTGCTGTCTACATTTCTAGAGGCAGTTTTCTCTTCCAGCTTCTCACAATTTTGGCAGAAGAGCCTTTGGCTTGCTCCCTCTGCTGGGCATTGCCCTTCAGTGGCCCACAGATCTCTCATACCCACCAAATCGCATCTTTTCTGCAAAGCTTGTTCTTTCTCTCCCAGGTTTGCATGTTTTTAGACACATGGATATTCCCCAGCAAAAGCTTTTTCTCCTGGAGACAGCCAGCCCTCCAAGCCGCTCCGCTCTTCGCTCTCTCACAAGCCACTCGCCACTTTGGTTAGGGAGGGAAAGAATCATCTTTCTCAAAAAAAGGGAGTCAATTCCTGTTTCTTTGCCTGGGGCTTCCCCCAATTAGCACAGAAACAAAGCTGTTCCACGGGGCACCACAGGATCTACTCTTAACCTCGGTCCCCAGGGCTTCCCTTTCCCAGCTCACAGATGGTGCCTTCCCAAACCTTCTGCCTCACTGATGCAAAGAGCCCCTTCAGTGCCTTCTCTACTCCTTACAGAGGCATCTATGCGTATTTGGCAAAGTAAGAAACAAGCTGCTTTCCTTCTTGAATCTCCCTTTTGTCAGTCTTTATAGAATTGGCTCTGGCTTAACTTTGCTGCAGAAGCTGAACTTGCTTGTGAATTAAGCCTGAAAAAGAAGAAGAGGTGCTGGGCTGGAGGTAGGCAGGTGGAGGAACAGTAGGTCCTAAACAGCACTCACAGCTTTTTGCCTACAATCACGCTCCAGCTCTGTGCAAAAAAAAAAAAAATTATACTTCAGTTAAGAACAGATTGGAAAAACTGAGCACATTTGGATTCTAAAAGCACCACAACTCCTTGCACACAAGCCATCCATCTCACAGATTTAAAATGAATACTGATTGCACACTGGGATCATGGATGCCCTCACGTTCAGAGACACCTTTCTGAACGAGCATCTGTCTGGAGCACTGCAGGGCACGAGGACAGCATGAATGAAAGGGTCTCAACATCCAGAGCAATGCCATTCCTTTGGCCGTGTCCCTGGCTGGATGTCCTCGGAGGATACCTGCACCAATGGGGCACAATAAAAGAGCATTCAAGAAAATCACTTAATTGACCTCCAGTTGCTCAGTGCTTGCTGGGAGACTGGGGAAAAAAAATCCCAGGATGTCTCCTGCAGTTTGCCAGCTTCATTTGCTAGGAGAGGGTTGAAGAGAAGTGAAACCAGGAAATAGGAACAGCACACTAAAATCAGGAGAAAAGAACCAGTTGCAAGAAAGTTTCAGAAACAGCCGTTTCCCAAAACCTTTCTGCAATGCATTTGAAGTCTAAACACACTGAAATACTCCCAAAAAGTGGTGTGCAGGTTGGAAGATGTTAACGAGTCCCAGAAGCAAGCAAGGCCTGCTGTAGGGAGAGAGAGTGATCGGTGCGTAACTGCACTCCCCCCGATTCTTGACAGGCTGCTGTTTGAAGGGCCACTGCTTCCTCTTTAACCTTGAGCCTGAAGAGAAATATGAGCAAAGAGCGATATGAGCTCCTTCTTGGGAGCATGTTGAAGGCCAGCCAAAAAAATCACATATCACTCTGAACTGTTGTGGCACCCGGTTGCCATCAGTGTGAGAAGGAAGACAACAGCACTAAAACTGTAGTACCTACATTTTACAGAATCTATTTTCCGCTCCCAGCCTCACCCCGCTGTGTCGTATGGGGAAACTCACACCTACCTCTGACACCCACAGAGCCAGCTGTGTTCCTTTTCTAAAATAGTCTTCTGAAAGCTCTTCTGAAATGATTTCCTAAGGGACACTATCAGAGATAGTTTTATTTCTTGTTGTTAACAGCCTTCTGAACCACCTCCCCCCAAATTTCCTTAATTATCAGGCAAGCCAGCACTATAATGGCTCTGGAAACAAATTGATCCCTGTATGGGAGCCCCCAGAGCTTGAAAGCAGAATCATTTCAGTTGGAAACGTTTCTTATCAAAATAGGAAATATAATGTTTATCTTTTAGTCATGTGTGCTGAATAGCTGTATCACCCCAAGACAGAGAAGCACTTCCATTGTCTCTCAGCAGGCTTGCTGACAATGCCACGGCATTTAAAGGCCAATCCCAGGCTTCCAGGTTCTAAATTTAGGTGGAGTTGAGGGACAGATGAGTTGAGGGACAGTTGTAATCACACGTGCATTTATCCATCCTCCTCACAGTATTTTCTCCTGGTACAAAGTCATCCCAAGATGCCATCCAGATTCTCTGGAATACAAATAACCCCCCATTTGACTAATAAGGGCTGCTTCCATTTCAAGAGGAGATTTAGACCACCACTATGGCTCTGGATTCAGATCAAAGCACTGGGTAGACAAGACAGAATATAAAGGAAGGGTAAAAAAAAAATTCACCATTTGAAGATTAATAATTCCAGAGGGAAAAGACAAAGGAATACATTGAAATACACACCAATTCCTCAAACTTCTCTGAGTATTTCTCAAGTACATGATGAACAGTCAGTCAGCATGGCAGCTGGACAGACAGATGCTCGTATGTCTTAACAGCAGGATTTTAATTATTAACTCAGACTGGGGGGTTGCAGGAAGGACTGCGTTTCACACTCGAGTAGACAGGGAGAAGCTTACCGCGTTATTTCAAACACAGCCTAGAAACTTCAGAGATAGCTCCCAACAACTCGCCTAACCAAATGGCCAGATGGACAACGAGAAAAGAGGGAGGTGGAACAGGAGCAGCCCAGAGCAGGAGGAACAGCAATCTGGAAATTCGGCTGCGAGCCCCACCACGGAGCAGCGGTACAGCACTTTGAGAGGCTGCGTTCCCCCCAGATGCTGCAAGCGTGCTCAGAACTGCGAGCAGAGCAAGTCAGCGCTGCCGAAAGCCACTCGGAGGCACATCACCATCTCGCTACCAGTGCTGAGAAGCAACCCTTCAAATCCAGATTGCTGTATCTCTTGCCTGCTCATTGGCAAAGCTACAGAAAGCTGGCATAGCCTACAGCTTAAGGAGGCCCTTGCAGCAACAGGGGAAGTGCTTCCTTAGACACTTATGCTGATCCATTTGTGTCTAGTCACCTAATGAAGTTCTGCTGTGCTGTATTTCACACTCATACTCCTACTAAAAAAAAAAAGATTGCAAGATTAAAAAAAAGACAGGAAAGAAATATAGAAATCAGGCCAGTTTAGCTCTTCCAAGAAGTAGAGAATACATTCATAGAGCAGGAAAGACCATTTTCCTTTGGGAAAAAAAGAACTCGGGGTAGTTATAACCAGTGGTTAGGAGGCAGATGGTTAGTAAGTAGCTATAACTACCCTGAGCAGGGCTGGCCAGACAGCCATTCTCAGGTTTTCCATGGCCAGGAGAGAGCAAGCACTGCTGGAGGAAGAGCACTTTAGGAAATGATGTGAAAGACAGGAGGAAACAGAGGGTGAGAAGTGGTGGACAGACAACCCAATGGAGGAAAGAGTCGGTGAAGAAGTGATTGCTTGGCAAAAGAAAGCCTACAGCCAGCCCCCAAATTGCAGTTCAACAGCCATGCACCTACCAGCCCATATTCTACTGATGACATAGAGTTTATAACGAAGAGATGGTCTCTTAACCCCTTTGCCAAATTGCTTATGGGATGACATGGGACCTTACCTCACAGACCCCACAGCCCTGGTGCCCCTGGTTTCTGTTCTTTAGATCAGCCGGGCACCCAAAGCAAGGGGGGCACAAGAACAAGTGTCCGTCCTCACCTCAGCCCTGTACTGCACAGCACTTCCCTGTCACATCCCGTACTCCCTCACCGCTGTGGAATCAGATCTAGGCACCCGAGCACAAAGGATTACATGCAATAAGTGCACATTTCCCCATTTTCTCAATTCCTCAGGCTTTTCCTAAACTTGTTACAGCAGAAACACTTGGATCCTTTCTCACCCCACCTGAGTTATCACCTGTCCCAGTTGCACTGGGCTGTCATTACCAGCCACCAAGTTAACAAACTCCATTCTTTCTAGCTCACCGCCCTTTCTGCATTTTGTCATTATAAATCAGCTAGCTGCTGACAGAGATCTCCCTGGCAGGCTGCCCTTGTCAGGAATACAGAGGGGCAAGCACGGCGCTGGCAGGAACTCTACTCTCCCACTCCCCCAGCTCTCTCCCACAGGCTCACTAGGAATCAGAGGAAACAGCACCTGAAGACCCTCCTGAGAGCTATCAGCCCCTTAAAGGACTTGCCCAGGAACACAGCCCTGTCTGAAACACTCCCCAGCACATTCATGCTTAGTCTAGTAGTTAACGACTTAGCGTTTACCTGACCAGCTCCATCAGCCTCACTCCACCAAAGCTCTTCTAATATTTGCAATCTACCTGCTTACTGCCAGGCTAATTATGAGCTTTGATTTCTTATTAGGAACTGAAGGACAGCTTCCTCCCAAGGCCCCTGAGGGCACCCAGAGGTACCTGCTCCTCGGCAGCACTGCTGCTGTAAACCCCCAGCTGATACTGCCCTGCCCTTGCCCCCTCCAAGAGCCTGTTCAACACTCATCCAAGCCCAGGTGTCCTTCAGGGGTCTGATCCCCAGACTACAGAGATCAATAAGACCCTGCAGATGTCAGCTGGCTTTGGCTCAGGTTTCTAGAGATGCAGCAGGAGAGCAATACTACTCTTGAGTCCAGCCTGCAAAGCACCACGCTGTCCTACAGAAACCTTAATGCCTGTTTCAAGTGTATCTTTTGTTCTCATGTGGAAATGAGGTTTTGTTTTGCCATTACGAAGACCCAAATAACTTCAGTTAAAGGGGAGAAGGAAGAAAGAAAGCAGCATCATGAGTTTTTCTTTCCAAGACAGCCTTTTAAAATCAAAGTAACTCATTAAGAACAGAGGCAAGGCTGTAAAGGATTTTCCTGCCAAACAAGCACAAATACTCTGTTGTTTTTTTCCCATTGCCCCCAAACTAACAGCATGAATTTCTCGTTGCAGCTCTAGAGGGAAGCCCACCAAGTAGATAACAACTTACACTGCAGCCCAATTCTATAAAAAAGTTCCCAATCACAAGTGTCATCTTGTAGGCTAAGTAAAGGTTCTCTGTGTGCTGGCTTTGCTAAAACGAGCCACAGCACAGAGCAAGGTTATGAGATGAAGCTCCTCTGTAAGAGATAAAGTGGAGTTTGCCATGCTATTTGAATTGCAGAACAGAACCCGACGTGTTGCAGGGCAGGTTGGGATTAGTAAACACAAGTAATCAGCTGGCTGGAAGCAAACACTGGCTGTCAGAGAAGCTCCTGGAGCAGTTTATCAAGCCAATATCTCCCCCGCAGAAAGGAGCATTTAAATAGTTACGTAAAATTCTTTTTTAGTTGGTCACAGCCAACACCAAGATCATCTCAGGCTGAGCTTTCAGACCATAGGCAATCACTGTTTTGGGCAAGAACTCTCTCAAAGTTTCTGTAGATAATTGAGAGGGGAAATGGAGATTAATTGAGGAATTAGAAAGTTACATTTTCTTATCTGCAAAGTATTTATGCTGTCACTCGTGACTTGCTGTAGGCCTGATAAAAAAACCCATAGCATAGTTCCAATTATGACTGCAACTTAGATGTATGACCTGGGAATTTAGGCCAGATGTAGAGTGCTCCAAAATGAACCTATATCCTATAATCACTCTGAGTCTGCTAAGCTACAGCAACACTTAGTAATGCATTGCTTACAGCTCAGGCTTAATTTAGGGCCTGCCTCCCATTTTTGTTATTTCTGACTCAGCCCTCGTTAAGCAGACAGCAATACTTAGCTTATCTAGTCTTCAAAGAGCTTCACATATTAACTCACAACACCCCTGACCGAGAGCCATTAATAACTACCACCGTATTTAAGAAGGAAGAATTAAGACAGGGAAGACACGTCACCTCTGAGGCCACATCCAGAGGAGATGCGCCAGCCTGCCCAGCACCCCTCTGGTTTGTTCTCTGTTCAGCAGAGAGAAGAGCCTCTCCCAAAAGATGCAAGGGGAAGTATTTTGCCCGGTGTGGCAACAACCAGGTACCAACCCCTGCTGCTGAAGTGCACTAGGTCTTCAGCAGGACTGGGAGGCAAAAAAAAAGATACCAAGAACTGGTCAGGTATGGAGTGACAGCAAAGTCCTTGGTTCAAGTCAGCCCAGCCAGACTGAGCCCCTGCTGCAGCTCTCCCTAGGAGAGGCTGGCAGAGAGCACCTCTCTGCTGCAGGAGAGCCTTCCCCTCCGAGGCACACACCTTCTTCCCAAGGTGTTATCAGATCACGGGAGGATCAGCTGTAATCTAGTTAGCTCATAGCCTTCCTCAGCCACCTCTGCATCATGGCTGGGAATTAGCCCTCAAACCCCATCTCCCCTCAGGATGGCTCTGCTGCCAGGCTTGCTCTCACCTTTAAAAAGCAAATACACTTTACCTCTTATGAGGGCAGGGCTTATTCCAGCCAGCACCTGCACTCACCAGCAAAGGACTCCAGAAATCAGCATTAGCTCCCCATTTTTACCATACAACAAGCAGTACTCCTCCATCCCCTAGTAAGGCAGCCCTCTCCATAGGCAAGAGGGCAGGACCTCTCCCATACAGCCCCCTGCCACTCACCCTAACTGCCCCCTCCCTTACCTCACTGCCAAGCTCCATCCCCCTGGACGTAAAGCCTGGGCACTCACCCATAAAGCTCCTGCTCACCTTTGAGAGCCCTCCCACTTCTAAGTAGAAGCAGATGATGAAGATGTTCCAGGTGACCCAAATTGCAGTCCAGATGGCGTACTAGAAGGGAATGGGGTGAGACAAAGAAGCAATAAACATTAGGAGTTCACTGGAATTAGTTTATATATATATGTGATGCAGCTGGGGGCAGTGAAATGCCCTGAGTCGGCACTGCAATCGTTTTCTCTTCCTCTGTTTGTTTCCCATACACAGATGGTCCCTTGCCTGATTAGAGACACAGGGGCAGAAGTTTGGAGGGAGTGGAAGAGCTTCTGCCATGCCAGTCCAGCATCGAGTTCTCCCTGTCTGTTGTGCAGTATCTTGGTGTTACTTTGGTACCAGTAGTAATTATCTGATATCTTCCAAGTTTGGAGCAAGTACAGTAAAAGTGCAGCACACAGAACGATGTCTTCCTAAGCATAGCACCTCCTGCTAAAATTGTTTACGACGCTCATGCCTGATTTCCCAAGGGCTTTACTCAGGTCCTCACCACTTGCCATATCGCACCAGTGCCAAGCCTGCGAAAGGCTTTGAACGGCTCTGAACAAAACGGGCATTACTTACCACCACGATGTAGCGAGGTCTATATTGAATAGTGCCAAACAGGCCAAGGATAACGATGATGATGTGGAGGAAGTTGGCTAGGATAGGGGCCCACTGGTATCCCAGGAAATCAAACACTTGCCTCTCTAATGCAGCAAGCTGGAAGAGAGAAGGAAAAGGAGAGTTATAGCTTCTGGGCTCATGATGTTTATTCTCAAAGTTTTGACATGCTTCCTGAGCAAATCACTGCAGCAGCTGAAGATGCTACTCCATTCCCAAAGCAATTTACTGCCTGTGAACCAGGTCAGTAGGACAGAACATGTGTCTACACGCGCCCCCCCCCCCCCCCCCTTTCCAATTTGTACTCATCCCATCTCCTCCGATGGCTAAGCTAAAGCAGACCGGTGAGCTCCAGTGCCTGTGTGGGGGCATGTCCTCTGTTCTGTGCACTTTGCGATGGGGAGCTGGCCCTGGCAGAGGGCAGAGGGGAGCAGCGGGACGGTAACATCCTAAATGGCTGCAGCAGGACGTTCAAGAGCTCATTTGTCAGAGCCTTCAGCATCACTCCATCATTCCTGACACCTCTCATGTTTCTGCTCTCCAGCACACATCCATCAAAGTGAGAGAGAGGAGGAAACTCTCTCCTCCACCTTTGCCCCACAGAAAATGCTGCCACCCAGCAAAGGAATTCTGCAAACACATCAGTTTTCCAGGAGGACAGCCTGTGTTCCTCTCCTGCACTAATAACATGGTTCAAGGCTAGTACTATGTTCCAGAAATAAAACTCCATTACTGTTGAAGTGCTGGGCCTGATTTTCAAATCATATTTGCATAAAGACGTGCTTTTCGTCCGTAGCCATCACCTGTGTATCAGCAACAACTGCTCACCTGGATCTGAACTGCTGTGTTACGCGTGCAGCTGAAAGAGCACAGTACACATGCAATTGCACGCTAGCCTTTACATCCCCACAGCCTTTAAATATCGTGTCTATAGGTGAAACAGTGAGTGGAGGGGGCAAAACGGTTCCTGCAGGTTTTTCCCCAGTGCCCGGCCTTATGCAGAGAGATCTTCTCTTTGCTTGTCTTCACTAACGCAGTGCAACCAACTTCCCCCCACTGACCAGCGACTTCGCTGGTGCTGAGGCACAGCGGGAGACTTCCCTGTCAGGGTAAGATTTCACAGTCTGTTTAATTATCGTAGTAGTATGCTGGGACTGCATTCTTGCATTTCATATTTATTTTCACGTAAATAAATAATTACAATTTACCATTGGTAGTTAATATTAATTTAACTACTAATTGGACATTAACCATGGATGATCCTAGTCCACTGTGTGTAATCAGCTATGTGACATCTTTTCCTGCCTTGGCTTTTAAATGGTAGCTGGGGACCAAGCACTGGAGCATCTGTAATGGCTTAAAGCATTTAAAGATGTGAGTGGTTGCAGGTCCCAGTCAAGCCGCACGAGGAGGGAAGCCACATCTATCAAATGACCTTTTTTCCTCCTTCTTCCTGCATCAGTGGGGAAATCACCTTCACACCTCTCTTGGGCTAGGAAGGTATTGCAATTCTTAACGCTACCTTGAAAGTTCAACAAAAATCTGTATTTCAAAGAAATCTATAGCAGCCCTGGCTAAGGGAGAGCAATCAGCGTGGTGATAAGCAGGTTTCCCTCTCTGATATCTCTCTTCACTGGCAAAGGGGTGCAGAGAGAGCGGGGAGGGAATGGAGGCAGTCTCCAAAACCGTCTCTTCTGCAAAATAATTAGTCTTCCCTGTGAAGCGACGCACACTGCCCCGTTCCGATCAATGTGAACCGCCTGGAAGATGCTGTGAGACGTGCTGCACGGCCATGCACGGGGCTCCGGGGCTGGAACAGGGCAAATGCTGCTCATTTCACCGTTCAGCCTGCTCTTCCCCCGAGCACAGCAGATTTTCTGTATGTCATCAGAAACAGCAGTAATAGGTTAAACGCTTAATCTTTTAGGAGGGGATTAACGCACATACCTTAACGATATTTGGAAATTTTGAATCCTGACTGGTTGGCAATGGGTCACTTGACTGTGACCGCTTCATCCAATCAGGCATTTAATTGGCTTTGTGCATTACATTAACGCGGGAGTATGTGCCGCACAGAGCATCAGTGAGCCGAGGGGACACAACGGGGGTGTGTTCCGCAGAGATAACGCCCTGCTCAGCTTTGCCTCTTGCCTTCAGGCCCTGAAAAGGGGATAAAGAAAGATCCTTCCCACCCATGCCTTCTGCCATGAGTTTTCCCACTCCAGAATCAGGGCATCCACGTCTGGAAAAGTGTTTTCTTCTCACAAATCAATATTTGCCATTAGGGCTGTATAAAAGGGGAAAGCTTGTCCTTCCACAGCTTTGTGATGTTTCCTGGCTTGTTTGGATCAGGGAAAACATTGGTCTGTGAAGTGAGAGGTACCCAGCCGTCCTGGAGACGGACCTGCCAGTCTACACTGACTTCAGACTGGGGCTCAGCTCCTAGAGAGGTCTCCGGTCCCTGGCCACTCTGGATTTTTCCCCGTGATCCTAGAAGTTAGCTTCATGCCATACTTCCCTCTTCCTTACTGTGATTGCCCTTGTCTCCAGGTTGTTTCTGTCCTGATTTACGTTCCTTTGCCACTTTCCCTGCATTTTTGTATGTTTTTGTGTCCCTGGGAGCTGCGGGCGTGACTCAGCTGGTACAGAGATTGGCCGTGCCTGCCTGCTGGTTCAGCTAAGGGGAGCGGGAGCGGGTCGGTACGCTTCTGTGTGATGTGCGAGCTCAGGCAAGCTGTTTCCTCATTTATAAAAATAAAAGCAATTTTCTGTAAGATGTGTGTTGATGACAAGGGCAAATGCTACTGATGAAACTCTTAACACTGCATTACTGACAGGCAGGTAGCGAGTCTGTGCTGCAATCCAGCTGTCAGAAATGCAGCCTGAAGTTACCCTGGACTTGTCCCTGTTCCCCCAAGAACCTAGCATAATTAAGAAAATATTTGCTAAAACCAGATAGATAAACAGCCATTTCACTCATTACACGACAGGTCTGTGTGCAAAGCTTACCCGTTAAATGCTGCTGAGATTTGCAGGTAAACAGGGCTGATGTTTGTGCTAAGCTGGCCTTGATTTGGGGTTGGGATGTAAGGGACGTCGTGGTACCCTTCAGTGCTGGTTCCTCCAGTCTGGCTCAGAAATGGCAGGGTCAGGGTTAGCCCCTGCCTACGGTACCGATATACCTGCACCCTGGTACTGAACCTCTCTTGGATCCCTCTGGGTGAGCAGGGGAAATGCCATCTTTCTCTGCTGCTGCCAAGTCTCTGCAGAGTAATATCCTTACTGTAGCATTCTTTACGATGATTCACACTATTCTATTGAGAAAGCCTATTATATTCTAGAGATATTGGTTGTAAAGAGAAATTTCACAGATTGTGGCACAGGTTTCAACCCATTCAAAGCTGACAGGAGCTTTTCATCAGGGAGGACAAATTTTTCTTCTTTATGGCTATTCTTATTAAAAATAGGATTCCTTCTGCTCCTTTTTCTTCTCTAGCCCATAGAACATTTTTACCTTTCATTCTTTAAATTAAATGATTTGTTGCGGCACTAAAATCAGAATAGTTGTGGCAGACTTTTCTCTCCTGAAATAAACCACATTTCTGCTGATCTGAGTGAAAGTGGAATAGCAAATAACCATGTGAAGCAATTGTTAGCCAGGCAAACAAAACAAGGCAAAGCTCTCTGTTGGGCTATCGTTCATTTATTCAGCTGGGAGAGATAAGAAAGGCAGAGAAGATGTTCCGCAGTTTACAGAGAGACCTATCACATAGCTCACACACAGTGAGCAAAGAAAGGCTTTGTGAGCCAGCACGATGGGACATGCCCAAGGTCTTTACACCATTAAAACCTCACCAGAGAGGGAAGCTGTACCTGAGCTGGAGGGGAGCGTTGCCTGATGGAGCCCATTGCAGAATAGAAAATGGTCTTAGAAAACATGTCAAAATGTGGAACAGTTTCTTTTTGGGGGGTTCAAACCATTCCAGTTGCGTTTCCGACGGCTCTGGCAGGACAGTGTCGATGCCCGCAGGACACTCCGAGCCGATTCAACATGGGCTGGGAGGTGCTTGTTTAAATTCTGGTCCCTCAAATCTTCTCTATCCCCTCATCTTTGTCTTCTGTTGCTCCTGTCATGCTGATAAGCTGGAGAGTTCGACCTGTTCCCCTTGTGCCTCCATGCTGCTAAGGAAGAAGGCATGCTGATGGACAAGTCAGCTACCTGTAGTGCTTTAACTCCCTGTCCTTTACAGCCTACTATCAAGGCCACGTTATCAGCTAGATTTGCTCTTCTTAGTTTATTAAGCTTTTAAAGCCTTTAATCTTATTGGTTTGGATCTGTGTCTTTCACTGCATTTCTGAAACCAGTTGGGACACAAAATAACAAATATCACTTCCAAGATGTTGACATGACTCGTACAGATGCAGGAAGGAGGCTCAGAAAGCCCAATGACAGGGACAGATACCCAAAGAGCATGTCCTGCCTACAGGCACACCCACGTCCATATGTATCCATTCCTGCAAGCAAACTTGCTTTTACACTTTCCAAGTTCAGCTTTAATATGAGATTTCTTTTTAAAATTAAATGTTAGAAATAAATGTACAAGCATGCCATAAATGGAGCAAATGGGAAAGGCTGGTCCTACTGCTATGGGCCAGCCAGGCCTTAAGGGGGATACTCCTGCAAAAAAGAAGAAAAAATGTTTTACCCAGAAACCTAGACAATTTTCCTCTTGGTCTGTAGAAAAGCAACTTGAAAACTCTTTTGCTGCTCCTTGTCTTTCACCGCCGTAAGGACACATAGCCTCACAGACTGCTCCAGCTCCTGCGCTGCCCTTGTTCAGTGGTGTGCACAGCTGCCTTGGACCCCTGCGTGCATATCCACAGCTTCAACACAGACAAAATTTGCAACTGAAACCCCTCTATTTACTTTCTCTCCAGCCTGAACTGAGAAAGAGCCTCAGCTGCAGCCCCCGGCAGCACCGCGCTCCTGTGATGCTCAGGGCTGCCCGGCTGATTCCCGACGCGTTGATTCAGCATTTGATTTCCTGCCAACTGGCTTTGCTTTTTAAGAAGATGCTCTTTGTTTGTCTCCTGTGCAAACACCATCGGAGCGGCCAAGACTTTCACTGAAAAAGGTCACAGGTCTTTTCTTGAGGAAAAACTTGCATCGATTTCCTGAGGTATTTTGGCTATGCAATGGTTGATGGCTTGAGTTCAGGGCAAAGTCACAGTACTGCTATCCCTAGGAGACATCATATAAGGATGAAAATTTAACTCCAGCTAGCTGAAACAGCAGGAAGAAATTAAAAAGTCTCAAATGTATAATTTAAAAATATATCTGTTTAGGTTTTGAACCCAAATATCTTTATTTTTGGTTCTTTCAAACAAAGTTCGGCAATACTGAACACCTGTCTGCTCTGTTTATTATTATTATAATTATTATTATATTGGTATTATTGGTATTATTATGATATATTATATTATTATACATAGTCTTTCTATACAATTGGTTTGCGTTTGTAAATGCTGAAACAATGCGAGACCTAAAGAATCTTAAACCCAAGCTGCAGTGTGGTGAAACTATCAGCAGTGAGCAGAAAATGCCAGTGCTTATTCAAGGTGGAGAAGACTTTGTGGGCAGAATAATTATTAAACAATAAGTCTCCTTTTACCACAGTGGCTGCATTTCTAAATAAATATTAATGGTTGTAATAGCTGTCTAATTAAGTTTATCTGAAAAAGCAGTTCACTGAGCCACTACTTCACATCCCCCTGACCGAGGGGCTCATTCTGCGAGGTGCCGCGTCCTTGTCTCTTCTAAAGTCAGCCGCTCACGTGCTAATACACGCTGCATTCATGAAATCTCGTTTTTCTTCAGTAAGTGTTGTCAAGGAAACCTTCCTCGGGGCCTTGTGATCCCCAGCTCCGTTCCCAGCATCCCTCGCTGAACCACAGAGGTCAAGAGACTAATTGCACAGGAGGTCTCTGTTTGTCACTTTGTCTCCCAGACATCTTTGGTCACTCTGGCCACTGGATACAATGAGCCTCATTCTCTGCTCGGTTTGGTCTGTTTTCTCCCCAGAAGCTACTGAAACCCCCTCTATTCACGCAGACATTAGAGAGGCCTCCAATAGCAGACCTTATATCTTTAAATCGTTTCTGTTTCAGAAGCAAACTCTGGTCACTGCGATGGCCTGGAAGACCAGTGCCGGCCACGGACCCCGCAAGGCAGCTGGAGAAGTCCCCGTGGCTGGCGTGAGCCCCGCACCAGGTCGCTGCCCTGCAGCAGGGGCTGGCCGCTCCTGGGGCCTTACGCTCCAGCAAACACCGCTTCAGACTGCACCACGCCATAGCTGAGGATGCGGACTTCTCCCACCCCGGTACCATCCTGTGCAGACTTAACCCCTCGACGTGGTTCAGCACAACTTCCCCGCTGAAGCCCAGAGCACCCTGCTGTTAAACAGCTCGGCGCTGAGTCCTCACCACCTCCTCCTCCCCCCTAACCTGGCACCTTTGTGCTCTGGACTGTCCCCTCCCAGCGTCATTTCGTGTGTTGGCAACGATGCTCTCAGGAGTGCCGCTGCTTTGACCTTGATCCTTATGCTTTCTGCTGCCGATGCCCTTCAGAAACATCCTAGCTGCAAAGCTAAGTCATTATTCGGTCCCACATGCCCGAATGCTGCTTAGCATTCCAGGAAAGGCACAATCCTTGCTAAACATAAGGGATGAGGCTGGCACTGAAGCGGTGCGGAAGCCTGTTTGTTCGCGGCCAGAGTTGAGGCTCCAGCTTCAGAAGGACCGAGGTTTCCTAGTACATCACGTATAGCCACCAGCCTTGCTCGGCTGAAGGTATGGGCTGTGCACAAGCATTCATGCACACACACCTCTCAAACCTTTTTTCTCCAAGTGTTGGATTGGGCCATGTAGTGGGCAAAACAGCAGGGATACGTGAAGGGAGAGAGAAGGCGCTGGGGTGTAAGGCAGGAGCTGGCAGTGCTTTTCTAGCCAGACTCCGTAGTCCGTGGTCCCTACCCGGCACATCCCCAGGTGCAGCACGAGCGTGGCAGCCCCTCTCCTGCTCCGCAACCCTCTAAAGGGGGTGGGCAGCGGTACAGTTAATGAGCTGGCTCTTGCACATAACGCTGCAGAGGACAGAACAGGTTACCCAGCGCTGACTTTCTGAACGGTGCTCGGAATACAGCTCCCAGGAAAAAGACTGCTACCTAGGAGGAATGTTTCAGTAAAATTATCGCCCTGTCTTGCCTGAACCTCTCCCAAATGGGGGTCAGTTACGTGCCTTGTGCTCCGTACACCCCACACAACCAAGCTCTGGCCCGTTTGGTTTTCCTGGACCGCATCTCGCCGCGGGGCTCAGTCAGGCCTCAGGGATGCAGACAGGTGTCTGTGCAGCAGCATCAGACACCCGAGCTGCTCTGCTCCCTTCGCTCCTGGCTGTGTCTCCTGATAGCATCTAAGCACTGCACGCTGCTGTGATTGCTGATTGACGAGATTAGCAATCAGGCTAAATTAATAAGCAGGTGCCTTTGTGATCCAGGCAAAAAAGCACTCTGACAAGAATGACAAACTTGTTTTATTTGTAACCTACGTCAACACTCAAATCTAAGTTTCCCAAACATAATTAAATTAATCTGTTGTGCCCACAATGCCCCCCCCCCCCAGCTTTTTTCTCCTCCCTCAGTTTCATAGCTCAGCTTTGCTCTCCAGCTTTGCGGCAGAGAGAGGGGGCACTGGAACCAAGGGGACATGACTGTGTTTGCAACAGACATAAAAAATAATGAGTTTCTTCAAGAAGTGCCTGACATTTTTGTCAGCCAGATGCTCCATAAGGCGCAGCCTTATCCCAGGCTCAGGCTCCACGCTTGTGGTAGTCCTGGCTTTCCCTCGCCTGTTGGAGGACTCGCAGTCTATCTTAGCCCACCTCACACTGACGAACCTGGGCAAACATCCTTGCTGCTCCCCACAAACAGCATCCTGGCATGGCAGACAGCTTTAGCACTGGGGGGGCCACTTTCTTCCCACCAGTAGCACAAATTTCCCTGTTGAGTGAAGTATATTAAAGATGTGCCATTAACTCACCAGCCATTTCCCTCGGGAAATCTGCTACCATTTATGAAGCCATCTAAACACTATAAAGGCTGTGAGGCAGAGCAGTGTTGGAGATCAGCAGGAATTTAATTTTCTAATAGAGAGATTTATTTCCTACCAACAGGGCATTATATCCTGTGATCCCTGCCTCTGCTCAGCCAGGAAGGCTATGCAAAGTTTGGGCTTGTTCACATGACAGGGATGCAGGAAAAAAGTGAAAATACTTAAAAATTAGCCAAGGGGTTGTTTGGTATGGGGAATATACCCTATATTCTCTGGACCTGCTATCTTAAGCACTGCCTGCTTAGCTAAAAGAGCCGGCTCTGCTGCTGGAGGGAGAGAGCAAGCACATCGACAGGACTTGCACAGAGGGTACGAGGCTGTACTGAGGCACGGGTTGGGCCAGGACTGCCCAGCCTGTCTTCTAATGATGCAGCTCTCCGGAGCCTTCTGGATGCGGGAGCAGCAGTCTGGGAACAGCCCAGAGATCCCCATGAGCTCTCAAGTGCATTAGAAAGACTGAAAATCATTCAGGGGTTGGACCGAAACTTCACAGGGTGTATAAAGCCCATGAGGTACCAGCTGGACCCAGTTTAGACAAAATTACGGCCATCTTCACTGTTTTATAGGCACTTATTGCAAACTGCAATGTTATATTGCCTCCGCTTACCCCAAAGTTGAATTACCACCTTAAATATACTACTGGCAGTTTCCCAAAGGAGGAAGAAACTCTTGCTTCAGGCTCAAAAAGCCAGGCTCAGTTTTACCTCTGTCCTGCCCACATACAGCCCAAGAAAGACTCCCTGTGTCCAAGGGACACCAAGAACATCCCCTGCCTTTAGCTTTATGAACAAAAGCGTCCCCTGCAAATCTAATTCATGGCTGGCACCTGCAGCACTTTCTCCTCAGGAAGAGTCAGCTGTAGCCTGAGTTACAAAAATGCCTCTCTAAAGGCAAAACACCTGCAGAAAGCCACCTGAAGCTGTTTTTCTTGACCAGGGGAATATGAGGATGAGAGTTTCTTGGGGTCCATGTAGCACGGCCAGCAAAGCTTCACTTTCTGCATAGCTCTGCGTGTCAGAGCACTCCTGAACTCAGCAAGATGCTCCCCAGCACGCGCGGAGAAACGGTCTCTGCGTCACTGGTCTTTTGTGGAAACTCCCCAGGGCCTTGCTAGATAAAGCTCCCCTCTCTCCCCTTTGCTTGACGGTCCCTCTCCCTCTGCTCTGCACCTTCCGCCCGCCCCGTCCTGCTCCGGCCGGCTCAGCGGCCGCTCTCCCCCCAGCTCCTTGCTGCACATTGCACTGGGAGCTCTAGCAGCTGATCCCCTTAATTAGGTCACGAATAGATCACGCGTAAAACACTTGCACCAGCCAGATCCTCTGAAGGAAAAACATGCAAGCTCTGCAACTGGGGTAAAAGCTCGAGAGAGGAAGGATGCCAAAGCTGAAACAACTCTTCAAAACTTTGCCTGTAGGAACCCTGTTTCTGTTTCTGCTCAACAGCTGGGTCCCTGCTCCCTGACTCTGTAGCTAAGTGGTAGTGTCGCTTTAATTTCCTCTTGCTCCTGCTGCAATGCCAGATTGCTTGGATATTCGTAAACAGAAGGAGTTTAATGAAAATTATAATTAGAGCCCTGCGGTGCTCTTGCAGGTCGCCTTTACTCTGGGCTGCCTATTTACATTACAAATCAGGCTGGTGTCACTGCGGAGTCTAGAGCAAGAGAACAGAATTCATTAAAAGGGAAGTGCAGGGTGGGTGAGAAATAGGGGAGAAAGAAAATGATATTGTTATTATTAATAATCTAGGAAACTGGGATTCGTCATGGCCTTGCTGCAACTTCGCTCCTAGAAGGAAAGCCCATTTGTAATCATCCTGCAGCAGGAGGGGAGAGAGCACAGCCACCCAGAAATTTCCACCGGTAATTACTGTCCAAACGGCCCCTTTTTCATAGAGCAAGACTTCATCTCCCCCAGCGGGACACAGAGGAGTGCTCTTAGCACTTCTGCTTCCTAATGCCCAGCTGTGAAGTTGTGGGGTTCAGGGAGAGACAACACGGGAAGCCAAGGGATGCACTTCCCATGATTTTACAGCTTTCCCCTTCCATCTGCCAGCAGCTACACGTGATGCTTTTTGCCCCACTGTAACGCCACGAGCTGCAGCTCCTTGAGGAAGACAGAAGCCCTCATTCAGGGAAGCGCTGGAGCATCTGCTGACTCGAGGCACAGCGCGCGCCCATCTGCAGGCATGTGCTGCAGGGCTCTGTGAAATCCGGGCCTGACGGAGCAGGGGAGAAGATTCCCCGGGAACAACACAGAGGCATCTGGGCATCGATGCACTGACGCCCAGCCCGGCTCCCGCACAGGGCAGCACAAACCGGTGTTACCCCAAATACAGATCAGTCTCCTGGGTTTGATTCTGCTCCTGCTGCTTCCACCAAAGCCCTCCAGCACAGTTGTTAACTGTCTATTTTCCCATCTGTATAGTGGAATTACAAGTAACGCTCTCATTTTACGCAGAGGATAGCTGGAGACTTAGGTTGTATTTGTAAAAAGCTTCTTTAATATTTCATACTAACCATCCTGCATCAGCAGAAACCGCATCATCATTGCAATAGTGTTTTTATTGGATGCCTGCCTGCCATAAAAAGTGGTGACATTTCAGGTTGGGGACCTCCCCGTGGTGATCACAGCACCAGCCCCCTCACCTTTCCCATCGCTGTCACGTTCACAAAACAGAGAGGTCAACTCGCCCCGCTCCCGTGCCTGCATCCCCCCAAATTCAGCCCTGCTGATGCTCCGACTAAATCCCAGCAATGCCCAGCAAAGGATGCCGAGTCAGTCCACCTGCCAGACCCCCCGCTGCTCCTCGTCTCAGCTATTAATCTCACCTCCCCCTCCGCGGCCAGAGGACGTAACTTTAGTCTAATAAACAGCTGGGAAGTCAGGACAGAGCAGATGAGCTAATACTGCAGAAGTGATTGGGTTTATATATCAAAACTGACCCAGGAGACTTTCCCTTCTGCATGTCATGGCAATATGCAGAAAGTTTTCAGGCAAATGAGAAGCTGGAGGTATTTTAGTAGTTTGGCTGCAAAGGGGCCAAGTGATTTGCTTGCATTTCATGCGTGCCGTTGTTCAGTATAAAATGACCCATACTGCGACGGCTGACTTTTAACCATCGCTGGTAATACTCTGTTGTTTGTGCTTTGCCAAAAAAACAACCTAAGACAAAAATGTGCTTATTTCAGCTAAAAAAAGGACAAAAGAAAAATTTCCCCCGAAAAAACTACAGTTGAAAGAACATGTAGCCATTTTTTTCAGCTGAAAAATAAGTATCAGTGAAGAAATACTGACCAACTCGCCCCTAATGAATGTACTAGCAAACTTCCAGGCCTGTCATCATAGCATGAAACGAAAAAGAACTGGGAAGAAAAGAGTATTTTGGACATGAAAAACACATAGCGGTCCAACTTCTGGTTCCAGTAAAATGCTTTTGACAGGAAGGGTTTTAAATTGGAACAAACAGGAAAACTACTATTTTGTTACAAATAGGGACTGTCAGAGGCTTTCAGGGTATTGCAGGAATTTTCCAATAACCACAATCCCCACAAACAACTTCCTTTCTACAAAGCACCTAGGAAATGAATCAATCACTATTGACTTTCATCTTCTGATTGCTTCACTGGGAGAAAATCAGTGGTACTTAAATAATTGATTAATTATTACCTTAGTAATTACAGGTAACAAATTTAGCTTCCCTTGCCTCCCTCAAGACATGTAAACTAGCGATATTTCAGTTTTCCAGCCACTTTAGGAGGCAAAGCCAATTTGTGCGACCCAAGATGACTTCTCAGGAGTCGTCGGTGCCCTCGGCACGGCCCCAGCTGGGCAGTCCCCGCCGCTCTCGGAGGCGAGGAAGGCTGACCCCCTCTTGGGTTCCTTCCTTGGCTGTAACCTCCCCGTGAGCATTACAGGCTGGGAAGCAGAGCTCCAGCTCTCTTTTTCTTAGGTCAATAAAAGCAAGAAAACAGAGACGTGTGAAGCGCTCAAACAGACTACAAGCAAATACCTGAGGATGGAGATGGTGAAAGTTTAGGCGCACATTTGAGGCTGAAGTTCAGCCTCTCTCATGGGTTGATGAAGCAGCTTGGGAAGTGCAATCTGCTCTGGGTAGTCGTTAAAGGGTAAGAACGCATCTCTGCTACCAACTAGACTGAGTGCTGGAAGTGCGTGCTTCGGGGTGGAGAATCTTGGGTTCGAAGCGTGAGAGCGAGCCATGGTGGAAGTCACTAAGCCCGTGTTTTTCTCATGCTCACCATCCCCTGCACTGCTGTGTTTTCCTGCTATACTTGAGAGGAGTTCAATGAAACAAAAGATTCTCGTCAGGGATTTATTAGCAATACGGTACCGTGCTAAAAAAAAAAGCTAAGGTTTAACTAGTTCTCCCACTTGTATTAATGGCATTGACCGTATCACTTTTTGTGCGGCATCCCCTTTGTTTTTGCTCTTCAGTCCAAGCAGATGACGAAATGAGACCCGTGATGTTCACTTTGATAAAGGCGAGCTGCTGGCTTTCCAACAGTGTAAATAAGGATTCAGTGCCTTTTAAAAAGCATTACTTTTAAAGGAAAGCCCTTTTGAGCGAGGGCTAGAATGGGGTTATTTTCCACATGACCAAGCGTCAAAAGGAAAGCGGCAGCCCAGTCCATGCTCTTATCACCCTCCCTGAGTCACCCACTGGATAGATTTGTCACAAGCTAAAATAAGAGCGACTCCTCAATTTATTATCATTTTCTACTTGTCCTCCTTAATGCAGTTCCTGCCAGGATGAGTTTGCTGTGGGAAAGTGGAATGAAACCAGGCCTTTCAGTGTGCTGCTAAATGGGACTGGGGGGAGGCTTTCAGGGGGGAGGGAAAATCTTCCTCATTATAAAGGGAAAATGTGCAATGCAGAGTTTTCATCGGATGCTGCCCAGCCTCCCAATTAGGATGGCTGAGACAAACAGTGGTGTTATTATATGTAACTGTTTATCCCGTGTCACTCAGCCATCGTTTATTTTATGAGCATAATTTATCTCTTCTGTTGTGCTACCCAATTTGTTTGCATTTTCAGTCCAGTCGAGTGTCTCTCTTTTATTGTACACATCTTTTGGCCTCCCACCAACCAACTCTCCAATTAAGTTTCCAAGAGCGTCGCACAATGGCCAGGCTCCTCCTGCGCTTCTTTTTTTCGCGTGACGTTTGCGTCCCCTTCATTTCTGCGCTGCCCCTACCCCTCCCCTGCTGACTCGCAGCTCCTCAATGGCTCATGGTTTATTCAACAGCAAAGCTGAATTTCTCTTTTCCCTCTCTTTTTCCCCTTCCTCCCCTCTTTTAAAACAGAGGCTGGTCAATAGATGCCACTTTGGCAGCTCTGGAGAACCAAGTTTGTTTGCAGCAACTCTTCAGCGGTCGTGTCTCTGCAGTGCAGGAGTTTGGCGACCTTGCAGGGGTTGAACCCCAAAGCGCGGGGCAGCTCGGACCTGGGGCACTCATGAACTCTTGTGCCTGCTCCGGCCACGAAAGGGGACAAAGACTTGCTCTCTATCAGCATGTGTTACCAAAGCTTCATCCGCACATGGCCCTACCTCCCTGCTGCTGTTATCGCTCCCCTTGGAGATGCGAGACGATTCCTCATCCCTGGAATGACGGCATCTTTGGCTTGTCCCTACTCCCAACTTTCCGACCAGGTTTTTCAAGTCTTTTGATCTTTGTGCTTGCAGGTCTGTCTGCAAGGATTAGCTAAAATAGAAAAGTGCTAATCCACATTATGGAAATTCAAATCCGTGCCACTACATTAAGTAATTTCAAGGAAGTTTTATCTGGCAAGACTCTGAGGTGAACTCCGGAACAGTGATAACAATATCTGTGCATCGTCTCTTCCACTAGCGTGACAACACTGCAGCGGAAAGAAGCAGCATTGTCCTCCTTATCATAGCAGGCTAGAGACTATCACTGTTTCTCATGGGGTCTGGCAAAATCCCATTGAGCTCTCAGCCCTGGGTTACAGTTGAACAAGGGGTTTCCTGCTGCATTCCCATTGAGTCTGCCAGGACTGCGCTTCCAGCATTTCTGCTAGAAAATCTGTAGTGTCTCACCACCAAACACTGGAGCTCCATCTGAAACGCCCTTTGTTTGCAGGTCGGTGTCCAAAACTGGGAGTGAGGAACTTTACATGGCCACGGGAGCCACCACGAGGAAAAAACTTGGCAGCCGCGAAACCTGGGTTACGTCCCATGCAAGGAAAGCATCCTTTGGCTAAGCGATCTGCAAAGGAGTTTACTGCCCCTCCACCTCTGTCACTATGAGCTGCTTCAGAAATTCATCGTACTTTAAATGATCCACTCAAGTATCCATTCAGTCCCAGTTCATAGATTGCAGAGCCTTTATTACACAGCCATATATTTAGCACTGGAATAGTTCTCAGCAGTTGTAACAGCCCTGTCATCTAAGGAATAAAACAAAGAGCCATTATTCATCAGAAGGGAGACACAGTCTTTATTGTCTGAAGCCATGGCAGAGTTTTTATATCACCCTATCTATTCTTTCAGGCTGTCACACAACTCAGTTTTAAGCTGTTTCAGTGGCAGCCCTGGAAGCCTGAACGCTTCTGTAGCTTCTCATAGTTAACATCCCAGCTAATGTTGTTTTAAACTGACAGCAGGACTGATCCTGAGCACACTGAATATGGCCAGCAACTTAAGAGCATGAAAATTAACCTTTCCAGAAAAGCCTAAGGTAGACATTAGTCTCTGGCTAGGTCAGGAGTAAAAGCTATGCAGGGTTATTTAAAGACATGAGGAAGCATGGCTACAAGGAGCAATGGATGAGCGTGCATTTTGGGCACTGATTACATCCAGAAGATCTGGGTTTGGGCTCTGGTCTGATGGCAGAGCTTGGTGTAGACTGTAGGACCCAAGAACACACGGAGGTGTGCATGCCGGCTGTCCCGACCTCACACTGGTGTGGACCCTGCAGCCCTCCCATACGGTGTCATGGTTTGCTTGGTGGGTGCATGTCCTGCATGGAGCTGGAGGAACCAGCCTGGTTCTCTGGATCTAGACACCTGGGGATTAGTACCTTGAGACGTACTCAGCATGAACCACCCTGCCTAGCATCTGCCTGCCTTCCTCTGCATCTCTGGGAAAAGCCGGTCAGATTGTGGGCCAGAAGACCTCTTCTAACATGCACTTCTGTGGTGCAAACGAGCCCATTAAGTGCAAACGAAGCAGCACCATTCACAGAACCAACTACCATCGTGGTCTCCTCAGGCTTCGGAGAGCATTTGAGAATGTGCCCGTGTCAGCACAAAGGCAGGGTAAAGAGCACGCAGAACAGACACCTCTGAGAAGGCGTCGTGCAGGGGCTCTCGCCAGCTGTTTGCGCAGCGAGGCAGACCCATCCTTCCCTTGAATGTCTCCTCTCAGAATAATGAGATGGGAAACTTGAAGACCCAGAATCCTAAAAAGTGGCAGACATTTGAAAAAGAATTGCCCTTTCCCAGCTTTGTAATTTGTTTTAAGGCTGGCAATCACATCTCCAACCCCCCGTGCTCACTTTTCTCCACATGCTCGGAAAGCAAAGGGCACGTAACAGACTGTGAACTCCCGTTACGCTTCTCCCGACACCCGCTCTCCTCCCTGCCGAACAGACAGCAATCTCCTAGGCTAATTAGCCAAACTGTATTCTGCACATATTTAGCATTTCTGAGTAATTAGGATAATCAGATTTCTCCCCTAATTCTGTACATATACAATATAAGCAGGTGTATTGCCTTTCCCACAATGATATCACAAAAAGTGCGTTGTCTGCCGGAGCTAGGGATGCCAGCCGCCTGTCAGAGCCCATTCTCATCTCACACATGGAAATCTGCTGCCAACGGATTACCAGTAGCCCTGGGAAATTAGGAACTGGGTTTGATTTGGCTAAGTAGCCAGTAGTTCAGATATTCATGCAAGCTATCTAAATGCACAGAGTCTTCAAATCTGGCCAGAGATTTGGATGTTCTCTTCACCCTCCTCCAGGGAAGAGCTGCAGGAGAAGCTCTTCTGCGCTGCAGTTGAACAGGAGGTGTTTGGCCCAGAACCTCAAAGGTGTTTTGGGTTCTGGGGAAGTGCAATAGTCCACCCAAGTCTGAGGACTCACGTCTTGGTCATCCTCCACAAGGTTAATCAGTCTATGGACCTAGACCTTGTCTCTCTGGACCTGTTAGCTGGTAAACACATACACGTGGTCTCTGCTGCTTTCAAGGCCTCTAAATGAAGGTCAAAGCCAGTCAGGCCAGGCCAGCTCTGTCTTGTCCTGCTGAGGGAGGGTCTTTGGTTCAGGAGGAGTTTTTCTCCAGTGAGCTTCACTCAGTAATTCCGTCTCAGGGAAGCAGAAAAGCTTTTTTAAGTGCCCATGACTACATCCTGGTTCTTGGAGCATTTGGACGTGGCGCTTCCACCAAAGTGGGACTACTTCCCACTTAGTAGAGTATCAAGGGTTCAGCATCTCTGAAAGGAGGACAGGATGCTCCCAAGCCCCATAGCATGGAGTTAGGCACTCCTGAATATCTGGACCATAGCAGTAATATTAAGGAAAGACCCTGCCACATACCCTCCACAAAAAGACCATCTATCTGCTGAGCTTCACGTAGGGGAAAATTTTGCTTGCAGACCTTAGAGTACAATCCAACATACTCCCAACACAAAGAAGCCATTTCTAATGTGCAGGGTGATGCTTTTATTGTAGTACTGTAGAAATAATGTCCAAACCTCCTAAATACGAACAAATCCAAGTAAGGCCAGGACTTAGACTCCTCCTGATCTCCAGGTAGGTTAACCATCCTGGTACTGAGATTGAGCTCTGGTTACTACAGAGGTAATTTTCAGGTGGAGCTGAAGACAGACAGTGACAAACTGTTAATTGTGGTGAGGCTGTTTATCTGTGATGGATGAACACACCATACAGAGCACTCCATGCAAGGTTACACTCAATATTTTACAAGTTCTATGTGGGTAATAAAATGCTCCATCCCCTTCTTTAGTGTCCTCTATCTCACCTTCCCTGTTCAGATGAAACGGTGTTTACAGATGAACTATCTCCAGAGAATAGCACTTGGGAAATATAATTCAGCACCAGACTCTTTAATGGGTCCAAGGCTGTTGTCAGAGTCACCACAGACACAGGAAAGATCCCTGTTCCCCAGAGAAGGGTCACAGGAGGCTTCTTCCCAGGCTTTGTATATTCCCTGTACCTGTGTACTCATCTGAGCACCAGGATTCATTTTTTATTAAGTGTACTTAGCTCTTGAGGAAAAGTGTAACCCAACTATCCTCAGTAATATTCAATTCTTGTTCGTTCATATCTTTGACCCGGTGACTGGTTGCCCAAAGTGCTCGGTAATGAAGGAGTCTGTCCTCTATCATTTGCACCTACCTCCCTTAGGTCAGTGATGTCCCAGGTCACTCGGGGATGGCACGATGACAGGGAAAGAGACTTGGAGAACCGCGCTGAGAAAAGAGATCCTGTTGCAGAGCAATGCCCTCCTAGACCTGGGAGACTGAGCTCATGGGCAGCTCTGCAGGGTGTGGGATGGAGCGAGCCGGGATGAGGAGCCTGGCCCACCCCTCTGCAGGCATCCCATCTCCAAGGATCTCATCAGGGGGATCCTCAGCTGCTTTCTTGTCTCCTCCGAGGGCAGTGCAATGGGCCCCAAGTCTGCGTGGTGAGGGGCTGCCCCAAAGCGCAGAAAGGGCACGAAGGCTGGATCCCACACACACGCTCAGCCCTCCCGCCCCATCGCTGTGCAGCGGGACTGCCCGCTGCCGTAACGGGGTGGCAACTTGTGCTCCCACGCTTCTGAAAACCAGGACCTGGGTGGACATCTGTGTGCTTGCTCCATTGGTGCAGATGAAATATGACGATGGTCCTGGTTTTCTAGAGTTTTCAGCATTGGATGAAAAAACTGGAGGAAAAAAAAAAAGGGAAGAAAGTAGGTATTTTGCTGGCCTGCGAGAGCCTGGAGAGCAGGTGGGAAGCTGCCTGCAGGGCTGGCCAGTCGCTGAAAGGTGGCAAAGGAAGCTGGCACGGTGACTCCTGACGTCTGCCTTCTCCAAGCAGGTGATGAAGACAAGCTGTTGCCTTGATTCCCACAGTATATTTTCATTAAGCTGTGGCAGATGGCAGCGGAGGTCACCGCTTCCACACCATCATCCTTTCAGCCGAAAGGTGTCAGGGAATCTGACACCTCAATTACTAAACCTAGATTCACCCGAACAACATCCAGGATGAAGGGGGAAGGGGCATCAGAAAAGCTGCTCTCCTAATTTCCATGAGTCCTCACCTTTGAGAGAAAATCTGGGACGTGAGCTTCCCTGATAAACAACATATTTGTGTCTAACGTCCTGACACAGAAGCAGCTGTGCTGAGAACAAGCCACAGACACCAGGAAAATGGCAATTAAGTCCTTGTGGAAATGAGACCAAAAAGCATCCCTTGGAAAAGACAGTCGATGTTAACGAGCTACAGTGAAGTCAAGGAAGGATCTATTGATCTTGCCCCAGCAGAGAACTGCTGCTCGCTCCTCCCTAGTCAGTGAAACCTCGGAACATAAAGCAAAATAAAACTTCTGTTCTTCACTTCACAAGGACTTTCAGATGTGGGCCTGGGGCTCAGCTAACCCAGGAAGAAGCCGGAGCAACATCACCATTGACTTTTCCGAGTTCAACGTGAAACACAAATCCGATATGCTGTTGAGAAGCAGCACCTTTGTTGAAACCCCATCTCAAAGATTTCTGCCAGATATTTCAATCGTTTCAGGTTTCCTCATCCCTACTATTAATACCTACTTTCCTATTATTACTTTGCTACTGATTCCCTACATTTACTACTATTAATCCTTGCTTTTGTAATCCCTACTATTATCCCTGGCAAGAAGAAGACGAAATAAGATTCTGACCCTTATCAGAGCTCAATAAACAAGCGAAGCAGAAGTCATTTATTCTTATTCTCAAATCCTGTGAACTTCAATGTAATATTGTGATTCTGGAATGACTATTAAATATCTCAGATTGGTGGTTCTGCAGGGCGTTTATTCATTGAGTTTCCTTCTACAACAAAAATACCAAAAAACATTGGCCTATGAGTAGATAATGAGTCAACTCAGCAAGCCACTACCCTGCGGGAACACCCAAGCCTGTGCTTCCTCTTTGAGGACTTCTCCCCTTAAATCCCAACACAAGATGGGGGAGACACGATGACATCAGAAATATTTGGAAGATGAAAACTTCCGGAGTGCACAACTCCAAAGGAAAAAAAAACCAAAACCACAACACCAAAGCAACTTCTTTTTAGTGACACTTTTCAACTTTTTTACAGAAGCTTGAAAACACTTCTGAAAAGTTCAAAATATTTGGGGTTTGGCACAATAAACCCTCCCCATCATTTTCAGCAAACATTGCTAAATGCCGGAGTATTTTCATTTTTTTGCCCAGAAATGTCCTTTTTTCCCTCCTTGTTTTCTGGAGATGGGGAATGGGAGAAGAATGCGTTACTTTTGAGACAAAAGTTTCTACTTTGTTGGAAACTCTTTTTCTATCAAACTTAAACACAGAGACACAACCTATGCAGTCAGATGTGCTCCTCACATCTGCGGCAGCCCAGGAGAACAGGGGACAAAGGGAACCCCACAAGCATAAGGACATTAAATCACAAATTATCTCTGGGTTTTTTTGATAAGAAAGAAAGGTTTAGTTCTACTGACCTCAAACCCAACCTTTTCTTAATGGAAAAAGGGAATGCTACAGCTGGGGCACTTACTGCTGGCTAGATCATATGCATTTTCTTAAGTGCTCGAAAACCTACAGGCTATTCCAGGGTTTTCCTAGAGGAAATCTGGCCTTTGTTATCCAGTTTATTCTCCAAGAGTTCCTACTTGAGGGCCCCTAGAGCAGATTCTTGGAAGAGCTCCATCCTGCACCCCGGCCAAAATGATCCGAGTTTCCGTATATTATTAGCACACAATGGAGCAACGTCAGCTGGGGGTTGGCAGGCGCAGCGCTCCCTTAACCCCACACCGGCCAGGGGGAGAGGTTCTCCATCAGGGGAAGACTGTCTCCTCCTCTTCTCGCATGGCCCTGGTGCTCGGAGAGAGGAAAAAGGGGAAGGCAACGGAGCAGAGAGTGCCCGGGAGAAATCAGAGAGCGGTCAGGCAAACACACTGCGTCAGCCGAAATAAAGCCCTGGTTCTCCAAGAAGAGGAGTTGACTTCAATACCACCCTGCCCTCAGCTGCTTTTTGGCTTGGCCTTTGCCAAATTTCATTCCTGGTCTGAAAGCGCTAGATGGGTTCGGTCAGAGGACACAAAGAAATGTGGTTCCTGTGAGTCATTTGCAATCTCCGGCACCGCTATGGGAAACGTGGATGTGGGCTGCCAGGCAAGGTGCAATCTGCAACGGGGGACTTCTGAAACACAGACCCCAAGCCCCTCTTCCCTTGTGCTCATCAGAAGCTTTTAGGCTTAGACCACTGTGCTACAGCGGTACTGACTCCAGCTGCTCAGGAAAAAGAAAAAAAAAAAAAGAAAAATCTCCTCATGCAAAAATTCAACTTTTTGTAAGAAAAGCTCCACAACTCCAAAATTAAAAATGTTTGCCAGCACAGCAAACATTTGCCAGCACATTTTTGATTTTTCGCCAAAATATTCTGGCCAAAACTTGGGAGAAAAACTCAGAATTGTCTATGGAAAGCAGATACTTCTCATGAAAATATTCATTTAGTCAAATCCCCAGGTTTCTACTGAAAGTCAGCTTCAGTGGAAAATGCTGACGAGCTCTATTATTGGCACAGCTTTAATTTTCCTTTGTCTGGAGCAGACACGGAGAAGACAGCATCTGTCAAACGTAGTCTTTAGACTTCTGTTATTATTTAGCCTGGAGTGTTCAAGGACTTCAGGAAAGGTTCAAGCCATCACGGTGCTAGGTGCTGTGCATATACACGAACGATAGGCCCTTCCCTAGAGGGATTATAGTTTAAGCACAAACCATGGAGGAGATAAACAGCTGGGGAGGGCACAAGGTAATTTTGGGGCGGTCCTGAGCAGCGTGATGAGCAAAGGGAGACCGGGCTTCCCCTCGCACCTGCTCTTGCCTTGAATGCTTTGTGCTCAGCCGTACCACAGCCGCGTGAGCCCAGACCTCCCTCAGGAGATGCATCAAACTGCCCCAGCTCGGGAGGCAGCTGCAGAGCGGGGGGAGAGATGGGTCCTGCTCTGCCCACCCTGCCTCCAGTTCAAAATGTCCCCGGGACGGAGAGGAGAAAGCCAAGAAAGGCACCTCCACAACCCCCAAAGCGCAGACGCTGCAGTCCTGCTTGCTCCTTGCCTTGGGTAGGAAGATGCTCTACCACCCTCCCTCTTGCAGCCCTCGTGTGCCGATCCGATCGAGCCCACCTATATTAACTCACGCTTTTTTTGGCCCAGATCCTGCCTTGCCCGACTTGCCGTGCAACCCCGCCTGCCCGTCTGCCACGCTCCCCTCCTGCCCTCGCCCCCTGCGTGCTCTTCATCGCTTTATGCCTCGGTCAAACTGACACGACCGCTTTAGTTACAAGAGAGTAGTTAGAGAAGGATCTGTGCTGGTTTCAAATAGTTTCCAGAACTGGTCACCCCCTTCTGTAAGAGATTAAAAAGGCATCGCTGAGAAGGGAGTGAGGGAGAATAAATAAATAAATAAAGGTATATAGTTACTTTTGGTTAGTCTCAATACGCAGTCCCGTCCCAGGGTGCCTTGTTCTGTGCTCATTTGAAGTATTAGTCACTTTTTCCATTAGAAGCTCTTATTCTAAGGGGATTTATAATGTATCTGTAAAATTGTCTCCAGGCTTTGCTTGGCATCTGAGCTCTCAATCCACAGACAGAATGTAAAGAAACTACAGTTGTTTGATTTATTGGGACAGGGCACGGGGAGGGAAGGGAATTTTTCCATGCTCGGTGGAAATAAATTCACATAGTGCCTTCAGCGCACAATCACTTACTGCTCCAGAAAATACACTGTTTGGGTGCAATCTCACGCTGGCAGAGAGGAAAGAAGCAAAACAATGATTTTTTAATATCTCCCTGCCCGAGACCCAGCCCTTGTTTGTGGTTTCTCACCATGACCCACCCAGTCCACAGTCCTGCTGGGTGCGACAGTCTCTGTCATACCACCCGGGTTCAGAAATCCTGCCCTCGACAAGCCTTTTTCAACCCTGATTTCTACAAGGGACATTTCTCAACCCTCTGCAGAGGCTCTCTTACAGACTCCTGATTTTTTCTTGGGGAGGCCTATGCCTCACTTAAGTTTTGCTCGTGTTTCTTAATATGCAACTGCCCAAAGGCCGGGAGGGATGAGCAAGGGCTGGCAAGCTGCTGTAGGTAACATCAGCACCTGAATGGCAGAGCTGTTCGGGCAAAGCGAGACCTGGGAGGTGACGGCACCCTTGGGAGGCACCAACTCGGGGCTACAAACACCCCGTCACCTGGCTGACGGTCCTCCTCTATGCCACGGCTGAGGATAAGCTCATCTGCAGGGTGGCCCTGACCTGGGCCGACGCTCACCCAAACTTCTGCTGAATACAGGGGTGGATCGGGAAGAAGGGAAGGATTAGGGACAGCACACACCGGGATCAGGGGGAGGGAGAGCCAGAACCTTCTCGCAGCCTCCCTGCAGCACCGATCGGCAAAGCAAGAGCCTAACGTGGACGTTTCAAGGAAACAATAACCTAAAATTGGAACGTGGCAAATTATTTATTCAAAGTACAGCCTTCCCTCCCCCCTTGATTAGCAAACCGCTGGGGAGTCAGCCCTGATTTTCTTCAGACAGATGCATACGGCTCTCCTCCTCTATCTGCGCCACGAGCGCTCAGGCCGTGGGGGGCTGAAGATCTAGTTGGTATTCGCATTGTGTAGCAGCTCCTTCAATTCACACGTTGCTCTGCTCTCCGACTGGATCACAAACTTTTTCTTTGGGAGCATACACCGCAATGATGAATATGTTTGTTTTCTGCCTTTTTTTCCGGGGAAACATTTAGGCTGCAGCGTGCAAACGCTTCCCCACACACTTACTCAACTACTTGCACCTAATAATAAAACAATCGCTACAAAGCATTGCAACTCAAATTCCTAATTTGATTTTTTTTTCTGGGGGGGTTGTTTCGTGGTTCCGCTCATCGTTTATAAAAAGCCCCAGTGAAGCCTTGAGGAACAGACATGAGAACATGTAAAGAAACACAGGGGTGTGCTGCAAAACTGAAGTGGGAAATCCCAGCGCTGAAATCCTCTCCCCATCTAAGTCAGAGGCAAAGCATCCGCTGACCATAGAGGAGCCAGGATTTCACCCCTGGGACTTTGGTAGTGGGAGACACGCTGCTTGGCAACATACCGGGAAGACTGTGACAGGTTCAAAGTATCAAATGAAGCCGAGCAGAGACATGAGAGGAACAAAGGAAGTTCACGTCATTATAATTTATTGATGATCTTGGCCTGATCGCTTCAGCGTTTTGTCTTAGCAGAACCCACCCTGAGCAGCAGCGAGTCCTGCAGGTCACTTGGCTGTACTGATGTGGAAGTGATGTGACGATTTACAGACAATATTTGCTGAAAGAAAAATAATAAAAAAGCACCAGGCTGGATCTCACCCTCACCCAAGCACTTGCTGGGAACCGGCCAGGATCTCCTGACCTCACCCCCATCGGAGCATGGCTCCAGGAATTCCCTCACCATAGTTCACATTTTTCCAGCTCTACCAACTCACCCAGCAAGTGCCATGGGAAATCGCTACGGCCAAGGCATCCAAACTTGCTTAAGAATGAGCCAAACTGATTCTTTTCTTCAAGGAGGAGGGTCTTAAGGAAAATAAAATGCTGGGGGTTCTTTGTCCCTGTATCTTGGATACGAGAAAACTCCCACGCTTGTCAGAAACAAGAACAGCACCAGCAGCTCATGGCTTTTTCTCTTTCTTTTTTTCCCTCCAGTTAGTGTAAGTGCGTGCTTTAAAGCAGGACGACATAGTGATGGGTTTAAGAGACAGTGAGTGTTGAGGTGCCAATTTCTAATGTAAGACAGGGTGCAGCTTCTTTCTTCTGTGATCACGGGTGAAAAATCAAAAGAAATAATCCAGGAGACTAAATACACTCCCCAGCCATTCAACTCGCTCATAAATACGCTTAGTGAGACGCTTTGTGCAAGAAAACCCCACCACTTCTGTTCTGTATTTTGTTTAGCTATGAGGCAAATCTGCCATCCGCATCTTCCGATGGTGCTAGTCGGAGTTAACAGGGTTGCATTCTCACCCTCTTCCCCTTCAATTTGAGGCTGATGGTTTCCATTTCAAAACTAGCAGGTTTCTCCTAATGAGAGGTTCTCTCCCACCTTCAGCAAAGTGCCCGCTCACCGTCCCTTGGCAGAAAACAACGCTGCTGTCACAGTAAGCAACTCCAAAACAAAGAGTTTTAACTAGAGTCATCCCTCGGCACTAGCTCACCATGCAACAGAGCTTAGCAGGAAGCCTGCCCTTTCCCGCACGCTGCTAATGCTCCAAAATAAAGCAAATTTGGAAGAAGTAAATGAAATTAAAACACATAGATGCTGTCATTTCCTTTTTAAGGCTGGAGGAGCCCTGGAGCCCGTTAGCTATTGACAAGAAGGGGACCCTCCAGACCCAGCCTGGATGCACGGACACTCGGGGAACAACCAGACCTTTGTTTATCACTGCTCGCACTGACATGTACCCAGATGTCATGAGGACGAGGAACCCCTGCCCAGCAGGGACCAACGCTTTCCGCACAGCGGGAAGTTTATTTCTCAATAAATATATGTGTATTTATAAGCACATTCTACCTAAGCACTTCATCCCGAGGAGGTTTGAAGTAATTCCTTCCCGGCCAGGGCAAACCTCCCCCGTGCAGGCGAGCAGGGCGGGATGCCGGCGAGCCCCCTCTTGCAGCCGGACACGCGAGGGGCTGAAGGCACCGGGGGGGTCGGCAGGTCTGAAGTTTGGTTTGATTTCGTTTGCAGCATCGCCACCGAGCCCGCCGGGACCCCTTTGACGGACTGATGTTTTTCAGTTGTATCTTATAAGCACAAACTTAGGAACTGAGAACTTTTTTTTTTTTTTTAAACGTTTCTCCGACTTTTAGGCATCAGTAAATTCCCCCCCCCTCCGCCGCGCAGCAGAGCGCAGCCTGACATCCCTCCACCTTCCTCCTCCGAGATGAAGTCGAGGAGGGAGCGGAGCCTTTACCGGCCCCGGGGCAGCGGGCACCGAGGCGCTGGGGGGGGGGGGGGGACAGGGGACTTTTGTTCCCGTCCCCGTCCCGGGAAGCCGAACCCCCCGTTCTCCGCCGTCCGTCCCCCCCCTACCCCCCCGCCGCTCCCGGGGCGCCTCCACTTACCAGCTGCAAAGTGCAGAGGAAAATCAGGGTGCAGCGCCCGGTGCAGCATCCCATGGTCTCCGAGCAGCGGGGGCAGGAGCAGCCCGGCTCGCCGTGGCCCCGCCGCCGCCCTGGGGCTCTCCGCGCCCCGGCCCGCAGCTGCCGCTCGCCGCCGCCGGGAGCGGGGAGGGAGGAGGGATGGAGGGATGGAGGGATGGATGGAGGGAGGGAGGGAGGGAGGGAGGGAGGGAGGGAGGTCGCGGCGGCTGCCGGAGCCCCTCCGGGAGCCGGGGAGGAGGCAGTGGGGCCACAGCTTAAAAGGGCAATGCCCCGCCGGCGGCGGCCGTCCCCAAGGCGGGCAGGGCTGGCGGGGCGGGGGTCGCTGCCGCCGCCGGGACGCGGCCCCGAGCCCGGGCAGGCGCGGGGGGACGCTCCCGGCCCCCGGGCAGAGCCCTCCCCCGGGGGGCTGAGCCAGGCAGCGCAGCCGGGGCAGCTGCTTTTCCCTGGAGAGGGCTGGTGGGGCAGCCCCTGCTTTTTTTGCCTTGGTGGGACGCGTTTCCCCGGCGGTGCCGGCTCTGCCGCTGCCGGGGGTGCCCGGTGCGTGCCGGGGCACGGGCCGTGCTGGGCGGGCGAGCCGCCTGGGTGGGACACGGAGCCTACAGGGCACCCTAGGCGACGGGAATCGGGAGCTCCTCTCCCCCTTCCACATATGGCCATCACCTTCCTCCCCGTGCAGGTGCTGGCATGCTCAGCCTACAAATCACGAAGCCCAGAATTCACCTAAAATACAGTGGTTCTTCCCCTACAATTTGTCAGCGAGAGTGCACACGGAAGACAAACTCAGAAAGGGGGATACGACAAGGAATGTTTTAAAATGCACGCTTGTGGGTATTTTAAAGTATATACCCAGGCTTGTGAATGAATGGCAGCTGACTAGCAGCAGAGCGACGTAGGGGAGCATCTCTCTTCTTCCAAGAGGAGCTTCTGCCTGGCACCATCTATGAACCACTCGCCATACCCTGCGTCTGTAGAAAAGCAAGTCAGTCTACTTCAATTGCGAATGCGGAGCAAATCCACGAGCACACAACCACCTCCTTTACGCGCCTGAGTCCTTCCAGAAGGAGAAGCAGGGTCCAGAAGACATGGGACCATGTCGGCCCTCCCTGCCGTACACGTTTCTGGGCAGAGCGAGGAGCAGGTCACACACCACGCACTGTGACTGGGACAGACTTGTTGCTAAGCTCCACACAACAGGATAAGAAGCTTTGGGAGAGACTCGTGATGACGATGTCGTCTCTTTGCAATCTCCAGTGACTCCAATGGCTGCACGACAGTTTGCTCTGTTACTCTCAGGCTCTTCCTCTTCCTCTGAAGCAAGTTAGGGTTTTGCTTCTGCCTCCAAAGCAGGGTGCAACTTCGTACCGTGAGCAACCAGTTCCGCTTTCCTTTTAAATAAGCATGCCACATTGCTTATTACAGTGGCGTGAGAAGGAGACAGTAGCTGAAATGATAGAGGCTCTATAATTTTACTTGAGGAAAGCATTGCCTGACTATACCCCAAGGAAGCAGGATTAGTCCTAAAGTGCTATGAATGTTAAAAACCTTATATTAACATTATTGTTATTCAAATCAGCCACAGGGAGAAAGGGAACAAACAAACAAGCAAACTCTGAATACCTAAGATGAGGAGACAGACTCTGACTTCATCACAAATCCTACTGGTTTTAAATGGTAAAGTATATAGATTATCTGACCTGTGCACCCCACATAACCAGGGCATCAATTAATGCAGTCAGATACAATAAAACACATGTCATTATAGGTGAAAGGAATACACCCAGAGAAGAAACCAATTTACTTCACCCAGAAAGCTGTGGACTGAAGAAACTGTGGCAGTATTTGTATTTCCAGGAAGATGGTTTCCGGATGGTGGAGGCAATAGGAACAGAGACCAGGTTATTTTTTCATGAATGCAGATGAAACATTCCTTACAAACTGCATAGGGAAGTCTCACTCTGCACTGTCGGGTCAGGCAACCTGACATCAGAATTAAAACAGGAGCTCAGGACTGCCGAGCGCAGGCTGGGGTTCGGCTGGTTCGCGTTACGTGCTCTGGAAACTGCTGGGAACAGCACGGGAAAGGCTGGGCTGCAGCCGTGCGGGTTAGTACCTGGCCTTTCTGCCATTCTTGAGGTTTCCTGCATCTGTTTTTTGAGGTTTCCTGCATCTCTTGTACTGCCTCCTGCATCTCTTGTACTGCCTCCTGCTTCTAAACACCTCCCATAAGCATAGCTATTTTCCAACTCGGTTGTACTACAAAGGAGACATCGTGTGAAACAGCAAAAGGTATTGCTGCTGAAATACTAAGTTTGACATAAACAGGATTTTTTCCGCCTGCACTTTTATCTTGATAAGCTAAGTAAAAGGCAACCATGTGTTGGCTGGGACTCCACGCGCGTCTGAAAGAAAACACACTGACTCTCCTTAGCTTATTAAGAAGGGTGAAACCAAAGGGATAATGTAACCTGTATTTCAAAGAGAGAGACTTAAAACTCCCAGAGCCTCATCTTGTAATCTTCATTCGTATGATTTCTTATCTGCATTGGTATAGCAGGAGGCCTGGACACAGAGGGGATCTGCCTTTAAGCATCCAAGTAGCCTCACTGGTTTTAGCGGGGGCTACTGACACGTCGGAAGTTGGACACTTGCTTCAGTACTGTGGTCTCCAACCTCTTTTGATTATGGACACCAGGGGAGGTGCATTGAGTTTGAACCCCCTGACAACAGCTTTATTTTTTTGGTTACTCTTTGCAGGCCAATTAAAAAGTCTCCTGCAGATCTCCAGAAAATCCTTTATTTCCGTGAGATGAAATATTGAATTAGCTGAATTTGGACCTAAGTGAATAAAACACATAGAACTTACATCCTAATTAGGTTTATTTAATTAGCAGGTGGATTAACAAGGCACCATTGGATGAGGCAGCGCAGAGGCTGCCAAAACACAGTGCCATCACTGATGTGCAGTATACCCCAGTGATCCCCCATGTGCCACTACGGAGTGGCACTTGGCTTGGCATGGCCACAGCAGCTGCCAGCATCTCCTAAAAACTGTGCGAAGTCCTGACCAGCTGAATTCCTGCATGAGTGCTGCAGGGCCACACGTCTACCCTGAGAGTTTAACTCATAAAACCAACTACAACTTTAAATTAGTAAAAAAGAAAGAAAACCAAATTGCTCAGTATCCTGAATTTTTTCTTCCTGGAGTATAACCTCATCCTCAGCTTTTGACAGGCAAAATGTTGCTTTGAGAGTCCAGTCTGGATGTCCAGAAGGATTTCTCCTGATTAAGGGGCTTTGGATGGGGTCTGAGGGATTCTCAGCAGGGATGTTGTACCCAGAGCAAGGCAATTGCAGGCAGCTCCATCCCTCTCCATCAGACAGCCATCAGGAGAAGACCAAGAGAAGGGAATTGGCCAAGCAGTCATTATTGCAGTCCTCTCCAAATGCTGTGCCACAGGTATTTTTAAGACATCCTAGTTGTTTCTTTTTTCCTCCTTTAGTTCCTGAGGATGCCCCTTCACTTTAAGCTCCTGATGCACATGCTGGTCACATCCTGCCTTCATGGAGGCAATGAAATCCAGTTGGGAATCATTCTCAGGTTCAAATGATGCTCCAGAGACCAAATGTCCCTGTTCTCAGCCAGTGGTTGAATCAGGAACCTCTTCCCATCCGAATTTGTTGTGCTGAGGGGGATGCATGGATCCAGCTGCACTGCTAGGGGAGATTAACCTGCAACAATGGGACCTTGTTATCACTTGTTCCTGGCTGACTACATCCAAATTACTTTGAGAAGGTTTGCTTCAGAAGAACTCAAGAAGCAAAGTTAGCAAGCTTGGAACAAAGCAGCAGTATCTTACCACAGCTTGTTATCTCTCCTATCCGCAGCCTCCTCGCTCTGACAGATCAAGATGAGCAATAGAGGCTAAAAGTATTAGCTGGGGACACGTCTCTTCACAGCCCAAACCCTGTAATTGTCACAGCTGCTGAAAGCTATAGATGGTCTTACATCCCACGATACACATGGGGTGCATTATTCCGCTCAGTTCATTTACATTCACCTCCTCTCCATTTTAATAACCTCATCTGGGTCACAGTGCCTTTACAGATGTCTGATCAAACGCAGCGGTGTCAGAGTACTCCAACCTTATCAATGCCCCATCCAAAAGGCACAACATGCCTGCCCCAGTGCTTTATGGCCTTACGAGCTAATCAGCCAGCCCGCTCCCCTCCTCCAGGGCAGACAGCAGCCTTCCCAAGGTGGCATGTCACATCATATTTCTCTATCACAAATTAGAAGTAAAACCCGCTGCCAGTCGTCTGACTGATGGCAGCTTTCCACTGTGCACAGCAATATTTCGCAGGGGACACATTCAAAACGATCAATTGGGAAGTCTTCACGGAAGAGCTGGGTGAGCTGTGAAGCTTCCTGCCACAGGACACTGTGGATCCTTAAAATATATACGGGTACAAATGGATTAGGATAAATCATCTTCCTGGGTGGGAGGAGGAACGGGCACTAGCCTGTGCCCTGTCTCCTCAAAAGAGTAACGTTGGATGCAGTGACAGGACCTGACTGCTGGTGACCAGAAGTTGCCACCGCTCACCTTGGGCAGCCAGGTCTGGCTATAAGAACTGCACTCTGCGATATTCCCATGTATCTTACTGAAGGCTTTTTACATAAAGGATTACTGAACCACCTAGAAAGAGGGTTCTGAAAAAACATGAAAAAAGGGGAAGGACTTTTGACCTTCTAATTTTAAACTCGTGATTTTTTAAATTTCCCGTTACCCTGGTGTAATAACTAGAGGGTTGTTACAGAGCTCAGCTGCTCTGGGACCGAAGCCAGCTGAAGCCAAGACTATCAAAGTAGAAGACCTAGGGGAGGTAGCAATAGCACAGACACATCCTTCTTCTCTCCAGAGGGACCAGAGAGGCAGAGAAGCCCAAACTGAGCAGCACCGTAGTGGTACACCCTCAGCAGGCGATGTCCAAAGGAACCACACTCTGCTCTTCCCCTCCTTTTGCAGCCTGGTGAATACATCGCAGAGCAAAACAGCCCTGCGAGAGCAAAGCACAATGTTTTAAAAATCGTTCTCATCACTACACAAGAAAGGAAACAATCTCAATGACTTTTATGCTTTGAAATCGTTCCCCAGCAGCCCAGAGCAATCTGTAAAATTTATCAGAACTGGTGTGTGAAACCTGTCATTTTCTCTCTGATCCCTGTGAAGTCTTGGATGTTGGGGGGGGGAGGCAGCTCCTAATCAGGCTTTTCGGCATTTCTACACCACCATCATCTACATTCCGCATTTGTAATTCCCTAATATTAACTTGCTGAGCTGCACAACAAATTCTCATCACTCTTTGATGAGCAAGTGGAGGATGGCAGAGGTGGAAGGCACGATTCACTAAGCTCTCCGGTATGTCAGAATAATAGCAAGGTGAACAATTTGTCCACATCTAGCTGATACAGCTGCCTTGTTTGTATGATCAAGGGCTTCTACGAAGGAAATATGACTGCTATCGTTCCTCCCCTGGATCAAATGCATAGGCACCCATTTACCACTACAGTGGAGTCAAGGTTCAAATTCACACTTTTACAGCTTTAATAAGATGCCCTGACAATTCTGCCATAACATCCCACAAGCAGCCTTTCAAATAACTCTTTTTCTACTTCTCCACGACTATAAAGGAAAAACATAGAAACTGAAACACCCTGGAACCTGCCAGCATTTTTGGTAGTCTGAGGGGGGTGCCTTGTGCCACGGACCATCACCTCACCTGAGCAGCAGCACTGAAGAGCCTCCCTCGTTCACTGAAATTCCCAGTCTGTCTTGCTTACAACCTGGAGACCGAGAACGTGAATCAACTACTGAACTACTTTGGGAAAAGCTGCTCAAATTAGGGTCATAGCAGCTCTGGGGATTGCATGTCAGCATTCCCGGGGGAACGGTGCAGGTGCTGTCATAGGCACGGCCTCGAGTGGAGAGGAGGGAGTGCCCGAAGGGTTAATTCACGCAGGAAAAGCAAGCTGTCACAGCTGACATCCCAGCATCTCAGCCCATGCAATCCGAGTAGCTGGCAGGATTGCAGCCACATTTCCAGCTGCAGCTTCACTAGGCAGTGTGACCAAGAAGTAATTCAACGCAGCTGCCAAGGTCCCTGGGTATTGATACCGAGTGATTATTCAAGGTTTCCATGCAACAGTTGCATTTCTCAAATGATATGACAAAAAAAAAGCCTAAAGGGTGAGAGCAGTCTCCACTTTTGGGCAGAGGCTTAGGGCACTCTCCTTTAGACAAGCTGCTTCCCCATTTGCTTAGGAATCATTTTTTCCTCTCAAATGATTACAAACTTCCCCAAGCCAGTTTAACAAGTCTCATGTGATACGATGGAGAAGACATCAATAACAAGTTTCTTTTAGAGCGTCTTTTGAAGGACATCTACAGCAGCGCGTGCACGAGTGCACAGTGTCCGTAGCCGGCGTATACGACTACTGCCCCGAGGCAGGTATGAAACGGGCAGTCAGAAGCTGTTCAAACACATGCATACACAAAACAGAGCTACTTTTCCGCTGTGTTTTCAGCGATATTCTTTCCAATCCCAGCCAGCGAGAGCTAATAGGTATTAAGAAGTCAGCAGTGTCAGGTGCCACCAGGCTGAAGGAGTATTTTTTACACACATTTACTTTAGAAAGAATTAATGGCCTTGGAAATAAGCCACTTGAACCAGCCTCCCAAAGTTCATTCTGAATACCCACAGAGTAGATACAGGCAGCTAGCAGCGCTTCCAGGCTTCTTCATCCTGCCCGGACCATGCGAGATGGCCACTTTGGTAGCTTTGATTGACGGTGATACAAACGGTGACGTGACACACATGTATGTGACATTAACACAAAATTAAAGCTGTGTGTAGTAATAGCCGCTTGTTAAATAAAAGCTTTTGCTTTTCTGTTTGCTGTTTTAATATCAGAGGTAAGGCTTCCTGCTGTCTCATATGAAGACTTTACCAATTTTGCCTCATTCCTGAAAGGAAAAAAGTGTGCATAGGCAGAAGGTCTGATGGGGGTCTCTAAATACAAGTAGCTGCTTAAGCTCTTCTTCAGCTCTGGCTATGAAGTGGAGAAACATAATGAAAGGATGTCTTAGTAACCTGACTGATAGTAGAAATGCACGCATTAAAATGCACTCCCAGCTGCACGGAGGAGGGGGCACGGTGAGCTCAAATCAGAAGTATGCAGTGGAAGGATGGGGGTTGATTACTCTCCTGATCTTGTCTGTGCTTTGAAGAGCTAGATGTGAAATTCAGCACCGGAGGCTGTGGCGTGTGATCCACAGCGTAGGCAGGACTCCTTGTTTTAGCTGTAGGACTAAACTCCTGCCTAAACTCCAGCTTCTCTTGCCTGACCACCAGTAGGGCTGTACTGGGAATTAGATGTAGTTACAGATTTTGCCAGTGTCAAGTTAACTGAGGAAATGTATCAGAAAAGCCCTTAAACACAGGTTTCTCAGCTGAAAAGGAAGGATAAAGTAAGGCTCCCTTGTACAATGAGAGGGAAGGGATTATTTTATTAAGTGCATGTGGCATTTCTATAACCTAATGGCACTATTCATTGTAGCTGGGTAAGGTTCCTATGCTGTGGCTGCCAAATGCAATGAATATCAACAGCCCTGAATGCTATAATTAATAATAAATAAATCTTATTTAGTCAGCATAATAAATAATAATAAATAATAAACATTTAATAACAACTGGGCTGATGTTTCATCCCATGGCAGAAAATGTTTCACATGTTACTTTTCTAGTATTTTTTATTAGGTGACCTAATGTCAGTAGGAATGAGCTTCTGTCAAGATTTAGAAAAATAAGACACCCCCCGAAGTCACTCTGAGTTCTCAAGCCTATTAAGTTAAAAATGAGATCAAGTCTTTGGTGGCTCAGGTGACAACCTGCTTACCGTTCACAGGGTGCCATCAGAGCATGCAAGACACAGAAGTACCAAAAAACCCTCCAAGAAAAGGGTGTTATCACATTCCCATCAATTAACGAGACTACTCATGGAGCTAAAAGGGCTGAGTTTGGGGTTTTATTATTATTCACACAGTTATAGCTACGTAAGTCATATGTAATGTCAATGCAGAACTTGAATGGTGACATTTATCATGCAAACAGGTCTACTCCTTGCTCCTCGCTCTTCAGATTTATTAAGTAGATTTATCTAACAAGGGTATCTACGTTTCTTTTTGTTCCCCCTCAATTTAAGCGTTGTGACATCCTGCACATTACTCTGATGTAGTGGCTAATCTCAGGTGTGCTGGGAGGGAAGAAGGCAATAAAAATCTACGGCTTCTCAGTCCACGACAAGTGCTGCTAGGACCAAGTATTGTATTCAGCCCACAGAGGTGTTAATAAACAAGTCAAAATGGGGTTTTGCTGTTTCTCTTTTTCCTTTAATATTTGAAGCTCATGCTGTCAGCTATTCTAGAAGAGAATTTTTCAGGTATTTTTGTGCAATTTAAGCTGAGTGGTAATGCCACTTCATTTATGTCAGGGACTGCAATATTTAATAGCCAAAATCGAGTCTTATTAATAAATGAGAAAGGGTTTGGGAAATCTGTAAAAGAGGAAAAAGTGAAAATGAATGTTCTTTGGTTTAAATCCTGTTCTGGAGACTTTTTTTTTTTTTAACCTAAGAAGTTTCAAAGCCATCATTCCAAATCATTAACTTACAAGCAAAACTGCACACTAGGTAGGTTATCTTCATAAGCTTTCATTTGCTGTTAGTCTTCTTCACTGCAATTATGACACACATTTTCATGAAATCTTTGCAGAATTGGGCTCTGGTTTTCTGTGCTCTCAATTCGGACTACCCTTTACAGGTTTGACTATTATCCCTTCGTAGCCAAGTAAACTTATTTCTATCTGAAAAATCTCAACATGGAAAACAGCTCAAAGAGACTGTGCCTGCCTTATATTTTATTATTTTATCCTGTAATTTGTTCCTTTTTGTCACATTTCTTATGTGGTTGACGGTGGGCATAACAGTTATAACAATGGCAATTGTGCTAAAAATATTTGTAATTTAGTTTCAAGCTAGAAACTAGCGAAAAGGGAAGAAGTAGGGAATACAATGCAGGATGCCTTTGTAAATGTTTGTTGTTGGCATTATCTGTTACGTTAGAATAGATATTTGTCACACATTGCAGAGATGGGAAGAGAGCTATGCACCCATCCCAAATTCCGGGAACACAGCAAACTGGACTTGCCAGGGAATGGTGTGCATTTATTTCCTTGCTAAGAAAGGAAATGTTTGTGGCTTCCCTTCATTCCTGCTGAAAACCAGACAGTCCCATCCTGCAGCCTTCACTCATGTCTTTGCTGCTCACTGTACATCGCGGGTTAAAGATGACTCCCGGTTCAGGGCAAATTGCAATATTATTACTACAGTGCAAACAGAAGCGCTATTTTGTGCTGCTTTGGTGGTAGCAATTCTGATCGCAGAAAGACCAAGCTGCCACCGCCAGTTTGCTGCCCAGGGTGCGAACACGCGTGTTTGGTAAATGAAGACCACGGGAGGCATCAGCCTCCTAGCCCTGCACCACAACGGATGAAAAATGTTGCCCAACACTGCTCCCCTGAGGCTGCGAGCACAAGTCTGGAACCTGCAACGCGCGCCCTTCCAGACCCGCTGCAGACCCACCGACACTGGACTATCTACGAATTACACAGAAAAACTAAGATTAATATTCTCATTAGACCCTATAATACAGTGTCTATATAATGGGAACCTCATTGCCCATTAGTTCACGTTTACCAGAAAATAATGGTGCTTATCAGAACAGACCGCTTTCTCCTTAACTGGAAGAGAAAATTATTTAAGCTGAGTTTGCTTTGTGTTTCGTACCCCTCCTGCTGTCCTTCATATGCACGCACATTTAAGGGCCCATTATCTTCGCATTGATGCAAGGGGGTTATGTACGTAGCTACCATTAATGGTAATGAAAATGGCTCTCGTTAATCTCCCGTGCACTGATAGTAAGATAATAGTCTACTTATTAAGTACACAGGCCAGACTAGGAGTTGCACTGAAAATGAACAGCATATTGTCTCTGTGGGACTCATATGTAAATGCTAAAGCATCGCTCTGGAGTGTCTACAGTTGATTATTAAAAAGAAATTAGTGATAGCGTAAATGTGCTCTCCTGGCACGTGCCTCCACCCACCACGGAGCAGTTGCAGCTCCTCTTTCCGTCCCATCCGCCCTCACCTTTGGAGGGTTCTCTCTGGAGAGCAATGGATGGAAATTGTCCTCCCGCCCCAGGCTAAGCCAGGTCTGTGGGTTCAGACTGGCCCCTCAACCCGCTCGCCCGGCCTAGGAGCAACGTGCGGCCTCAGCTGCAACCCCTCCTCAGCTCACAAAAATGCCTGAAAAAGACCCCCTAATTCGATATAATTCAACTTTATGAGCAACCTCCCCTCAGAGTTAAACCACCGGGTGTTGTTTTTTTCGGTCTGGAAGTAGAAGCGAGTGGTGCGCACGCAGATGTTCACCGTAAAGCTTTATTTTGGTTTGGCTTGGTTGAAACAAATCCATTTCTTCTCCCTTAAAAAACAGTTTGATAATTCAAGATTCTGCATTAATACATTCAGGACTGTCTCAGGGGGGCCGGGGCTTCGGCCGAGGCCCCGGGGCCGGTGTCCCGGCCCCGGGGCCTCGGCCGAAGCCCCGGCCCCCCCTCAGCGCGCTTCCCGCCCGGGCCGCAGCGGGTTAAGGCGGGCACCCACAATGCCTCGCGGTCCTGCAACGTCGCCGGCCGCGGCGGGGGCAGCGACTGCGCCGTGAGGCGCCGGGCGGGATCGGGACCGGCGGTGCCGCGTCAGGGCTGCCGGTGCGTTACCCGGTCCCCTCCATCTCTCCCCGGGCTCCGGCTCATGCTCTCGGGGCGGCTCCGGGGCGGTTCGCCTCCCCCCCGCCCCGTCAGACCCTGCTCGGTGGGGCGGGCAGGCCTCGTTGGCAGCGCCGGGCCCGGGCCCCCCGGGCTGTCACACAGGACGGTCCCTGAGGGAAGGCAGGAGGTGCTGGCGTGGCGGGGAGGAGGCCTGACCGTCTCCTCGCGACGGCCTTTCCCTCCCCCCCTATTTTATCTATCTCTTTATGTTTTTTTCCTAGAAAGGAGAGGTCCGTGTGCTCGCCGGACCATGTTCTGAGGGAGGTCTCCAGGGCTCAGCTTGGATCCAGACATTGCAGGTGCGCGTGAAGAAATTGCCCTCTTCGCATCCCCTGTGAAGCTCTTGGTAAGGTGGCTACGCTTCTGAGTACACAAAACTGCACGACTTTAAAAGTATGCAACAGTCTCTGATATATATTTGAAAGTGAACCTTGCCTGCTCCATGGAGGTGGGTGGCAGCGCTTGGTTCAAAGCGTTTCTTCAGCTGACGAGGCCTCGGTGGCCTTTTTGCTCTGGTGAGACCCGTAGGGAGCCTTCGGGACCGTGAAGTCATGCAGACCACGTCACCCACTTAATCTTCATATGCTGAATTGCAAAGCTCTTTACAGGTCAGCTGTGTGAATTTGCTGCTACGTCAGAGGAGCAAAGTCCTGTTATAGCTCATTTCCATTTAAAAGTCTTTAGTGCTGCTTCTGCCTTTTTCCTTGCTTTTAGCAAGCTAAAGATTCCTAACATGGAAACTTATATGATGCATGTCTGGTTTTTGCTCTGGAAACATTGTTTGGGAAATAAGAGTGTGAGATTGAGCAGTCTGTTTCCCCCTTGGAACCCTTAGTCAAAAATATTTATATTCTTCAATTAAAACTTATTCCTAAATGAAACATTTTCTTCACTGCTTGTGTCCATTTACATCAGATCAAAACAATGCGTATTTATTTAAGGTGTCTGTACAGTTGCTACTTCAGTATTTATTCCTGAAACTCAAACAGCACAGTAGCTGTGTGCCCAGTCAGCTACTAGGGCTCAGCTCTTGGGTGTTAAACAATGATGATTTGATCACTTACAACTTTGTGGGCAAATATAGTTGAAAATAGACTAGGCACCTCTAAAGACATTACCTATTAGAAAGCTTAGAGCATGATTCTCTTTCCTTGTCCCCCCTCCTTCATTTCCAAATGAAGTGGTAGAGGAGAGAAAGGTGAGAGGCTGGTGGCCTTAGTTACCTCCTCCTTTTCTTGGATGATGTGGTGTGGATGAAGCGCTGCCTTCCCACCAGACAGACATGGTGGTTTGGTCAGAGAACTTGATGCTTCTGGAATGAGCATGTGTTCAGACTGCAGCTGGCCAAAGTCTTTCTCTTAAAAAGTTTTTGTCAAAAAAAGCAGTTATGGCAGACCCAAAGGCAATTGCTTCCTCTGTCAGCTTGGAGTTGGAGATCTGAAACTCGTACTGTATGTAAATGCTGAAGTGGTGTGGATATTGGCTGTTGTAGGATAGATGTCTCTTTCTGCTCTATAGAAAATTCCTGGCTCATGTGGAATTGGAGTGGGAAAAGGGTTTCCTGTTCAGGTCCAGCAATGATCGTTTGCCATTGAGGCTGAAAGGCCTTTGCATATAGTCTGCCTCTTGTTTGTTATTCCGAATGAAAACCTGCTTTAACAAACTGGGAAAAAGGAGGAAAAAATGGTAAAGGAAGGATAGTGGTAAGGGGAACAAGCAGCCAGCCAATGAGAGGGACCTTGTAACTTGTTGGTAATGTACAAGAAGTCGCTGGGAAATACAGCCCTGAGGAAGGGGAGTTGGCATGCAAAGAGAATATAACAAAAATGGCAGAGAGTAGGGCCTAAAGCTTGCACAACTGTCTGGCTATTACTGCTGAGTTATTTACTTAGTTTCTGTACTGCAGAGGGAGAATTTTCCCTTATCTTGCCAGTGACAAATACTAGAACTGAAGATGTGGACTTCGTTTCATGTAAATGTGTTTATGGTCTCTGTTTAGGATATGAGCAAACACATTTTATGTGTAGTGCTATTTCCCTCCTCACATGCCCGTGAGTAAGTTATATAAAATTAAATGTTGTTAGTGGAATGCTTTTGGAGAAAGTGTTTCATTATACAAGGGGTCGCTTGCCACACTTTTGTTTCCCTTTTCTGAAGGTGACACAATGTCCATTTGATTATTGATAAAAATAATTTCTTCCGTTTTAATTTGATGCAGGATGACTGGAAGATTTTACTCACTGTTAATTACAGTAGCCTTTTCAGTCTAAATGACTTTTTTTTTTTCCACAACTTACCTGGTTTTGTCCAATACAAATTGATTAAGATTGAAAGGTAGCATATTCTAAACATCAGTGAAAACACTGTCCCTTAAATTACAGAGAATTAAGTGATTGTCAGCAAGATGTTTCTGAAGGAGTAAATGCTTTAGATGAAAGGCAGTGAGTTCTGCTACAGGTAACTTCTGCTTTTAACAGTGATAATATGTAGGTACAATGTTGAGCTTATTTCTTTCTGAATCATGTTGTCTTAGCTGGTGGTGCGTATAATTGTATTTATTGTGCCGCTCTGGTTGCAGGTCGCAGGAAGGCTGTTCTGCTTTAGAGATGTCTGAGAAATTGACGTTGTCACATTCGTACAAATTTAATGTTTTCTTACCTGTAGCGTTTTTCTTTTTAAAATAGCCTTCCTTTTCTAACTAAAGATATGTTCTCGCTCCATCCCCTACTGGGTTGCAGCAATTGTATGTAGCGCTTAATCGTTTACCTTCTAAAATTATTGCAAGATTGTTAACCCTATTGATAATTTAAGGACTTATGACTTTAGTCAAATAGCACAGCGAACAAGTGTCAAAGACTTGCATAAAGGCGTTTCTGCCCCTCAGACCAGTATTGGATGAAACCATCGACCTGCTATTTTTTGCTTTATATTTTGACTGACCAATAAGCTTGACATTTAGTAGTTGGTGCTGTTTCTAGTCAGCCTGGTGACTTCTCTGTCTTTTATTACGTCTTAGAAGTTCATTTGCTGGAGTAGAAATGAAAAGAAGGACTGGAAGGAAAAAAGAAGAAGAGATGTTATTTATCTAAAGTTAATTTAAATATCGTACTACCAAATTAGTTGGAATTGTGAATTCATTTTTTAACTAAATTGCGGTTTTGTGCTGCACCCTACACTGTTTTTCTTTTAATCCTGAGTGTTTTGTGTACTTTCGGTTTTTCCAGGTTGTGTACTGTGTGAGTCACATATTTTTTTCTTAATGTGAATTTTATCTGTAGCTTGACACTGCTCCCTGCTGCTGCGTTTCATACTTTGTAAAAATTAGAGTTAGATTATGTGGTCTGTCAGTGAGGCATGACTGTCGCAATTAGGATTCTATGTTGTGTGAAAGGTCCCAATAATTGCCTTATTTTCTTAGAATTCAATTGATAAGCAAACTCCATACTTCTGGAAAATCACAATTTTTTTTTATCTTCTAGTAAAGCGCTCTTTTAGTGATGTGTTCAGCACCCTTCAGTGTAAGAATTTCTGCTATTTTTTGCTTAGGTCTGTTTAGTTGTATGCGTGTGATCCCATGTAATCACGCATGATTATAAAGTGCTTTCAGAAAGGGTAGCAGGTGGGTCTGGGAGCAGCATCAAATAAGAGGCTGTTTTGATACAACATATGCTATAGAAAAGTTTCCATGTTCATCGCCCTCTGCCCCTTTTTCAGCTATGACTGAATTGCACCTTTCCACTGAATGAGTTAAGATGACTAAATCCCCCAAAATGTAGAAAGTAAACGGAATGTAAGGTTGTGGGTTTTGTTTTGTTTGTTTGTTTTTCCCCTGCAATTGCTTGTGATTCATTGGTTTAGATTGCAAGCTCTTTTTCATAGAGGTGTGCTTGTAAGGTACTGAACATCTTGCCAATATCACCGTCCTTGAATATGACTTGTTTTTTTGTTTTTCTTTTTCTCCCTTTGTAGAATCATGGCAAGTCCAAGAACGAGGAAAGTTCTCAAGGAAGTCAGGGCACAAGATGAGAACAATGTGAGAAAACTATAATCTTCTTTAGATTAGTTTTGTAGAATTGCATTTTCTTTTTACCTACTCCAGATGTATGTTGCAGTCTACTACAGCTATCGTCTTTATAGCACTAGTATGGCTAACTAATGGTAACATATAAATTTGGATATCTCGTATTTGTGTTAGTTCCAGTAACTTTTATTCATATATGTATTATAATACATTGCTGCATATTTGGCACAAGTCTTTCAGAAGTTCTAGTAATGCTGTAACCCCTGGAGTCTGTTGAACAAGTGATGTCTTGGGCACAGCTTAATTAAAATGGTCTATTTCAAGTAGCTTGATTATACGCTACCTTAAATGTGATAGCCCACAGACAGGTTCAGTTTTATTTATATCGATGCATTAAACCTTGAATGCTGATTCCAGCCATAAGAACTTAAGTCGTTGCACTGTATGAGCAATAAAGCTGTTTTTGAGAAAAACCTCTGTTCAGATCTGCTGTGGTTTACTGCCAAGCTGTAGTATGACTGAGCAAATGTTCCAAACTTTGAATGTTACATCTCTAGTTTGCCAAGGAAACTTCAAGAATTCGGTTTGGTTACTTTCTCCTCCTTCAACACAATATGGAAAGGAAATCAAGTTGAATTCTTTGCTCATTAATTTCAACTCGCTCATCTGTATTTCTTCACTGGTTTTTGGTCATGGGTACAGTAATTTTTATAATCCAAGTCAGGCAAGTTAATGAGTATTTCTTTCCATGCAGCATAAATAAATATTTGAAGGAAGCTTATGCTGTCAGGGAAGGTGTTTCCAAACACCAAGAACTCTCCCTTCTGAAATTATTTTCTGTGTGTAATGTTTTCATGATTTGACTTTGAGCTGTACTGTGAAAACTTCACGTGGACAAGTGATGGCTGAGCGTTAGAGATAATTAATTGTTTTTCTCTTGCAGGTCTGTTTTGAATGTGGTGCATTTAACCCCCAGTGGGTGAGTGTGACCTATGGAATTTGGATCTGTCTTGAGTGCTCAGGAAAACATCGAGGCTTGGGAGTTCACCTCAGGTCAGCCTTTCAACCAGACAATGGATGGGTTACCTCAGGGTGCATTGTGGCTGTGAACAGAATGTGTTGTTTCGGAAGGGTATAGAATGTCTCAGATGCAACATTTCACTGGCAGTTTTGCTTCATGCTCCTCTCCAAAGTGAGCTTTACTCCCTGTGCCTTGTCTGTAATTACTCGGGGCGTGTGCTGCACCAGTGCAGGTATGTTATACCCAGTTCTAGAAAGTAATGCCTCAAGCTTCATCTTGAGGTTGTGTGGTGGTGTCTGGTAATACTGCAGTAGTCCTTGTACTCTATTATTTTAATCTTGTATAATCTTTATCGATTAAAACTGAAATAGTGCTAGAGCAGCTTGAGAGTTGAGCAAAAAAAGTCACAGTGTGCTTACAGAATGTTTCTGTAGGGTATGCAAGTGTATAAAACAGTTTTATTCTGTTCAGGAGATTTTTTCTTTTTTTTTCTTTTTTTGTAATATAAATGATCATTTTTGTTTTTTCCAAGAAACGTACTCAACTGAGATGGGAATCTATGGAGTAAGAATGGTTATGTGTTCCGGAGACACGGTGTATGTATATATAACAGGGGCAGAGCATGGGATAGTTACTGAAATGAGAAAGGGAGAGGAAGTCCAGGAGGGAAATTGCCAAAGCAAGGAGGCCATTCAGAAGTACGTGCTTTGCTTTTCAAGGGGTGATTTGAAGCTCATTAGTGAGTGGAAATTGCATAGGAAATGAGAGTTTGGAACTATTCCATATGTTACATGAAAGAAAAAATGAAATTACTGAGATGAGGATATGATGAAGGGTATTTCTTTAGGGACAACAAGAAAGAAATCAGTCAAGATGCAAGTTCTAAAGAACCTTCTTGAGGATGATGTCTCACTTTTTTTTTCCCCCCTGTGACCTTGTATTTAACAACAGGGCACTGTGGGTTTTTTGTGGGTTTGGGGTTTTTCTGTTTGTTTTGTTGTTTGGGTTTTTTTAATATAGTTTAATGAGCAGTGGCAAGAATTTATGGCTCAAAGCAGAGTTGAGATGCTAGCTGCAGTCATAAATGCCCTGGGATGAGGTCAGGTTATAGGGTAGGCTATTTTAAACAGTTGAGCTGTCAGTACCTGATGGTCGTTATGAGCAGAAGCACGGAGTGGGACAGGAGGTGTCCTTGCAGGTCACTTAAGTGTAACTGTGAAAACAGACAGGAAAAGGAAATTGCAGAGTGAAGAAGTATGGGAAAAGTTTCTTTTATATAGTGAGTTAGATTAATTTCTGCACTTGAAGAAAGCTGCTTTTTCTGTCACTTGCCTTCTGTTGACTGTCTCCTTTAAGTGCCAATAAATTGCATGATTTTAGCATATTTCGGTGGGGATCTGACCACCTTCTTATGATGATCTATCTTTCTTTACTTGGAGAGTCTTCTGTGACATGTTTATACTCCCAACTTTTGAGATAGGTTGTAATAAGCTTTTTTTTTTTTTGTCCCTGCTGATATAGCTGGTAATTATAACAAGCTGTGATTTTAATTTTTTTTTTTAAAACTGCCTTTCAGTTTTGTGCGCTCTGTAACCATGGACAAATGGAAGGATATAGAGCTGGAGAAAATGAAGGCTGGAGGTAATAGCAAATTTCGAGAGTTCTTGGAGTCTCAAGATGACTATGATCCCTGCTGGTCAATGCAAGAGAAGTACAACAGCAAAGCTGCAGCTCTTTTTAGAGATCAGGTAAGTTCAGTTGTGTGTGTGTCCTCATCCGCTACTATCTGAAAATACCAAGTACTTTGTAAGCACTTGTTTTTGAAGGGGTGGGGGAGGGAAAGTAGCAACCTTTTGTTCTTGAAAGGGGTAAGTCTTAGAGCGCTTCTTCCCAACTCTTGTAAGAATTTTCTTTAGAAACTTTCTTTTCTGCATTTAGCTGAGGTGGCTCAGATTTTCACTGCTGCAGTTTGTTGCAACTATTTAGTCAGTGGAGCTGTCCCAATCCACAGTAGACAGTTTACTACTTCAGCAGTACAGTTTTATCTGAAGTGATTGTTGATAAATCTTTTGTGTATGTAGTAACAAAATGATAAATTAATTTGCCAAACACTGGCAGGCCTATAAACAAATAAATTAGTAATTGTAATGGCATTATCATTTTGTGGAGGTTTGGAATTTCCTAAAATGAAATGACAAACAACATGAACTCCTGAGCTTAGAGACTTACAAAGGTACTGTATTTTTATGCTGACCCTGCTACAGAAGTGGTGAGAAGGTACCTGCTGTGCTCACGGGGATATCCATGCAGCTTTGCAGTTTGTTGTAGGTGTTGTCTCTTTGCATCTTTAGAAGTTGCTAGGAATAGGAGGCGGTTGGCTAAGGTGGAGTATCTTGATGAAAGCAAAGAATTCATAAGTTCTGTGCTGTAGGCCTTTTCGTACAGGAGACAGGGAACTATAGAGTTTCTGTGGCAAGGCCTTCGGAAATTTTATGTTAACTTGCTGAAGTCATGACTTGGATTGGAGGAGCGGTATGGGGTGAAGAGATGAAGTTCAAGTCCTTTGTTTGAAGGAGGCAGAAAGAACATTTAAATTCTGTGTATGTGTTTTAGCCACCCTATGCTAGAGTATAAATCCACCTCTTTCTATTCCTCCATTATTCTGTGATTAGTGCTTACATCTCTTTATTAATCCAGTCTTTCCTCTTCAAACCAAATTTGCCTGTTTGAAGAAGCTGCCTAAAATCAGTTGCCTGAAATAAAATCAGTGTTCAATTCAACATTACTAGCCTGAGATTCAGAAAAAAATCAGTTTCTTGTGAAAACAAATTAATTGATCTGTGCAGCTGGCAGCAAATTGGAAAAATGACTTGTCCTCACTTTACAGGACCAGTGTATAACTTGTATGAAAATTTTGACCTAGCATTCTTGGTTGTTTTCCTACCTCTTCTAGGTAGCTACAGTAGCTGAAGGCAAGGAGTGGTCCATTGAAACGTCTCCTGCCAGGAACTGGACCCCACCTCAGCCTAAAACATCTCTCTCTTCCACTCATCGGTATGTATTCTTGTTATCTAACGTTGATATAGCTACAGCAGGATCAAAAGCTGATGTTTGAATGTCTGCTGGTTTTATTCTGTTAATGGTGGCGTCTGAACAAGCATTTCTTTTGCTGAAGTTGAGGAATATGAAGTAGCAGGGCTTTAATTGCTGTAATAATTCCCACCTCCTCCACCTGAACCTTAAACCATGGCAGAGGCAAGTGAGCAAGAGCAGAGGACAAGCCATGCTGGTTTTATCTTGACTTGTAATGGACCTGAGACTAGTCCTTGTGTCAATCACACTTAGTGTGTCATAGCCTCGCCTTAGCTGCAGTGCTGTTCCAGTTCGTGATTGAATGCCAGGGAAGAAGAAACAGACTTTTTCCTTATGGTGCTAATTACTAACGGGAGCATCAAAGCTGGACCGCAGCAGTTTTGTTTTGCTGCTTTTGCATGTAGTGTTTGTTATTCTTTGTACTAAAGAATCAAGTTAACTGAAAAAGCAGTTGTAAATCAAGCGAACAAGCGCTTCATGCCTGGCCATCATCCAGCCAGTTCAGGGGCTAGCTGTAGTCTGAGTAGCATTGTCTGTGTCTGTGTCTACTGTTGCTTTATTCATTCAATACTCCAGCGGCTTTTAGTGGTTGCATTAGAGTTTCCTACTTGATAGACGAAAGAAATAATCAATTTTGCACCTGTATTATTATGACATATGTCAAGCTGCACTGCTGAGCTAGTGGTTTTTGCTTTATGCATTTTGATTCTTAAATCTTTCATTTCAGTAGTTCTGCTGGACAATCTCAGGCTGCAACTGCCTCTTCTGACAAGGCTTTTGAAGACTGGTTAAATGATGATGTCAACTCCTACCAAGGGTAATGCAATATTTATTAACTTTTTGAGTGCCTGGCCCTCTAGCATAACAAAGACTCGGATGTTATACTTACAGCTACACACTGTGATCCTGATTCACTAGTTAACAGTTACATCTTGTTTACTATTAAAAATATGTTGATAATATATGATAAAGGGTAAGAGGAAGGGAAGTGCCTCTTAATGCATTTGTATAACAGAAATGTTTGAATAGCATTGAAGAAAGAGCTTGTAACTCAACATGTTACTGTGGTGGGCTCCAAACTAGGGAATTTTTTGTGTATATAGTATCTTATAGTGATTTGAGTTAAACAGGGGTATTTATAAAGCTAACACTGTTTTCTTCTTTCTTTCCTTTTCCCATTTTCATGAATCACTTTATTAGGATTTACTCAGACTTCTGGTATCAGTGATCTGTTAAACCTGGAGAATCATTAGGACCGCATTGGCTTGCATAGGGGACACTTTAATTTGCAAGGATTCCCCAGTGGATCCTTGTTGGTGTTATGTCTTTATGAAGTGAGTGGTTTTGTATTTTGGGTGCTAGGTGCTTTAGGACTTTTTCCAGGTGTATTTTAAAGTCTGTTCAACAATTGTCATTCTTTCATGCTTTTCGTTTTTTTGTTTAATGGTTTTGATGAATGCATGCTAATACAGATACTGTTTATTCATTTTCTTATGGTAGTGGCCAAGAGAATCGCTACGTGGGGTTTGGAAACACAGTAAACCCTCCGAAAAAAGAGGATGACTTCCTGAATAATGCTATGTCTTCATTGTACTCGGTAAGGAAATGCTTGAAGCTTTCTGTAACCTGAATTACTATTTTCTTCCATTTTACCCCCTGTTATGGGAGAGCGTAAACGGAGAAGAGAAACTAAAGACTGCAAGTAGATACAGAGAAATACAGAGTATTGGTTGTATTCTCAAAGAGTGAAGAAGATACTGGTGGACTTCAAAAGGCAAAACAAAGGGAGAAACTTGAGGAAAACATAGGAATTATGTCTGGTATCAGCTCATAGAAATACGGAAATGAGGATATAGCAATGGATTAAGAACTAATACTCAATGGGGCTTGGAGGAAAAAACCTGTTGGGAATAGCAGTTAGGCTGGTAATGCTCTAAATAGGTTAACCACATTAAGTATGTTCAGTGGAAAACAACCGAAATGTGTGTGTACATGGGTGCCAGAAGCCCTGAGCAGTGGTGAAAACATTTGAAATACTTGTGACAGAGTGTGAAGAGATAACAGCATGTGGTTGAACAGTTGTCGTGATTAAAGTAGAGATAGTGAAAGATGCATTGTTGAAGGAAAATGGTAATAAAGTTGGAGACAGTCAGGGACATATTGGTGCTTTGACAGGGTGCAAAGTAACAGTGCTGAACAGTATTTGGGATTGAGTCACTTTGAAATACAGTGAAGTTTTCTACCAGGGTTAGTGGCCAGTAGTCTTCTGTAGAGCCTCATCATATCATCTGTCTAAATATCTACACCAAGTTCCATTGCTTGTTGGTTTTTGTTTTTTTTTTTTTTTAAATACAATAATTTCACTAGAATGTAATAGAAAAAGGTAATGCCTGAGCCTTTGAACAGTATTCTCGGTGATTCCACAGGGTGCTTAGTATAGGTCTGCTGAGTATTTTCTAGGTGTGTCATAGATTGTAGGCTAGAGAGTTCAGGTTAGAAACCGCATCTGTAACGTATTGCAGATGTGCTAAGACAGCAAAGGAGAGACGATGCTGTATTGTCCAACTTACTGTCAACCATTATTTGAATATGTGATCTCATTGAAACTTATGATTAAAATGCTCTCTTGTGACCACAGATACACACTTAAGTGTGCTTTTAAGTCATTTATTATAGTGAGACTGAATGTTTGCATGCATATTCATCCTAGAGAGGAAACCCGTTTTCCTTCCACTGTGTATGATTGTTTTTCCCCACATATGCCATATTTATGTATATACATTATTTTCTGCTGTTACATATCGGAAGGAGCACTTTCTGTAGAATTCACACAGACTGCGCTATCCAGCTCATTCTGTAAAGAACAGATGTAATTGCAGTTTAGGTTTGTCTTGAGTCCCTTGAGACTCTGCTTAACATAAAAACTGTAAGTCACATCACTGCCTTTTGTGCAAATAGTGACATAATTATCTTTTCGTGTGTCAGCATAGGATAAGAAAGACAATTAATGAAGAGACTTCAAAAGGATAGGCAAAAATATTTTTTGCTGCTTTTTTTAAAAGACGTTCCCTCAACCTAAATATGTGGCATAGTCAAATTAAGTAGAAGGAGTAATGAGAAGAAGATTCTACTATTTATGGCCTTTATATGGAAATCTACCCAAAAGGTAATATGTTACCAAAACATCCACACTTTGATGGAAATCAAATTGATAAAAGGCAGTGGTAGACATGGATGTTAACCTTGCACTCATAGCGCCATGTTTAAAAGATTCTGTAACACAACTTAAAATTAGGTGGTAATGATCTGCAAAGAAAAAAACTTACGTCTGTTTCTTCATTCAGTATTATATACAAGGAGAACCACTGACATGTTAAAATTTGTTTCTGTTTTTTATCCATTCAAGTATGGTGGTTTTTTTTTCTACTTGTTTTACTGGGCAGATTCTGGATGAATGGGTTACTAATGAGAACTGAAATCTAAACAGTTGAGAAGTCATTTTTAATGTTAAAAAAATAATCATTAGAAGCACTGTCCCGCTCCACTTTCTTTTAGCTGGTTTCTTAATCAGTATCTGACAAATCAGTACTTAGAAGAAACCTTTTCCGATTCATTACAGAAAAGTCTTTTAAGAAACGGCCAATGGTTTTCAGATCTTCCAAGAACCAATGAGGCAAAATAAAACTTTGTTTCTTTTATTTTCTAAAGATAAAATTTGCAGAAAACAAGCAATTTGAAGCTTTATTACAAAATGGCAAATTGCTGAAATGGCAATTTTATGAGTTGCTGCCTCATGTTTTTAAGCACTGATTCTTAATTTCTCTTCAGTTTTTTCCAGGCATACATTTTAGCTGCTCCTTGATAATTCCCCCCCCCCCCCCCCCCCATCCAGTGCTTACTTGTTGAAGAGCCAGTCTCTGTTTACTAAGATTTTAATGTCTGTCTTTGTTCTTTTACTTTCCTTGAGGGGGGGAGGAACTTTTTTCAGGTAGCCATTTTTAGTAGAGTAACATCTGAAGCACTCGGGTTTGTTCAAATTGCAGCTGTTTTGACACAAAAAATGGAAGTTCATCTCTAATATAGAGTTAAGTGAGAGACAATAATTTTTGCTCTTACTAGCAAGTAATTCTTATGACTACAGGACAAAGTGTACTGGAGAACATTTGACTTAATTTAACGTGTATAGTGAACACTTGGTTATTCACTATTATTCACACCTAGCTTACAACATTCTCACTTTCTTTAAAGGGATGGAGCAGTTTTACAACTGGAGCAAGCAAGATTGCCTCAGCTGCTAAGGAGGGTGTAAGTAAACAAAATGTATTTCAGTGTAATTCTTGTAAACTCAGAGATTCTGTTAGTGTTCTAATAGGGATGTATCTTTAAAAGTATTACCAAGACAAACTAAACTCTGCTCTTTGTGTATCTTTGCCTATGGCATATAAAATAGATGCACATTGAATGCAGATTTCTGCCTTAACTATTTCTCATGCTTCTGGATGGATATTTTTGTAAATTTGTCCACTGGATGTAAGCATCAAGAAAGAACTCAACTGCTGTTTTTATACTCCCTTAATAAACAAAAATTTTTATAAATAAAGCAGAAATTTCGGTCTATGCCAAGTAAGGCCAAATTGCATTCTTCAGCAGGAATTTAATACCAAGTTACAAATTGCTGATCCCCCCCCCCCCCTTTCTTTGACTTCTCTCTGACTGCGGCATTTTTGTTAGCTTAAATAGAAAGCTTGTTGGGCAGAGGTTGTCCCCAGAGGGATTCTTTGGAAAAAGCTGAGGCATGGTCTTCACGCTCTGCATGTTCTGCAGATTTGCACACTTAGGTGACAGTCATTGAACTAACTGTAGACTGAAACCAGAGGAATTAAAAGTTTATTACATTTTAAGTAGATGATGGTGGAAAGAGATTAAATGGGTTTTTTTGTGAAAATGGTGCATTACAACTTTTTTCAGTTTTGCTTAGTGTTCCTTGTGTTCTAAAGTTTGCTTAGCATTCAAAAGTTTGGAAGAACATAACAGTTATCTCTTAAGAAAAATACTTTGGGTGACACTATGAGAGGCAGAAATATTGATACTCATCTGCATCGGCCCACCAAGGTCTAGTCTATATTGAAGACTCTTTCTTCCCCCTGTTGTTAAGTTGAGAAATACTGGGATAGCAATCTGGGATACCAGAGCCGGTGATATGTATACTCTCTGTTCACTGTGAAATTCTGGCAACGGTCCATTCATCTTGGAGAGGATTATGCATCATTTCTAAATATGTGTGTTTACTAGGAATAAAGCCTGTGATTTTTAAACATGAATGTATTTGCTTCTTTTCACAGGCTACCAGATTTGGATCTCAAGCAAGTCAAAAGGTGATTATAGATTTAGTTCTGTCTTCTTGACTGTAATTTGCTTTAAATATTACGTATTTGTCTGCACCAGTTGATTTAGACTTGATCATCAGCAGACCAGTGTGTTTATTCTTCATAGTGCACAGTAATTTTTAGGTTCTAGCTTTTATTTCTGTGGGGATTGCAATCAACTGCAAGGATCAAATTAAGCAAGAAATAAACAGTGATACTCTGCTGTGTTTAACTGTCGGGTGTATTGGCGAGGCAGTAGAATGAAATGCTTTAATTCATGCTTGCAGATTTAAAATAGCGTTATTTTATTTTTGTGAACCTTAAATGTGGTCTATCTTGAAGTAGTTTTCTTTGTGATATGATATAATATAATGCAAGCCATCTTTCCATTGCTAAAGCCTAATAAAATATTACAAATGTGAACTGCTTAATATTGTTATTAAATTAACTTGCTTGCGTGTATTTAAAAAAATAGCAATTACAAAAGCATTTCCTCTTTCAAAGTACAGTTAAAACAGTCAGACCTGAATTACACAGAGCTCTGACATAAGCAAGATCTGTTTGCATGGAAAAGTTTTACATTCAAATGTAAAAATGCGTAAAAGAATAGGATTCTTAATGTGCCAAAGTTCTGAGTAAGAGAGGGCTTACATATATTAATGGATGATATAGGGAGTTTTACTTTGAACTGTAACTCTTCCTGTATGTATAGCATTAGCCCGGCATGCTTTCTGATCTGCATAGGATGCTATTGCTCAAAACAAATGTGAAACTGCGGGTGTTGGTGTTCAAACAGATGTATGCAGTAGGATATTAATACTCCAAATAGCAAACCAAACTTGTGCACGTTTTGCAACAAAAATGTCTTGTTAAAGCACCCAACTTGATACTTAGAAGCTTTAAAGTATTTGCTGCTTGGCTTACGTAAGAAAAACTAAGTGTTCTACACATTTTCCTTTTTCACTCCTTGAGCAGTTTCCCTTTTAGAAAACTGTTCTTTCTTTATTATTATCAGCAAAAGTAAATACAATATTAAATATAAAAGCTCATCGCATCTACTGACAAGGACCACAGCAACATGGTGCTCTAGAGTCTAAGCTGTGTTACTGAAGCTTCAATTTTGTTCCTGAAACATCTGATCTTTTGCTCTCTAGAATAGTTTTAACATCTTTTCGATGTAATATTTTGTTTAAAAGTATATTTGGTGTCCAGTGACCAAACATATTCACTGTTTGTCTTGTCAGTAGATGTTAAAGTTGGAAAAGGTTCATGCTACTTAACTTGCCTGAAAAAATGCTGCCAATTTTTTGCTAAAAGCTGCTTCTACCTTCCTTGCTCTTTCTCTTTTGCTGTCTGGGTAAAGTTTTGGGGCTACAAGCAGCAGCCAGAGCCGGTAACGCCCTCACATATATTCTTGTGCATGGACTCCTTGTCGCTGTTCGTGCTGAATACGTGCAGTTGCTCTTGAGCTGTCTTTTCTTTTTTTGCCTTAAGTCAAATCTGTTTAGAATAATGTTGTGTGTTTCATACAGTAATGTTTCTTCAAACCTATTTAAAATAGGTTAAATTGGATAGAGATATCCAAGCTCTGCACTCTCAGAAAACATGCTGTACTTTTGTCCATGCTCTTCATAAACACAGATGACTTCAGGATTTCCGTTTGCATGTCTGATCCAGGAATGCAGTATACCAAGAGCTACCCTGGGGTGTTGTTTGAAGGCAGACTCTTTAATTAATAAATGCCCCATTACATGTGTTTGTAATGGTGGTTAGGATGCTAACCTACATTCAGTAATAGTAAAGATGAAGAAGCGATTCAGGTGGAAACACAATTGTACCCAAATCTTCCCTTTCCCTATTTACAAAATTGTGTGGTTGAGTAAATGGGATAATAGAAGAATTCTTCCCGATTCTAGCAATGAATTCACTTAGCATGCCTGAACTGTTAGTCTGAGTGTGTTACACTCTTTATTACATAACATAAACAGTTTGCCAGCTTTAATAGACTCTGAAGGATTTTTCAAAGGTGAAAAATCCCCTTTTTTGTTTTTCTTAAACACTTTCTAGCCTCACTTCCAATGGAAACAAACCTTCTGTGATGTGCATTCACGTTTCTTACTAGGTGGAAATGGGGTTACCTTTTGCCTTTGTCTTCTCAAATAACTTTTGAACTGGTAAGGAGTAGAAGTATTGGAGATATTGGTGGTTGGGTAGAGGGGAGTTCTAGTAGTGCTGTGGCTAAGGGAAAGGCTTTTTAGACACCTGGGAATCTGTGGAGGAAGGATGCTCAGGATGCTCCATCCCCAGGAAGAATATGAATGAAGGCTCACACCCTAAGCAATGTTAGCGATAAGATACAAACCCTTAGGAAACGAAACTTCATTAGTCTCTGCTAATGTTCAGGAATAATGTTTGTCTTGCAAGCAGATTGGCCCTTTTGGATTAATTGGGCTAATTTCGAAGGTAATCGGTATAATACGGCAATTGTAAAGAAAAGTTTAAATCAATCAAAAGCTTATTATGGTAGTAGGGAAAGGAATGATTTCAAATGAAACATTTGCAAACCCTGCTGTCCGTGTCAATATTGTCTTATGAAAGTAATTTTGTGACTTATACTGTGGGCTTACATTTTTGTAAGATGCCTCTGAAGTACAATATCCTTGTACTTGTTCTGGATTGCAATAGATTTCTGGATTGCAATGAAGTTCACTGTTTTCTCTCCCTGCAAACCTGGAGCTGTAAAAAAGATTACAAAAATCTTCTGTCACAGGTTTGCCTCTTGTGTATGGCTTAGAAACAATTGGGCAGTTGTTAATAGATGACAATTGCAGCACTACAAGACAGAAGAATTGGTGAAAAATTGGCCAAAAAGATCTAATTCTACAAGTAATTCCATTAGTAAGGAAAAATAAGGGTGGATGAGGGCAGTTCTTCCAAATATTCAGCTGCAGGCATCAGCAAGGGGCCTGTCTTCTAGGCTATTGCTGGTTGAACCATTGCTTCTGCTTCCGGTGCAAGCTCAGACTTTGCTTGGGCTCTGGGCATCTCCAACAACCTATTGCCATGTGCATCTGTTTTTAATTTATTTTCTTTTAATGTTTTCTGCAGCACTGTACTGTGTGTGCTTTTCAGCTCATTCTGCTTGTATGAATCAAAGCTTAAGGCTTCACTTGTTTTTGGAGATACTGCTGAGAAATTAGGCTGCAGAAGATGTTGGCTGTGTTTTTTGTTTTGGGTTTTTGGTGGTTTTTTTTTTTTTTTTTAAAGGAAAATGTAACTGACTTTGTTTTTGTTTTGCTTTTAAATAGGCATCAGAGTTAGGTCAGACATTAAATGAAAATGTTCTCAAACCTGCACAAGAAAAGGTAACTTTGGAACTAGTAAATTACTTGCAGAATGTGGTTATGCTGACTTAGGGAGCGATTGTTTTGTCCTGCCACAACTGCCCAGTTTGTCAGTGCGTCCTTCTGTTTTTTCATATACTAGCACAGCAGCAAAGGGGAAACATCAAATAATTCAAAGCTAGTATGTTAGCAAAGAAAGGTTAATGAGGGTAATTTCCCTCCGCTAATTTTTCCCATGTCCACAAGAGTCTGTTACATTCTTCCCCGTTAGATACTATTTTATAGATTTCATGCTTTCAATAACGGAAGATGGGGCAAGATGAAAATGCACCCTAAATGAATATAAAAATCAGTTACTAAAAAAAATAACTATTAGTACTATCTTTGAGTGTTAAGTTCATAGCGTTACCCATCTGCTTGCCAGTATTGTTTTAATTTAGCTAGGCATCTTTGGGCCATTGTAGTTCATCTGCTGCCTCATCGGGGGCAGTAGAATTTGGGGCAAAGTATATGTTTAAGATGAATGGGGACAATTTATCAATAGAAGTAACATGTTCTTGCAGCCTTTATTTGGTGTTCCTTCAGAATGTTGTGTAGTCATTTAAAACCAAGTTTTGCATGCATTCGTACGCAAAGTGTGGTCAAAGTAACATTTCGATTAGCAGTTCTAGTTACTGTGTTGTTACTAGGAAACTAGTTTGAAGCAGATTTTCATCTTCCCTTTACAATTGTTAGTGACCAAAAAAATGTGGCTAATGGCACTTCCAACAGCAGTTGGAAGAAAGCACACATGCTGACCTGAGTAAATACAGAGAGTCACTAGTGGGCATGTAAAAAAAGCAAGGCAGTTCTCATAAATGACTAGTGATCACTGATACTACAAATTTTAGTCAAAGATTCTCCCTAGTGTCAAATGTTGCCTTCCTGTTTCATGTGTTTAAAAAAATGTACTTTTACATCTTTCCCATTTGGCATGCATTTGTCCTGTGCCTCTAGAATTTTGGATCAGCTCCAAAATTTTGATGAAGTCTTTTCTGAGAATGTGCTGCTCTACTTACCTACGTACCTTTTCCCAAAATATATTGGTTTTGATAAAGCAGACTAATTTTGCTCTCGTAAGAGAAGCAGTGTCACCACTTTGGGATATGGATTAATTTTCAATTTGAGAAGAACGGTTTAATCACATTACAAAATAATTTCTCTTGCATTACCTTTATTAATTCAACATTCTTTACATAGCATTTCAAATCACAGGAGAAGACTCTAATTGGTTTCCTATTCCCTAGAATTATCCACAACTTATTTCAGAGTGCTTAGATGCTTTATTTTCAGGGTTATTTTTAGGGTGCATTTCCTTGAGATGATTTTTATTTTTGTAGGACAGTTTAATGAGGAATGTTGCATTCTATATTTAAAAAAAAAAGGTCTGTTTCCCTTAGGATGTTGTGCTGTTAGTTCTAAGTAAGTGTTACTTTCTGAAGTAAGTATTCAGTGATCACAGCCTGGCACATATATGGTTATATAAAGTCACTTGCTTTGGAACAGCTGCCATTTATTAATTGGTGAGAGGCACCAAACAGTTCAAAGCCCTTTTAATATTTAAATAAGCATGTATAAAAGATAGAGAATAAAATGGATCTGATAGGTTTTTAATCTCTCCAAACCAAATCTTTTATATAGTAAAATATATTTACAAAATGTCGCATTTGCAGATTTTTTTGTACTGTATTTTTATGCTCAGCATTAGTGTAATGACACCTTCCTCAAACTGTATGTATATCAGTAGAAAACTCCCACAAGCATCAAAGGCCTGAGGTTCACTCCATAGAGATCAGTGGACTCTATATGTCATTTTCTTAACTTTGTTATCTTTGACTTTGATTTTGATTTTGACTTTGATTTTTGACTTTTGATTTTGAGTCACTTTCAGTTTGGGGTTTGTTTTTTTTTTTTTACACTTTTTGTTTTTATCTGTTAAGCACAAGTAAGTTTGTCTTAAGGTTTCAATAATACTTTGTTTTATGACTAATTACCAATACTTTGATTCATGTAGGTGAAAGAGGGCAAAATATTTGAGGAGGTCACCGTGGGGGTATCACAGTTGGCCAGCAAGGTATGAAGTGGCCTGCCTGCCTTTAAGGAGGCCAAACAGTAAGCCAGTCTCCATATTCTTATGAAGAGTTTGTAGTGAAACAAAACCCCAGTGCACCTTCAGTCTCTGCTTGCGTTGAATACAGAAATTTTGAAAATGTAATTTTCAGTATGCAGTACTTCTGTTGGGGTGTTAAAAAACTATATAGGTATGATGTAGTCCTCATAATAGTTTCACCGAGGGCATGATGTAGAGTTATAAAACAGCCAGTGTCCCAAACACAAAAAGAAAATGTCTGTTAGAGAATATGGAGACAGCTTGCGTTACATTTGTATGGTTCAACTTACTAATGTTCTGTACCTTTTTTCTTTGTCTTCTTTTGCTATCATTGTTTGGTAATGTGGTAAGTGGTCTCTACAACTGCTAAGTACAGAAGTCCTGCACAATCCAATACCTATTTTGGTAACTTGTACAGTGTTACCTAGGAGAGCCTGTCTTTCTAGCACTGTGAAAGTCAGCACTGGAAGCTCTATCATGTACCAGCTTAGTGCCTTAAATGTTGAGAATATTTGAATAAAATAAGGGATGTTACTGGCTCTGCTTAGAGCCTGGCAACGTGAAGTCTGAATTCTGGGATTCATCCTCTGTGTATATGATTTAGAATAGTAACTTTCATGGGTGTCACTTCAGAATTTGTGTTTCTAATCCAATGCTAGTCCATTATAATAACCCCCAAAGGATTCTCCTAGAACTCAACTTTTGGCCTGTTTTACATGGGCAGTGAAATAATACTACTGAAATGGGGTGAAAGTAGTTTTGTAGAACAGTAGAGATACAAATACTAGTTACATGAATCGTAACATCAAAACATCAGTGCTGTCATTAAGTTTAATTTTATGTAAGGAGTAATTCCAGCACTTTTGCCAAGGAAGTCTAGGAGAGAATTCAAAAGCTGTTACTGACAATGATGGGTGAAGAAGCTAAACTTGACCTACTTTTCACATCTTCCAGCAACACGGTGCTGTCAAATGTATGTTCTTTACATTAACCACGTAACTGCCCGTCAAAAATATTATTAAGTTCTGAGTGAAATTTTCTGATTAAATGTGTTCTCTTTATCTGAAAAAGTGGAGGAATGTAGTGTGGCTTTTGCTGTTGGACTTGGAAGAGGTGTTGGTTCAGTCCAAATGAATGGAGTGTCTTTTTTTTCTCTAGGTTCAGGGAGTTGGAAGTAAGGGATGGCGAGACGTCACCACTTTTTTTTCTGGCAAACCAGATGATAATTCTGAAAGGTATTTTTTTGTTATTTTCTGTGTCGTCTTTAAAAACATAATTTTGTCTCCTGTATGTTCTCTGCAATATAGTAGTAGCAGGTAATTTTTAAATATGAAGAAATTAATTCTGTCTTTGCTAGTAGTCCTCTTGTATGTAATACCTCCTGTATGTAATACAGGAGGAATTCAATCATATTTGTTTATGACAGTTGTCAAACTGAGAACAAAATAGTGCATGGCACCTTGGTCTTAAAATTATTCCAAATGCATATCCCCTCGTCCTGGGCCTATTAGTCCTTAAGGCTGTTAACAAAAATCTACGAATTAGAATATAAGCTTATGCTATTCGGAGCAATATATTTAGTTCTTCTGCCTTTATCCTCAGTTTTTGTTTAAGCAAAGGGCAGTAGCGTTATAGTTTTCTTTGTTTGTGGTCATTTATTTTTATTGTTCTGTTTGTCATAACTAATTTATTTCTACCTTCCTTTTTTTTTTCCCCTCATAAAAGACCAGCTGAGGGAGACAGCTACCAGAACAGTGGAGGGGAGGGCTACCAGAACAATGCTGTAGATCAAAGCTTCTGGGAGACCTTTGGCAACTCAGATCCACCAAAAGCTCATAAATCTCCAAGCAGTGAGAGCTGGACCTATGTGGACAATTCCACAGAGAAGAAGAGCTCCGATAGCTGGGACGTGTGGGGCTCAGGAACAGTCTCCAACAACAAGAACAGTAACAGTGACAGTTGGGAAAATTGGGAGACCAACTGGGAAAACACAGGAGGGGAGAGCAAGACCAAAAAACCTCCTAAGGCAACAAAAAAGGCATCTTCAGCTGATGGTGGGTGGGATAACCAGAACTGGTAGAACTTTGTTAACCCTGTTTTGCACAGCTAGGAAAGGGAGGCTATGCTGGCTGATTGAGGGGAGAAAGTTTTACACGCAACTGGAGTATCTTGGTTGACCTTACTGATCTGTTACTTTTGTGCTTCCCATTCATTCTCCTTTCTTCTATCCCGGTTTAGGGAAAAAAAAGTAGCATCTGAATCTTTTATTACATAAAGGTGGCTCTCCCTTTTTTAAGGATAGTGATAACTATATTCTCCTTGCACTATTGGAGCTGGGTACAGCGACTTTCTTAACACGAACGTTCAAAGGAAAAAAAAGAAAATCAGTGCAAGCACACTTTCATGGCACAACCTTGTATGTGTAGGTTAATATGTATTCATCCAGTCCTCATATAATTTGACATGACCTGAGGTGTTTAATGCAAACAAAGGACAGGGTGTGTCTTGAAAATATAGCCATTAAATAAGCAAACTGCAGTTGAATAGATCTAGTTCAAATGCCTTATGGATTGCTCTGACCATATTAAGTCTGGCAATTCAAGACAGTCTTTAAGATACTTTTATTGGAGCTTTGTTTTTAAACTTTGAGATTTTTTTTTTTAGTCTTTTAAAACTTATTTTCTCCCCTTAGAATTAATAAGGAATCTAGAGCTAGATAATTATTTGTGTAAACTCATAGTTTTGACCTGAGCTATCAAGGGATATCCAGAATGGCTCTACTTGCCCTACTTGCTCAATGCGTTAAGAGTTTGCACGGTGCAGCTCTCCTACACAGATAAAATGCAAAGCTGTGGTGTTCTCCTTCCTTTCCTATGCCCTTTCCCCAGTTTGAGTATTTTATATAGTCTGTTTTTTCTCTGTCTTTCTTCCTTCTACCCATCTATTTTATCTATTCTGATAAAAATGAGATCTTTCTGCTGCTTATGGCCGTTTGGACATCTATTTGGCAACTTGGCAGTGAAACAAATTTATAAAAAAGATTCCAGTAAGAAAAAAAATGGGTGGAAAATATGAGAACATTGAGGAGAGAGGCTGGCAGCAAGCCCCTTTCAAGATGAGTAGATGTCTGGATTTAATAGTAAAATTTAAATTAAGCAGATGTTTTCCAAATTAATCTTTAATATGTCAAACTATATCTCTGTTTCTATCATGTATTTCTCTACATTTTCTTCCTGGATCTTGTTAAGGAAACACTATTTTGGAAACTTTAGAAACTCCTTGTCAGCATTAAGGAATGAAATAGAAGATTCAGTTATGTCTCAGTTTTGACCGAACAAATTGCTTTGCATGACACAAACCATAACTTCTACAGAAGAATTGTGACTTTAACAACAAAGGTGTCCCGTGTATCCCATTTTATTTTTGGGGGTGGGCTGTAAATGTACACTCAGCCCGAAAACAATCAGCTCACTTGAAAACTTCAAATCACGATGTCGTTGGGTAGTCTGCTTTACTACCAGCATGGAGTTCTTTACTGTGGACGCTGTAAATCTTAATACATACCTAAAAAGCCTTTCCTTTTTAAAATTAGTTAATTTGTTCAAGCAAACAACCAGCCTAAGTTGTCAAAGATACCTTAAATAATGCTTCATTTCTTTTTCTCTTCACAGAGGTTTTTGAGCTTATAGTAATATCAAGAGATTAAAAAGGAAGGAAAATCATAAATTGCCTCAAAAGTAGCAGATTTTAAAGGCTTAAGTCTAAGTAGAAGTAGCTCTATTTATAGCCTGATTCTGTATTTCTATTAGTAGGACCTTTCAGATGGTGAATATTTTTCTAGTCTTCTCTAGCCCTGTCTTGCAAGAGCTGGGATTTCTTTTTTTCCCCTCACTTCTCCTGATAGTGTGGTCTCTGAAGCTCGTGCAGCAGGACCCAGCGCTGCTCGCAACCCAAGCACTCTAGGCTGAGCCATGTGAGGCGTTCTTGCTGACACGCCGACCCTTTGGAAGTGCGGAAGGCACGAGAGATCTCGGTTTACAATGCTGCTTGTGGTACCATTGGCAGAAGTTTACAGCCTGACTGTAAAACAAGGATTTTGTTCTGCTTTTTCTCCAGTTCCAAATATACCTTTGTCATAGCTTAATTGCATGTCGAACGTAACTTTGTATTTTTATGCATACACCTCTGTTGCCTACTTGTCATTTGTCTGCTGCCCAGTACGAAACTGTAATGCATGTACTTTGAAGGCGGTGCTGTGTAATGTATGTGAAGTGGCACTGCCCAGTCTTTGACTAACGGTTAGTCTTTGTGAAGTGTTGCAGTAGCAGTGATGGCAAAATGCATCCGATGGGTTGCACTGTCTGACTGCTGGTGTCTGTCTGGAGTGATGTGAAGCTGATGCAGCTTCCTGTGTACAAATTTATTACAGTTTCTCTTTCATAAACCTCCTAAAATAGCTTGTAGCAGGATAAGCTTTATTTCAGTCCATTCAATCAACGGTATTGTGATGTGTATGCGTATGTTCTCCTCAGCTGTGTGGTTTGCCTAGGAGAAAACTGGTTTATTTATATATCACTTGCAGCTACAATTGGCATGAGCCATTTGTTTGTTCTTCTGGTTTTATTTTTGTATCTCTGGAAACTTTATGTTCTAAATTAAACTAAGCAGCCAGAGCCCTACTCAGGCAGAAGCTTTGGGTAATGATTTTTCTTCCAGTTGAGGAGACAGTGACAGAACAGTTGCCATCTCTCTCTTTGCGGTGCTGTAGAGAGGCAACAAAATGCTGCAACTCCCAGAAAGGTATTAGTGGAAGATACTAAAAACCAACAGAATGGCAGAAAGTGTAACTGCAGCCACAAAACTAGTATACCAACTGGTCTCAGTTTGCCAGGCAAATCGGTATTTTTTATGACTTGTCTGAATCTGAACGTTTTACCATGTCTTCCAGAGGAGAGGATGAAATGAGGGCATTTTCTTTTGCAAAGCCTCTGTTTTACTGGATTTTACTTCCCCCCCCCCCCCCCTTCTTTTTTAGTGTAGATGGTTGGGAAGTTTCTGCAGTTTGGCAGAATGCATGCAATCAAGGTGCATGTGTGGAGTGAGTGTTTATGAATTAGACTTTTTTTTTTTTTTTCTTATTCCCCCTCCTCTCCCCAAATCCTCTTTTTTTTTTTTGGCCTGATCATGAGCACTATAAACAGAGGCATTGAGTGCAGCATGCCAGAGCTGAGGTTACCGATCTTAAGTGAAGATACGGCCGTGGAATCTGGGTGAGCATGTGGATTGGCAAGGCTTTAGTGTCACTGGGTGCTCCACCTGTTTGGTGGATGAAGAGGGCTCCATTTTCAGTCCCACACCGTGTATTAACAATTTTAAGTTGTATAAGCAAATTGCCAGGAGAGAGCGCAGAAGGTGAAAAGACTACTGCAACAATTGGACATTGCAACGTTTGGTTTAAATTTCCTAGTGTTTCAAACTGGTTTATTCCTTTGTATGGCTTCAACTTTGGAAAATACAGAGCAGCTGGATTCCTACGGGTAGTCTGAACTAAGTGCCACTTGCAAAAGAGTGAAAGTCTTAGAGAATGTTCCTGAACCAGGAACCTAAATCCTAGGAGTTAGGGATTATTTTAAAATGTTTCATTTGTGTCTTGAAACATGTTAATAATTATAATATTTCAAGAAGTGCTTGGCCAGCTCTCCCTCATAGTTGAGACCTCAAGGATAATGCTGCTGCTTTTATTTTCCAGGCCAGACTGTGTAACATTCCATGGGTTCATAATGTATTTATCAGTGTAACGATCTGTGCAATAATTTAACAAGTGTAGGTAAAACCTTTGTTGTTTAATCCAGGATACATTTAAAGATACAGTAGTCCTCTTGGAGAATAGCATTCTACCAAGGTCTTTCAGTTCTCACCTTACTTTGGCAATATTAAAGTTCAGTAACCCTGTTAAGAAAGGCTTGAGCAATCGGTGATTTAAACAGAAATCAAGAAACATTACCGTGTCCATTATTAGAATAAGATTGTAATGGCTTAGTGACCTCTAGTTGTAGAGCCCTCTTTCATTTTCATGCCAGCAGAATCTTGGTCAGTATGGAGTACTGTATCTTTAATTTTCCTGATGTGTTTTATGTGAAGTTCACAGGAATGGCAATTTCAGTGAACACTATTCATTGTTCTGTAGAGTGGTACCGGACTTGAACTGCAGTGTCATCTTTTAAAGAGCATTATAATAAAGCAAAGAGATACGGAGCAGAATGGTGTTTAGCCCTTTTTCAGGAGACTTCAGTTAATTTTAAACCCATGTGCATTAGTATAGCTTATGTGGCCTTTTGAATGAAGTAAGTTAGTTCTTAGTATGGTTAGCATCACAGAGTAAACTCGAAATGCTTCGTAATTAAGAAGTAGGAAAGTATTGTTACAATAAGAGTACGAAATTGTCTTGTTGGAGGAGAGTAACTGATATTAACAGCATGAATGCATGTCCTGATGTGCTGGTGTCATGCATATTCTTCACTGCCAGTAATGAGGGAGAAAGGAAGCTGCCAGTGTTGATGACAGAGCCCAAACCAGGTGCTTCATCTTTATATTTATATATTGGAGTTTCATATTCTATATATTGGAGTTTCATAGTCTAACTTTAAATGCTAGTTTAAGATCTATTTCAATTAGGAACAGTTTTAAGACAACATTGGTTGCCTCCTTTATTTAAAGAGACATATAAAATAGAAATTAAAGTGGTTGCAAATAGATTTATGTACTCTGAGGTTTTATTAGCTTGTCTACAAAGGCACTTATCACAGGAGAAAAGGTAACTTTTAAAGCAGTTTTTCTTTCCAAGAAGTGAGATTCCTCTGATGAATCCTCCAGCTGGTGGTGATGCTTCACATTCAGGTTCCAGTTTCCTTCATTAGCCAAGCAGCCACGTGAGTACTCCAGATGATTCATGACTGCACTGAGCTTTGTGTAAATTTAAAATCTCTTTTCTTATGTTCTTGGTCAGCAGGACCAAATCCTACTTGCCTTGTAGAAGTAAATGTATTGATTTTTACACAAAAAAGTGGACGTTTGGGTTGGGTAACGCACTGGTGTTATTCCACTGATACGCTGTGTCCATTCTTGCCGTAACGTCCTGCGTTAAGGGCTGCTCTGTGTGTTGGATGCAAAGGTTTCGAGTGGGATTACTTCCAGTAAACAGGATATGCTGGTTCTGGAGGGAGGTTTTTGGCCCTCTGTTCTGACAGCATATGGAGGCCAATGACCTAGAAATGTACAAAATGCCATGCAAAGCAATAATGTGTATTCTGAACTTCAAGCTGAGCACAATAAGCAAAAACTGATAGAAAAAGTGGAGTCTGTAGACCAGAAAATACAATAGTCATTGACTTGAGGGAGAACAGATCGCTACTACGGTTACGATGCCCAACTCACTGCTGCTGGGTAAATGTTTCTTTGTCCCTTCACAACTGTCATCTTTGTGCTCTGATCCCAGTGCCGTGAGCAAGTTCAGTTTAAGCTGTTTTACCATTATAGAGCTGTTTATGCTTTCATAGCAGATGCAGGCTCAGAAGATGACTGCCTGGGTTTCCTGGGGTTCACAGCTCACTTCTTTTAAGGAACCAAACATTTGTGCCCTCTGAGGTGCCTGAGAGCAGGCAGCGGGGATGTGTCCTGGTTTCCCTTCTCACTGTACCTGTTCCAGTAGGTTCATCAACAGGGGCTCTTCCTTTTGCAACATGCTTTTGGCTCTCTCGGCAGCTGGCTGACCACCATCACCTTCCCCGAACTCTGCAGGCTTAGACCAGTACACAGGTACCCCAGGACAAAACAGGCATCGGGACAGGGTGAAGGCTGTTCACTTCTCCACTGCTTTGACAAAGGTTTGCAGGATGCAGCCGTTGGGTGAAAACTGGAAGTCCTGTAAGGAAAGTGAAGTGGAGCTGGGTTGTGCTGTTGAGAAGCTGTAAAACCCAAAGCTCCGATGCACGTGCAGCACGATCATTCATCATCTGTTAAGTCAGTAATTTGCAAGGAGGCCAAGATGTGTTGCTTGTCTGTCTTGGCTCCAGCTGTTTGTGCTCTGTCAGCAAGAAGCTGCATCTCATCAGTAACGCCGGAAAAGAAAGGTTAGCCTCCTCTTCTGAGCCAGTCGCTGATATTTGTTTTAGGTGAGATGAAACTTCATCATGTTTTTCTATCCTCAAACGATGCTCTGCCAAGCTCTGAATTTCACCAACGCTGCCACAACGGCAATGCTTAAACTGGCTAAAAATGGAAGAGATGAAATACATACTGAAAAGACCTCCTAGGAGAAGCCTACTTCTACTTGCAGTCGCTGAGGGAAAGTGGGAGAGACCGTCTCTCTGGCGGGGCTGGTTACAAGGACTGCCAAGAATACAGTTGTGTTGTACCTCACCAGGATCGTGATAGCTGCTCGAGCAGGAAAATCCAGGGCTATTGGCTCTTCACAGTTTGTAAACCGGTTTTTGTCTTTCCCTTTAAGCTCTGCCAAAGTGTGCTCCCTCTGAGAGGCTGTTCAGCTTTGCTGAGGCTGTTGAATTTTACAATAGATAAATCTGCTTCTGCCAGGAAACACAGAAAGGCTGGAATGTGTCTTTATGAGAAAACATTTCCCCACTTTAATCAAAGTGCTACTGCTTAATATCAGCAATTCTTCACTGGATTGCTCAAGTTGCCTTAAATATAAAAGTGTTTGACTACCTAGGGCAAAACCCACGTGTATATACTTTTTTTTTTTCCCCTACTCTGCTGACATGGATGGTTAATATATGTAAATTGATGCACCAGACTATACAAAGGCTGTTGTGATCAAGGTCAAACTAGGCATTTTCTTCTTTACAGAAACCTTTCTGTGTGGTGTTATTGCATAGAAGCTTGTTACAGTCCAGGAGCGAATTGCTATTTTAACTCTGTGTTCACAAATTTCCTACTGACTCCAGCCATCAGCTGTCACTTTTGGGGTGTATCTCAATGCAATACACTGGACTTTAATTGCAAATTTAGTCTACCTAGACAGGGCTTAACCATTCAGCTTAGGCTTCCCAGTGTTGCTGCAGTACAGGCAGGAACAGAGAGTCTGAATCTAAAACCACTTGTGGGTCTCTTAAACTTCTGGCCCACACCAAGGTGCATCTCTAAGGTGGTCATAGAACTTGGCACAGAGTACAAAGCATATCAAAGAAGTGGAATAAATACTTCTTGTGTAGCCTAGGCTGCTAGTGATATCCAAGCTCGTCAAAGCTCTGCAGAATAGACTTGCGCGTCTCCATGTCTGTTAAATGCCTGTCCTCTCTGTGATAGTTCTAGGAAAGTGTTTTCCATCTGTAAAGGCCATGCAGACCCTGGGCTCTGCCAGAGGTGCAGCCCAGAGGCTCACCTGCCTTCCTCTGTTCACAACCCGTCTCCTTCCAGAACCCGTGAGGTGTCGGAGGTGAAATGGCTCAGCCGTGCTTGGCCACCGCGGCCAGTGGAACAGGAGGTGTGACAAGAAAACTGAAGCTGATGTGTTCAAATGAATTATGTCTGAATATCGGTGCCAGTGGGAAACACTCGTGCTGTGAGTAGTTGTTGCATGGCACCAGCTCAGGACCAGTAAATCTTCCTTGGGCTGTTGTCCATTTGCTTGTGTAGTCTTAACACGAGCTAGGCTCTGCAGGGTGCCTTCCTTGGGCTGAAACTCCTCCGGATCACTCCCAGTGCAAACCCTCTCTTGCACTGGTTGTGATGAAGGACTGGGGCACTGTACCAGCTCACGCAGAAGATGCTACTTTCGGAGCTTGTGCTCAGAGGGACGGTGCTGGTGAAGAGCCTCACTTCTTCTTCCTTCCTCTAGAGGGGATTGTGTTGCTGTGCATGGCTGTTGAAGGAGCCTAGCTTAAATGAGGTTTGAATAGCTGGATGCAGGGTTAGAAATGTGTTCCTGCTCGTGTATCTGCTTATCCGCAGCCCCATCCTGTCCTCTGCCTTTGACTTTCACGCTGCGTTAAGCCTACGCGATGCGAATTCCTCTCCCCCAACCACACACACACACACTCCTTTGATTTTACTTGCTACCTTAGGATTTTGGCTCTCCCTTCTCTCGGGCTCAGTGCACCAGGCTGGATGGAGGCAGTTTAAAGCTCAGGCTGTAACAAATAACCAGGTTCCAGGCTGTTACGTTAACCCCTGTTATCCCAGCCCTTTGCTTTTGAACCAGTGTAACAGCCCTTTCTTTACGACGAGGAAGCGGCAGACTCGTGGTACAGAGCTCGGACAGGGCTGTCCTCTCCATCAGTCCTGATACAGGTGCGACACAGCAATAGGGAACAGTTCTCTTTGGATCGTGACAGGATTACATTTACCCTGCCAGGAGCCGTTCCTTTGGCTGTGTTCAGTGAAGGCTAATTGTCACATAATTAACACATTCCCATTACAGCATGAGACTGGAGACTTTCCCACCTCTGCAGCTTGAGGGTTTCTTCTCTGGGAGAAATGTGGGTCCAGGATCAGCCAGTGGCATGTTCTGTGCAATGTCGGACATGGCCCTGGCCCAGGTTAGGGTTTCCAAACCATGCTGGAGGTCTCCATCTCCATCCAGGAGGACCATCGAGACCTCCCAGTCTGCTCCTGCCTGGGAGGCTTCTGTGGAGCTGGAGCAGCAGAGGTGCATCTCGCAGACCCCAGTCTCTGAGTCCCCGTCAAAGTGGTCTGCAATTCCTGACTTTCATCTTAAAAAAAACATGTTGAAGAGACTCGCCCTTAGGTGAACAGAGGGAATTAAACTCATCTGGCCTGCTTCGAAGTCTCACACCCAAGCACTGGTATGGGAGGCTGAAAGTTAAGGACTATTGAAAGTTTTTAATGTTTCTTCTAATAGCTGTTGAGGAATGGGGAAATGAATATGATGCAGGTTCCATGTCTTGTTGCATAAGAGTGTTTCTTTTGTTGTTGTTGTTCTTTGTTCTTTCGGTTTTTTTTTCCAATGAAAACTTTTATTAGTTCATTATGAAGGTAAGTATTTGGTGGTGTTTTCATTAAAGCTGCAGGTCCTGAAGCAATGCAGTTGCGGGAGAATTTCATTTTTCAGGGTTTGGTGTTGGGTTTTTTTTTTTTTTTTGCAAGCTAAAGTTCTGTTCTTTGTAATTTTGGAGAACTGTGACTGAGCTGTAATTGTTTAAAATTTTAAGGGAAACAAAGATCCCCATATTTGCTGTTTTGAAGCCAGCCAGATCATTTTGACTTACATTTGATTGCTTGGGGTTAGCAGTCCTTCTTTTCTGTGGAAAGCAGCAATATATATTGCTCTAACATCCAAATTTATTTTCTGGAACAAAACGAAGGTCACTCAATGACATGAGAGCTCCAGCTTAGATTTATAACTGGCTAATGAGAAATTGCTGAATAATGTGCTCATTTTCTGCCAGTGGAAGGTAATAAATCTTCCCAAACTTCCCGAGCTCTAAGAACGCTGCTGTCCAGTCTCATTATCAGCTTCCAACACAAACGAAGGAGTTTCCATGGTGCAACACACTTCCCCGGTGCACAGCAATCTCAAGGCTGGCTTTAATGGCTACGAGACCATTCCCCTGGGTGCTGTTGGATGAGAGATCTCCATGCAAGATGCTCCCAGTATTGCTGATCTGCTATTTTAACTGGTTTTCTATTGAGATGTTTGCTCTGAGGTGGCCTCCAGAATTTGTTGTGGTACTGACATCAATGAGTTAAGCAGCAAATTAGCCCCAGGGGTGGATTGTGAGCTTTACAGCCAAATATAAACTTCTTTTCTGAGCAGCAGGGAGAGCCTGGCTCCCAAACAATGCTGTGCTCTCTGCCCAGCTGGCGGGGCTCCAGCCCAGGTGAACACACCTTGCTGGGGACAAGGAGTTACCCCTGGGAAATGGTCTCTGGCAAGAACAGCTCGCCGTCAGCTGGCGTGGGGCGGTCTTTCTCACTCACAGGAAAATCAGGGATTTTATTGTGTTGATGTTGGCTGTTGGAACTTTTTTTTTTTTCCCCCTTCTCCTAAGCTGAATCAAAATCAGTGTGTGGGGTGAGAAGCGATGGCTGATTGCCAGCTGCAGGCTGCTGGCATTGTATGTGCCAGTTTGGAGCAGGAAAAATCTGAATTTCGGTCTGCTGCCAGGCTCTCCTGCCCTGCACGGGAGATTTCTGCAACTCTCTGCTTGCCTGCTTGAAACGCAGAGCATGGGCTGCCATGGGGAGGACAAAATTTAGGCAAAGGACTAAGGCAAACATTGCAGTCGTTGACAAGGATCACTGTGACAGCTCGGGGTGTCCTCTGTGCTCACTTCTGACTCATTGCTGCAGAAAAGGAATGATTTAGAAATAGTTTTTTTGTCTTTCAACAACTTGTGCATTTAGAATTTAAAAAACAAACTCTAATTCCCTCCTGTCTTTTCCTGAGCCCTGCTTGGCAAAAAGAAGAAAAAAAAAAAAATTAAAAAAATAATTGGATGCTAAACCTTCTCCTTGACGTTGTAACAATGTTGGGAGCTGAAAACCAAGAGAACTGGCTGTACCCAGAAGTGCCTCTATCTTTTCTGAATACTTAATGCGTCAAACAACTTGCTAATCTATTGAAATAGAAAAATCCAGACGCTACAGTTCCTCTGGAGAGGAAACCTAGATGAAGTGACTGCAGTGCTGTATGCATATTCATTGTAGCCTTGGACTCCAAAGCCACACTATGAATAGCACCTTTCATCTGTAGATCTAGCTGATAACTAATTAAATCTAATGAATCCCTGCATGTATGGGGAGTGCGGAAGACATATCTAGGGATATGTCAGCCCTGAAATGCTGTCACCTCCAGGATGGACGTAACAGCAGCTTGCTCGGTGTCTATTCCCTTCAGTGATGCAAAATGCTTTGGGGGAAAGGTGTCAAAACTGCAAAGGACACTCCTGAGGTTAAGTAAGAACTGGGTGCTGTGAGCATGGGGCCCGCCTGGTTTTGGTTTAACATCCCTTTTCTCCTGAATTGATGAGATAATTTTCCCCGTAAATGCCAGTGTAAAACCCCAAGGTTGTGACACTGAGAATGCTGGGCTGAGGAGAGCAGAAGTTCCTCCAGGCCTGGATCCTTGCTCTGATGTGGACCAGTAGCAGATGCCAGGGAAGGAGGATAAGAAATGGTGAGTAACCCCTCCACTAACATATTCGTGCAGCTTCCAGCAATGAATACAGAAGTAAGCATCTGGATTACCATCTTCAATACCAAGACCTGGCCTTTATGAATTTACCTAATCTCTTTTTTTAATCCATTTAGATTTTGAGGCTTAATATCCAGTGGTGATAAATTGCACAATTTAATTTTATGCTGGTGAAGGGGAAAAAATCCTATAGTTTGTCTCAAGCCTGCTGACTCATTTTATGAGCTTGGCCCTGGTCCTTGTAGAGACCAACTACTCCATAGTCACCTTCTCTATAACAGGTGTAATTTTACAGTGGCCCTCTGTCCCCTGGTGAGAAGCTTTAGTCCATCTGGCTGCCCATCACCCCCACAGGCAGCTTCCTGAGCATGGCTCCGCCATCCTCAGCAGACCTGGACATCACCGGCTGCCATGCCCTCCCTCTGCTCCCTTGACTGAGTACTCTCAGGGCTTGAAGAGGGAAGATAATATATTTTTAGTAGCTTCTCTTCCTTGTTTTTGTGCCTTAAGTAGAAACATTAATGTCTAATTTAAAGGGTACATTTTACAAGGTTATTTATGGAAGCAATAAGCTTTTTTCCTCCTGTGTTTTTCATGAAAGGAGTGGGCAAGAGCTGAGATCCTTTACCTTGTTACTATAACAGCAAAATATTCACTCTTGGGCTTGGAGCTTCACTTTAAATAGTCTCTCCTTTTTCTTTTTTTTAGGAAGACATTTAATACCCAATGAATAAAACAGCAGCACTTTCTCCCTAGTTGAAGTGAAGAATAGCAGACCCAGAAAGAAAGCAAAGGGGGAACCCCTGGTCTCTTGTGCACCTCCGCAGTGAGAGAACGCGGTCGTGGGACCGGCCAGAACAGCAGGTGAATCCTCTCAACCCATCATGCTGGTAATGAGGTGGCATTAACCTTAAGACCATTCTGCTTCTGGCTCTGTGCTACTGTTTCTACCATGGGAAGCAGCCCTGTGCGCGCAGTGGGTGCAGGAAAGCAGCTGCCTGCAGGTGCTGTTGTTAGGCAAACTCCAAAGTAGCCACGGGCTAGGAGAAAGGACAGGGTCTGTGGTGGCTCTGCAGGTTGGATGGCCTGGGGAGTGGTGGATGAGAGCTGGATTTCAGCTTTGAGGATGAACACAGTGCCCATGTTGTGATGGGGGGAGTGATGGGATGGGCAGGTTTGGGGGAGCTCTTTTGGAATGGCATGCATTCATGTTACCAGTGAAAGATGCTGCAGTGCTGGGCAGGGACAAGCCCTGCCTGCCCTGGGAGCACCTTAAAGGCCCTTTTGCTGGGGCTGGAACAGGCACACCAGCATCAGCGACGTCGGAGCGGACTCCAGGAGACAGCCCGTGAACTGCCGGCTGAGCCTGTGTGCGCACAAGGGGAGCCTGTTTTCCTGCATTCATGGCACGGCGTGATCAGCAGGACACGGGAGAGAGTATGCTCCAGGAGAGCCTGGATAGAAGGATCCTTGTTGGTGCAGCCCATCGCTGTCGCTCTCCACACAGCCGGGCTGCAGCGGCTGTTTCACTTGGACAGGCTCACTGAGACGGAGATTTGTTCAGCCTCACTAGCTACACCTCTGCTGCTGCTTCATCAGCAGAGAGCCAGCGGTGATGCTGGCCAGAGGAAGACCAGTGTATCTCCAGCTACAGGGGTGCCTTCACCCTGTGTCGCCTGTTCCTTCTTGCTCTGCCCCCATCTCTGCATGTGCAGAAACATCTTTTCCCATCTTCTCCCCCTCCGCTCAGACTATGCTTTGTACTTGGCTACCTGGAAATGGGCAATGCAGACCCTGAATGCTTGCACAGCAGTACTGATGTGTCTCATGGTGTCAGGTGCCTGTCCCAGCCAGGTGGGCAATGGTACCCTCTGCGCGAAAGCCTGTGCTTGCATCCTGATCAACAGAAAGGATACAGACGTGGTGGAACAACTCGTGCAAATCAGTGAAAACCTGATGTAGGGCTCTGTTATGGGGCAGAAAACCTAGAGGGTATCAGTTGGCACATTCGCAGCCATCCAAGCAGCGAGAAGGTGGCTGCCAGATGAGAGATCAACAGCACCTATGGCCCTCAGCAAAGTGATTATGCAAACTGCACCCTGAGGAACGAGCTGCACGGCACCTACTCGGCCCTTGTAAAGATGTGCCTTGGCACCTACAGAACAGCAGACACAAGAGCTGGGTCTCTCCTGGGATGGTATGAAAATCCCTTCCTGACTTGGCAATAATTAGCAGTATTTGTCAGGGACCATATCAACAGCTGGGTGTTACTGGGCTCTGCACCCCAGCCTGGGCTCTGAAGAGCTTGCAAGGCATCTGTTTTCCCCTCTGAAATGTTTCAGCATCCACCTCGTAGGAATCCAGGAGCCCAGCTATCACCATCTAAAATCTCACTCCTCACGACTCTGTGACAAAAGGAAGGCGTTTCAACGATTTGCTTTTGGGAGAGAGGTCACAAAAGGTAAGGAAGACACTGGAGGCACAGACAGCCCCGGGCCAGCTTAGCCAGGATGGCAGGCAGTCTGCAAAAGCTGGTCCTCCTCTGTTTGCCTGCTGTCCTACAACCACAGGCAGCGAGCTGTGTTTTAGGACACTGAGCTTGTTTGGGAGTGCCAAGACTGCGTGGTCCCACGTGCCAGCTCGCTGCTCCTCCAGGGCAGGAGGCACACAGGTCTGCCTTTGATTTCGGACCTTGGCCCTGGCCGCTGCGTGCTGCGCTTCTTGAAACGCTAACCTGAGTTTGTTTGATTTAGCGATATTATAGCGTAGGGGGAATGTAAGCCTGGAAGGGTCTGCTTGTGCCGATGAGGATATTGGCTAACTAGCTGCTGGCTGATGAATTCCTGCTAAAGATGATCTAAGTAAAGACAGCATTTAGTTTACTGCAGCTTTATTAGGCTTCGAGTTGAAGCAGAATCTCCCTAGCTGATACAATTTCCTTCCCTTCCCTCGCCCCCATCTTCTCCACGTTCTCTTTTGGTAGGTTTCCTCCCTCTTTGGCGTTTCTGAGGTTTGGTCCTTTATGCCAGCCAGTATTTTTCATTCCTACTTTAACTACTGGAAATATAATTGCACATGCATCTGATGGTAATGATGGATGTAACTAACCATCTCCACATCCCAGTTTCTCTGCCTATTTCTTTGCTGAACACCATCGCTTTCAGGTCAGCTCTGGCTTGCAGAAAATATCTCCAATAATGGAAATGACTGGTATCAGTGAGGTAGGTATCAATGCCTGGTGATGGATTTTAAAGGCTGTAGCTAGTAGCACCATACAGGCAAACAGCTTGGCACTGGCGGAGTCCCAGGCTCATCAGTGCCAGCTCTTGCTAATTACAGCCTGTGCTGCTCCATCCGACCAACCTGCGATGGCTGCTACAATGAGGAAGGGCTCAAGCTGCTCTGAGCCCACTTTTTAGCAAGTGTTGGCCACGGTGTTGGATGCAGCCCGCTCTGGGGAGAGGTGGAGAGCCGCTGGGGAAGAGGTTGGGAGCAAGCCAGAGGGCTCGCATCGGGGAACGGCACATCTCGAACCCTTCATAGGAAAGCTACAGCATAAGGAAGGAAGTGCCTTGTCCGTCTTATTGCTACTCAAAGCGCTCATCCTACAGCCCGCGTGTGCCCGGAGCCCGCTGGAGTCATCCGCACAGAACAAGCGGAAAGGTCGCCGTCCCCAGCCTGCGCCTTCCCGGCCCTCAGCCGGAGCCTGGCTGCAGACGAGCGGGTGAGGAACCAGCGAAGCCCGGATCAGATTGCAGCAGGCTCCTCCTCCGGAGACTCCAGAGAGGGAAGGAGAGGCGGGGAGCTGGAGCCGGCAACTTCAGGCTGCCTACCTGCACCTTGCCAGCCGGGCTGGAGACCGCGCTGGGCCGAGCATCTTGGCCGCCCGCCTCCCGTGGGGTGTGCGGGGCCCCCCGGCGCTCCCTGCCAGCCCGGGCCCATCGCCCCACCGCCGCCCGCCTCCAGCCCGGCATGGAGAGCCTGAGCAACAGCCTGAAGAAGAAAGCCACAGAGCAGCACTACAGGGCAGAGGTGATGATTGCTGGAGAGCAACTGAGGTAGGAGGTGATGGGGACCTCCTCCAGGCTGGGGCAGGGCTGTGCCTGGGTAGCTCCTGGGGCTCTGGGCTGCACGCCGCTAGCAGGAGGCTCGGAGGTTTGTCCTTGAGCAAGCGCTTTCCCCCCCAGGTGCTAGTGTCTCCCCTTCCCCAGTATCTGCTGATGCTTCCCTCACCCACCACACCAGCAGTGAACCAGGTCTTTTCCCATGCTACCTTGTCCTGCTGCTCCTCTCTGGGCATCTCCTGCCCTCCACCTCCAGGTGCCAGGGGACCGGCGGGTGGTTTTAGATGGCAACAGGTTTCTTTAATCCCTTTGCATCCTCCCCTAAACCCAGAGCCTGATGTGGTGACACTGAGCAGCCTCCCCAAGGTCCCTGGTCCCTGGCTGGATGGGGACATCCATCCAGCCCCTCCGGGGGCGTTCGGACTTTTGGGGGTGATTTGGGAGGTCGTCCCATGGGTGCCATGCACCTGAATTGTTTTGCACAGCAACATGTAGGGTCTCCCCTCTCTTGAAAGTCACTTTTGGGAACTTCTGCTGGTTTGTAGTCCTGGTTCTTGAGCAACTTCTGAGGTTTTTTTCTTACGAAGACAGAAATATATTTTCCTATGAAAAAGAATAAAAATGAATCCTATGAAAAAGAACAAAAATGAATCCTATGAAAAAGAAAACCTGTGTGGCTGAGAAAACCTGTTCCTTGTGTATCTGGGGTCAGAATCCTCCCCCCCCTTTCTTCTAAGCATGCGACTGTAGGCTTTTCTAGCCCTTGAGCAGAGTTTGCTTGTTTGTATCTGGAGCCATTCTGTTTTGTTTTGAAATGTGGGTGGAAAATAGGAAAAATATCCTTGAATAATGTAAAGAGCCCAGAGCCCAAGTTTGCTACCATCCTAAAATTAGCTCTGTGTTGCTATGTTGTCCATTCTCAGTGAGTCATGTTAGCCTTAGCTTTATTGTTTGTACTGTATCAAGGATTGATAATTTCCAGCTGAGGATTAGGGCCCTATCTTGAAAACACAGCCAAAGTGGCTGGATTTTAAATATGTAGTGATGGTTAGCCACATTTCCAGTCCATTGTCTTTCAGAAATATTACTGTCCTAGCTCCAGAAATTAAATCTTTTCCTTAGGTAGTGACTGCGAGAGCTGCTGTTGGGGGCGGAGGCTGCATCAACCTTTCTGCCTTTGCAATGTTGGCAGTCCATGGTGCAAGCAGGGCTTTGAAAACGAGCTTAACTTTCTCATAGGGAAAAGCAGCAGCTGATCTAAGAGTGACTTGCCTCATTTCAATAACTCAGTGCAAGAGACATAAAGTTATGACTTCTTCCATCTTGCGGGCAGGGCAGGCTTATTCATATTTATACTTCCAGTATTTTACTCCTCTGGAGTGACTGAGGTTTAAAATGGGTCCTATAGCCTGGGCCAAAGGAGGAGGTCAAGTATTCAGAGAGAAAATGTTAAAATTGTCTTAAAACTCATCAGTGCACACGCAAGGGGCACAATGTGGCTTCCTCACGCCTTTTGCAGGACAGGAGCATGTCAGATCCTGGACCAGCTGGTGATTGTGGCTGAAAGGAGGAGAGGGGGGTACAATAAAGCTGTTTGTGAACAGAGCTCTTCTAGTGTACTGCACACTATGCTAGTTCTTATAAGCAAGGTAAAGGCATAGTACAAATGTTACACTCTTCTGAAAACCAATAATACCAACTCATTTTTTTCTCTCAACATTTGTCCGGAAACTTCACTCCTTGTTGTCAGTGTGAATGTACCCTGAGCCTTTCAAAAGGATGCTAAAAGCCTGAAGGGAGGCCAAGTTTGTGCAGGGAGGGAATATCTTTCCATTAGTGTGACTGGGATAAAGTTGAATAGAAAATCCCAAATATATGTACTTTCTGGGGCACCCATCTTCCCCCACCCCGCCCCCACAGCTGGAATGCCTTGGAGTTTCCTGGTTAGGGAGCTCCCAAAAGCTGGGAGGTTTCAGACCAAGCCCGTCGCAGCAGGTTGCACTCTTGAACTGCTTGCTCCTGTTCAGTTTGCTACCCCAGGGTGAACCTGATGCAGGTTATCTCTGCTGGAAGGGGTGATAGGAGGGGTAGGAAGCGCGTACGAGTGGAGAGAAGAGGTGAGAGCTCTCACCTCGGAGGCTGGCGTTCGCTAAAACCGCGATGCTGGGAGACACGTGCTGTTTTGCAAACACTGCAGCGCAGGGAGCAGACCCGATCTGCCTTTGGGCGGCCTTGACTGCTTCACGCCCCTGACCTGCTCTTGAAAGGCTCAAGCTCTTTGTTGCGTGGAGAAGAGCAGGCGGCTTTCATCCAGCAGGACTGCTCTCTTCTGCAGCTGTGTCTGTGAGTAACAGGTCTAAATGCCAAGGAAGGACCCCAGAGTACCCAGCGCTCGCAGTGACGGAGAGGTGGGTCCTTTTGCTGGTGGCTTGGCGCACAGCAGTCGCATCCTTCTGGTTCGGTCTGGGCAGGAGCCTGGCCCCAGTGCAGAAAGACTGGAAGGAGCTGCTGGGCAGCACGGGGTGTAAAACCTGGGGAGGAGGGTGAGGAGATGGACACCAGCCTGCAGCTGGGCTCCTCCTTCCCTGCCAGCTCGTCTGGCTGAAAGGAGAATTGAGTGGTGCAGAGCAGAGCACGCCGAGTGCTCGAGTCTCTTCTGTATTTTGGGAATCTTACAGCCTGGCAGGTAAGGAGTTAGTGCTATGAATCCTCCTGGGGCCTGGATGTCCAATAGGTAGCAATGGGGAAACTGAGGCAGGGAGGCTGGTTGATATCTCAGGCAACAGCAGATGGGGCAGGGCTCAATGTCCACGTTGTGCTCCCCTGCTTTTCCCCAGGTAAGGAATAAAGAAGCATATAAAGGAGCCTTCCGGTCTGCCCTGACTTTGTAAACCTCAATCAGCAAATAACACTGTTGTATCTACATAAAATCTCAAACATTTGTTTTTCCCTGTTCTCCGCTTCCTGCCCTGCCTCCCTGCTATTGTATTTAACCAAACAAACCTTTGCTTCATCTTTACAGTTCTTTGGCTTCCCAGCAAGTTTGCAAATCCCTCTGAGTTTGGTTTGGCCGGGGGGATGAATCTGTTCAGTGTCAGGATGCGTTTCCCAGCCAGAAATAGCTGCACAAGTGAGGGGTGAGGGAATGCTTCGTGGGGACGGCCAGGAACAAAACAGATCCTAAAGGAATCGAGGGGAGAGTGGATGCTGTGCTTCGGGCTGTCTGTCTGTCTGCCAGGGTCCCTTCGCTTCCGCAGGGATGGTGCTTTCTAGTCCATGGAGGAGGAAGAGGAGTTCTGAGTCTTGACTCTCTCCCCATCAAAAAGACAAAGATAATAATTTCCACTGATATTTTCATCTTGGGTTTGAGAGGGCTGCTGTCTCAGGCTCGTTCCTCACATCTCCTGCTGTCGGTCTTTTTGTTTCAGACATATAAACTTGCATGAAAATCACACTAGTTTTACTGGGTGTTGTGTGTTCCAATGTGTGGCATTCTGTAAAAGAGGCCCAATTAGTCATTTCTAATTGCAACAAATGGCTTATCCGCACAGAGGTATTCTGGAACAGCTACCGCGCTTTGAATTCACACCCTACTGTAATCTGAGTTTCTCAAGTATAGACAAGTCCTTGGGCACTCTCTTCTGGGTATTCCTCATGGTCAAGTGAACCAGCTGTTCATTAATAACTCTGTTAAGCTGCATTAATCACTCTTAAATGTAAAATGTACTTGGCAAATTTCTGTCTTGGGTAGAAACAGGGAGAGGAAAAGGAAGGTTTTCTCCGATGAAGAATAAAATTGTGATTTCAGCTACTGTCCAAAATTTGCAAAGGTGCTGAGTGTTCTGTTTGGATACTCAAATTGAGATGCTCTTAAATAAAGTGCTCATATTTTGATGCTCTGGAAATTGGGCTCACTTCAAGGTGTGTAGCTGAAAATGCCAAAATTTGTATTCCTGGCCAAAAATCTTGGGTCCACAGGAGGTTTGGTGGTTCTCTGCTGAACTTGGATCTCTTGAAGTGGGGATGTCTTCCTGGAGGAATCGTGGGACACTGCTTGACGTGGCAGTCACCAGGTGAACGTTATTCAGAAGATGAGACTACATGATCAGAATGACCTTAAAAAGCCTGTTATTAAATTTTCAGCACTGGTGAAAGCGAGGACTGGGAAGTAGACTTGTGCTTGCCAGGATTTCTTTTTGAGATTTAAGTCCTGTTTTCCTATACACACATTTAAATACAAGTAGGAAAATTAAAAAAATCTCTGTGCTGCTTTGGGCTGCCACAGGCGTGCAAAGCTCTCCCCGCTCCCCCGGAATGTACTGGTGCTTTTGCAGACTGGGAGTGCAGCAAACTGGGTTTTGTTGAGCCTGTTTGCGGTGGTTGTTTTGCCTGAATGTGCCTCTCCAGCAGCTGTTTTGCAGATATGCTGTTGTGGCTGTTGCTGCCTTTTACTGAGCACTTAGTTGTTTGGTTTTTTTGTGGTGGTTTTGGTTTTTTTTTTTTTTTTTTTTTTTTTTTTTTTTCCTGTAAAGACAGGACTAGAAAAGATCCTTTGGGTGACGCAGGGCCATTCGTTTGTACTTAACTGCTGTGGGAATGCGAACTGGAGTTAATATCCTTGAAAGATCCACCTTGGCATTTGAGATGCTCAAGGTCTGTTTACGTGGGTAGGAGGTGATGGAGAGCACCCCCGGGAGACGGTCCCACTCCGTGCAGGCATTTGCCAGTTCTGGGTGCAGAACAGCTATCGCGTTGGGGATTGCTCTGGCTGGGCAACTACGATACAGTAAAAGTAGCAACTTTTCCAATACAAGAAAGCCCTTTGCTTCAGCAAACGCCCCCGATTCAGACTCTCTTCTGAAATTGCGTGAAATGTGAACACGCAGCAGTAATAAGAGAGGAGCTCCTTGGGTTGCTCTCCAGCAGTGGACGTCCATAACGCTGCTGGGAAAACGCTGGCCTGCCAGAGGAGCAGGGAAGTTGTGTTTGTAACAGCTGAAGTGACTTAAACTCTTGATTCCCTAGAGGTTTGTGGTTTGCTTTTTTTTCTCTCTTCTATTTACACTGCTGCAGATCTCCCTTTCAACAAGGTTACAGAGGATGAATAATGATGTCTTTGTAGTGACCTTGACAAAGAAACAATTTGGTTACCCAACGCAGCCCACCCAAAGCAAATGCATGTGAAAGCAGCGCACCGACTGCCAAACGAGGAGTGTTTCATAAGAGTCGATTCTCATGTTCTAGCAAGCATTTTATCCTTGCGTTATTCTGCCTTTTTTTTTTTTCTCCTTTTGAAGAAGTAATATGTACATGGCATAGGTTTTGGCATCTAGAAAACTCATAGTATTGCATTATACATCCTTCCTTAAAATGTTTTTATCTGGAAGCATGATTACAGACCACTCATAGTTTTACTCGCTTTGTTTTTGCACCATCGTACGTGGACTGGTTTATAGAGGGAGTCAGCCGAGCTGTTCGAAGGCGCAGTTGGTGTTACGTCCTTCTGCGTCTGAAGGACAGAATTTGTCTCCTCGTAGTTGATGGGAAACAGTAAACAAGAGGAAAGTGAAAAGACCACAAGGACACTCGAGCTGTGCATCTTCCACTGCCCTGGCTCTGTGGGCAAGAGGGCAAACTCTTCACAAACTTAAAAAAAAAAAAAGAAGGTCCAAGACACTGCTGCTCCAGAGGCGCTTAAATACCACTTAATACCTATCCTGGCAATTGTTCCCAGTAGAATAGTTTCAGAATAAGTGTATTTTTAATTTTTTTTTTTTTTTAAATCCTAGGTTTTAGTAGTATTGTTTGCTGAAAATCTTTTTTCTTTTCTTCCCCTCCCCCCCCAAGGTCTGTGCATTTTCTGAAGTATTCTGAAATGTGATAAAAAAAGACCTATAGGGGAAATAGTATTCTCCCAACCAGCTTCTATTCAGGCCTTGTGTGATTATGGTCTATGTATTACTGTGGGTGAAGGGGGGGGGGTCTGTGTGTGTGTATATATATAGTTTTCATAGACTCCTGCAGACTCTTGATAGCAATAGAGTACTCTTGGTTAAACGTTTCTTATCTCTACCAAACATGCCTCTAAAGTGGCATCCCACTTGCTGATTACTAAGGAAAGAAAGCATATAAGAAATGACTGCTTGTCCTCTCCCATAGCAGAGGGATGTCGGGGTGGGGAGCCTCTCTGTTTGCAGTTGCTGCTGCCTGGGTCTGATTGCGTGTTGACAGCGGACCGTGAAATAAAGGAAAAAGCTTAAAAACTCTAAAAATAGCAGGCAGCTGTCTGTTGTAGGGTGGACTGTTCTGTTCAGGTAAAATCCATATGCGGAATGACTGCTGGCCACTTGTAGGAATGAATCTTCCAGGTAGAGAGAGTAAAATGCTGAATATAGGCGTCAGTATTTGAGGGAGGCCAGTCGAAGGCAAGACCAGGGGCTGGTTCTGCATGGATCTTTGGTTTAGGTTTTGGTTTTTATATTTTCAGATCTAGAAGGTCTGAAAATATAGAGTTATTTTGACTCATAGTAGCCCGAGCATTAATTACATCAATTAATTACTAAATCTTCATTCAACAAAAGTTTTTTATCTTAAGACTTTTGAGACCCCGGTATTTATAAATCCTACAATATAGGTTCATCCATTATTATCTGATAGATTTTTAGGATATTTAAAACTTCTCATATGGTGCCTGAAACTGTTGTCCAACATGATGTGGTGTGCGCATAACTCCTTCAAAAAGAACAAAAGAACGTGAGGCATTAAATAAAGAAGGGCTGCAGTGATTAATACCTTTGTAAAATATACCGGCCTGGGGCAAAACTGTGAATGGAAATGAATAATTTGAAACCAGCAGCATCCTGGATTTACAGGAGAGATACTAATTAAACATCTCCCCTCTGAGTCTGCTGCACGCACTGGGCATTTTCCAGGATTAGTATTTTGGGAACAGTCATGACTACAGGGCAAAAGTTTGGCTCCTGGACAGATCTCCTGCCAGGCTGGGTTGGCTTTGGCTTGAACACATAAGATCTCTGTGCCTTGTGGCTTGCTCGGTTGTTAAGGTCCTTTTAAAAGTCTAAGCCATACTCACCTGAGTAACCTTCACTCGTATATATCTTTCCATTGAAGTCACAGACTAGCCATAACGTCAGGGTTTTCAGGATAGGATGCTTGTTGTTCTGGTAAACTCTGTCCCAGTCTATCCCAGTTTGAACCAGAAAACGTCAAGACTGTTGTCCGCTGTTGCTGTGGATTAGCGGGTACATGGCAGTGCGTGGGATCCACCTGGCATTCATCTCTTAGACACAGGCAGAAGCAAGAGTGCTGCCATTACTGCTCCCACCCTGAGCTATGGCTAAGACTTTGTCCTGGGGCAGCTACGTTCCTGCTTTCATGGTTATGGGGAAGGAGAACTAGACACAGAATCGCGCCAAGATGACAAATACGTGTACTATTATTTTTTGTGTGTGTTTTGGCCCTTCTTCACAAGCTTCAGGTAGCTGCTGTCTGTTTTCTAGAGGCTTGTTTAGAACAAAAGACATGTATGGTTCAGACTAAGTCCAGTGCAGGCAGCTATATAACCTGTGTAGCGATAGTAGGAGAGAGGGGGATGATGAAGGGAGGCTCCTTAGGGTTGACTGGTGCAGCCTTGCAAAGGTTGGCTGAATTTGTAAGTCGCTGGGTGCTTGCCAGAAGTCCCAAATCATCAGTGGTTTCTCCAGGCTGGGCAGAGGACCCAAATTAGACCCAAATTCCCCTGTAACACCAGCTATGCTCAATGGCTGTCCTTCTCTCTAGGCTTCGCCTCCACGATGGGAAGCTCATTAAGGACAGACGTTACCACCTCCGAACATACCCGAACTGCTTTGTGGCGAAGGAGCTCACAGACTGGTTGATCGACCACAAAGAAGCACCGGACCGAGAGACGGGCATCCGCCTGATGCAGAAGCTAATGGACCATTACATCATCCATCACGGTGCGTGGGTCTCTGCTACCTGCTGAGCCTCCCCAGGGAGGTGGCTGTGTATCTGGTCACCACATGTGCCCATCAGCCCAGGATATGGAAGCATGGTCAGGTCCCTGTTCACAACCCTCCGATGGATGAGGGCTCCTGGAGAAGCTGGGAGATGATGGGCAGGCATGAGGCTGTATGAGGCTGGATCTGTGTGAAGCTGCATTGCTTTGGGGGATGTGCCGGTTCCCTGCCCCGCAGAAAAGGGACTTGGGCTGTGCACTGGTAAAACAGCACCTGAAGTGGCTCTTATTTGAAAGCAAGTTCAGTAAGGCCTGACCTATATTGCCCTACAGCACTTGCATCGGCAGCCGGTGGTGGATATTTTTACAGAAGCTGCTCTAGCTCGTGTTTGTGTCACGCAGAAGTGGAAGCTGAATGATAACACATGCTCCACATCTGCAGGAACGTTCATTTTTTACCATAAGAGCTCAGCGTTCCTCAGTTTCCCCATCCATGCTGGGGCAGGACAAGTAGGGGTGTGGAGTCAGCACCACTCAAAGCAAAAAGTCATCTGGTACCTGTAAACCTGGGCCTGAAGCAATCCTGTAGGAATGCCTCCCCTGGGAATTAAGTGTGGATGCCATTTCAAAGGCTTGTCTGTGGAACCTGTTAAAGAGGTTAAAGAACCTGTTAAAGAGGGAGAGGGGGAAAAGAAAAGGGGGGGGGGGGCAGCTTGGTGCTCAAGTCCAGTTCTTAGTATTCAGGATTTGTTCTTTTTAAAAATTATTTGGAACTTTGAGCAGTTTTGGATTAACTCGGGTCATGTACTGCGGTCTGTGCCTGTCCCTGAGCTGCAGAGCAATCCCCAAGGTCCAGCCCTTGGTCCCGATACAACAACGGGAAACAAGCGCTTCACGTGAGCGAAGAGCTGTTTCTCTCCTTGTGATTTTCAGGCCCAGTCAGGAACAAAAGTCCTGGATTTTCAAACAGGCCTGGGAGACCACTGCCCTCGGTGGGAAGGGTTGCGGCTGAGCTGCTGGCTCTTGGCCGAGCTCTCTTGCTTCCAAGTCCTCGGGACAGGAGCTCTGGTAACCCAGAGCTGGGCGGTAGTTTGTCACGAGAGGGTGAAGCTGAGGAGGCAGAAGCAGATGACAACCGTACCAAATTCAGCCCTCTCTTCCCCCCTCTTCTCTAGGGTCTGGAAATAGCTGCCTTGGACCACTGCAATGCAAACGCTCTCTGTTGCCATCTGCTACTTGCTGAGGTTAATGCCCTTTACATTAAGCTGCCTTGAATAAAAATAAACTGCTGCTGTGCTTTATCACAAAAGCGTAAAGCTGAAGCAGTGAGTTCTCAGTAACCATTAACACTTAAAACTGATTATTTTTCCATCTCTCCAGCCCACAGTTTCAAATAAATGCATTAGTTAATTAAACCTGTGCAGCACTGGGTACCAGCGCTGTTTTGATTGCTTATCGCGGACGTGCCCCTCCTGCTTCTGTGATAATTCCTGGCAGGACACAAAGTTGACTTTCCAACTTGCCTCGTGACCATTAATTTTCGTTAGTCCTATGGAAACGGGGCTGCCTGCTAACCGCAGCGCTGTGCGAAGTGCTTTGCAGTTGGCTGTCTAAACTGTTTGCCCTCTTCTCCGCTGGGATCCAGAAGACGATAATTATCTCATGAAGATCGTTGTCTGTGCTGCCTCTTAACGGTCTGATGTGGTTTGAGCTGTTGTTCTATTACATGCTGGAAACACGTTGAAATTGGTCTTCAAATAGCAAAAATGCTTTGGTTTTCTACGGGCGCAGTCCTGTAAGGTTTTATGTTCGATTCCCGATTGCAATGACATCTGAACTGTTGCTCCTTGGAGTTGTTAAGAACCTTTTAAAACAACCTTCGTGACCTGCCTGCTTGCTTGATGAGTCATGGGCTGTAGTGTCCTGATTTCACACCAAGGCAACTGCGCAGGAGGAATGAAGAACTCCAGATAATCTGACAGATTTTAGTATCGAGCTGCTCACAAGAAGGGGAATGAAATTTTGCCAGTCTGCTCAGAAGAATGAACAAGTGTTAAAATTTTCACAAGAAATACCTTACATCTTTTGAATTTCACTGTAGCGGATTATGTTACTTTAGCAAGGAAGTCTGTGGGGTTTTTTCCCCTTTGACTAATTTGCTTTGTTTTCCAGGCATATTCTTTACTCTGTGTTTTTTTTTTACCGCTGAAGTTTCTTCTTCTTGCTTCAGATGGGTGGACCTGAAGAAAGGCAGGCCAACTGATTTAAGAGCTGGACTGTGATTTTTGGGCTCTTTTTTTTTTTTGGTCGTTGGGTTTGTTTGTTTGCTTGTTTGTTCTGACTTGTAGTCTAGGAATGTGTTGCAGGCAAGTTTATCTCAAAGCTGTATCCCAAATATTGACCTGCTAAATGTTGCATGCACTTAACAGCCATGCATTTACAGATCGTGCGCTCATCCCCAAGATGAAACTGAGGCTTTTCCTATAGATTTGATTTATTCCAGCTGTATGCACCTAGCTTTGAAGAAAAACTTCTCTCCTGAGATCAGTTTGCCATGCAAATGAATTGGGCAGGGTTGGCACAAAATGGTGTGGAAAGGTTGGTGTCATTATACATTTTAGCTTACAAGTATTTTCGACAGGGGGAGAGGTGATTTTATGGGGTTTTGGATGCAGTATGGGGTTTTTTTCCTCCTGTCCTCCAAGTCTACTTACATATGGCAGTAGCATTCTAAAAAAAGCCGATTGAGACCATTCTGTTTGTTTTCTTTTAGCTTAACCCAAAACATCGACATTTAAATTTAAAAAGAAAAAACCAAAACAACAAAAACCTCCCAAACTAAAAAAACTTCCCAGTTTGTTCTAATGAACATTTTAGTGTCTGGATCAAAATGTAGACTCAAACTCAAGCTTTCCCAGGGTGTGTTCAGTGGGACTGACCTCTCCCACCAGCACGGGCTGCAGGCATTCGTAAGCACCTAATTTAGGGACTGAAGGCTCAGGTGCTGGCTGCCACGTGGTATGAGGGGCATAGCGAAGGACATTGCACGCAGCCCCTATAGCTTTTACCCTGGAGGTAACACCCTGCTGAGTCTGTGCTCTGCGCAGCTCTGTCTGTCCCTTACGGACTGACAGACGCCTGCAGCACTGACGTCCCTGCTCTGAACTCCTTTCAGTCTGCGACGAGCACTCGGACTACAAGGATGCCAAGCTGCTGTACCGCTTCCGCAAGGATGACGGGACCTTCCCTCTCAGTAAGGACGTGAAGGTGTTCATGAGAGGGCAGAGTCTCTATGAGAAGTACGTGAGTCCTTCCTTCCCCTGCGAAATAACTCTCAGCAAAGGGGCGTTGGGAGCGCGGTCTGCTGGCTGCGCTTGCTGGTGATGCTCTGCAGCTGGGAGCCGCAGCTACAGATGGCTTTTCTCTTCCTTCTCTCTACCCTGTGCATTGGGAAATGCTTGGGAAATGCTTTTTCCAATGCTTGGAATTGGGAAATGCTTTTTCCCCGAGCCCTGTCGCAGCCGCAGGACAACCGGCCTCTTTGGGGCTGGGACAGGAGCTGTACTCTGAACTCATGGATGCTTTCAAGGGCTCCAACCCAAGTGCAGGTTCTGGGATCTGGTACAGGGAAGCGCTAGGGTCCAGTCTGCGGTTTGAGTGCTCCCGGGATGGGCACGTCCAGTGGCCGTTCCCAGCACTCCCCAGCCTCCCTGGGTGAGCTGCTTCCACCAGCACTGGTAGGACTCGGGTCCCACCAGAATCAGCAGGTTATAGGATCTTCAGGGCCCTCATGGGCCTGGACCCCTGCACCTCGCTTAGCCTATTTGAAAAATTTATAACGGAAAAACTAATTCTCAGACAGTAAAGAAAACTCCCTCCATCTCCAAGCGTTTAGCTTGCTTTGTGTTGATTGTTTCTGATTCTAAATCCAAGCCACCTTCCCAGGCACCTCACGAGTCATTTTGTTAGATTGGGTTCAACCACAGACCACCCTCTGGACCCGTTTCCTTTAGCAGCCTCTTCACATCTTCTCCATCCTCAAACCCTGGCAATCAGATTCACAAACTGGCACGGAGGGAGAAGTCCTTCAGGCAGGGGGGCGGTGATTTCGGCTGTCTCCGTGACCCTCTGGCAGACGTGCATCCCTTGTACTTCGCTTTTGCTCGGCAGTGGTGGCCGTGGGACCGGCGAGAGCACCCAGCACATCTCATGGCTGAGCCCGCTGCACCCTCTCGTGGAGGCACTGGATTTAGCTCTCATATATGCTGCAAACTGAATATATGTTTACTGAAACGCACCTTCTCCATCAATTCGGCCTATCTGCCATTTGTTGCGTGCGTTCGGTTGCTTGCTTAGCTTTCCCCTGCGGTCTTTAGGTTGCAGCTGAACTGATTCCACTGAAGCTGCTTCCTCTGCTTGAGGACGGTTTACAGAGGTGCCTGACTGCAGCTCTGCGTTTCTTTCTCCCTCCCTTCCCGCTGCTCCCAGGCAGCAATGTTTTGGCTGTATAACGCTTTGCCCGCTTCTCTTGGCCTTGCTTTGGCTGGCTGCGGCTCCCACGCGGGACGGCAGGGCTGTACAGCGTCACGGGAACGTTGTCCCACCTCTGCGCCAGGCTGGTGAGCGTGGAAGAGTCAATTCTGAAGGTGAGAGAGGAGAACTCGGTGAAGTACCAGAGGACTTTCCTGGGCTGTGAGATGATCGACTGGCTTGTTCAGGAGGGAGAGGCGGAGAACCGAAAGGAAGCGGTGGAGCTGGGACGGGCGCTGCTGGAGCATGGGATCATTCAGCATGGTGAGTGAGGGTCCGGCTGGAGCCGGGATGGAAAGCAAGAGATGAGTGCAGTTGTCAAGGCTGTGCTAGGAACAAGTCCCCATTCATGTCACGCAACAAGTGCTGGTCAAGTGCCCGCTTGGAGATGGCAATGGGGCCTTTTTAGTTCTATGTTTGGAGCTGGTGACCTTTGAAACCGGAGCGATCTTCCACCACCCACAAAGGCTTTGAGTTGAAATCTGAGCTATTGCTCTTCAGTTCTTCAAAGCCTCTGGCCGCAGGGACTGGGATCCACGCCTGGGTTTGGAGGGCTGGGTTGTGAGGATGCGATGTTCAGCTCCGCTTGGCTGGAGATCATAACCATCTGCAGGAATGAAACTTTCAATTCAGAAGGCAGGGAGTCCTCTGAGTGTCTCGGGACAGGGGCAGGTGGAGGGCTGTGACTCGGTGGTGCACCCCTGGGAGATGGCACCTCTTGGGCAGGCGGCCCTGCTGTTCCTCCTTCCCTGCAGGCAGTGTTCTCAAACAGTCAGAAAAACTGCAGTAGAACACAGAGGCATTAAAAGCAATTCATCTGGGCCCTTCAGTATATTTGCTATATATTTTTCTCACCCCCTCAGCTTCTTCTTCCTCCCCTGTTCTCTCCCAGTCTCCAATAGGCATCACTTCTTTGACAGCGACATGCTCTACCAATTCTGGCTCAACTTTCGACGGAGGCGTCGTCTCACAGAGTTACTCAACGAGAATTCTTCTCGCGCCCTCTCCGAGAGCCCGGACAGCCCCTTCTGTCTTCGCAAGCTCAACCCAGACCCAGGCAACACCAGCTTTCTTTCTGGTAACTGTGGATGTGTTTATGGAGGGGTGTGAAAGCAAGGATTACGTTACCAGAGTATCCCAGAGCTGAGGGTGTTGCTCCAGGCATCCCATGAAGTGACCACTCATCCCACTGGTTTGTGGTGGATGTCATGATGCAGTGGCAGTCTCTATCACAGCTCCTCATCCCAGGAAAATAACTCAACTTACCATCAGCTCAGCTCTTGAGTTTTCTTTGAGACTAGTTTTATTCCTTCTAAGCTCAAATGCCATCTTCAGTGCACGCTTACCTTTCAGATGTGGGTCAGGCTGGTGGGGGAAGTTTGTTATTTTATACTAGTCTGTTCCTTCCTTGGGTAATTGTTATTTCTGCCTCTTTCAGTCCAGACCAACAAGGAGATCAAAATTGTCTCAGCGGTTCGAAGGAGCAGCATCACTTCCCTCGCTGGAAACTCCAACCCCTACTTCAGCACTACTCCTACGTTGGTGTTCCCTCCCGTGGCTGAGTGCAACCCCAAATCAGGTCTGGGCTTCCGCGTTGCCCTGTGGTTGCACAGGATACATCTATTCCTTCAGGGCATGGGCTAGCTCAAGCCTCAGGTCCAAACCCATCCCCTGTCACCGTGGTGACTTGCAAGAGGAGAGGGTCAGCCTCACCTCTGAGTCTTGGTTTGAAAAGTTGTGCAAATGTTTTGAAAAACATCGAGATGGATGCAAAGATTTCTGTGTGCAGTAACTGTGGCTGGCTCTAACATCTATTCTCCAGCCCATGGTAATTCCCAGGCCGCCTTGTTATGCACGTTACTGTATGAAACCCTTGATTCTGATGGGATCTGTCACCTTCTGCTCTAGTGTTAAAGAGACCCGTCACCAATGAAGAGCTCCTGTCCCCTGGGGCCCCCTACATCAAGAAAACGCTAACTGTGAGTGACCATAGCGAATGGTATTGCTAACCCAACAGTATTGAGCTCTCTGACTGCTCTTTGATAGCTTTCTGTCTGCTGCTCTGACCTCTGTATATTGAAACTTTGATTGCATGTCACATCATCGTGGCTCTTTCTTGGTGAGTCTCAGCGGATCAATGTCTGCAGATATTCTTGTGGGTGAAAATGTGCGCAGCCTCTGCTTTAGTTTAATGTATATTAAAGGGTAGATCAGGAAAGAGAATGTTTCCTGGACAGAAAAACTCCCATTTATGTTTCATCCAACTCCATACATACAAACCCCAAGACAAACTGAATCAGTCAAGTCTTGGGATAGTTGGGACTTTGACATTCATCCTCTGTCACACAGATATCATCACCTTTATGCGTGGCTTTATGCATCTTTCAGGTTCCTGCTGCAGATCAGGTATGTTGATGTGATCCATCAGCATCTGATGGAGCAGCACTGAACGGGGAGCATCCGAGGGCTACTCTTGCCTTTCTTATGATGGGCTTTTTTCACGGACAAAATAAACACACTGCAAAATCTCCAGGGTGCTGCAGACAACCTGAGTATTGGGCTTTTGCTTTTCTAATTCTTTCTAAAGCTGTAGGACCGGTCAAGGCAGGGCTGGTGGGTGCTGGGTGTGAATGTTGCAAGACAGTTCCTGCCCTGCGGATCCCATCGTGCTTGTTTTATTTTTGTGTAAAACTCCTCAGCCCTTTCCTGCCTGCCTCTGAAAGGGGGAAGCTCACAGTGGCCAGTTTAGGAAGCGTCAGGGCTGTCTTGCCATACTGGTTTGACACAAGTGGGGTTACAGAGAAGCTGTGGATCAGGTTCCCAAATTAACTGTGCTGTAGAAATTGGTGGGAAGGAACAAGAAAAATAAAGCTGGTGCGTAGTGTGGCATGTATGAGGACGTGCTGTTCGTTCTCCTCCTGAATGCTCTTGCCCTGCCCTTCAACTCTGCCAGCCTGGGCCTTTCATGGCTCATTTCCTTCTGCTTAGCTGTGCAGTTGCTGTTATTTATTTATATGGATAATGTGCAAAGTCTTTTGGGAATTCCTTTTCTCTTTTAGTCACATCAGATGGCCGCAGTAATACAGCAAACTGCTCTGACAGACTGAGATCAGAGTGGGAAAAATTAAGTGTGGCTACTTCCACCCTGGAAACACTCTCCTGTGCCAAGGAAAAGGCACTGCGTGCGTGCTCTGGAAATGTTCTCAACACGCTCTTGGTGCATGCCTTGCACTTCAACTTCATGCTGCCTGTGCTTCACTCTTCTGCACTTGCTGGCAGGGAATATTAATCAGAAAGCAGCTTTGCAGAGCGCCATTAATCTGTGGTTCTGCATCTCACTTGGTGCACAGCCCCTTCTCTCCCACCCATGAGAGATTAGGATCATGAGCAGAGCTCTCCATCTCACTAGGAACTGTTGCGTCTCCTCTATCCAGCCCATTCCTTGGTTTTTAAAACCCTTTTGTTCTGCTTGTAGATTGTGGGGGATGCGGTGGGCTGGGGGTTTGTGGTTCGAGGAGGAAGACCTTGCCACATCCAGGCAGTGGACCCAGGAGGACCCGCTGCTGCTGCAGGGATGAAGGTACTGCTTACTCATGGTGACTCAATAGGAGGCAGGAGTTATGTCCTATTTGAGCTTTTCGGGCTGAACACATCCTCCGTGAGAATCCCACCTCCTGCAGTGGAGATCAGTCCAATGGAGTTGGCACGGGGAGCTGTGGCAGCGCTGTGAGAGGCGGAGGGAAGGATGCTCTCTGCAGGCAAAGCGCACTGCCTGTGGCTGCACGGCAGCGGATTTGCCTTTTGCCAGGGCAGCACAGGGGCTGTGGGCAGCTAAAACTGAAAAAACTCCTTCAAAACTAAGCTGTCCCTGTGGGAGCCTTTGGAGCTGTCGAAACTGTTGGAGCTGCTAAAAACAAAGCAGAGAATTCCCAGTTCAGTAAGTGTATATAACCCCAGTGAAGCAGGGACGGAGCAGAGCTTTATCCTGAATCACCTGCTCTCACAGCTCCGGAGCTGTCACGCATTTTGTGTTTCTCTGCTATTAACAATGTGGTTCTGTGTGGACCTATTTTCCATGTGCATGAAAGCTTAATAACCTTAGACTGATGCCTTGCTTTGATTCATCAAGTAACTTCCAGTATTTCCAGCTCAGGTGAAATGAACTGAGGTCTTGAAACTCATTCTAGACCCAGGCATGTATGGGTTTTGTGTGTAGAGTTTTAGGCGTGAATGAAAGAAATGTTGAGTTTCACAGTTCCCTATAAAACCCCCAGCAGCGAGGGAGTAATTTCTACAAGCTGATATAAGTCTAAAGTCACATGGATATTTGAAATAATGGGATTCTTCAGAGGCAGAGTGTGACTCCTTGTTTGCTTCAGGCAGGATTGGAAGGGGATGGATGAATTTGTTTCATTTACTCAAGAGCCCAGTTAATTTCTCCTTACCTAATATCATTTGCTACCAAATTGCTAGATGTTAATATTGTGCCTCATTTCCATCTGTGAAATGAACCACTGCTCATAAATGAGCCTTTTTTTTCTTTGTTAGCTCACAGTCTAAATCCCTTTGGTCCCTTTTTTATGATATAGTGATCGTAGCACAGTGATTATTAGTGCAGCTTATGGAGTGGTAATGCTTTAGGGTTTGCAGGATTTTGTAGCGAGTTATTTGCATTGCAGCCTCTGGCTCTGATCAGTCTTGGGCAGAAGTTGCCATGAAGACATCGGCTGAAGGTAACCTGCCCTTCCTCTCCTTGCAGGTGTGCCAGTTTGTTTTCTCAGTGAATGGTATGTATGTTTTGCACCTGGACTATCAGACCATCAGCAGCCTCATCATGACAGGACCACGAACTCTCGTGATGGAAGTCATGGAAGCCATTGAATGAGCGAAGGAGTCTCATCCCGCTGCTGTTTGGAAAGGCAGGACGCTCCACTAAGCAAGGATGGACTGTGGGGAGGGACCAAGCTTGACCATTCACTGTGAAATGTTAGCCAGGCATTTAAATATATTTTCAAATAAATACATTCTAATGGACAAGTCTCGGATTTTGATGTTGTTGAAATATGTGGCTCTACCTGATCTTGAGAGGGTCTAAGCTCTTGCAGCTCCTTTTTAATGCCAGTGGAAGAGTTTATCACATTATGAAGCCAAGCCTTAGAACAAGGCAGTCACCCAGCCAAGCTGCAAGGCAGGTGGTACAAGCTGGTAAGCAGCAAGAAGTTTGATACCAAGCAAGTGAGTACGTCTGAGCTCCCCTGAGTTGTCTGTGCAGTCTACCGAGAACACAATGTGCTTTCCAGATGGCCCGATAAGCTGTGCCATCGACTCTGTCAAGAAAATAAGGAAATGAATACAGTGATGTATGCTTCCTTGTAAAGAAAATCTAAGGCTCCTGCTACTGCCTTGGCTTAGCCACGCTCACAGCCAGGACTGGTTGCTCTTCCCAGCTGTTTCTTGAAAAGGTGAGACTTCCATGGTTGTGCTGTTTGTGCCCCCACCCCCTAATAATGCTTAAATTCATGAACCGGCTTCACCTCGGCATGGAGCCAGGCAGAGGTCCCAAACATCACAGCCTTGCTACCAACCTAGTGAAGGGAGGCAGCGGGGGAAAGGAGAGACCCTAAACAGTGTCTGCCCATAAGGAAATGGTCATAGTCCGGGTTTCCCTCTGGGAGGGAAAAGAAATGAGTGAAACCACCAAAATCCAGCCCCTGTGGGCCCTGCTGCTCCCAGGATGACTGCATTTGCAGGCAACGCAGAATACTCATATGCAGACTACCCTGAAAGTGAACTAAATATAGAATAACAGGTAATAACAAGAACCTGGGGAGGTTTCTTGCCTTCCAGTTCACAGAGCATCCTGCTTGTGCTCAGCCTGCAATGCTGTGCATAGAGCAGGATGATTCCAGCACTCCTGCTTAGGGCAGGTCCCTCAGTGGAGCTCTTTTGGCCACCAACCAAGTCTTTAAAAAAAAAAAAAAAAAAAAAAAAAAAAAAAAAACCCACAAAAACCAAACCAAAAGAAACCCCCACCAAACTCCAAACGAAAAAAATAGTCATTTTGCTTTGTGTTAAAGTGGGAGCTGACTTTCTTGGAAAATGTGGTGTCAGCTGTATATTAGGTATTGCATTACTGCTGGCTGCCTTTTTTTTTCCTTGGTATAAAGGGATATGTGCTCCCCCAGCGCTGGTGCAGAGGTAATAGGACTACTTAGAGCACAGCATTCCTGGAACACGGTCCAAGCAAGATGTTTGCATTGATAATCCACTGGGGTCCTTCCAGCCCCTAAGTGAAACCAGACAATCTTTTTAACCATTTGTCAATATACTCACGGTTGTTATTTCTAGCCATTCAGTGCCCAAACAAAGCAGCGTCCATCCGCCTTTTTGCTTTTTAAATTCTGGTTGTGTATCTGTTCAGGGAGGGCTTGGGTATCTGTGGTGGCCCCAAGTTTTAATCCAGAGCGTTGGGCTCGGACTAAAGTCAAAGTCGGGAGACCACAGCATTTTGTGGGCACCTTGGGAAAGGTAGGCCAGAAAGCAACGACCTGAACATAAGCACTGGAAGACTGGAAGCAGCTCCAGATTTTTCTGACATAAACAGAGCACGCATTTTAGCTCTGGATCTGAATTCCCTGAAAGTGAAGTGCAGGAGATCTGTGCTCTTTCCTTCCTCACCTCCCTCTAGTTTTAAAGTAAACTGTAGCAAATCTGAGCAACTACTGAAATCCAGTAGGAATTACAGAAGAGGTAATTTGTGGTATTTACGTGTAGGGCAGTGACAACTCTCTCTGCACAGACTACCAAATGCTCCGTGTTTTGTCTTAAGATTTAAGTGATTGCTTTTGGTGTTATCCTTTGGTCTGTATATTCTGATGTTTTTAAATACTGGACTATAAAGCGAAATGGCAATGAACTACCAAATGTTTCTTTAGTGTGCACAAATATTTAAAAACTGTGATTTTTTTTTTTTTTTTCTGTCTGAGTTGACACTTTCAAAGGTGCCTGTGTTTCCTATAGAATGGCAATTGCGAGTTTCCTGCAGCTCGCTCTGTTGCAATGGGAGACTGATGCTGACAGTCCCCAGAGATGCAGCTGAAAATCTGGCCTCCATTTGTAATGAGAAATGCCACTGTCAGTTGTTCCATTCCTGGCAACGAGGACAAAATCTTTCCGAAAAAGTTTTGGCGCGGAGCTGGGCGGCTCTCCCAGGCGCTCCTGGGGCTGGGGACCGCGTGCCGGTGGAGGTCAGGGCTGTATCCCACAGCTGGGAAGTCTGCAGCACCGTCGAGCTCCAGTTTGTGATTCAGCCTCTGGCCTTGCAAAACTTACAGATGTGCTTAATTTCCTTAAACAAATGCAATGCAATTTGCCTTCAGTGCAAACGCCGGACTCTCAAAAATATGTAATGGGATGTGAATGGGATGTGAATGACTTCATCCCTGGGAGTCTGACAGTGGGTGGGAGCCACAACTTGTTGCTGCGCTTTAGGAAATCAGCGTGCAGCTTCCTAGCCATATATTTAGTTAGCAAAACCACTAAAAGCTAGTTACTGCTTTTCATAGAAGCAGTCTCTTGCTTTTCATGCACGCTTTACTGAGCTGCACGTAGGGGCCAAGCGGTGCTCTCCGCTGCGTGGTGAGAGGGAGGTGGGGGAATCGCTGTCCCTCTCCCCCTGCTCTCCCTCCCCTTCCTTATCCCTCCTGACGTCTGGGAATTGAAATCTCTAATCACGCCGAGGAGCAGCCGAGGCGCCAGGGCTGCTTCTCCCACAATTTAAGAATGTAGCTGGATTCGTCGCACCTCCCGGCTGACTCCAGGGAAAGCTGCGCCGCTCCACAGAGGTCTGTGGCTCATTCCCCTTTGGGGCT